>NC_086125.1:19157886-19757886 GCF_963921235.1 Mobula hypostoma
TTACACATGTTACTGTTTACTCACTGGGGGGAGGTTAACTTTGTAGCAGAAATCAGTCTGCTCAGCCAATGCGGCACTCCCTCAACATTACAGTGGAACATTGTCCTAGATTATGTGGTATCATCTCAGGCAAATATTTTGCCAATTGAGTCACACTGGAAAATCATTACAAAAGAAATGGTACGGAAAGTTTCCCCAGCATAACCCCATTGTGTTCTTCTGGTTTGTCATACAGCTTATTCATTACAAGCAATCTAGTGTCAGAGAGAAAAATGTGAAGTCCTTCGGCCCATCAACTCTGCACCAAGCACCAACCACACGTTTACACTAATCCCACGTTGTTCCATTTTATAGCCCTGCACGCTGAGAGTAATTTACAGCAATCTACTAACCTACCAACCACAGGTCTTCAGGATGCAGGAGGAAACTGGGGTAATCCATGAAACCCATGTGATCAAATTCCACACAAACAGCACCCAAGACCCGAGGTCAATGCTGAACCAGTGTGAGGCAGTGCTTCGACCAGCTGTGCCACTGTGCCAATTGAGTTCAATTGAAGAGTTTCATAATGTCTAATTATGACGGGTGACACAAACTAGCAATCGTCTTTCCTTTTATCTGTCATCGTTGTAAAAGTTCTGAAAAGCAGTTTAATTTCTTTAATTTGGACAATCAAAAGGCAGCTGCTGGTGCCACCTTGGGAAGTTCAAAGAAGTTTGTACAAAATATTTCATTCCAACATGAGATTGGATTGGGCGACCGACCATTTTGCATCAGTAAAATCCATGATATCTGGAAGGTTGCAGGTTCTTCAGAAAGATGTCTGGGCTATACCCAGGCATAACATCCTATCCTCTAATGCCCAACATATTAATGGCAAGACTCTTGGCAGTGTGGAGGATCTGACAGATCTTGGGGTCCGTGTCGATAGGACACTCAAAGCTGCTGCGCAGGTGGGCAGCAGCTAAGAAGATATATGGTGTGATTGTATTTCATTAAACATGGGACTGAATTCAAGAGGTAATGTTACAGCTATATAAGACCTTGGTCAGACCCCACTTGGAGTACTGTGTTCAGTTCTGGTCACCTCACTACAGGAAGGATGTGCAGAGGAGATCTATTGGGGAGGATGCCTTATGAGAATAAGTTGAGTGAACTTGACCTTTTCTCCTTGGAGCAACGGAAAATGAAAGGTGACCTGATAGAGGTGTATAAGATGACGAGAGGCTTTGATCATGTGGCTAGCCAGAGGCTTTTTCCCAGGGCTGAAATGGCTAACATGAGGGGGCATAGAAGTAGGTACAGAGGGGATATCAGGGGTAGATTTTTCACACAGAGAGTGGTGGGTGTGTGGAATGCACTGCCAGCAATGGTGGTGGAGGCGGATACAATAGGGTCTTTTAAGAGACTCTTAGGTAGGTACTTAGAAAAATGGAGGGCTATGCGGTAGGGAAATTCTAGGCAGTTTCTAGAGTAGGATACATAGTCAGCACAACATTGTGGGCCGAAGGGCCTGTAATGTGCTGTAGATTTCTATGTTCTATGTCTTATAGCCTGTAACACATAGTCTGGAAGGTTTTAAAGCTTTTTTGTTCTCGATGACTAAACCATGCTTAATTAATTCAAGCTCCAGTAAAGATTAAGTCATACTGAACCTTAGTTTAGAGTCTTTTGATCAACACCTGAATTGAAAACTTACCAAAGTAATTGGGTCAACACCTATGACAACAATAAACTTGACCTTCAGGATGTAGTGAGCTGTCACTGGGAAGGTCAATATTTAATCCACAATATATCCCTAATTTACATAACATCCCGAAGATGGAACAAAGTCATCATTGGAAAGGTATCAGACTTCAGGTCTTTTGAAGGATTAGGTTTGCCTTAAAGAGGAGTGAGCTAAAGAGATTAAGGAAAATAATTTCCTTTTCCTCTCTACTGGCACAGAGAATAGCATAGTGTTTAGTGTAACATTATTACAGTGCCAGTGATCTCGATTCAGTTCTACCTTGTCTGTAAGGAGTTTATACTTTCTCCCTGTGACCACCTGGATTTCCTCTGGGTGCACATTGCTTGTTTGCCAGACTTTATTTTGGTATAGTTTTTCATAAATGATACTGTACTTCTTAGTTTTTCTGTAAAAGCCTGCAAGAAAAAGAAAATTTAAGATAGTGCATGGTGATATATGCAATGGATCCCAGTTAATTGGGCCATCAGTAAATCGGGGCAGCCACTCATTTGGGACAACTCTTAAAGAATAAAACCTAATTGAGAAAATAGCCAGGATTCTCTTCATTTGTTCAGGACACTAAGTTGCTTACTTGGGAAAGGAGACTGTTGCCAAGTAGTTTCTAACTTGCGTCAGTCGTGTGCAGTTGTGTGGCCATTGGACACTACACCTTGCTTAGAGTGAACGGTTTCTAAATAGCATCAGTTGCATGTGTTTGTGTTCAAAAAGTAGCAATTTTTGTCAGTATAGTTGGCAAGAAATAAACAGCAAGACAATTCAGAACGGTTTTGCTCCCTGCAGTTTCAAGCATTCAAGCTTTGAGATACCAGAGATTGCTGGGAGTGAAAATGAACTGATTTAACTACTTCATCAAGTTAGGAACTATGAAGAATTTGAAGGTATTGACAATCATCTTGAATGTTACAATAAAAATAAAAAGTTGAAGAATGTAGTTATTGAAAGCATTAGGCAGTTTATTATCTGCACTAGATGAGTGTGCTGATTTTATTCATTTACAGTCACTCAAAAGAGCACGGATGTGTACTCTGGATAAGTCTCTCTGTCAATAAATATTAGGAACTAAATTCAGTTTTATAGTACTGTAGTAGCATTGGTAGTGTCTAATTTGTTCTGTATTTCATTTAATTTGTCATTTTTATACTTTTAAACTATTTCCATGAAACTTCGGCTAATTGGGGCAGCCAATTAATTGGGCCAAAATGTATTGGTCCTGATGTGTCCCAATTAACCAGAATCAAGTGTACAGACTTTGAAAATAAATTTGATTTTGCCTGTTTACCTCCCACATGCCAAAGATGTACGGGTTAGAGGGTTAATTGGTCTCATGATGTAATTGGATGGTGCTTTAATGGCCTGTTACCCGGCTGTATATCTAAAAAAAGTAACAGAAAAATATGGTACAGCATGATGTCTTGGTATTATGGTGGGCTTACAGGAAATAGTAGTGTATTCAAGAAGGTGGTTGGTGAGTAGAGAGGAGGGAAACAGAACTAGATCAAGTTAATGGAAATACACAAGGAATGGATGAGTCAAGGTGAGACAAGAGCAAATGCCGGTCAGCAAATTTCAGATTCAGGTTCTGATTTATTTATGGAAATAAACAGTGAAGTGTGTCATTTGCTGTAACTGACACACCTAAAAGTGTGCGGGGGAGCGGTGGTGGTCCTCAACTGTTGCCACAAATTCCTGTGCCAACGTAGCATGCCCACAGTGCTTGGCAGAACACAGAACAGAACCCACCAAGCAACAAAGCAACAACAGTGAAACCAGCCCCGTTCTGCCCTCCCTCCCCCCCCCCACCCACATTCACAGTCCTCTAAATGTTGAGAATCAAAGTATAAATCTGGAATGAGTTTGACACACGTTGTATCTTACTCTAAACTGGCAGGGAAAGAAGACTGGAAGTCACCCACAGAGTCTGTAGCTGTGAAGTATGGGTAACAAACACGAATTATATGTTAATCATCAGTCACTGCTGCCCTTTTAGTCTGGTGCTAGATTCCCCCGCTACAGGAAACATCCTCTCCATGTCCACACTGTCTAGGCCTTTCAATATTCAGTAGGTTTCAATGAGATTACCCCATTGTTCCTCTGAACTCCAATGAATGCAGAGCCAGAGCCATCAAACTCTCCTCACACATTCACCCTTTCAGCAACAGGATCAGTCTCATAAACATCCTCTGGATCCGTAACCCCCTTACCAACCAGGAACCTATCAATCCCTGCCTTAAGTACAGCCAATGACCGCCATCATATTCAGCAACAATGAATTCCACAGATTCACAGAAATCAGAATCAGATTTGTTATCACTGACGTATATTTATTATCCAGTGATATTGGCTCTGTCACGCACAGATGAGATTCTTGCTCTTCTTTGCACTTTGTCATAAAGCCCTCATAGCTGCTGGAATAAGGAGACGTGGCTCTCCCATGGCAACTCATGAGGTAACTGATCGCATTGTCAAGATAAAAGAAAAGCAAGTCCTGAGCTTCTGAAAGAAGAACGGAAGTACAGAGCTAGCAATTAGCATTTGAAAGGGAAAGCAGGTCTGATACTTGAGAGAGATTAATTCAAAAGGACACGGAGCTCAACATTAAGGTAATTAATTGCAGTGACATTACGGAATGATGACAACATCTAAAAAAAAAGAGCCTCGAGGCCAATTGCAATCCAACTAATCACATTAGCCTGCTCCCTGTCCTAAAGCCCTTTCAGGAAGAAGATGGTCACTGCCATTTAATGTAAAGTAAATTTTATTATCAGAGTACATATATGTCACCACATACAACTCTGAGATTCATTTTCCTGCGGGCATACTCAGCAAATCTGTAGAATAGTAACTATAACAGGATCAATGAACGATCAAGTAGTGTAGGAATCAACAGACTGTGCAAATGCAAATATAAATAAATAGCAATAAATAACGAGAACACGAAATAACAAGGTAAAGCTCCCAGGCAATTAGGAATGGAGATAAATGCTGACACGCATCCTGAAAAATTAATTCTAAAAAATGGATAGCTCCCTTCTGAACAATACAATTGAATCTATTCAGCAGTGTATTTGCATAACATGATCTTTTCCTTGTATCACTTTCATTTCTTCTGACAATCACCTTCATTCAGCCTTCTTTCTGATTTTGACCTGTCCACCAATGGGAATGGTTTTTGTTTCAAAGAGAATAAACCAGATCCTCTGGTCTATCCACAAAACCAAACCACATGATACAGGGTTTAATCCAGAGACTGGATTCAAACCATAGCAGCTGTACAATTTAAATTTATAATCGTTTGGAACATAAAAGCAATAGAAAATAGCAGTGGATGATTGCAAAACCACTGGCTAATAATTAAACGCAAGACGAGGAAATCTGCAGATGCTGGAAATTCAAGCAACACACACAAAAAATGCTGGTGAACGCAGCAGGCCAGGCAGCATTTATAAGAAGAGGTACAGTCGACATTTCGGGCTGAGACCTTTGGTCAGGACTAACTGAAAGAAGAGATAGTATGAGATTTGAAAGTGGGAGGGGGAGAGGGAGATCGGAAATGACAGGAGAAGACAGGAGGGGGAGGGATGGAGCTAAGAGCTGGAAAGTTGATTGGCAAAAGGGATACGAGGCTGGAGAAGGGAGAGATCATGGGATGGGAGGCCTAGGGAGAAAGAATGGGGTTGGGGGGAAAACCCAGAGGATGGGCAAGGAGTTATAGTGAGAGGGACAGAGGGAGAAAAAAGAGAGAGAAAAAAAAGGGAAAGAAAAAATAGTAACAATAATAATTAATAAATAAATAAGGGATGGGATACGAAGGGGAGGTAGGGCATTAACGGAAGTTAGAGAAATCAATGTTCATGCCATCAGGTTGGAGGCTACCCAGACGGAATATAAGGTGTTGTTCCTACAACCTGAGTGTGGCTTCATCTTAACAGAAGAGGAGGCCGTGGATAGACACATCAGAATCGGAATGGGACGTGGAATTAAAATATGTGGCCACTGGGAGATCCTGCTTCCTCTGGCGGACAGAGCGCTGGGAGACCGTTTCGCTGAACACCTATGCTCTGTCCGCCAGAAAAAGCAGGATCTCCCAGTGGCCACACATTTTAATCCCATTCTGACACGTCTATCCACAGCCTCCTCTACTGTGAAGATGAAGCCACACTCAGGTTGGAGGAACAACCCACCGCTCCTGCACACCCCATCCTTTCTTTCTTTATCTATCTATCTATCTCCCCCCCCTTTTTTTCTCCCTCTGTCCCTCTCACTATAACTCCTTGCCTATCCTCTGGGTTTCTCCCCCCTCCCCCTTTTCCTTCTCTCTGGGCCTCCTGTCCCATGATCCTCTCATATCCCTTTTGCCAATCACCTGTCCAGCTCTTGACTCCATTCCTCCCCCTCCTGTCTTCTCCTATCATTTCGGATCTCCCCCTCCCCCTCCTACTTTCAACTCTCTTACTATCTCTTCGTTCAGTTAGTCCTGACCAAGGGGGTCTCGGCCTGAAACGTCGACTGTGCCCCTTCCTATAGATGCTGCCTGGCCTGCTGCGTTCACCAGCATTCTTTGTGTGTGTGGCTAATAACTAAAACCCATTTAGTTCATTAATGCTGTGAAGTAAGAATCTGCTGTCCTTTCCTGTTCTGTCCGAGACTTGATAAGGCATTGGTCCAGCTGCACTTGGAGTATTGAGAGCAGTTTTGGGCCCCTTATCTGAGAAAGGATGTGCTGGCACTGGAGAAAGAAAGAGGAGGTTCATGAGAATGATCCTGAGAATGATAGCGTTAACATATGAGGAGCGTTTGCTGGCTCTGGTCCTGTACTCACTGGAGCAAAGATCAAGCGAAAAGCATTCAGAAGAAAGGTGAGTCCATAGAGAGGAAGCCTGGAGCAGCTAGAGCGGGGCCCTACCCTCAGCCTCAGTTCATCACACAAATGGAGTTTACCAGAATGAGAGGGGGATCTCATTGAAACCTCTCGATGGTAAAAGGCCTAAATAGAGTGGACCTGGAGAGGATGTTTCCGATAGTGAGTGAGCCCGGGATCAGAGCGCACAGCCTCAGAATACAAGGATATCTGTTTAGAACAGAGATGAGGAGGAATTTGTTTAGCCAGTGGGTGGCGAATCTGTGGAATTCATTGCCACAGATGGCTATGAAGGCCAAGTCATAGGGTATGTTTAAAGTGAAGGTTGATAGATTCTTGATTAGTAAGGGCATGAAAGGCTACAGGGAGGAAGGCAGGAGAATGGGTTTGAGTGGGATAGTAAATCAGTCATGGTCGAATAGTGGAACAGACTCAATGGGCTGAATGGCCTCCTATGTCCTATGGTCCTCTAGTCTCACATTCTTTGACAGTCTTTTCCTGTCCCTGCTCTTGAATGTGCAGTATATGCTGCTTATTCGCAGAGGAACATCTTGCCCGTCCTTCCCAATACTTCTGCCGAATGGGTCCTGGACTCTCTAATGTTTTATCCCCATATTCCATCCAAGAATGGTAATTGTGCACTGAGGATAGGGTGTGAGTTGACAGACAGGTTGTGCCAGGTAGCGGTGGGGAGTAGGGATAGAGATGAGAGACAGTATCAGATGAATGATAGATGGAGGCAAACTAATGGAGAGAATGAGGAAGTAGAGGAAAAAACAATAAGAAAGGATGCAGCAAAGTGGTGGAAGGAGAATGTGCGTATTGGAGACAGTTCATGTAGGGAGATTAGCAGGAATACAAAGGGCTATTTGTATTGGACGTTGATAAGTAAAGGAGGTGAGAATGGAAATCATTAGGGAAGAGGTGACTGGCCAGCTGGAACTAATGCTTGTGGGTCAAAGTCCCGTGATCGGCAAGTCCTGGGATCGAGGACCGAATGTCCAAGTCCTGTGGTTGGCAAGTCCTGGGATCGAGGACCAAATGTTAACGTCCCATGATCAGTGATTTCAGAAGTTGAAACCGGAAGGTAAAAGTCCTGTGATCATCAAGTCCTGGGGTAGTCAAAAGCCTGCTGTCTATGAGTCTGAGTCTGGGCCAGGGGCTGGAGATTGGAGGTCTAATGTCCGCTAGTCTGAGAGTCTGGGGCAAAGTACTGGAGACACGATGGTGAGCTGTGCTGGGGCTGGACGCCTGTCTGTGTGCGTGAGTGGGTGGTTGGGAAAAGGGCATCTTTTGCTGTTGTTGTTTTGTTGTTGTTCCTGCTTATGTTGTTCTGCCGAACACTGTGGACATGCTAAATTAGTGCTGGAATGTGTGGTGACACCTGCAGGATGCTCCTATCACGTCCTCAGGTGTGTTGGTTGTTAGCACAAATGACGCATTTCACTGTACGTGTGACAAATAAATCTGAATCTGAATCTAATGCTGCCAACTGGCACATTCCAAGGTGCTGAGCTACAATAAATGCCGAACCTCAAAGGAGCTACATCACAGCTCAGTGGGGAAGAAGAACAATCCCGAGTCCCACTCTCACTGGACAGTGAGGGGCTGCCTCTGTGGAACAGCCTTCTAAACCCTCGTGGCTGCCTTGTGTTTAACTTTACTATAAACTTACATATGAATCTTGCTCATATGATACTATGTGTCCGCAACGCTGCTGCAAGCAAGTTTTATTGCACCTGTGCATACGTGTACTTGTGCACGTGACAACAAACATGGCTTTGACTTGTAGAAAGAGAAAACATGAAAGGCAGTGGTGCAAGATGTAGTGTATTTAATATTTCAGTTATATTAAATACTGTAAGTATACTGTTTAAGTAAGCATTCTTTGTTTGTTTGTTTGTTTTTATTAAATGCAATCGTGAACAATAGCCAGATCAGAAATGCTGATCGACTCAACTAGTTCCCAAAGAGAACTCTGACAGGCCAATCAGATGGTCAGCGATAGAACACAAAAAAATCATATGCACAATTAAAACATAGTAGAAATACTGGAGTCATGATGATCATGATGGAGTCTGCTGGAGAGAGACACTTATACACATGATGTCTTCCATAATTCAAAGAGATTGAAGGATAAGGTTGCAGGGTGACAAAACGTGGCAGGTGCACTTGGAACTAAAAACTAATCCCGACCGGGAGAAAACAGTACCTGTTCTTTCCACACTGTCTTCCAGCAGTTTAAGGACTAAGTCCAGCCGGAACATAACTCACCAGTGCTCTTGAAAGTCAGGTATTAACCCTACCTACCAACAACCAAGCATTGCCATCCTGGTCCCCTTCATGACAGCTTATGAAGAAGCACATGACTTCCCTCCCAGAGATGATAGGTGTTTGTGCACTCGACTCTTGAAGGCTTGGACCCCATCGTCACAGATGTTTCCAACCACAGCATCCGGAAGGCTGTTCCAAATTCTGATAGCACGGTGAAGAAAGCTTCCATCCAGTGTGTAGGTTCTCACATCAGGCATAGAAACAGCACGAACAGACATAGGTAAACTCGATCGTGTGGTGCGCAGTCTCTCATAAGGTGAAGGCAGCATGGCGCGAAGGTCTGCGGGGCTGTGGCTGGTGTGAATTTTGTATAGCACAGTAGCTTACATAATTCATTATGGATTATATGTATGAACTATGTGAATGGCATATGTCATTCCACCACCACGTTATGTTTGAGTCTCAATAAACATACTAAGTTATATCGGCTCCTGTGTTTTCCTTTTGATTAATTTCTGGAGTTACAAAACATATCAATGGTGACAAGGTAGTTCCGAACTGAACCCAAAATGACTACCTACCTGTTGAAGTGCAGCATGTTTTCCTTCGGAAGGGAGAGAGAGATGTTTGAGTTTAAAAAAAAAGCTCAGCACATTTTTTTCTTTGGAAGGGGAAAGAGATGTTTGAATTAAAAACAAGGCAGAAAACAAATTAAATTCATGGGTTCGCAAAGTGATAATAATAAATAAATAGCAGAAATGGCTAGCTACGTCAGAAACATAGACACGTTCAATTGCACAACAACAGAAAACTGGATGATGTACACTGAACAAAATGAGCAGTATTTTAAAGTAAATTGAATAGCCGATAAAAAACAAGTGCCAGTTTTGCTGAGTGCAATAGGTGGAAATGCATAGTTTGCTTCAAAGTTTACTACTTCAACCAAACCAGCTGAAATGAGCTTTGCTGATATTGTGAATGTAATACAGGAATATTTAGATCCAAAACTATTGTTAATTGCAGAACACTTCAGGTTTAACAAGTGCAACCAAAAGGAAGGGGAGTTCATTTCAGCTTATTTAGTGGCTGAATTGAAGAAATTCTCCAAGAATTGTCACTTCAGTGATGAGCTTAATGATGCACTGAGAGATCATTTAGTTTGTAGAATCTTACAAGAAAACATTCAAAAATAGCTCCTCACTGAAGCACAGCTCGCATTTAAAAGAGCAGTAGAAATCACTGTATCAATGGAAACAGCAGCCAGAGATGTAATTGAGTTGCAGTCAGGAATGAAAGTGAGCGTGAACAAAGTTACAACACCTAAACAAAAACCTGCCTGGCCAAACAAATTATATTACTGTTAATGGCAAAATGTAAAATGTAAAGAAAATGTAAAAATGTACGACACATGCAAACAGCATGTTTGGCAGAAAAAAATACATGGACTGCACAGAGAAGAGATAAAGATAAAAAGTCAAGTTGTAGTTTCAAAGAGAGCATTAATCTGCATGATGTTGATGAAAATCCGATAACAATGAGAGTGACACAGGACCGAGTAGCCTTGAGATTTACAATATGAAAACTATCAAGAGACAAGCAACATACATCAAAGTTGCTGGTGAATGCAGCAGGCCAAGCAGCATCTATAGGAAGAGGTGCAGTCGACGTTTCAGGCCGAGACCCTTCGTCAGGACTAACTGAAGGAAGAGTGAGTAAGGGATTTGAAAGCTGGAGGGGGAGGGGGAGATGCAAAATGATAGGAGAAGACAGGAGGGGGAGGGATAGAGCCGAGAGCTGGACAGGTGATAGGCAAAAGGGGATACAAGAGGATCATAGGACAGGAGGTCCGGGAAGAAAGACAGTGGGGGGGGGTGACCCAGAGGATGGGCAAGAGGTATATTCAGAGGGACAGAGGGAGAAAAAGGAGAGTGAGAGAAAGAATGTGTGCATAAAAATGAGTAACAGATGGGGTACGAGGGGGAGGTGGGGCTTTAGCGGAAGTTAGAGAAGTCGATGTCCATGCCATCAGGTTGGAGGCTACCCAGACGGAATATAAGGTGTTGTTCCTCCAACCTGAGTGTGGCTTCATCTTTACAGTAGAGGAGGCCGTGGATAGACATGTCAGAATGGGAATGGGATGTGGAATTAAAATGTGTGGCCACTGGGAGATCCTGCTTTCTCTGGCGGACAGAGCGTAGATGTTCAGCAAAGTGGTCTCCCAGTCTGCGTCGGGTCTCACCAATATATAAAAGGCCACATCGGGAGCACCGGACGCAGTATATCACCCCAGTCGACTCACAGGTGAAGTGATGCCTCACCTGGAAGGACTGTTTGGGGCCCTGAATGGTGGTAAGGGAGGAAGTGTAAGGGCATGTGTAGCACTTGTTCCACTTACACGGATAAGTGCCAGGAGGGAGATCAGTGGGGAGGGATGGGGAGGACGAATGTACAAGGGAGTTGTGTAGGGAGCGATCCCTGCGGAACGCAGAGAGAGGGGGGGAGGGAAAGATGTGCTTAGTGGTGGGATCCCGTTGGAGGTGGCAGAAGTTACGGAGAATAATATGTTGGACCCGGAGGCTGGTGGGGTGGTAGGTGAGGACCAGGGGAACCCTATTCCTAGTGGGGTGGTGGGAGGATGGAGTGAGAGCAGATGTACGTGAAATGGGGGAGATGCGTTTAAGAGCAGAGTTGATAGTGGAGGAAGGGAAGCCCCTTTCTTTAAAAAAGGAAGACATCTCCCTCGTCCTAGAATGAAAAGCCTCAACCTGAGAGCAGATGCGGCGGAGACGGAGGAATTGCGAGAAGGGGATGGCGTTTTTGCAAGAGATAGGGTGAGAAGAGGAATAGTCCAGATAGCTGTGAGAGTCAGTAGGCTTATAGTAGACATCAGTGGATAAGCTGTCTCCAGAGACAGAGACAGAAAGATCTAGAAAGGGGAGGGAGGTGTCGGAAATGGACCAGGTAAACTTGAGGGCAGGGTGAAAGTTGGAGGCAAAGTTAATAAAGTCAACGAGTTCTGCATGCGTGCAGGAAGTAGCGCCAATGCAGTCGTCGATGTAGCGAAGGAAAAGTGGGGGACAGATACCAGAATAGGCACGGAACATAGATTGTTCCACAAACCCAACAAAAAGGCAGGCATAGCTAGGACCCATATGGGTGCCCATAGCTACACCTTTAGTTTGGAGGAAATGGAAGGAGCCAAAGGAGAAATTATTAAGAGTAAGGACTAATTCCGCTAGACGGAGCAGAGTGGTGGTAGAGGGGAACTGATTAGGTCTGGAATCCAAAAAGAAGCATAGAGCTTTGAGACCTTCCTGATGGGGGATGGAAGTATATAAGGACTGGACATCCATGGTGAAAATAAAGCGGTGGGGGCCAGGGAACTTAAAATCATCGAAAAGTTTAAGAGCGTGAGAAGTGTCACGAACATAGGTCGGAAGGGATTGAACAAGGGGTGATAAAACAGTGTCGAGGTATGCAGAAATGAGTTCGGTGGGGCAGGAGCAAGCTGAGACAATAGGTCGGCCAGGACAGGCAGGTTTGTGGATCTTGGGTAGGAGGTAGAAACGGGAAGTGCGGGGTGTGGGAACTATAAGGTTGGTAGCAGTGGATGGGAGACAAGCAATGTTGCTTACTCCAGAAGTAAAATATTGCTTCAGAATATTGCTTATACCAAACCCCTGGCTCGGCTGCCTCAGTCATTACACAAAATTAGTTTGAATGACATTTCAAAGATACTGAACTGAAGCCTGCGGATAGCCAACTAAGAACTTATAATGGAGAAAAGATAACTCCTGTGGGAATGACATCAGCACCAGTGAAATACAACATTCAACAAACCACATTGGGTCAGCATTGTGGGGTCATGAGTGGCTGAGACAACTACGACTTGATTGGAGATCCATCCACCAGTTGCATGCACATCCCCTGCAAGAGAGTCAACTGAAGGTGAATGAAGAAAGGTACTGGATGAGGCCACAGCAGTGTTCAAGGATGGCATTGGAAAACTCAAATATATCAAGGGTAAAATAGTGTTAAATGAAATGCCACACCTAAGTTTTTCAAAGCCTGTCTGGTTCTTTAAACCATCAGTGATAAACTAGCCAGTGAGCTGGATCGCATGGAGGCTGAAGGAATTCTTTCCAAGCTTGAGTGGAGCCTATGAACAACGCCAGTGGTCCCAGTAGCCAAGAAGAATGGGTCTGTCAGGATCTGTGGTGATTTTAAGGTAACCATCAACCCGAAAGTAGATCAATACCCTCTGCCCAAGATAATGGATATCTTTGCAACTGTTTCTGGTGGAAAACACTGCAGTAAAGTGGACTTAGCTGAGGCCTACCTACAGATGGAGCTGGACGAAGAGTCCTGAGTGCTTTGCACCATAAATACTCGCAAAGGGCTTTATTACAACAATAGGCTTAGTTCTGGAGTAGCACCTGCACCTGCACTCTGGCAGAAAGCCTTGGACCAGGTGTTGCAAGGCTGCCCAGGTACTCAGTGTCACCTGGATGACATCATTGTTACTGGTAAAGATGACAAGAAACATATCCAAAACCTCAAGAAGGTGTTAACAAGATTAGAAGATTATGGGCTCAGAGCACACCTCAGTAGTGTAAATTCTTTAAACCAAGCATCACTTGCTGTGTTCACACCATTGTTGCAAAAGGTTTACACAAAAGGTGCACTGAGGGATAGATAAGTTTGTGGAATCATGGAAGAAAGCAATCAAAAACAGCTCCTAACTGAAGCACAATTTACATTTAAAAACCAGTTAAATAGCTGTATAAATGGAAACAGGAGACAGATGCGATTAGGTCGCAGGTAGGAATGAAAGACAGCAGTGATGGTGGCAGAGGCGGAGGCACACGTGAGAAATGGTTGAGGGAAACAGAGGTGAGCAGCGGCAGAGGCGTGTTCAAGGCAAGAGAAAGCAGAGGCGGTGTCAAAGCAGCGTCACGGTGTCCCCAAGAGCGAGGAAAGTCCTGATGTCTGGTCGATTTAAGGGCCGGTCCGAATCAGAAAGGTCGGGTACGGGCTGTGGGTTCATGCCCCAGAGCGGTCTGCGAGTGAGGAACAATCCGATGTTTGGGCGATTTAAGCACCAAGCTAGATGAACAGATCAGGGTGTCTGGACTGAAGGCGAGGTGAGTGCTGGTTCTGCTCACTGCTCCGTGACATTTACTCCGCTCCGCGCTGATCTGAGCCTGTGGCCTGTTCCAGCTGCAGGGATGTCTAGCTTTGTGTCTTTCGTAAAACTTCAGTTCTGAAGCTACTTGCTTACTTTTATTGTTTGCATGATTTTGTTTTCTCTCTGTGCACCGGGTGTTTAAAGATCTTTTTTAAAATGGGTCTTTTTGAGGTTTCTTTGTTTTGTGGCTGCTGTAAGAGAATGAGTTTCAAGGTTGTGTAATGTATACATGATTTGATAACAAAGGTACTTTGAACTTTGAGATAACACTGATCAGTTGAGGAGACCAGAGTCAACTGTTAGAGAAGAAAGGTGTCCAGAGCTGTCAGAACCACTTCCTGCAGTTCCAAGGTCAACTCCAACAACCATGACGGAGGAGGCCCCAGAACCTGAGATAGTTTCACAGCCACAAGTCTCACATGTCAAGCAGAGTGAACCCTCTTGCCAGGAAAGACATTATCCCACAAGAATGAGGAAGCCTCCACAGTAATTAAGTATTTAGGCCTGAATGGGACAATTCAAAATTTACTATGCTGTGGATGTCCATATAGTAATTGTATTACATATTGTACTATACAGAGAGAGAGAGAGAAAACAATGTGTCACATATTTGAGTTGAGGTGTATTTTGTATTGAGTTGGAGTTTATAGCTAAGCAGGAAGGTGTATAGTGTATTTAATATTTAAGTAATATTTCAGTAATTTTGTAAATATATCGTTTGATTAAGCATTCTTTGTTTACATAATTCATTAAGGGTTTTATGTAAGAAGTACGTAAATCTTTCAATTAATTTCTGGAGTTACAAAACATAACATAGGGTCCAGAATACATTTAATTGATAGTACAATAAATTTATAGGGGCATCCTAATTATATCCACCATGTATTTTGAATAAAGTACATTTTTTAACATTAAAACACTCTCTGAAGTATACAACAGAACAAATCTACTCCCAATATCCAACAACACAAAGACCACCAACTAGTCTCGGTAGTCCTCCAATAAACTACAACTCCCAGAAACAATTGCAGGTCATACGCGTGCGTAAACGTCTGATTTTTTTTAACAAGCCGACTAGTAGCGCATCTTATTTACTTTAGAGACGAACACAAGTCACTCATTAAAGTAAATATGAGGCGCTGTGAAATTTCTTTGTCTGATTTTTAATCTTCCGCGTCGCGGATTTGTTAGAAAATCACCAGAACGGCGGCCGTTCGGAGCGTCACGGGTCAGAGGTCGTGGCGAAGTGCGGGAAAGTTTCAGCGGGCACGGCGGCCGATGGACCTGAGCGAGTGGCGGCGGGACCCGGGCAGCAGCTGCCGAATCAGCTCGGCTGTGGCGGCCGCCTGCCGTGAAGAGCCCTGTAGCTTGGGGGTGGACGAGGCGGGGAGGGGGCCGGTGCTGGGTGAGTGCCCGGCGTTGGGAGGGGAGGGGGATGTCAGTGAGTGTGTACCCGTCCCGGGGTCTGGGGCGGAGCGGGTGCCTCCCCGGGGAGAAGGGCTATGCCTAGGGTCAGGTGAGGAAGGGTGGGAGTGAGTGCCTGAGCTTTGGGGTGATGGTGGTGCGCGATTGAGTGCCCCGGTGGGTGAGTACTTTGGAAGGTGGGGTGGGGGTCGACCTGGAGGCGGGGTGGTCATACCACAGGAAATCAGCCCATTTGGCTCATCAGACTTGAGTTTTTTTTGGCGTGTTGCAGGCTGAGGGGGAGACCTGATAGAGAATCATAAAGTTACGAGAGGTATACATTGATCATCATACTCTTCGCGAGGTAGAAATGTTAAACACTAGGAATTAGATGTAAGGGGGGGGGGAGGTGGAAAACTGTTTTACACAGATGAGTACTGGGTGCCTGGAACAGATTGCCATGGACAGTGGTGGAAGTATATATGATAGTGGCCATTCAGGTTTTTGGATAGACTCAGGGAACAGAGGGATATGGAACATGTGCTGGTGGATGGGATTGTTTTAATTTTATATCACGGTTGGACAAAAGGCCTGATCCTGTGCCATCCTGTTCTGTGTTCCAAGCCTTCACCATGATCCACCCATTTACAAGGATCCTACATTAATCCCATTACATTTTCCTTGCATTCTCACTTCCTTCCAGATCCTAACACTCACCCACAGCACCATTTACAGCAGCCAGTTAACCTGCTGGCCTCCATGTTGGAGGCAATTCAAGGGCAGTGGCAGAAACTTGTACGGTCACAGTGAGAATGCGCAAACTCCACGCAGAGAGCACTGGAGATCAGGATTTGATCCCGCTCACTGTTGCTGTGCCACTGGGCTGTTTTTAAGATCTTGAAAGAGAATAGAGGGGTTAGAAAGGGGTGCCCACTCGTGCCCTCCCCTGCTCCAGATAAAACATGAAGTGCCCTGATGAATATGGTATATGTATTAAGATGGGGGACTCATCTGTGACCACGTGAATGATGGTACAAGTTCAAAGGGCCGCATTGTTTTCTTTTGTCCATAGTTTTCACTCATTTTACATCACTTTCTTTTGCTCCCTTCCATTAGTTGTGATCCAGGTCTCTGCACACTAGGAGATGACTGGTTAGCACATAATAGTACCATATAAAAGAAGAGCTTTGATAGGCCTTTCCCGAATATAAGACCATGAGATAAAGGAGCAGAATTAGGACATCTGGCCCATCGAGTCTGTTCTGCCATTTCATCATGCTGCTCCATTTTCCCGTAGTCCCAATCTCTTGCCTTCTCCCCGTATCCCTTCATGTCCTGACCAAATAACCTTTGCAGTGAAACATTACAGAGAGGCCATTACATTAGCAGTAAAACCATACAGTGTGTTACACAAGAATATATCAACCTTTGCCTTGTATATATGTTAAGACTTGGCCTCCAGGGCCACGTCTGTGGCAACAGATTCTACAGATTCACCGCTCTCTGGCAAAAGAAATTCCTCATTTCAGTTTTAAAAGGATGCCCCTCTACTCTGAGGCTGTGTCCTCTGGTTCTAGACTCCCCCACCATAGGAAACATCCTCTCCACATCCACTCTATCAAGGCCTTTGAATATTCAATAGGGTTCAATTAGGTCACCCCCTCATTTTTCTGAATTCCAGTGAATTCAGGCCCAGAGCCATCAAACAGTCTTCATATGACAAGCCATTCAATCATTTTCGTAAACCTCCTTTGAATCCTTACTAATGTCAACATGTTCTTTCTAAGATAAGGGGCCCAAAACTGCTCACAATACTTCAAGTGAGGCCTCGCCAGTATTTTATAAAGCCTCAACATTACCAACTTGTTTTTATATTCTGGTCCTCTTGAAATGAATGCTAACATCACATTTGCCTTCCTCATCAACTCAATCTGCAAATTAACTTTTAGGGAGACCTGTATAAGGACTTCCAAGATCCTTTGCACTTCAGTTTAGTGAATTTTCTCTCCATTTAGAAAATAGTCTACCCTTTTATTTCTTTTTCCAAAGTCCTTGGCCATACACTTACCCAACAGTATTCCATCTGCCACTTTTCTCATTCTCGCAATCTTCCTGTGGCCTCTCTACTTCCTCAAAACTACCTGCTCCTCCACCTATTTATGTATCGTCCACAAACTTTGCAACAAAGCCATCAATTCTGTCATCCAGTTTATTGACACACAACGTAAAAAGATGCAGTTCCTGTGGAACGCTAGTCACCAGCAGCCAACCAGAAAAGGCCCCCTTTATTCCCACTTTTTTTGTACTAGAAACATAAACTTGGTTTAAAACAAAAGTCTCTGGACACAATCATTCAGTGACGTTTATTTTTCCCTCATCTGCATTTATTCATTTTCCATACAGTGTATGGCCAGCCCCAGGGGCATGGTTTTAGAATAATTTCAGTGACACACACTGCTAGTTTGCCTTTTGAGGATTCTGTTTTTTAAAGGTGGAAGCATTAATCCTGTCATACAATGTGCTTTAAGTTACAGCTGACACTACAGCCTCAGTTGTCTTACTGTGGGGAAGCAATTAATAGTGTTTCTATGGTGCAGTTTTAATACCCATATTAACCATCTATACTTGAAAATAGATGTGTATAAAATGTGTATTTGTATAAGACGGACTATCAGAAGGATTGGATTGAAATTTAAGTTAAAGTAGCAAAAAAACCAAAGCCAAAGATTTTTACAAAATCTGCTATATAGTGTGAAATGTCTTGAAAGGGTGGTGGGAGGAGAAATATTTTGCAGGAAGGATTTGGATAATTATTACTTTGTGCAAAATATTAAGTTCATGTAGAAGAACCTCTATTTCAAACTAAGTGGGTGGATCTTTCAAAAAGCTAACACGGAGATGATTGAATTAATTGTTTTCAGCACTTTCTGATGTGTCCTGGGAGGGGAGAAAGGAAGGAATATCACCAGCAAGTTGTGGAATATTGAGCCATTACATACCATGTTTTACCCTAAAGGTTTAGCAGCAGGTGGCGTAGCATACTCCACAATGCTCATTAGTGTTGAAGTAGCTAATTATAGAGCTGGAAAAAGGTGCATTGATCCACTGGGAAATATTTGGCAGGTCATGATTGGTGGAAACCAGTGGTGTCATTATTGCAATTTTGATAACTTGGGAAAACAGTCCAGTTGAAATGTTATGTGGCATCAAATAACCACCGTTACACATTGCATGGTTTGTAACACAATAGAAGCACAGCGACAACGTATACTTGCGTTTTAATGTGTACCTGTATCATGGGGTGAACTAGAGCTAAACACTAATGTATGGCTTCAGAATACAAGGATGTCCTTTCAGAACAGAGATGAGGGCAATGAATCTATGGAATTCATTGCCACATACTACTGTGGAGCCAAGTCATTGAGTATATTTAAAACAGAGGTTGATGGAGGATCTTGATTAGGGAGGGTATCAGGTTACGGGGAGAAAGCAGGAGAATGAGTTGAGAGGGAAAATAAATCAGTTCTGATTGAGTGGTGGAGCAGGGTTGATGGGCTGAATGCTTAATTTTTTTCCTACGTTATGGTTTTATAAATAAAACCTTGCTATTTTTTTCCTGTAAGCTACTTGCTTTCTGTCTTCCTGTGTATTTGTGAACAGGGAGGTTTTAAGAGTTTTGAATAATTTCACACAACATTTCCTTGCATACGGCTTTTGAAACAACAGACTAACAAAATTATTTTTGGGTTCAGTCTCATGTTTCTGTAAAGATCAAGGAACAACATTATTCACCACAAACATTGACATGAATTAGGAATTTGCTGTGATGTGTCGGCGCGATATGCAGTTATAAACACCATTCAACAATTATAAGAATAACAAGTTATATAAAAACAAGTTAGAGGTTAAATTACAGATATGGAATAAAAAGTGCATAAATATCAGCATATTTATGATGTAAACAGCATTATAAAAAGTGATTTAATGTGTCTACAGTGTAGTGCAGTGACTGAGGTAAAAGACCGAGGGGAAAGGTGGGGGGGGTGGAGATCTAACTGGAATGATTGATCAAATTAACTGTATGTGGGAGGAAACTTTTAAGATGGCACAAAGTTTTTGTTTTATTAGCCATATAGCACTTTACAGGAAGGAATAAATTTAGAATCTTGGTTTAATGGAATTAAATTTTCAAAGTTCAGTACTATTATGTGAAATGAATGCTCTCAAGTTTAATCCTCTTCAAGGCTGTACTGATGTGTGTGCATAGATCTTCTTCAGTAGTGTTTGGTGTCAACAACTGTTGTACTTAATGCCTACTGTTTTCCTGTTTTTCAGGGCCAATGGTCTATGGAATCTGCTTTTGCCCTCTTTCCAAGCAACAACAGCTCGAAGAGCTCAAGGTTGCTGGTATGGAAGTCTAAACATCGGCCACTACTGATAATGCAGCCGAAGTATGACAGTGCAAAACCCAAACAGAGATGCCAAACAAACAACAGCTTTGCCAGATGAGCAGCTAAAAATCTTTGCTCATGTTTCATGGAATTGATGGTGGAGAATTCAGTATTCACCCCTGTCTTTGGGGCGCTGCTCTTTGTATCAATGCTGTTGCTGGTTGTTCAAAGAAGTTCTGATGAAGTCTGAATCTGAGCCAGAATTGTTGAGTGAATTTCAGACCAAATGAATGCATTTGAGTGCTGCTTATGGTAGCCATATACAAAGGGCAGAGATCTGTAGCATTCTGAATGAGCAAGATTAAAATTTGTCAGGAATGGGAGCCATTCACCGTATAGACTTTAATTCCATTATTGCTGTTGTTCTATTTATTATACTTTTCACAAAGAATTGTTTATTTCTAAGAGGGTTCTGCGAATGATGCTTCTTTCTATTTTCTTTCACTTCAACAGAAAAGGTTGCAATCTTGCCGTCTCCTTGGCAAGGGTGGTTCGGACTGGGAATGGATATGATATCATAGAATACAATTGCAAAAGTGTGCAGTACGCAAGGAGTGCACAATCTGTAGTATCCATGCAGAACTGTGCAATCTAAAGTCTTCCAAGTTGCACCTCGTGCCGAGTCAGTTTTGGGTGCATGCCTCATTGTCTTAAACTCCTGTGAGCTTTTTCAAGCACTTTGCTAAAATCCTTCTGCACTGTTATGCTAGCCATTGTGCATCCGTTTGCACTAACCCCTCTTTATTCTCTTCAAGTTCCCATCAACTCCCTGCAAATTCAATCACTCACCTACACTAAAGGCCAATTAACCTACCAACCCAAAACTGAGCTTAGTGGGTGGAAACTGAAGCGCTCAAAGGTAACAGACTGACGATCACTGTTGCACTCTGCCCTCCAGTCTGAATGCTTATGGATGAGTACTCCCCAATATGTTTTTCTTTCTTCGAAAGTAAAGACAAAACAGTGCACTCAGCCTCAGATCTGTACAACAAACCTGCCACTAAACCCAGTCCTTGCTGCTGGGAACTTGTATTTCGCCGCTCTGTACTGGCATTCCTGGAGCAACATGTTGCCCATGACATAGTGTGGGAATGTTGCTTGGGTGGGCCACTCTATGCTGAGACGTGGACTCTCGCTCATTGGGTGTGAGGGCATTGCCGCTGCAAGTGTCATCAGGTTGGCCAGATCTTATAGGGTCACTCGTCACTTCATTTTGGATGTGAGAGAGGATACTGTCTTCCCTCTATTATTTGTTTGCTGCACAACTCTTCTCAGTCCTGAGATTTCTCTTTAGTGAGGGACCTAGTGCCTAGCAGCCTCCAGTCTGGGACAAAAACCTCCAGATTGGGGCAGGCATTGTAGCCAAACAGTGTGAGATACAGCAACTGCCGTCATGTACAAACGGAGTGATGGATCCCGGCAGTCTGCCCACAGCCAGAGTAGCCCAGTACTGGCACCCCAGTCAGCTTGCTGCCCTGAACTCTGCATCTAGGCAGGATAACAGTCTGGCACAGACTAGATGGGCTGAAGGGCCTGTTCCGGTGCTGTGGTCCTCTGACTGTGAGTGCTGAGCAGCTACACTGATTGCTGCAGCCTGTCAACACTAGCCCTCTCATACGCACTTCGCCTGTTACCTCCATGCCTTATTCCAGTCTAGACTCTGCTGTGCCACATAGAGATTATTTGAACTGTTGAGTGCCATTTAGATTTGAACTCTCAACCGTATTGTTGGCACATCAGCAAGAAAGGTAGTGGTTAGCAGTAGCTTCCCAGCACAGTGATACTTTCAGTAAAATAGCTACTTTGTCTTGTTGAAATCCTCAACCTTTTAAAATCCTAGCATAGGTGCTGTCTGATCAATAACTTGATTTCTTTATCTCTTATTTATTCTTTTTCATTTTTTTTGTGGTTTTAGACATTATCCGCCCTTCATCATACTAAAACTCAAGCAGAAATATTGGCCATGTATGTAGTTTTATGTAAATGTTATCCTTTGGAAAGGATTATACGAACGTGCTCGGTACCTGATTCTGAGCTCACAGCAATGTGGTTGCCTTATTTGCCTTCACAAATAGCCCAGCTTGACAATTGAGTTGAATATAAATTGTTAATGATAAATAAGTGCTGATCTTGTCAGAGTTAGGACTATCCTGGCAATAAATGAATATTGTTTTTGCAGTTGTTAGTTTAAAAAAAGGTGGTGGGGATCCTTACTGTCTTGGGAAGTATAAATACCCCTGTCAAGGCAAAAAGAGGCTTCCCATTTAATATCTTTTGTGGAACTCTAGTGTAGTTCTGGTTGCCAACAAGCAGCAGCATGTTTGATAGTAATTCACTGGTCTTTATTGAGAGAAATATTGGCATTGGAGGCAACACCTTTATGTGTGAGAAATATCAGCGTTTATTGCATTTTCCCAGCATTTTTCTGCTAAGTTACATATCTGGTTATTAGCTATTTGTGCCTTATATGCCAGTTCCTTCTGCTAAACATAATGCTGATGTCAGTAACATTTCTCTTTTGATATGCTTTTTGCAGACTCCAAGACATTGACAGAGAAGGAAAGGGAGAAATTGTTTGCCAAACTAGATGAAGCGAAGGATTTTATTGGCTGGGCTATTGAGATCCTTTCGCCCAATGTAATTTCAACAAGTATGCAACAAAGGTATTTCTCAATATACTGACTGAAAAGGAAGTATGTATTAATGCACCGGGGAACAACAACATAGCTGTTACTTGCTTGATGCGTGATAAGGAGTAAAGAGTTTTCAAATCCTAACAGTGAGGAATTAGTTAACTCTGTGGCACCTAGGGGTGGGGAAGTTCTTATAGTATCGTAAACAGCCTATGAATCAATTGAATTATCATTAAAACACATTTGATTTTCTATGTTGTTTAGACCGTAAGACTTGGGAGCAGAATTAAGCCCAACTAGTCTGCTCCACCATTCAGTCATGGCTGATTTATTATCCCTCTGAACCCCATTCTCCAGCCTTCTCCCCGTAACTTTTGACACCCTAACTAATCAACAACCTAACAACCTCTGTTTTAAGTAAACCCAATGACTTATTCTCCACAGCCTTCTATGGCGATGAATTCCACAGATTCTCCACCCTCTGCTAAAGAAAATTAAAATGTTTCCTTGCCTGGTCTGGCCAAAAATATCTCCAAACTTGCTTATCTGATTATCTAACCACTCAGTTATGTTAACTTTAATACAAAACTCAAAATGAATACCTGGCTTGATTACTTATTACTGAATGTGTACATGACAAAGACTTATAACCTCCTCAGTTCAATCTTCGATTGTGTCTAAATTGGGAGCGTTTCATCACAGTCTGGCCAAGAATGTCTATCAAAGATAATGTGATCCAGGACAATCTTTGGCTGTACCTGTTCCACCAGCAGACGTGCTGAAGATAACGACACAGTAATATGTAGTTAGGGGGAAATGAGACCTGTTAATTTTCTCAACATCTTATCAGTTTGAAACCCTTAAAATCTATTGATAACTGCCTATTCCCTTCCCCTTTTCAGCAATGTTGAAGCCCATTTGAAAGAAACACTTAAAGTACAAAGATAGAATGGTCTGTTCTCCTCTCCTATTAGATTCCTTTTTCACCTCCCACCTTCACCTATCACCTCCTACCTTCTCAATTCAACCCCCTCCCCTACTCAGCTGGCTTCACCTATCACTTAGCTTGTACTCTTTCCTCTGCCTTCTGGACCCCCCCCCCCCACACACACACACACACACCACCTTATTCAGACTTTTTATCCCTTCCTTTACAGTCCCAATGAAAGATCTGGGCCTGAAACATTGACTGCTTATTTCCCACCATAGATGCCAGCTGACCTGCTGAGTTACTCCAGCATTTTGTGTGTGTTGCTCTGGACTTTCAGCGTCTGCTGAATGTCTTGCGTTTGTGATATGTTGTAGCTGGTGGTTTTTGTTCTGGGTGTCAATGCCCCTTGGCATTGCTGTAGGGACTCTCGGGGTTAGGGTCCTTGACCTGGCTGTAGAAATCATAGAAAGTTAATTATGCAGAAGGTAGCCGTTCAGCCTAATATGCCTGTGTTGATTGAAATAAAAGATCTTGTTTGAATATTCCATTCTTCAACTCTGTGTCTGTAAACATGCAGGTCACATCTTCAAGTGAATGTCCGGGTAATTTTAGATGTGATGAGGTTTCCTGCCTTTCCTCCTTTGTTCTCTAAAGCCACAACTCTGATGAAAATGTTTATGTACCAATTAATTACATCTATGCCCAACTGCTTTTGATGATCCTGCTAAGTCACGTCTAAAGGCAGTTCTTCTAAGATTGTTTTGGAGTTACTGCAATAAATCTAATTTAGTCAGAAACAGCAGAACCATGAGTCAGTGACTGTATTATCAGTGACTGAATGATCATGTATGATCAGTGACTGAATTCTGTATTTTTTTTAAAGCAACTTCCTTAAAGTGTTTGGGTGTGTACTTTTAAATGTATCAGCAGATGTGATTTTGTGTCCTGTATGTTGCTGTGCGTTTGCTTTCTTTGTCATATTTTTATTTTTGTCGTTCTTCTTAAGACATTGACGTATCTTTTATCTATTAAGCCTATGCAGGCTTACTTCTCCACATTTGCTTGTAATCTACTCTCTCTCAGACATTATCAATACTACCTTTTTACTGACTCTCCTTCCACCCACCTACTCTTGCAATACTAGTTAACAAGCCAACCAACATGTCTTTGAGATATTAGAAGAACTTAGAGCATCTGGAGGAAACGCACAGAGCTAGAAAGAACACATAAAAGCTGAGAATAGTAATCAGTCTCAGATCCCAGCGAAGGAGTAGCCGTGTTAGCTGCTGCACCACTGTGCTACCCCGTTTTCCTATGACTACTTATTATTAGAAATGTGAAAAAGAAAGTGCTGCCACAAAAAAGCAGGATCCATCATGAAGGATCCTTACCATCCAGGCCATGTTCTCTTCTCACTACTATCTTTGGGCAGGAGGTACAGAAGCCTTAGGTCCCACACCACCAGGTTCAGAAACAGTTATTACCCTACGACCATCAATAGCGTGGATAACTGCACTCACTTCAACTTTGAACTGATTCTACAATGTCTTGACTCCCTTCCAAGGACTCTACAGCTCATGTTCTCAGTGTTATTTTTCTTACTTGTACAATTTGTCTTCTTTTGCACACTGTTGTTTACCAGTCTTTGTTCATGTACATAGAGTTCTTCATAAATTATTGTTTTTTTTTAAACTTTCTTGTAAAAGCCTGCAAGAAAAAGAATCTCCAGGTAGTATATGGTGACACATAATTTTATAATAAATTTACTTTTGAACTTTGGAATCTATATACTGTTTTTGTGAATTAAAAGTTTTTAAGTCAAAAGCAGCAGTAAATTTAGAATATATAGAATTTATTGACTTAATGGTTTCAAAAAACAACACATGCATTCAATGTGCTAAAACCTTGCAGCTTTGAAAGTCCACTACCTTTCTTTTAAAAAAAAGTCAGCTTTAATCCCAATAACTGAATTTTCCGTAAATGGTAGTTTCTCAGAACATAGTTGCTTAAAGTCATTTCAAGATTCAAGATTGTTTGTCATTTTTCAGTACATGAGTGTAAAGGAAAACAAAATGATTGTTTCTCCGGATCTGATGCAGCATAAAAAAACCCACAATAAGTATAAAAAAAACAACAAATATAAATATGAAAAAATATAAATATTATAACTTTAGTTTTAAAAATGCTTGTTTAAGTTGCTTGTTCAGGGGAAAAAAAAAATATATATATAGTATTTTATATATATATACTGTGACTGTGTGATATAGAGATAACATTTTCAAAGTCATTTGCTGACCATGATTCTTGTTTCCAAAACAGAACCAAATGCAACCTGAATACCTTGTCTCATGATGCTGCCATTGGCCTCATCCAGTATGCATTGGATAGTGGTGTCCAAGTCAAAGAGGTGAGAACGGGAAGTTCACTGCAGAAAACTGAGTAATTCTGTGCTAAAAATCAAGTCATACTGTTAATGAAAAATTGCAATCAAAGCAGAAGTTGATGGAAATTCCCTGGAGCAATATAGAATCTGCCGGAAGAACTCAGTGGGTTGAGCATTACTTGTGGGAGGAAAGGAAACATCAACAATTATGTTCCTCCTGCATATGCTGCTTGACCTGCTGAGTTCCTCCAGCAGACTGTTTGCTCTAGATTCTAGCATCAGCATTCTTTTGAGTCTCTGGAAGTACCCAGCTGGCAAGCATGCAGCAAAAAGAGTTGGTAGCCTTTAGTTGTGACCGTACTAATCTTTACAATTTACTTACCTTTAAATGTTAACTTTCTACCTGAAGCAATTTTAACTTACATTGGGAATCAGAAGTGCAGTAATCTAGGATCTTTATGTCCTCGTTGTCCACGGGAATGGTACCAGAGGATTGGAGGGAGGCGAATGTTGTCCCCTTGTTCAAAAAAGGTAGTAGAGATAGTCCAGGTAATTATAGACCAGTGAGCCTTACGTCTGTGGTGGGAAAGCTGTTGGAAAAGATTCTTAGAGATAGGATCTCTGGGCATTTAGAGAATCGTGTCTGATCAGGGACAGTCAGCATGGCTTTGTGAAGGGCAGATCGTGTCTAACAAGCCTGATAGAGTTCTTTGAGGAGGTGACCAGGCGAATAGATGAGGGTAGTACAGTGGATGTGATCTATATGGATTTTAGTAAGGCATTTGACAAGGTTCCATACGTAGGCTTATTCAGAAAGTCAGAAGGCATGGGATCCAGGGAAGTTTGGCCAGGTGGATTCAGAATTGGCTTGCCTGCAGAAGGCAGAGGGTGGTGGTGGAGGGAGTACATTCAGGTTGGAGGATTGTGACTAGTGGTGTCCCACAAGGATCTGTTCTGGGACCTCTACTTTTTGTGATTTTTATTATCGACCTGGATGTGGGAGAAGAGTGGGTTGGCAAGTTTGCAGACGACACAAAGGTTGGTGGTGTTGTAGATAGTGTAGAGGATTGTTGAAGATTACAGAGAGACATTGATAGGATGTAGAAGTGGGCTGAGAAGTGGCAGATGGAGTTCAACCCGGAGAAGTGTGAGGTGGTACACTTTGGAAGGACAAACTCCAAGGCAGAGTACAAAGTAAATGGCAGGATACTTGGTAGTGTAGAGGAGCAGAGGGATCTGGGGGTACATGTCCACAGATCCCTAAAAGTTGCCTCACAGGTGGATAGGGTAGTTAAGAAAGCTTATGGGGTGTTAGCTTTCATAAGTCGAGAAACAGAATTTAAGAGTCGCAATGTAATGACGCAGCTCTATAAAACTCTGGTTAGGCCACACTTGGAGTACTGTGTCCAGTTCTGGTCGCCCCACTATAGGAAGGATGTGGTAGCATTGGAAAGGGTACAGAGGAGATTGACCAGGATGCTGCCTGGTTTAGAGAGCATGCATTACAATCAGAGATTAAGGGAAGCTAGGGTCTTACGCTTTGGAGGAAGGAGGATGAGAGGAGACATGATAGAGTTGTACAAGATATTAAGAGGAATAGATAGAGTGGATAGCCAGCGCCTCTTCCCCAGGGCACCACTGCTCAATACAAGAGGACATGGCTTTAAGGTAAGGGGTGGGAAGTTCAAGGGGGATATTAGAGGAAGGTTTTTCACTCAGAGAGTGGTTGGTGCGTGAAATGCACTGCCTGAGTCAGTGGTGGAGGCAGATACACTAGTGAAGTTTAAGAGACTACTGGACAGGTATATGGAGGAGTTTAAGTTGGGGGCTTATATGGGAGACAGGGTTTGAGGGTCGGCACAACATTGTGGGCCGAAGGGCCTGTACTGTGCTGTACTATTCTATGTTCTATGTTCTAAGAATAGTAGATTAGCAAAGCTGCAGATCTGAGTTCAAATTCCAAAAAGGGAATTAAATTGTAGAATTTTAGTTTAACAGTCTTGCGGGGGGTGGGCGGGGGGGGCGGGTGGTTAAGCCTTATAATGGAAACCATAAAACTTCAGATTTGTTGTAAAAAAAAGTTATCTGTTAACTAATTTTCCTTCAGTGATTCCAGCTCTAGAAATGTGGTTTTTTTGACTGCGTGTTAAAGCATTGGTTAGATCATCATCTCTTCATTTAATAACCTTTGCCAGTTTCTGTAATCTGCTTGGGATCCTGATGCTGGACTTTTAAAAAATACACTTAAATGTCTATTTAAAAAATGGAGGTTGAGCTTTTTTCTGCTTAATTACATTCAGTCAAAGGTATTAAGTAGCCTGAAAGGTATAATGCAATGTCTGCCAAAATAGGAAAATTGTGTTTAACTGGGGTAATTTGAATAAATGTTAATTTTATGGCATTCACTATAGGGTGACAAATATAATTGAGTAGATTTTGGGGGGACTTTGTGAGTTATTTACTGGTGTGATTATTTTCTGCCCTTGCTAATCACCATAAAAACAGAAAGAAAGCATTAAAATACCAGGTTGAAACAATCTTGTGAAAGGTCTTCAACCTGAAATATTACCTCTCTACCTCTCTGGCCTCCCCTCACTTACGCCTAGCCTGCTGAATGTTCAAAGCATTTTCTGTTTGTTTTCTATCAGATTTCTGGCTTGCGATTTTACTGTTTTTACTTTCACATCATGCCTTTTTCTAAAGTAAATACTCTAAGAGTTTAAAGAAATGGGATTGAGGAAACAGTACAACTTCACAACTATTCACAAGAAATCTCTAACAAAGGAAATCATCCTTTCTTTCAATAATTAACTGCAGTTGATGCCTTAGGTAGTGACAACACGATCTTTATTGTTACTGTCAATATGGTTCCAAAGCTGTCTGTTTAGTGATGCTACAAACTGTGACTCATTTTTTGCAATATCCTGTTCTGCTGGTCTTTACAAAAATCATATTGTACAGATTCAGCAGGCGTAATTTCCTTTTATCTTAAGTTATTACAAAACTAAGTTGAGAGTGTCTAGACAAGATTGTCTCCAAATTCTTCACTGGGATAATCGCTTTTCTTTGCAGAACTGTGGCAAAATTACTATGGCAACAGTGCCAGTTTTAAAGAGAGCAGCTAAGGATTTATTTTAATCTTTTTGTATAAAGCTTTTCCATTTCCAATGCTATGTAATGCACTTTTGATGAATTTCTGTACTGGCCTGATGGTTCATTTTTGGGTGCAGTTTGACTAGCTCAGTGTCCATGAGCAGGACAAATCATTAGCAATCTGCCATTTACATTTTGGAACCTGGGTAAGATTTTGCTTCTTGTACAAACAAGGTGCTGGTTCATTTGGCTCTGAATCAATGCAATTGATTACCCTGGAGCACTCTCATTTATTACTTCAATTAGACTAAAAATTTCCATAAATATTAAAATAAATTGACATGCATGCTTTTACTGGAAATCCATGATGCAACACTCATTTCTTGCTATAAAATTATGTTTAAAATTCACTTTCATTCTGCTGCTCACTGGATGATTTTTTTTTTGTGTTTTGCACCATTCTGTAATTGAGAGCCATCAAGAGACTGTTGTGCGTGCAAATCCCAGGAAATCAGTTTCACAGATACTCAAATCACCAATGTGGCTTCAGCAATCATTCCACGGTCAAAATCACTTAGATCATATTTTTTCTCCATTCTGATGTTTGATCTGAACAAAACTGAACCTCTTGACCATGTGTGCATGCTTTTATACATTGGGTTTCTGCCACATGATTGGCCGAATAGATATATTAGAGCAGGTGTACCTAATAAAGTGGCCACTGAGTGTATGTATAGTAACAGATTATGGTCTTCTATGTTGTTTTTTTGCATGAGACGTCCTCAAGTTTGACCGGAATCCATGCCTTTAATGATGAAAATCATTTGCACACAAAATTAATCTCATGTCCATGCTACAGGAAAATAATCAGTCTGGGTTATTTGCACTTCCCATCTTTAGCTATAACTAAAGTTGATGGCTTCTGCCTCTTTCGGGTAGTGAAGTCCCAAAGTCCTTGCTATTCTTTGGATGAGTAAAATCTAAGCTTTCTCGGCTCCCCTGTAATCCTTTCAACAACTTGTTGAATCTATGTCCCCTATTTATTTGACATGGAAATTGGTGCCCTCCACAGAGCATGCAAGCGTGCAGCAAGTCTGTGTCTTTATCATATAACCATATAACAATTACAGCACAGAAACAGGCCATCTTGGCCCTTCTAGTCCGTGCCAAATTCTTACTCTCACCTAGTCCCATCGACCTGCACTCAGCCCATAACCCTCCATTCCTTTCCTGTCCATATAGCTATCCAATTTAACAAAGCCTATCCACGTCAACTCTTATCTATCCTCCTCGTAATTTTAAATACCTCTATCAAGTCCCCCCTCAACCTTCTATGCTCCAAAGAATAAAGACCCAACTTGTTCAACCTTATTTTCTAACTTAGGAAGTGAAACCCAGGTAACATTCTAGTAAATCTTCTCTGTACTCTCTCAATTTTGTTGACATCTTTCCTATAATTTGGTGACCAGAACTGTACACAATACTCCAAATTTGGCCTTACCAATGCCTTGAACAATTTCAACATTACATCCCAACTCCTATTCTCAATGCTCTGATTTATAAAGGCCAGCATACCAAAAGCTTTCTTCACCACTCTATCCACATGAGATTCCACCTTCTGGGAACTATGTACCATTATTCCTAGATCCCTCTGTTCTACTGCATTCTTCAGTACCCTACCATTTACCATGTCTGTCCTATTTTGATTAGTCCGACCAAAATGTAGCACCTCACATTTATCAGCATTAAAGTCCATCTGCCATCTTTCAGCCCACTCTTCTATCTGGCCTACATCTCTGCAAGCTTTGAAAACCTACTTCATTATCCACAACTCCACCTATCTTAGTATCATCTGCATACTTACTAATCCAATTTACCACCCCATCATCCAGATCATTAATGTATATGACAAACAACATTGGACCCAGTACAGATCCCTGAGGCACACCACTAGTCACCGGCCTCCAATCTGACAAACAGTTATCCACCACTACTCTCTGGCATCTCCCATCCAGCCACTGCTGAATCCATTTTACTACTTCAATATTAATACCTAGTTATCAAAGCATTTGTCAATGCTTTGCTGCACACTTGAGTGCTTGGTGGAGGGCTCTGATGCTTTTTGTTGGTGGGGTGGGGGAAGGTCGTTGCCTTGCTGCTGCTTGTGTGTGGGAGGGGGGAGTTGGGGTGCTTTGGGGTTCTAACGCTTTAACTGTCATTCATTCTTTGGGGCATTCTTTTCATGGATGTTTGCGAAGAGAAAGAATTTCAAGATAGATATTGTATATATTTCTATGATATTAAATGTACCTATTGAAATGAGTCCTTCCTTTTCACACTGAGTCTATTATCATTTTAATGCAAGTTAGACAAAAAGAGCAGAATTAGGTTATTTGGCGCATCGAGTCTGCTCCACCATTCCATCATGGCTGATTTATTATTCCTCTCAACCCTATTATCCTGCCTTCTCCCCATAACTTTTAACACCCTGACTAACCAACCTCTGCTTTAAATATATCCAGTGACAAGACCTCGACAGCCTTCTGTGGCAATGAATTCCTCGGATTCTCTGCAGTCTAGAAAGGGAAATCCCTCCTCATCTCTGTTCTAAATGGATGTCTTTCTGTTCTGAGGCTGCGCCTTCTGGTCCTAAGCTCCCCTGCTATAGGAAAATCCTCTCCATGCCCATTCTACTTAGGCCTTTCAGTATTTGATTGGTTTTGCAATGAGGTACCCTTCATAGAAACATAGAAAATAGGTGCAGGAGTAGGCCATTCGGCCCTTCGAGCCTGCACCGCCATTCAGTATGATCATGGCTGATCATCCAACTCAGAACCCTGTACCAGCCTTCCCTCCATACCCCCCCATCCCTTTAGCCACAAGGGCCATATCTAACTCCCTCTTAAGTATAGCCAATGAACTGGCCTCAACTGTTTCCTGTGGCAGAGAATTCCACAGATTCACCACTCTCTGTGTGAAGAAGTTTTTCCTAATCTCGGTCCTAAAAGGCTTCCCCTTTATCCTCAAACTGTGACCCCTTGTTCTGGACTTCCCCAACATCGGGAACCATCTTCCTGCATCTAACCTGTCCAATCCCTTTCGGATTTTATACGTTTCAATAAGATCCCCCCTCAATCTTCTAAATTCCAGCAAGTATAAGCTTAGTCGATCCAGTCTTTCATCATGTGAAAGTCCTGCCATTCCAGGAATCAATCTGGTGAACCTTCTTTGTACTCCCTCTATGGCAAGGATGTCTTTCCTCAGATTAGGGGACCAAAACTGCACACAATACTCCAGGTGTGATCTCACCAAGGCCTTGTACAACTGCAGTAGTACCTCCCTGCTCCTGTACTCGAATCCTCTCGCTATAAATGCCAGCATACCATTTGCCTTTTTCACCGCCTGCTGTACCTGCATGCCCACTTTCAATGACTGGTGTATAAAGATACCCAGGTCTCATTGCACCTCCCCTTTTCCTAATTGGCCACCATTCAGATAGTAATCTGTTTTCCTGTTTTTGCCACCAAAGTGGATAACTTCACATTTATCCACATTAAATTGCATCTGCCATGAATTTGCCCACTCACCCAACCTATCCAAGTCACCCTGCATCCTCTTAGCATCCTCCTCACAGCTAACACTGCCACCCAGCTTCGTGTCATCCGCAAACTTGGAGATGCTGCATTTAATTCCCTCATCCAAGTCATTAATATATATTGTAAACAACTGGGGTCCCAGCACTGAGCCTTGTGGTACCCCACTAGTCGCTGCCTGCCATTCTGAAAAGGTCCCGTTTATTCCCACTCTTTGCTTTCTGTCTGCCAAGCAATTCTCTATCCACATCAATACCTTACCCCCAATACCGTGTGCTTTAAGTTTACACACTAATCTTCTGTGTGGGACCTTGTCAAAAGCCTTTTGAAAATCCAAATATACCACATCCACTGGTTCTCCCCTATCCACTCTGCTAGTTACATCCTCAAAAAATTCTAAGAGATTCGTCAGACATGATTTTCCTTTCACAAATCCATGCTGACTTTGTCTGATGATTTCACTGCTTTCCAAATGTGCTGTTATCACATCTTTGATAACTGACTCCAGCAGTTTCCCCACCACCGATGTTAGGCTAACCGGTCTATAATTCCCCGGTTTCTCTCTCCCTCCTTTTTTAAAAAGTGGGGTTACATTAGCCACCCTCCAATCCTCAGGAACTAGTCCAGAATCTAAAGAGTTTTGAAAAATTATCACAAATGCATCCACTATTTCTTGGGCTACTTCCTCAAGCACTCTGGGATGTAGACCATCTGGCCCTGGGGATTTATCTGCCTTTAATCCCTTCAATTTACCTAACACCACTTCCCTACTAACATGTATTTCTCTCAGTTCCTCCATCTCACTGGACCCTCAGTCCCCTACTATTTCTGGAAGATTATTTATGTCCTCCTTAGTGAAGACAGAACCAAAGTAGTTATTCAATTGGTCTGCCATGTCCTTGCTCCCTATAATCAATTCACCTGTTTCTGTCTGTAGGGGACCTACATCTGTCTTAACCAATCTTTTTCTTTTCACATATCTATAAAAGCTTTACAGTCAGTTTTTATGTTCCCAGCCAGTTTTTTCTCATAATCTTTTTTCCCCTTCCTAGTTAAGCCCTTTGTCCTCCTCTGCTGGACTCTGAATTTCTCCCAGTCCTCAGGTGTGCCACTTTTTCTGGCTAATCTGTATGCTTCTTCTTTGGAATTGATACTCTCCCTAATTTCCCTTGTCAGCCACGGGTGCACTACCTTCCCTGATTTATTCTTTTGCCAAACTGGGATGAACAATTGTTGTAGTTCATCCATGTAATCTTTAAATGCTTGCCATTGCTTATCCACCATCAACCCTTTAAGTGTCATTTGCCAGTCTATCTTAGCTAATTCACGTCTCATACCTTCAAAGTTACGCTTCTTTAAGTTCAGAACCTTTGTTTCTGAATTAACTATGTCACTCTCCATCTTAATGAAGAATTCCACCATATTATGGTCACTCTTACCCAAGGGGCCTCCCATGATAAGATTGCTAATTAACCCTTCCTCATTGCTCAATACCCAGTCTAGAATAGCCTGCTCTCTAGTTGGTTCCTCGATATGTTGGTTCAAAAAGCCATCCCGCATATATTCCAAGAAATCCTCTTCCTCAGCACCCTTACCAATTTGGTTCACCCAATCTATATGTAGATTGAAGTCACCCATTATAACTGCTGTTCCTTTATTGCACACATTTCTAATTTCCTGTTTAATACCATCCCCAACCTCACTACTACTGTTAGGTGGCCTGTACACAACTCCCACCAGCGTTTTCTACCCCTTAGTGTTATGCAGCTCTACCCATATCGATTCCACATCCTCCCGGCTAATGTCCTTCCTTTCTATTGCGTTAATCTTCTCTCTAATCAGCAATGCTACCCCACCTCCTTTTCTTTCATGTCTATCCCTCCTGAATATTGAATATCCCTGAACGTTGAGTTCCCATCCTTGGTCATCCTGGAGCCATGTCTCTGTGATCCCAACTATATCATATTCATTAATAACAATCTGCACTTTTAATTCATCCACATTGTTAGGAATGCTCCTTGCATTGACACACAAAGCCTTCAGGCTCGCTTTTACAACACTCTTAGCCCTTATACAATTATGTTGAAAAGTGGTCCTTTTTGATTTTTGCCCTGGATTTGCTGGCCTGCCACTTATACTTTTCATCTTACTACTTTTTGCTTCTACCCTCATTTTACACCCCTCTGTCTCTCTGCACTGGTTCCCATCCCCCTGTTGTGAACTAGCCTCCTCTCTCCTAGTCTCTTTAATTTGATTCCCACCCCTCAACCATTCTAGTTTAAAGTCATCTCAGTAGCCCTTGCAAATCGCCCCGCCAGGATATTGGTCCCCCTAGGATTTAAGTGTAACCTGTCCTTTTTGTACAGGTCACACCTGCGCCAAAAGAGGTCCCAATGATCCAAAAACTTGAATCCCTGCCCCCTGCTCCAATCCCTCAGCCACGCATTTATCCTCCACCTCATTGCATTCCTACTCTCACTGTCGCGTGGCACAGGCAGTAATCCCGAGATTACTACCTTTGCGGTCCTTTTTCTCAACTCCCTTCCTAACTCCCTGTATTCTCCTTTCAGGACCTCTTCCCTTTTCCTACCTATGTCATTGGTACCTATGTGTACCACAACCTCTGGCTCCTCACCCTCCCACTTCAGGATATCTTGGACACGATCAGAAATATCCCGGACCCTGGCACCAGGGAGGCAAACTACCATCCGGGTCTCCGGACTGCGTCCACAGAATCGCCTTTCTGACCCCCTTACTATAGAGTCCCCTATTACTACTGCCCTCCTCTTCCTTTCCCTACCCTTCTGAGCTACAGGGCTGGACTCTGTGCCGAAGGCATGGCCACTGTTGCTTCCCCCAGGTAAGCTGTCCCCTCCAACAGTACTCAAACAGGAGTACCTATTGTCAGGGGCACAGCCACCGGAGTATTCTCTATTACCATTCTTCTAAACTCCAGTGAGTACAGACCCAGAGCCTTCAAATGCTCCTCATATATTAACCCTTTCATACCTGGAATCATTCTTATGAACATTCTCCTATTCTAAGGAAAATAATCCCATCTCTGCTCTTAACATTCTCCAATTCTGAGAGTACCTTTACACATTTCATCCGCACCCTCTCATGTGCTGTCATTTTTTCATGTTGTCTATAACTCCTTAAGAAACTACTAGACTTTTTTAAAAGCGGTGTCCTTGTGCCACATGTAGTAGATTATACCTAACTGTGCTCCCATTTACCTTTGTTTATTTATCCTTAGGTTTATGTAGACACAGTAGGACCAGCTGAAAAATATGAAGCCAAGCTGAAGGAGCGTTTCCCTGAGATTGAGGTTACAGTCAGAGCCAAGGCTGATTCCTTGTTTCCAATTGTCAGTGCGGCCAGTATATGTGCCAAGGTGAGCGCTGAAGATGTGTTTCACCTTTCAATCTGGGCAACTTTGAATATTATGTCTCAAGGTCTTATACAACCTTCTCCAAGTCAGATGGAGACAAGCAATTTGTCCTTGCCTCCACACATCCAGTGAAATGATAAGAACAGTTGAAACTGAGTTTCAGTTTGTGCAAGATAACGTCTGGTAAATGCTTGGTATATTAGTATTACAATATCTTAACTTTCTGAGCGTACTCTTATCATTGCTCCATATTAAGATATTTTTTTAAAAACCTCCCCCAAGTAAATTTCTTTTTGTTTCTTACTGTGCTTTTGCATACGAACTCCAGCTTTTATTCCTTTTACGTTTACATTAATCATTATGAAAAATTGTGCCCAAAAATTTCAAAAGTATTGTTTAATCTACCTGCCATTTGGATTTCATCAGTCTAGCAAATATTGGGAGATTCAGTGGTGACTCAGCATTGAAGTTACTGACTGGACACATCGCTTGTGTGATCCACGTAAATGTGTTCCTTTACCAAACTACAATATAAACTTAAATTTTGCTAACCTGTAAGAATTCATTTGGTTGGGGAGTGGCAATTTCTTTCAGATCCCATCCAATTGAGTTGGAGTTGCATAGGGACTTGGTAGTCCTAGTGTAGGATTCCCTAAAAGTTAACTTGCAGGATGAGTCAGTGGTGAAGAATGTTAGCATTCTTTTCCCAAGGGACTAGAATATAACAGCAAGGATGTTATGCTGAGGCTTTATTAGGCATTGGCCAGACAACGTTTGGAATATTTTGCGCAATTTTGGGCTCTGTTTCTAAGAAACAATATGCTGGCATTGGAGAGGGTCCAGAGGAGATTTACAAGAATTATGAAAGGGTTAATATATGAGGAGTGGTTGATGGCTGTGGCCCTGATCTTGCTGGAATTTAGAAGATGGTGGGCGGGGGGGGCACGGGGGAAGAGATGGATCTCGCTACTGGATATTAAAAGACCCAGATAGACTAGATGTGGTCAAGATAATGTCAGAGCAATGTATACAATGTACATCCTGAAATGCTTTTTCTTCGTAAAACATTCACAAAAACAGAGAAGTGCCCCAAAGAATGAGTGACAGTTAAACATGAGAACCCCAAAGTCCCCTCCTCTAGCTCCCCTCTCCTATGCGTAAGCGGCAGTGAGCAATGATCCCCCCCTTGCCCCACCAGCAAAAAAAAAACGCGCATCGGTACCGTCACCAAGCCCAAGCGTGTGCTAATCAATAGCAAATACACAGACCAAAGTTACCCCAAAAGCTTCGCATTTCATCCGAATTCGGCAACCCACAGGTTCTCTCTGTCTCTCCCTGGCATGGGAGTGGGAGGTGTCCTTCATTTTCACAGTGAGTGGGAGACATAACAACAACCTGCTAGTTTACGATCTTAAAAGTCCGTTTTGTCACTTTTTTTGAGCTCTGTGTCCAAAAATCGCAAAGACCTTGGGTCTTCGGGCTTACAACGGAAGATTTTCCAGCCTCCCCGATGACACACAAGTCTCCGGCCCTCGATCCACCCGTCTCCAGAGATCCGAGATCTTAGGCTTCCGAACACGATTGAGATTCTCAGGCCAAACCCTTGGCATGTGGAATAGCAGCCAGTCATGGAACCCTGAGAACGGGTCCCATTCCCACAAAGAACCGAAGCCTGCGTGTAACTCCAGGTCAGCTTCTTCAAATGAACCCTGAAAGGAAAAAATAAAGATATTAAAGGTAGAATAGAGCTGTTTCCGAAGATGCAGTCAATGAAGTCGCTGTTAGGTGCCATCATTCCTCCTGAGCTCCACCCCAATTCCTTCATCAGTGGGGGAATCTAGAACCAGAGGGCACAGCTTAGAAGGACGAAGGAGTCCCTTTAGAACTGATGAGGAGGAATTTCTTTAGCCAGTTGGTGGTGAATCTTTGGAATTCGTTGCCTCAGATGGCTGTGGAGGCCAATTCATTGGGTATTAGTAAAGCCAAGGTTGTTAGGTTTTTGATTAGACTATAGACAACAGGTGCAGGAGTAGGCCATTCAGCCCTTCGAGCCAGCACCGTCATTCACTGTGATCATGGCTGATCATCCACAATCAGTACCCTTTTCCTGCCTTCTCCCCATATCCCTTCACTCCGCTATCTTTAAGAGCTCTATCTAACTCTTTCTTGAAGGAATCCAGAGAATTGGCCTCCACTGCCTTCTGAGGCAGAGCATTCCACAGAACTACAACCCTCTGTGTGAAAAAGTTTTTCCTCAACTCCGTTCTAAATTGTCTACCCCTTATTCTTAAACTGTGGCCTCTGGGGCTGGACTCCCCCAACATCGGGAACATGTTTCCTGCCTCTAGCGTGTCCAATCCCTTAATAATCTTATATGTTTCAATCAGATCCCCTCTCATTCTTCTAAGTTCTCGTGTATACAACCCCAGTCACTCCAATCTTTCAACATATGACAGTCCCGCCATCCCGGGAATTAATCTCGTAAACCTACGCTGCACTCCCTCAGTAGCTAGAATGTCCTTCCTCAAATTTGGAGACCAAAACTGCACACAATACTCCAGGTGTGGTCTCACCAGGGCCCTGTACAACTGCGGAAGGAACTCTTTGCTCCTATACTCAATTCCCCTTGTTACGAAGGCCAACATGCCATCAGCTTTCTTCACTGCCTGCTGTACCTGCATGCTTACTTTCAGTGACTGATGAACACGGACACCTAGATCTCATTGTACTTCCCTTTTTCCTAACTTGACACCATTCAGATAGTAATCTGCCTTCCTGTGCAGATTAGTAAGGTTGTCAAAGGTTACAGGAAGAAGGCAGGGGAATGGGGTCGACTGGTATAATCAGCCATGATGGCTCCACCACTTGGTGGACCAAATGGCCTAATTCTGCTACCATGTCTAATGCGCTTCTGGTGTAACTTATATAAAATGATAAATGACTCAGTGTGAATAGAATGGCTCACTTCCATTTGAAATAAGTATGAAGCATAGATTTAGCCAGTTCATGAAAGGATTATAGGGGAACTGAGGAAGCTTGAATTTCAAAGAATTAGGAGGGATCCCATTCAGAGTTGACTTGGAGGGGATGTTTTGTATATTGGGAAAGTCTAGGCCCAGAGGGTGCAGCCTCAAAATACAAGGATGTCCCTTTAGAACAGGGTTGAGGAGAAATTTCTTTAGCCAGAGGGAGTTAGATCTTTGGAACTCATGGCACAGATGGCTGTGGAGGCCAAGTCATTGGGTAATATTAAAAGCTGAGTTTGATAGGTTCTTTACTCGTCAGAGTATCAAAGGTTACAGGGAGAAGGCAGGAGAAAGGAGTTGAGAGAGAAAATAATTCAAACATGATGGGGTGGCAGAGCAGACTCGATGGGTTGAATGACCTAATTCTGCTCCTATGTCATATGGTGTGGTCTAAAATAATGCATTTTCTTTTTGCATGGTAAAGTATGGCCAGTGGGTGTCAGTATTGGGTTGTTTTCGTCAAAGTAAAAAAATAATGTTCAAGTCACCAGTTAATGTTTATGTTTAGGAAATACAATAACATTTTTAATGTATTTTGTTGGCAAACAAATGTTTAAAGATTGCTGTATATATCTTAAAACATTTCAATGCATGATGACATTTAAAATGTATGTTAAAGTAGGATTGGGTTTAAATTTATACATCAGGAGATTGTATGTTGATTCTGACCTTTTAATTTGCATGTCCTCTTCAGGTTGCAAGGGACCATGCCATTCAGTCATGGAAGTTTGTTGAAGATCTAGAAGACATAAGCCCAGATTATGGCTCGGGTTATCCTAATGGTGAGAATCGGAAGTAGGTGGAGGTCATGGGACAGGCACAGTAGAGTGGAGAGTGGTTTGTTTCTTATTACCAGCTGATTTGGGAAGTTCATACTGGATCTTCCAAGGGCTGGTAAGGATAGAGAGCAGCTGATCCTGTCACATTTTACAAACATTTTACTTCTCGATCTGAGTTGCTTTTGTTGTTGATATATGATATTTATTGATTACCTTTTGAGTAGAATAATAATTTTATCTGGCTGTACAATTAATTACTTAGGATGCTTTTGAGATTTAGGAGGTAGTGAGAGATTGCTTGTTTTTCGCTCTCAAAGTACACTTCTCCCCTTTTGGATTGGACCGTTTTTGTACCTTTGGTTCAAGAGGCTGATGGTTGAAGAGCAGTAACAGTTCCTGAACCTTGTGTTGTGAGCCATGAACCTCCTGAACCACCTTCCGGATGGCAGCAGTGAGAATAGAGCATATCCTGGGCAGTAGGAGTCGCTGATGATGTTTTCCTGCAACAGTGTTTTGTGTAGATGCGTTCGGTGGTGGGGAGGGCTTTACCTGTGATGGACTGGGCTATGTCCACTACTTTTTGTAGGACTTCCCGTTCAAGGGCATTGGTGTTTCCATACCAGGCTGTGATGCAACCAGTCAGTATCCTCTCCACTACACATCTATAGAAGCTTGTCAAAGTTTTCCATACCGTGCTGATCCTCTGCAAGCTCCTGGAGTGGTAGAGGTACTGCCGTGCTTTCTTCGTAATTGCACTTAAATACTGAGCCCAGGAGAAGTCCTCCGAAATAATAACACTGAGGAATTTGCTGATCCTCCCCACCTCTGATCCTCTGAGGGCTGGCTCGTGGAACTCTTGTTTCCTGCTCATGAAGTCAATAATTATTTCCTTAGTCTTGCTGACATTGAGAGATTCATCGCCACCCTTGATTCTGCCTACGGCAGTTGTGTCGTCAGCAAACTTGAATATGGCATTTCAGCTGTGCTGAGCCACACAGTCATAAGTGTAAAGCAAGTACATCAAGGGGCTAAACACACAGACTTGTGGTGCACCTGTGCTGATGGATATCGTGGAGGAGATGTTGCCAATCCAAACTGACTGAGTGAGGAAATCGAGGATCCAGTTGCACAAGGAGTTATTGAGTCCAAGGGCTTAGTTTGAGAAGATGATGATATTGAATGCTGAGCTGTAGTCAATAAAGAGCATCCTGATGCATGCATTTTTTGCTGTCCAGATGTTCCAGGGTTGAGTGAAAAGCCAGTGAGGTGACACGTGCTGTGGATCTGTTCTTCGGTAAGCAAATTGGAGCGGATCCAAGTTGTTTTTCAGGGAGGAGTTGACGTGTTTCATCATAACACTTCTTCACTGTGGATGTAAGTGCTACTGGACAATAGTCATTGACGCAGGTTACCACGTTCTTTTAGGCAGTGGTATAATTGAAGTCTGCTTGAAGCAGGTAGGTACCTCAGACTGCCAAGGCAAGAGGTTAAAGGTCTCAGTGAACACTCCAGCCGGTTGATGAGCACAGGTCTTTAGTACTTAGACAGGTACCCTGTCTGGGCTGGATGCTTTTTGTGTCCTCACATGTCGACCTTGGAGACTGAAATCACGGGGTCATCAGGGGCTGTGGGAGTTTGTGATAATTTTGACAGATGGATGATTTAAAAAAAACTAAATCTGTTGCTATGCATTTGTCTGTAATAGTATGTGTAATAACTGATCACTTTTTATATTTGTCATAGTCTGTTAGTAAAGCCAAAATCTGTTGCCTTTTTCTAATTGCCCCTAAAAAGGTGACAGCAACCCATTTTTTTGTTTGGAACCACAGCAATTCCTCTGGAAGTATTTTTGAGGTTCTGTTGAGTATGAAATTGTAGGATTTACACCTAATGATGCCAAAGGGAAAGAATGATATGTTCTAAGTCAAAATGATATATTATCTGGGAAAAGAATGTACAGACACTGATGTTGTCATTTGCCTCTTGACCTTGCTCTTGACGATAATGTGGGCAGTGTGGTTGGTGTGTAACTCAGGCATTAACTGCAGTGCACTTTGAAAATGCTCTTTGCTACAACATAGCGGAAAGAGCATTTAGACCAATGAGCAACTTCCCATTAAGTGAATTCCTTTGTCCTGGTTGATATTGAGCTTGTGCTCTTGGAATTGTCCTCATCTTAGAAAGAAAGATTACAAACATAAGAAAATCTGCAGTTGCTGGAAATCCAAAGCAGCACACACAAATGCCAGCTGAACTCAGCAGGTCAGGCAGCATCTATGGAAAACAGCTGACGTTTTGGGCTGAGACCCTTCATCAAGACTCAAATTTCACCAGTGCTGATGAAGAGTCTCAGCCGCTGACTACTTACTCCTTTCCATAGATGCTGCCTGGCCTGCTGAGTTCCTCCAGCATTTTGTGTGCGTTGCTTTAGAAAGAAAGATTTACCTTTTCTTGTCACGTGTACATCAAAACATACAGTGAAATATGTCGTGTTTTTTGATGACCAACACTGTCCGTGAATGTGCTGTGGGCATCCCGCAAATGTTGCCATAACCTGTATATCTTTGGAATGTGGGAGGAAATGGGAGAAATCCCACATGGTCATTGGGAGAATTCACAAACTCTTTACATACAGCAGCGTGAATTGAACCCTGATTACTCTGGTATTGTAAAGGGTATTGCTAGCCGCTGAACTACCATGCTGCCCTTGATGTCTTGAAGAATGTAAAGTATTCCATGAAGTTTATAGAATAATAAATGTTTTAAATGATATTTTTTATTTTTAATACGTTTAGTCACTTTATTAGTTTAACATTGATAGTAAGATGTTGACCAAGAAATTGCCATCCAGAAAATTTCTTATCAATGTATTTGGATGGAACAGGCACATTGGTGTCAGGAATGGAAAAGTGACTAAAAAGAAAGATGAAAGGTCTTGGCCTGTAGCATCGACTGTTTACTCTTTTCCATAGATGCTGCCTGGCCTGTTGAGTTTCTCCAGCACTTTGTATGTGTTGCTTTGGATTTCCAGCATCGGCAGATTTTCTTATGTTTGTAAAAAAAAAATCTTGTTGCTGTGCAACCAAATTTAATCGACTAGCACTGCTAATTTTGTTCGGAAAGTAATTAGATTTTTGGACAAACATTTACAAATTAGCTGATATCTAGTATCTTGAATTCATTATATGATGTGGTGTCACTTCTTCAGGAAGCCCCAAAGAACATCATAATTAATTGCTTTAAACATTTGGTCATTGTCAATGTGGATAAAAATAACAAATCACAGCAGGTTCCACAGACACCAAGTTTATAACTGGTGAGTTAATGGTGAGCCTTGAGGTAATGTAGTAGTCTGTAAAACCCTGGTTAGACCATGCTTGGAATATTGTGCTTCTGGTCCCCTTATTTTCGGAAGGATGCACGAGAGATTGATGAGGATGTTGCCTGAATTAGAGAGCATGTCTTATCAGGATAGGTTGAGCGAGCTAGGGCTTTTCTCTTTGGAGCGAAGGAAGATGAGACGTGACTTGGTAGAGGTGTACAGGCATAGATGGAGTGAACATTCTGAGCCTTTTTATCAGGGTGGAAATGGCTAACACCAGGAGGCATAATTTTAAGGTGGTTGGAGGAAAGTATTGGAGGGGGGGCATTAGATTTAAGTTTTTTTTACACAGTGTGTTGGGTGTGTAGAATATTATGCGAGGGGTGGTAGTAGAGGCAGATATCTCAGGGACTTTTAAGAAACTTTTTAGCTCGGCACATGGATGAAAGAAAAATGGAGGGCTATGTGGGAGGGAAGGGTGAGGTAGATCTTGGCACAACATTGTGGGGCAAAGAGCCTGTACTGTTCTGTAACATTCTATGCTCTAATCTGTTTCTTAAAGAGGTGGTTAATAGGATTTGTTTCTTTTCTACAAATGGCATGTGACCAGCCAAGTGGATCTTTTATTAAATCAAAAGATGCCTCTCACAGCACTGCAGTCTTCCCTTGGTGTTACTCTGAAGTGCTGGCCAAGAAAGTACATACACGTGGTGGGACTTAAGCCTACGGTTTCCTGACAAAAATACAAATGTTAGCAATCAAGTCAAGCTGACAACCCTCAGCAATTGCTTCTATGCAGGTGGCTCTTTGGATCCTCCGTTGTTAAAATAAATTTGTAGCACATATTTATGTTTTGGGCAATGTATTTGCTGCAATAGCCTGATGCTGCGCATTATATTGTTGTTTGCTATTGATATAATATGAATGGCAAAATCTACAATAGTGATTTGCTACTTTCCCTATTTAGTTCATTTAAGTCTCACAGTGGGAATTTTTATTTTTCAAGTGATACAGGGAGAGGAGTTAGGAAAGCTAACACAGGACAAGCATATTCTTCACCACTGTGTAGAATGCGTTATTAAATACTTGATCAGCTTTATCTGTTGCTTTCAGTGATGAGCAGTAGAACAAAATTGAGTGTAACATGAATTAATCTGCAAGTGTAGATTTCTCACTGGAGGTATAAACAGCATTTTCTGTTCGGGCCAGAACACTGTATGCTGTGATTGTTTTGTGTGCTGAAAATTATGGTTTCTCACTGACAGGGGGAATTTGAATCTTCGTAATAATGAAATGCAAAGGGTGTTCTATATACGCTGTATATGGAAAGTAACATATCCCATATTAACAATCTTTCCCTTTCTTACGTCTGCACTTTTGTTTTGGCTTTATCCAGGTGATAGGTTATATAGTTCATTTGTTCAGTAACAGTTGGGCTTAATTTAATTCCCGGATTTTCCTTGTGTAAGTTATTCTGAGGTTTTGTCATGTTTAATTATTTGTAATAACTGCCTTTAGTAATTTTGTGTAGTGTCCTTCTGGTCACTCCTTGAGGTTTTTGCTGTCCAAGTAATCTATAAGTCATCTGACGCAGTTAAACATTAAACGAGGGGCGAAGGGACGTGGGGCAGTGTTACAAATTAATGCTGAATCAATCATACCTTGCATAATAGGGATTTATATTGGAGACCTCCCCACCGTTCATCACATTAGCAAGGAGTACTACCACAAAAAAAGCAGAATCCATCATCAAGAACTCCCGCTCTTTTCTCGCTACTATCTTTGAGCAGGGGGTACAGAATCCTTAGGTCCCACACCATTTCAGGAACAGTTATAATGCTCCAACTCTCAGGCTCCTGAACCTGTGTGGATGACTTCACTCACCACAACTGTGAGCTGATTCGATAAACTACAGACCCACTTTCAAGGACTCTACGAATCAGCATGCACAATACATCTTCTATTGCACATTGATTGCATTCTTTGTTTATGTATAGTTTTTTAAAATTCTATTATATTTCTTTATTTTCCTGTAAATGCCTGCAAGAAAATTCACCTCAAAAGACATGTCCATATTTTGATAATAAATTTACTTCGACTTTGACTTGACTGCCATTGAGGACTTCCTACATTTTGTTTTATTGTTTTTGAAAATTGAATTGTCTTTGGTTTCTACAGATCCTAAAACAAAGGAGTGGATGGAGAACCACGTAGACCCTGTTTTTGGTTATCCTCAGTTTGTGCGTTTCAGTTGGAGCACAGCCCAGACAATCCTGGATAGTCGTGCAGTACCTGTCCACTGGTAGGTAACGAATGATTCTCTTCTTTAGCCCGTGGTCATATCTCCTGTTTAAGTAGCAGACCTTGTTGTTAGCAATGCCTTGTGCATACTGAATCACAGCATTGGGGGTAAATCTAAAAATCAATCTTGCTGATTATTCCTAATTAAAAAGGACTTTTCTGCTGGTTTTCTCCCACAATGTGGTGGCTCAAGCTCGAATGCGTTTTCATAATCAGCCATCCTTTTTTGGGAGGGGAATTGTCATGGGTGGGGCCAGTTGGTGGAGGACTGCGTTATTATGGTGTATAGAAACATAGAAAATAGGTGCAGGAGTAGGCCATTCGGCCCTTCGAGCCTGCACCGCTATTCAGTATGATCATGGCTGATCATCCAACTCAGAACCCTGTACCTGCCTTCCCTCCATACCCCCTGATTCCTTTAGCCACAAGGGCCATATCTAACTCCCTCTTAAATATAGCCAATGAACTGGCCTCAACTGTTTCCTGTGGCAGAGAATTCCACAGATTCACCACTCTCTGTGTGAAGAAGTTTTTCCTCATCTTGGTCCTAAAAGGCTTCCCCTTTATCCTCAAATTGTGACCCTTCGTTCTGGACTTCCCCAACATCAGGAACAATCTTCCTGCACCTAGCCTGTCCAATCCCTTTAGGATTTTATACATTTCAATAAGATCCCCCCTCAATCTATTAAATTCCAGCGAATATAAGCCTAGTCAATCTAGTCTTTCATCATATGAAAATCCTGCCATCCCAGGAATCAATCTGGTGAACCTTCTTTGTACTCCCTCTATGGCAAGAATGTCTTTCCTCAGATTAGGGGACCAAAACTGCACACAATATTCCAGGTGTGGTCTCACCAAGGCCTTGTACAGCTGCAGTAGTACCTCCCTGCTCCTGTACTCGAATCCTCTTGCTATGAATGCCAGCATACCATTTGCCTTTTTCACCGCCTGCTGTACCTGCATGCCCACTTTCAATGACTGGTGTATAATGACACCCAGGTCTCATTGCACCTCCCCTTTTCCTAATCCGTCACCATTCAGCTTGAATTTCCAGCATCTGCAGAATTCCTGTTGTTTACCATTCAGATTATAATCTGTTTTCCTGTTTTTGCCACCAAAGTGGATAACCTCACATTTATCCACATTAAATTGCATCTGCCATGAATTTGCCCACTCACCTAACCTATCCAAGTCACCCTGCATCCTCTTAGCATCTTCCTCACAGCTAACACTGCTGCCCAGCTTCATGTCATCCGCAAACTTGGAGATGCTGCATTTAATTCCCTCATCTAAGTCATTAATATATATTGTAAACAACTGGGGTCCCAGCACTGAGCCTTGCGGTACCCCACTAGTCACTGCCTGCCATTCTGAAAAGGTCCCGTTTATTCCCACTCTTTGCTTCCTGTCTGCTAACCAATTCTCTGTCCACATCAATACCATATCCCCAATGCTATGTGCTTTAAGTTTGCACACTAATCTCCTGTGTGGGACCTTGTCAAAAGCCTTTTGAAAATCCAAATATACCACATCCACTGGTTCTCCCCTATCCACTCTATTAGTTACATCCTCAAAAAATTCTATGGGATTCGTCAGACATGATTTTCCTTTCACAAATCCATGCTGACTTTGTCCGATGATTTCACCGCTTTCCAAATGTGCTTTTATCACATCTTTGATAACTGACTCTAACATTTTCCCCACCACCGATGTTAGGCTAACCGGTCTATAATTCCCCGGTTTCTCTCCCTCCTTTTTTAAAAAGCGGGGTTACATTAGCCACCCTCCAATCCTCAGGAACTAGTCCAGAATCTAAAGAGTTTTGAAAAATTATCACAAATGCATCCACTATTTTTTGGGCTTCTTCTTTAAGCACTCTGGGATGCAGACCATCTGGCCCTGGGGATTTATCTGCCTTTAATCCCTTCAATTTACCTAACACCACTTACCTACTAATATGTATTTCCCTCAGTTCCTCCATCTCACTAGACCCTTAGTCCCCTATTTCCAGAAGATTATTTATGTCCTCCTTAGTGAAGACAGAACCAAAGTAGTTATTCAATTGGTCTGCCATGTCCTTGTTCCCCATGATCAATGTATCTTGGCACTGTGACAGGATATTTGTTAAGCACATTGCTGTGGCTGAAGATGACTGGAAGACTGATTCCTGTCTTTGAGAGAGGTGAGCTAGTGGGGTTTGCATATCAATCTTGAATGGTAGATTTTAAGTTCACATTTATTTAAATCCCTCAGCCATCAATGATCCATGCCACTTGTTTCTCAGTGCATTTTGGAGTACTGTACCAAGTAATATTTAAAAATCCATTGGATATTCAAGTGGTTTTCTGGTACTTGTCGTCACTACATTAAACATATTCCTTGTACACACATTACCTGTGCTAGAACATGTCTAAACATGTTTTGATATCAATTGTACAAAATTTGTGTATGTTCAACCTGTGAACAGTGCGAGCATAACAGAAGCAGGCCTTCACAAGACCAGAGCTGTTTATGAAAGATGTGCATAGATCATCTTACAAGTGAAGCCCTTGAAAATTTCTCACAAATCATCCTTGCTTGCTTGTGCTTCCAACCTTTCTTTAGCCTATGGACACTCTGAGTACCTCCCTGCTGCTGAATAGCAACCAAATCATAACTTCAAACATCAGTTAATCTACTCCATCTGCCATCATGCCCCAGCCTTCCTTGTCCCACCCTTCAACCCTTGCTTGAGCCCACCAGTGCCCTTCCTCCTTTTTACATTTTTTGTTTTTTTTTCTCATCTGTGATTCTATCCGTGACTCTTTACCTAGTGCCCTCATCCACCCTGCTCCCTCTCTTTCCTTTATGGCCCTCTCAGCTAATGTGCCCTAAAGTCAGCAATCAATAGCCTAGCTGAAAACAACAGCAGGTTCTAGAAAGAAAGTGCCTATGTGCACACTTTACTGGATAGGGTCAATACTTCTGCTGTGCACAATTCCTGAATCCACATTCGTGGAAGTCGTAATTCCCCAACAGCCTCCAAAAACCATAGTTTATCCTGATTTTTCAAGCAATGCCAATGACTTTTTACTTTTTTATTTAGAGATACAGCACAGTAACAATTTGTCCTGACCCAACGGGTCTGTGCTGCCCAATTGCATCCATATTGACCAATTAATCTAGTAACACAAACAACAGGAATTCTGCAGATGCTGGAAATTCAAGCAACATACATCAAAGTTGCTGGTGAACGCAGCAGGCCAAGCAGCATCTATAGGAAGAGGCGCAGTCGACGTTTCAGGCCGAGACCCTTCGTCAGGACTAATCTAGTAACACACAAGTGTTTCGAATGTGGGAGGAAACCAGAGCACGTGGAGGAAACCCACGCAGTGTACGGGAAGAATGTACAGGCTCCTTATAGGCAGCGGTGGGAATTGAACCTGGGTCGTTGGTGCTGTAATCAAATTAGGCAAGCTGCTATGCTACTGTGCCACACGAAAATTACAAAGCTTACGTCAGTTTTAATTTTGTCCTTTACATCTTGATCGGCTAGACTATAGTCCAGCAGATTCTGTCAACTTTTTAGTACTTTGTCCAAGTGACCATTCGCCGTTTGGTCATTGAGCTGTGCTCCTGCTGATTGACTTCACCACCACCCATGCACTCTAGTCCAGACAAATCGTGACTAGTTTTCGTATCTCAGAAAATGCTGATATACTGTGATAGGTCCCATCTGTAGGAAGAGAAACAGTCAGTGTTTCAGTCAGAACTGTGGTGGGCTTTTTGTCCTCTGCATTTGCTTCTCATGGTCTAACTGCTCCCATTCCCTCATTGGCCAGGTAGCCTTATTTACAGCTTATCCCTGTGGTTACCCCGATCACACTCTCCACTGCTCTTCCTGCAGCTTAACAAGCTGCTTATGTAACTGAACCGAAATGTAAAACCAGTGAGCTGAAAATGTTGACTCTGTTTTTCTTGACACATCTACAACCTGACCTGCTGAGTTATTTCAGCATTATCTAATTTTGTTCTGGATTCCCTGCTTTTGTAGGGTTTTTGTGATTTTAGTATCCCAAGTTTTGCTTTGGGTGGTTGTAACTAATTGAAAACAAACCAGGAGTCAGGCTTTACAGCTTTATGTCTCAGTGCAGCATTTCATTTGCCTATTACATTATTAATGGAGTTTTTAACATTAATGCAATGAATATATACCTGATTTTCATTCCAGGTTATTCTAAACTGCAGACATTCCAAAATTTCAGCAGGTGTCTCTGTTTCCCTGCGTAATCATGAACAGTGTGGTCAAGTGGTACAGATACATTATCATAGTAGAAGGTGGAATTTGCACATTGTTAATTTTTATCATGTACAGTATTTCAGAAAGAAAAATAAGGGTCTAGAGGAGGTTCATGTGAATGATCCTGGAAATGAAAGGATTAATGTATGAAGAATGTTTGATGGCTCTGGGCCTGCATTTGCTGGAGTTTAGAAGAATGTTGTTTGGGTGGGGGGGAATCTCATTGAAATCTATGGAATATTGAAAGGATGTGGAGAGTATGTTTCTTATAGTGAGGGAGTCTAGGACCCAAGGGCATAGTTTCACGAAGGAAGGATGTCCCTTTAGAACAGAAATAAGGAGGAACTTCAGCCAGAGGGTGGTGGACCTGTGGAGTTCATTGCCACAGACAACTGTGGAGGCCAAGTCATTGGGTATATTTAAAGTGGAGGTTGATAGGTTCTAAATTAGTAAGGACATCAAAGGTTACAGGGACAAATCAAAAGAAAGGTGTTGAGAGGATTAATCAGCCATGAGAGAATGACAGAGCAGACCTGATGGGCCGAATCACCTAATTCTGCTCCTATGTATTAGTAATCTTATTCAAGCCCCGTGATCCACTTTTGATGCAAAGAGTGTATTTTACAGTTGAGTCAGTCTTGTGTTGTTAAGAATGTCCATTTGCATAAATAAGATGTTATCACCTGCAACGTGATGCTCAAGCACCTAGTTATAGTTGAATAAATTAGTACAAATAACAATGGTATAAGTTCGACCATAAGATATTATCATTAGTCCAGCATTTTCACTCTGTCCGCCTCAAAAGGCGGACATTCCCTGTGGCTGTAGATTAAAATCACCAATTTCAATTCTATTTTCCATTCGCATTCTGACATGGTGCCACTCTCAAACTGGAGGAGCAGCTCCTCCAATTCCGTCTGGGTAGCCTCCAACTTGATGGCATGATCATTGATTTCTCTAACTTCCAGTAATTTCTCCTCCCTCTCATTTCTCGTTTTCTGCCCCCCACTCTGGCTCCCCTCTTATCCCTTCTCTTCTGCCTACATGCCTTTTACCTCCGACTGGTGATGCCCCTTCTCCGTCTCTTTCTGCGTGGTCCACTCTCGTCTTCTAAAAGATTCCTTCTTCAACCCTTTACCTTTTGCACCTATCACCTCCCAACTTCTCCCCTTCCATACCCACCTTCCACCTCACTTGGTTTCACCTGTCACTCACTAGCTTGTGCTCCTCCTCCTGCCCCCACCCTTATTCTGGCATCTTCCTCTTCCATTCCAGCCCTGATGAAGGGTCTCAGCCTGAAGCATCAGCTGTTTATTTCACTGCATTGATGCTGCCTGACCTGCTGAGTTCCTCCAGCCTTTTGTGTTTGTTGCTCTGAATTTCCAGCATCTGCAGAATCTCTTGTGTTTGTGATTATGAGTCCTTTTACTATCTTCTCGACCACTGGATAAGACCACAACTGATCACGGCTAAAGGAAGCTTTGTCTGCCAGAGAAAACAGGACCTCCCAGTGGCCACACATTTTAATTCCACGTCCCATTCCCATTCTGATATGTCTATCCACGGCCTCCTCTACTGTCAAGATGAAGCCACACTCAGGTTGGAGGAACAACACCTTGTATTCTGTCTGGGTAGCCTCCAACCTGATGGCATGAACATTGCCTTCTCTAACTTCCGTTAATGCCCCACATCCCCTTCGTACCCCATCTGTTATTTATTTCTTTCTCTCTCTCTCCTTTTTCTCCCTCTGTCCCTCTCACTATACTCCTTGCTCATCCCCTGTGCTTCCCCACCTCCCCCTTTCTTTCTCCCTAGGCCTCCCGTCCCATGATCCTCTCATATTCCTTTTGCCAATCAACTTTCCAGCTCTTAGCTCCATCCCTCCCCCTCCTGTCTTCTCCTATCATTTTGGATCTCCCTCTCCCCCTCTCACTTTCAAATCTCTTACTAGCTCTTCTTTCAGTTAGTCCTGATGAAGGGTCTCAGCCCAAAATGTCGACTGTACCTCTTCCTATAGATGCTGTCTGGCCTGCTGCGACACCAGCAATTTTTATGTGTGTTGCTTGAAATTCCAGCATCTGCAGATTTCCTTGTGTGCATGGCTAAAGGAAGGCAAGTTATTCTCTTCAACCATTTATCTAGAATGCTGCCTTACATTATATACTTAAATCAAGCTTTTGAAGTAAATTGACAATAGAATTAAAGCTTTTGACCCCATTTCTATAGTTCATTTGTAAATTCCCAAGTAGGTTATTGCTTAACTTCTTACTGTTAGTACTCTTGTCTAATGCCTTGTGTAAAGGGTGGCATTAGTGCCAAAAAGCACAGCTAAATTTTTGCTTGAATTGCAGTTGACTGTAATGTTAATTGTTATATGATTGGTGAGGGATAGGGATGTTCATCAGCAGAGGGTGGGAGTTTAATTTGCGGGTAGTATGTTGAAATTAAACTTGTTCATTGGGAAGCTGTGAACTGCAGGAGTCTGAATCAGTGATCTGATGGATGTCTTCCGACTGTCAGTGCAGCTGTTTGATGAATGATCTGTTCTCCCTGCTTTCACCTTGTCTGCTTTGACTGAAGTCCTCCAGCTGATGGGTTTACTAAGTGATTTGCATTGATTTTATTTATGTTTGGTGTCCCCCTTTTCCAGCTCCAAACAGGCAGTTTGTTTTAGCGTGGCAGGAGAAAAAGCAACTGCTGTCACCTTTGTTTTTAACCTTTGGGTTTTTGACTTTCATAGCAGTGACTCCTGCAGCTGCTTTTCTGTGACATGAAAAGAGATCAAAGCTTTGTTTGGTATAAGCTGTGCAGTAGCATAGAACAATGCAGCACAGAGTATGACACGCAAATGCTGGAGGAACTGAGCAGGTCAGGCAACGTCTACGGAGAGGAATAAACAGTCAACATTTCGGGTAGAGCACTATGAAGGGTCTCAGTCTGCAACATTGCCAGTTTATTCCTCTCCATAGATGCTGCCTGACCTGCTACGTTCCTTCAGAATCTTGTGAGAGTTACCACCCTCCTACATTGCCCTCCGTTTTTCTTTCATCAATGTGCCTACTTAAGATTCTCTTAAATGTCCATAATGAATCACCCTCTACCATCACCCCGGCAGCATGTTCCATGCACCCAGCCCTGTGTATAAAAGAAAAACACTACTTCTGGCATTCCCCCCATACGTTACTTCAGTCACTTTAAAATTACACCCATTTCCACCCTGGGGGAAAAAAAATCTCCTTTGCAAAATTCTTTTACCCTCTCACTGCCCCCCCCCCCAACAAGTGAATGGGAAGCTCCTTGAGTAATTCCAGAGTTGATCTTCCTTCCACCCCCTCCATTCACGAACTTATTACTGACTAATCAATCTGGTCATCCCATATCTGCTCTGCTGTTAATGGGAGCAAGGAAAATAGCCTTGACTTCATTATCATAGACGCGCTTGTTGGAAGTGACCTGTTAGATGTACAACATGTATTTCTCTGCTGCACCCATTAGTGAAGCCTCAACTTGCAACTCCACATGCTTTTCAGAAGTTATTTTAGTAGTCATGTTAAACATATTTATTGATTAGAGACTCTGAAGATGCTAGAAGTCCAGAGGAACAATACAAAATGCTGGAGGACAGCAGGTCGGGTAGCATCTATGGAGAGGAATAAAGCTGTTGGGGCCCCTGACATTCAGCAGTAGTCTTCCTCCATGCAGCTTGGGCTTGAATGTTATGAGGTTAGTTGAGTTGCTTTGAATCCTAGCTGATTTTTCCAGAGGATTGATATGCAAGTGCCATCTCCTTGTATGGCGTATAGCTTCGGGTTCGTGTTCCAAATGGGCGTTTTTTCCCCGGTTTTTTTTTAGTTATTAGGGGTTTTTTTCTGTTTTAGTTAGTAGGGGTTCTTTCTTTCTTTCTTTTTCCAATTAAAAAAAAAAGCTTTAGCACTTTGTTTTTTGATTATTATTGATATACTGTTCAGCCTGGTTGATAGTTTAACTCTTATTCTACATATGGATATGTTGTCTTGATTATTTTGATGTATTTTTCTCTGTTGTTGATTTTCAATAATAATTAATAAAAAGATTTAAAAAGAAAAGTTCTGTGTAAGGGCTTTATAACACCTACTTTTGTAGTTTTGTTCTTGATGAGAAGAGTGGATCGTGAGGGCAAAGAAACCAGGATTAAAGCTCATCAATAACCTTACTGTGATGGTATTCATTATGCTTTGGCTGTGGTAGCACTTTTCACATTTCAGTTTGGTTGTGTTCAATGCACTCTGTTGAGGGTTGAGCATGTGATCATGTTGTTCTTCAGTGCAGAGCCAACATCTTTTGAGCTAGGTATTAATTGAATTGCCTTCTGAAGTAGATGCCAAAGATCCCGTGGCTCTCTTCAAGACAAGTTCTCCGACTGTTTGGACTTGTCAATCTCACTGTCTCCCCTAACACAGATGGCCGTTCATTAATTTTGTAACTGCCATAACTGTTTAAGGTACTTGTGTTGTGCATAATTTAGGTGCCACATTTCCCAGTATAACAATGGTAGCTGTACTCTCATATAACTTAGACTAAAATTCTTCAGGATATTTTGAGCTCATAGAAAGTGCTTTGTGAAGGAATCTATTTCTTCCTGTCAGATACTAATAGTTCTCCCGAGAGCATAAGAAATTGAGTTAATTGGTCCAAAAAGTACAAGATTCCAGCAGTGACATTAAAAATGTATCTCTTGAAAATTTATGCTTTGTGACTTCTGCATTTTTATGGTGTCATCTATTTATCTATTTAGGTGTTGCACTATATCCAATGTTCTGTTTTCTTTACCAATGACCTATTGTTGGGGCAGATCATAAAAGATTTGTATGTGATTCAAATTTAATTTGAAACCGGATTTGCAATTAGAATAACCAAAGCAGGTTATCTGAACCTTCTTTAGGCCTAGGTGTTACGTGTGTTTTGCACCTTTACCTTATAGTGCTTTATAAGGCATTGGTCAGACTGCACTTGGAGTATTGTGAATAATCTTGTGCACTTTATCTCAGAAAGGATGATGTGCTGGCATTGGAGAGGGTCCAGAGGAGGTTTATGAGAATGATCCTGGGAATGAAGGATTAATGTATGAGGATAATTTGATAACTTAGGGCCTGTACTCGCTGGAGTTTAGAAGAATGAGGTGGAATCTCATTGAAACTTATTGAGTATTGAAAGATTTAGACAGAGAGAGTGTGGAGAGGATGTTTCCAATAGTGAGGGAGTATTGGACCAGATAACATGGACACAAGAATGAGAAGGAATTTCTCTAGCTACAGGGTGACAAATCTGTGGAAGATATTGCCACTGACGGCCTTGGAGACCAAGTCTTTGGGTACATTTAAAGCGGAGGGTGAAAGGTTCTTAATTAGCAAGCGTGTCGAAGGCTATGGGGAGAAGGCAGAGGCATAATAAATCAGCCATGATTGAATGACAGAACTTACTTGATGAGCTGAATGTCCTAATTCTGCTCCTATATCTAATGGTCTTAAGATGTTAATCATTTTCCAGATGGAATTGTCATACTGCCCAGCTTGTGATGCAGTAGCAGTTTGTGGAATTGGCCTACTCTTATTTTAGTCACAAAGTACTGTCTTTCTTTTGCAATTTTTAAAAGTTCTCTACTAGTGATTGCTCTGTTCCTTCAATCTAGTTGAAGATGTATGTCAAAGTGTCCATTTTGATTAAAAGCATCAGTGGTTTTTTCTCCCCTGCAGATTTTTTGTCCCCCCCAGCATCTGCAGAATGTCTTGTTTATAGCTTTATTTACCCCTTTTTGAATCTAGGGATTTGAGCTGTTTGCTGTTGCAAATGATTGCATAGGACACACTGCTGCTGGCCAGTGCTGCTGGACTTCAAATGTTCAGATATTGACATTCAGTACAAAATACATGAGATTACTCTTCTTCAGGTTTTACAGTGCATTTTTGTTTCCCATTTTCCTTATTTCTGTAATGGATATCTCAGAATATTTGGAATCTATTCTCTTGTGCTCATTTTGTCCTTTGTTATTACGGGTAAGCTGGTGATAATACTTAATAACATTGTATTAAGAGGACTTCACTTCCTACAATACAAGCCAAGGTTAAGATGTTAGTGTTCAGGAATGAAGATGTCCCAGCTTTGATACTCTTGTTAGGATCAGGTATTGCCAGTCGGAGCCAAGATAAATCTTCTTCGACAATATCTTTCAAGCTCAATGTGAAATGCACGTTGCTATTTTTGCAGTGTGCTTTTTATTTTACATTTCCCATTCCGTCCTGCAAGCTTCATTCAGATTTTGCATTACTGGAGGATAAGGGACAATCTTTGTGTTGAGCCAACGTGAAGCTTTGTATGCACAGGATACTGGCAGACAGTGCAGTTTTAATTTCATTTATATATCAAAAAATGTTTGGGCTGCGGTGTTGCTGGCAGGATTGATTATTTAGTACTCTGTTCCTAGTAACTCCTGAAAACAGGAATGGTGTGAATGAATTGTGTGATGAAGGTACTCTTACAGTCTTGGTAGGTGCTGTGACCAAGGATTTAGGAATCCAGCAACAATGAAGGAATGACGATGTCTGTCCAAGTTGGATGACGTGGTGTGGTGGAGCTGGTTAGTAATGAAATCTGCGCACACCTGCTGAAGTAGCGCAAGTTTTGAGGGACTGGGAATTGTTGCAGTAAACCGCTGCAGTCATTCGTTAAGACTTGTAATGGAATGCCATTTGAGTGAGTTGTTTTGTCTGTAATGATGTCAAGCTTGCTTGTTGTTGGAGCAAGAAAGAGGAATGAATTTCATCACACATTTGATGGGCAGGAGGAAGAACTTGCATTTGGGAGTGAAGTTGCTCACCACAGAATATATAGTCTCTGATCTCTTCTTGTAGGTACAGTCCCATGCAGCTGATCTAATTGAGGTTCTTCAGTCCTCAAAATCCATTGAATGATGAGGGCAACACACAAAATACCAGAGGAACTTAGCAAACCAGGCAGTATCTATGGAAAATAGTAAACAGTTGATATTTTGGGCCAAGACCCTTCCACAGAACCAGGCCTCCAAAGTTCCTGCGGCATTTTGTATGTGTTGCTTGGATTTCTAGATTCTGCAGATTTTCTCTTGTTTCTGAATGATGAGGGCAGTTGTTCGAACCTCGTAAATTTTCAAAGCTCAAGTTGAAAGTAATTTTATTATCAATATACGTATATGTCACCATATACTACCCTGCAGTTCATTTCCTTGTAGGCATTCCCAATGAGACAAAGAAATACAATAGAATCAATGAAAAACTACACAAATGAAGACTGACAAACAACCGATGTACAAAACCAATCTGTACAAATAAAAAAAATAATAAATAGTAAATAAATATTACTGAGTACCTGAGTTGTAAAGTCCTTGGAAATAAGCCCATCGGTTTTGTTTCATTGTCAGCATGTTTGATTAATAAACAGACTGTACTGTGCCAACCCTTCCTGTTCTACGAGTGTACGTTGGTGAGGCTCAGTCCAGTTGTTCATTCGTTACTGACACTTTCCAGTGTTGGGAAGTGGAATACGAACTCCTATTCTCAAGCCTGCTGATCTGATACTTGTTTTATCTGTGCAGGGACGATGAGGAGGAGGATGACAACAAGAAAGACACTCCCTCAGTCCTGGCCTACTTTCAAAAAAAGACCGAAGAGCCGAAAATTCAGTCGCATCGTTTCTTCACTGAGAGGAAGCTGGTCTCTCTTGTGAACCTGTGAACTTGCCATTATATTGAGCGGTGGGGGCGAGGGGTGGTGCAGATGCAGAGCACACGTACACAATTGTTGTGCGGGGGGAGAAACAGCAAGTGGAAGGAAAGGGGGAGAGTTGGGCTTTTTTTTCTAAAATGCTGTCTTATCAGGTCAGTCAGCAAGCAGGGATACAACGTAGGTGGATAAAATGGACTGGACTGAATGACTGAATGCCTCACTTAGATCCTAATCCCTGCATGATCTATGTGTCTGAAGTTTGACATGAGTAGTTTAGAATGAGTTATCTGCCTCGTCTGCCTCAAGCTGCTGAGTTCTTACCTATCTGTTCCAAGTGGTATATTGCATTATATCATTGAATTTACAGTTTTGCATTATGACAGGCCTCTCTTGAGGTTCAGTCTCTCTCCTAATCACCTTTGGTAATGCACTCTAACAATCTGGCCAGAGAGTTTCTCCCTCTGTGCCTCTGACTGATAGGCAGGTGTTGCTTGGAATAAATTTTCACTCTTGTTTCAAACTACCCCAAGCTTCCTGTCTCCCATGTGGGCGATGTCTGTCTGCCTTCCTTTAATGAATAGCCTTTCTAAGGAATCGTAAGCTTGTCACTGCGCTCTGCATTGCAGTGTGCTAGAATGCTAGACATCTGACCGTCTGAAGATAATTTACAGCTGTTTTTTTTGTGAGAACTTAGAAGTTATATCAATAAAATATTGCCTTTTTATAACATGTGGACTCTATTGTCTTCAACTCCCAATAACTTGAGTGTTGATTAATTAATTGCAACAGAGCAGATGCCGGGGAATTTCAGTTCATTAACAGTTGTCCTGTCATGGTGCTGACAGGTTTATAATGGGGAAGAGAGAATTTGCAAGTGGCAATTTATAGTACTACCTTAAATGTATTGCCAGTGGGATTTGCACCTTGAATGTCGCTATAGCAATGTCTTGTCACATAGTAAAGCACTCAGCATGACCAAGTCATGTTTTCACTCAATTGCAGCTACTCTTTGCCTTGCCATCACACCCCCTCTTCCACTTAGAAATGCTTTTTTAAAAAACTTTAGTGATACATGTAAATTATTTTTCTGTCAATTATAGTCCATTACAATTCAAGTTCTGCATTATACATGAGTAACAAGTTGGTGCGGGCTAACTAAGATAACTAGGGTGTCGGTGTTACAGGCTGAGAGTGAAGGATGCTGTCAAGTTTCAAAAATGAGCGGGGCTGAGATAAAACAAGTAAGTGATAATTACTTCACTGTCACAGAGAAGTGAGGCTGGTCAATTACGTCTGATGTTAGAGTTTCAACCACACCTACTGCAGAGGTGGGACCGTTTGTACCAAACTAGCACTGAGTTGCGTATTCTGTTGCTGAGGTGGTGAGTGGGTGTACATGACTGAAAACTGCTTTTCGTACTGGGTAATAGTGACCTGTATCAATCACTTTCATCCCATCCCTTAGCACTTTGATTTTCATTGTGTTTTTGCTGTCAAAGTATGTATTTGTCACCATATACAGTGGATTCTGTTTAATTGGGCCATCAGTTAATCAAGGCAGCTGCTTAATTGGGACAGTTCTTAGAGAAAGAAAAGTAATCGAGAAAATAGCCAGGATTCCTTTAGTTTATTTGGGAACAATGCTACTTAAATGGGACAGGACAAAACAGTTTCTAACTGGCGCACTGGTGTGGCCATTAGACAGTACCCCGTACTTGGAGTGAATAGTTTTTAAATAGTGTCATTTATGTGTGTTTGTATTCATGAAGAAGTGAATTTTGTCACTCATAGCTGGTGAGAAATAAGCAGTAAGACAATTCAGAACTGTTTAGCTCACTGTAGTTTCAAGCTTTCAGGTTAAGAATGCCAGAAATGGCCAGGAGTGAAAATGAAACAATTCAAAGAACTACAAAGAATTTGAAGGTATCTACAATCACCCTGAATGATACAATGAAAATGAAGACTTGGAGAATGCAGTCGTTGAAAGCATTGTATTGAAGGCAGTCAATTATCTGCATGAGGTGTTTTCACTGATTGTGTTCATTTACAGTCAATCAAAAACATGGCAGGGTATACTGGAAAAATTCCTCCATAACTATTAGGAACTAATACAGTTTCATAGTACTGAAGTAGTAGCATTGGTAGTGTTCTGATTTCTTTTGTATATCATTTAAGTACATAATTTGTTACTCAGTTAAATGGTAATTAAATGGTAAATGGTAATGGTTAAATGTCATTTTTATACCTTTGTAACTATTTCCATGAAACTTTGGCTAATTGGGCCAAGATGTTCAGTTCCCATTTAACCAGAATCTACTGTAAAATCTTGAGATTCGTTTTCTTGTAGGCAATAACAAGAAAATAAATAGAATAGAATTTCTGAAAAACTACACAAAAAGTCTGACAAACAGCCAATGTAAAAAAGAGGGCAAATTTTGCAACAAAAAATACGTATACACTCAGTAGCCACTTTATTAGTATCTTGTGTACCTAATAAAGTGGCCATAATGTTTGTTCGTGGCCTTCTGCTGCTGAAGCCTTCAAAGTTGATGTTGTGCTTTTGTAGATGCTCTTCTGCACACCACGGTTGTAATGTGTGGTTATTTGAGTTACTGTCACTTTTCTGTCCATTGTCCTCTGATCTCATTAACAAGGTCTTTTCGCACACAGAACTGCTCACCAGGCGTTTCTTTTACACCATTCTCTAGAGGCTGCTGTGTGTGGAAATCCTAGGAAATCAGCAGTTTCTGTGATACTCAAATCACCCCGTCTGGCACCAACAATCATTATTCCATGGTCAAAGTCACTTAGATCTCATTTCTTCCCCATTCTGATGTTTGGTGTGAGTAACAACCGAACCTGTTCACTATGTTGCTTTTATGCATTGAGTTGCTGCCATGTGATTGGCTGATAATATATTTGGATTAACAAGCACTGTGCTGCTGTACCTAATAAAGTGGCCACTGAATGTAGTCCATTATAATTATTCAAGTTCTGCATTATACGTGAATAACAAGTTGGTGTGGGCTTTCTGCAAGCTGCTTGGGTGTCAGTTTTTCAGGCTGTCACTTTTTAACAAAAAAAAATTAGCAGAACTGTGATAAAACAAGTAAGTGATAATTATTGCAATGTTGCAGGGAAGTGAGACTGGTCAGTTAACTCTGACATTAGAGTTCCAACCACACCAACTGCAGAGGTGGGACCGTTTGTACCAAACTAGCACTGAGTTGCACTTTCTGTTGCTGAGGTGGTGAGTGGGTGTACATGACTGAAAACTGCTTTTCGTGCTGGGTAATAATGACCTGTATCTATCACTGTCATCCCATCCCTTAGCACTTTGATATTCATTGTATTTTGCTGTCAATGTCAAAGTATTATTGAAGTGTGTGTGTGCATGTATGTATATGCATGAATATGGGTATATGTATGTCGCCATATATTGCACTACCTTGGGATTCTTTTTCTTGCAGGCATTTACAGGAAAATATTCATGAAAATCTATACATTAGTAAAGACTGACAAATCAGTGTGCAAAAGGAGAGAAACTGCAAATAAAAGTGAGTGGTCACTATTAGGTATACCTGGACATCTGGAACACCCACTCACGTGGCAGCAATTCAGTGTGTTTATTGACAAAGTACGTATATGTCAACATAAGGCAACCCTGACATCCATCTTCTTGCGGGCATACACAGTGAATCCAAGAAACGTAATAGAATTAATGGAACACCGCACACAACAGGACGGGCAAACAACCAATATGCAAGTAAAGGGAGCGCAAAGCGCAGAATCAAATATCGCTGTGATGATTGTACGCTCTAGTATCAATTGGCGACAATAAAGTAAATACAAAGGAAAAAAATAAATTAATTAACAATAAATATTGAGAATATGAGGTGAAGAGTCCTTGAAAGTGAATCCATAGTTTGTGGGAACGATTCAGGGATGGGGTGAGTGAAGTCGAGTAAAGTTATCCCATTTTATGGTTTTATGCTTGTGATGCATAACATCATGCTGACATGGTTGAATGATTCAGTTGTTTAGATCGGTCATCATAATAGAGAAGAAATGTGATCTAAGTAATTCAACCCCCCCACCCCCCCCCGAACATCCTGCCCTCTACACTTTATGCACCAATTCCAACCTCACCATAAAACCTGCATACAAAGTGGGTGCTGTTGTGTGGTGGACAGATCTCTACCTTGCTGAGGACAGGTGGCAGCTCTGACACCTTATTTACCCCTTGAAAGGACCCCACTGGGGACCATCAGGCTATTGTCTGCACCATCACCAACCTCATCAACTCTGGAGATCTCCCCTCCGCTGCCACCAACTTTGTAGTTCCTTTACCCCGCACTGCTCATTTCTACCTCCTACCGATGATCCACAGACCTGACCAGGTAGGTCCATTGTTTTTGCCTGTTTCTGCCCCAAGAACTCGTGTCTGTATACCTTAATGTAATTTTGCCCCCCCCCCCTTAGTTCAGTCCGTTCAAACTGACATCTGTGACACTTCTCATTCTCTCTACCTCCTCAACAACTTTCAATTTCCTGCCCCTGGTCGCTTCATTTTCACTATGGATGTCTAATCCCCATGCACTTCTGTCCCCCATTATGAAAGCCTCAAAGATCACTGCTGCTTTCTTGACAACAGACCTCACTATCACCTTTCCTTGGTTTGGCAGAAATGGTCATCACCCTCAACAATTTTTCTTTCAGCTTCTTCCACTTTCTTCAAACTCGAGGTGTGGCCGTGGGTTGTAGTTCTGTCAATTTCATCAAGTTTGTCTCCAACTTCCATTCTGTCCTTAAATTCACTTGGTCCATTTCAGTTCAGTTCAGTTTTTGTTTATTGTCACTTAGAAATGCATGCATTAAAAAATGATACAAAGTTCCTCCAGAATGGTATCACAAGAAAACACAGGACAAACCAAGACTAAAACTGACAAAACCACATAATTATAACATATGGTTACAACAGTGCAAAGCAATAGCAGAATTTGATAAAGAACAGACCACGGGCACGGTAAGAAAAAGTCTCAAAGTCCCGATAGACTCATCATCCCACGCAGGCGGCAGAAGGGAGGAACTCTCCCCGCCATGAATCTCCAAGCGCTGCCAACTGGCCGATGCAGCACCATTGGAAGCACCCGACTGCAGCCGACTCTGAGCCCGTCTGAAAACTTCGAGCCTCCGACACAGCCTCTCCGCGCACCATCCTCTGCCGAGCGCTTTGACCCCACCCCGGCCGCCAAGCAACAAGCAAAGCTGAGGACTCGGGGCCTTCCCCTCCGGAGATTCTGGACCGCACAGTAGCAGCAGCAGCGAATCAGGCATTTCAGAAGTTTCACCAGATGTTCCTCTGTGCTCTCACATCCGTCTCCATCAGGATTGTGCACGGCACCCTACTTGACAAATAACAGACATCACCACCGGAGTGGCCACTGCAAGCTGCATCGCGCCGCCATCTTCTGCCACGTCTCTCCCCTTTCTCAATCTCTGTCTCCATCTCTGGAGACAAACTGTCTATTAACATCTTTTATAAACCTATCAATTCCTATGACTATTTTGACTATACCTCTTCCCACACTGTCTCCTGTAAAAATTCCATTCTTTTTTCTCAGTTCTTTTGTCTCTGCTGCAACTGTTCCCAGAATGATGCTTTCCATTCCAGGACATCAGAGATGCCCCCCTTCTTCAAAGACTGGGGTTTCTCATCCTCTACCATTGATGCTGGCCTCAACCACACCACCTCCATTTCCTAGACATTCACAGTCACCCCATCTTCCCATCACTTTAATAGTTCCTCTTGCCTCACCTGCGTCATGAGCCTCTGCATGCAACACATCATTCTCCACAATTTATGTCATCTGCAATGTTACCCTATCACCAAACATCTTTACTTCCCCCCCCACTCTCCATTTTCCCATTTGTCCCTCCCTATTAATCTCCCTCCTGGCACATATCTCTGCCCATTCACCACCTCCCTTATCTCTATTCAGGGTCCCAAACAGTCCTTCCAGATGAGGCAACACTTCACCTGCGAAGTGTTGCCTCATCTGTTAGGGTCATCTACAGTATCCAGTGCTCCTGATGCAGCCTCCTCTACACTGGGGGAATGCTTTGTCGAGCACCTCTGCTCCATCCGGCAAAAGTGAGATATCCCAGTGGCCAACCATCATAATTCCTTTCCCCTTTCCAGTTCTGACATGGCAGTCCGTGGCGCCTTCTTCAGTTTGAGGCCATTCTCAGGTTGGAGGAGCAACACCTCCTGTTCCATCCAGGTAGCCTTCAACTGGTTGGCATGAACACCGATTTCTCCTGCTCATGGCATTTCCCCCCTCTCCTCCTTCCCTCTTCGTCAATCCCCCACTCTGGCCTCTGATCTCCCCGTGGTGCCCCTCCTCCTTTTTCTCCCATGGTCCACTCTCCTCTCCTATCAGATTCTTCCTTTTCCAGCCCCCTGTCTCCCCTCTACCCCTCCTATAATTGGATCTGACTGCCCCTTTTGCAATCTGTATCTTGACCTGCTCCTCCTTACTCTCAAACAGCGCAGCCCCGTACCTGATTGATTAAAATACAGTAAAATAAGCTGTACAGTAAAATAAGTTGTATTGACTGCAGGTTAATTTAAGAAGACTTCAAAGGATGGGGAGAATTTATTACCTCTGACATGTATTGCAGAACAATGGGATATTGCCTTAAAGTTAGGGCTAAGTAATAGCTTTCATGCAAAGTTGAGTGGAAATCTAGAATAAAAACAATATTCTAAAAATAGCAGGTGAGCAATTAACTGTGGCACACCCAGTCTGTGGATGGGAAAGGGAACCTTACCTGGTAAGTGGAATGGTTACGTTATCGATATATTGTCCCACATTTATACATTTGCAACTAAATTAAAAGCATGTTTTAGTAACAGTAATCGTGGTTATTGGCTTCAGGAAGGAGGGGCCAGGGTGGTGTTGGTGCACACGCTCCCGTTTACTTGAAAGGTGCAGAGGTCAAAAGGGTTGAAAGGTTCATGTTTCTAGGAGTGAGCATCACCAATATCCTGAACTGATCGAACTGTGTAGATGCCGCGGCCAGGAAAGTTCGCCAATGCCCCCACCTCTTTAGAAGGTGAAAGACATTTGGCATACCCTTTTTGATTCTCACAATTTTTATTGATGAATGACAGAAAACATCCTGTCTGATGCATCACAACATGGTATGGCGACTGCACTGCTCATGACCGCAAGAAACTGCAGAATTGTGAACATTGCTCGGCCCGTCACAGAAACCATCCTCCCCTCCCATGGACTCTGTCTGCACTTCGTGCTGCCTTGGTAAAAACACCCAGCATATTCAAAGACCCCACCCTCTCGGGACATTCTCTCTTCTCCCCTCTCCCATCGAGCAGAAGATAGAAAGGTCGGTCTGAAGGACAGCTTCTGTCCAGCCGTTAGAAGACTGTTCAGTGGTCTCCTGGTCTGATGGGATGCGTTCTTGACTTTGTCATTGTTTGCCTGCATTGCGCTTTCTCTGAAACTGACACACATCTTATATTGCATTCTGTTAATATTTTGCCTTGTACTCAATGTGCTGTTGTGCTGAAGTGGTCGATAATGGATGGCATGCAAAATAAAGCTTTTCACTGCAGCTCAATACTTGTGACAATAATAAACCAATTTATTTCTCTCCACAGATGCTGGCTGACCTTTCAGTATTTCCAGCTCTTTTTATGTTTGATTTGCAACAGAATCAAAGCAGCTATAAGGAGAATGGCAGAACATGTTCTTGCTGATACTTTGAGAATTTTGTCACAAAGTGTACCATACCTTCTTCACTTATTTTGTGTAAAAGGCAAAGAAGATACTTTTATTCCTTCAGAGTGTACAGACATTCAGCAATGCTGACATGTACGGACTACGCCTGAACGTTCATAAACTACGGTGATTATGAATCAACCATGTTGATGGGTCTGGAACCATACGGGCCAGGCCAAATATATTTTTCTTGAGGACATTAGTCAGCTCGATGGGGGTTTGGTGGCAGTGTGATATCATCGTTAGCATCACTGAAACTTGCTTTATCTGCAGTTAGCGTAACGCTGTTATAGTGCTGGCGACCCAGGCTCAATTCTGCTGCTGTCTGTAAGCTCTCCCTGTGACTGCACGAGTTTCCTCCGAGTACTCTGGTTTCCTCCCACATTCTAAAGACTTGTGGGTTAGTAGGTTAATGGTCATGTGGGTGTAATTGGGCAGCGCGGGCTCATTTGGCCAGAAGGGCCTGTAACCATGCTGTATGTCTAATTAAAAATAAATAAAGTTCCACATGTATAAATTCTATAACAACAACGTATCAGGAACTTAGCCATTCTACCTCCCAGATCGTGGAGTGCAGATTTTTTTTCCAACCACAGACCGTGAGTACCACAGTTACTTAGAGTGATTCTCCCAGTGATAGACAGTCTTCCCAAATCCTTCACCTTGAGACCACCTTCAATTTCACTGAATATTGATTTCCCATTCTGAAACAACAATGCCCTCTGGGCTTGTACTCTATACTACTGTTGACCCACTTCTGAGAGCAAATAGATTAAGCCTACCCAAACTCATTCAGTTTACTGTTTAAACCGATAATCCAAGGAATTTATTTCAGTGTGTTGTGTGTCCTTTGTCATTTCCAATCTGTGAAAGCTGTAGATACTGAGTCATTAATCATGTTTAAAGCTGAGACAGATTTTTGATAGATGTCCTCCTACTGACTTGGTGTTGATTTCCTTAATTTCCCAGGTAACCATCCACAGTGTGTCCTAGGGACAATCATGTACAAACATTCAAATGGGTAAACTAAGTCTGCAAGAAGTAATTTATAGGGTATTAATTCTTTTCCCTGCCAATGCATTTGCGGTTGTACTATTCAATTTAGCAGAAGCAATATTTTAGGCAAATATTCAAAATGTGTTGTCCTCAACATTAACAAATGTGTAGTTTGCAGATGCGGTAGCTTTTAGTTGCTCAGTGGCCACTTTATTAATTACACATGTTGCAAATGCCTAATCAGCCAATCACGTGGCAGTAACTCAGTGCATAAAAGCATGCAGACATGGTCAAGAGGTTCAGTTGTTGTTGAGACCAAACTTCAGAATGGGGAAGAAATGTAATCTAAATTACTTTAACCATGGACTGATTGTTGGTGTCAGACAGGCTGGCTTGAGCATCTCAGAAACTGATCTCGTGGGATTTTCATGCACAACAGTCTCTAGAGTTTATAGGAATGATGTGAAAAAACAAATAAAACATCCAATGAGCAGCAGTTACGGGTGAAAATTCCTTGTTAATGAGAGGTCAGGGAAGAATGACCAGACTGGTTCAAGCTGACAGGAGGGCGACAGTAACACAAACAATCATGCGGTGTGCAGAAGAGCATCTCTAAACGCACAACATGGATGGACAACAGGAGCAGAAGATCATGAGGATACACTCAGTGGCCACTTCATTAGGTGCAGGAGGTACCTAATAAAGTGGCCACTGAGTGTATGCTTTCACTTCTCATAGATGCTATCAAGGATCAACTTTATTCGCTGTGACTATTTACATGTGTTAGGAATTTTCTGTGGTGTGTTGGCATGACATGAAACAAGAACTTTGAACTATTACGAAGAATTATTCTTTATAGCCTTGAAGAGGATGGGCTTCAGCAGCTGAAGACCACAGACCCAGAAATATACTCAGTGGCCATTATATTAGGTACCTCCTGTACCTAATAAAGTCACCAGTGAATATAGTTGTAAAGATTTTTACATTGGTAGAGAGATATTGTGAATTGCAGGTTATTTCACAGAAAAAAAATTTTGTGGCACAGATTTTTTTTATCACCATGGTTCCCACTTTTATTAGTAAATCTCAACAGTTCTGTAGAATTGCACAACATTTGTAGTATAGGGACAGATACCTGGTTAATAAAATACAGTAGATGCAGAAACAAGGTGCACTATCCATTTATACAAGGACAACTATTTCTTAACGTTCCTGTCTACAGCGCACACTGCATAGGGCCAGAATCCGTCATGGGTGGCCCAAATAGTAGATAGACTTTATAACCAACAATCACTAGACGATACAGCAGGTACTTAGTCTAAAATACAAAAAAACAAGACTGAAGGAAACTGTCATTTTTTTAGATTTTGAAAGTACTAGATTGGGGCATGATTCTAGTATATTGTGTGATCAGGAGGATGCTGATAATTTAGTCCAAAGGAAATGTCTGCAACACAAGAGCGACTTTCACCTTGCATCCCTTCTATCGGGAGTTAGGTCTGGAGTTGAAGTTGTGGGGAAAATTGGTATTTTGTACATTAATTGTACAGAATAAGGATGATCAAATGGAGGATAATAATTTTTATTTCACATCCACATTTCCCATACCTAATTAGGAATTGTATATAAAAGGGACAGTGAACAAGTTGCCACCCATCTTAGCCTTAATTTTCGAGTAATTAAACACTTAGATGTCAATAGGGAGATCCGAAGTTACTGATTGCAGTGTTCCTTCATTGTTTGTAATATCAATAATGTGCTATTTATGGTTAATCCAATTGTACTGAATGCTATAGTTACAATGAAGTATTAGTGCTCTCATGCCAGAAAGGATATTAGGGACATACAAAATGTACCCATGGACTCAGTTGAAAAAGTTGGATTTGTATGGCCAAGACAAAACCTACAAAAGGTGGTGGATCCAATCTACTCCACCACAGGGAAAAGCCCCCGCCCCGCACCACTGAGCACATCTACAAGGAGCACTGTCATCAGCCATCATCAAGGATATCCTTTACTTCTCCCACACCCCCACCATCCAGGCCCTGCTCTCTTCCCGCTGCTGCCATCAGGGAGGAGGTACCTTAGGTCCCACACCACCAGCTTTCAGGAACAGTTATTAGCTTTCAATCACCCGGCTTCTGAACCGACATGGATACCCCCACTCACCTCAGCACTGAACTGATTCCACAACCTATGGACTCACTTCCAAGGACTTCCATTCTCAGTATTTAATTTATTTGTGTATGTATTTTTATTTACAGTTTGTCCTTTGCTCACTGGTTGTCGGTCTTTGTGTGTAGCTTTTCACTGATTCTCTTGTATTTCTTTTTCCTACTGTGAATGCCTGCTAGAAAATGGATCTCAGGGTAGTATATATGGTAACATAAATATACTTCAATAATAAATTTACTTTGAACTTTAAAACTTTGGGAGAGCTTCTGTCTCTGCTCAGTCAAGTAGACCGCCATTGTTCGTGCTTGAGAATTGAGTAAACAATAATCACTTGGGCCAAGACTTCACAGTCACAGGTAATCACTGACTGGCATTTATCATCAACTTTTTCCCTGAAGTATGAGAGCAACGGAACAATGTGAGATTATAAGACTAAATGACTTTTCTATGAGTGCTGTGTTTTTTTGAAATCCCCATATGTGCGTCGAATAACTGTGTTCCACATCAACCAAAGCATTGAACAATGAATAGCGTTCTACCCCCATGTGGCAGCGCTATTTCCTCAAATTTGTTTTTAAATTGTCACCAGATTACACTAATATTCCTTAGTTATTGCATGCCATTCTATTACATAAGGAGCATTATTGTCTACAATTCTATTACATAAAGAGCAATAGACATGGGCAGAAAAATAACTGTTTGGTTGAGATATTTTGAAAGCAATAATGCTTAATTTATTAAAACCAGCATGTAAACTACATCTTTGCATTTATCCAAGCAGAGATTGCAGTTTGGTTTTCTTTCTGTTCCCCAACAGGCCTCAAAGAATGGGAAGTACAGCCTTTACAAAGTATTTATAACCTTAGTCTTAATTCTCTTTTTCCTCTTTACAGGAGCTAGAAGTGAATTGCATGTGGTTTCAACTGGATTTTCAAACATCTGCTCGCTCATGGCGATAATGCAGGTTGGTTTTAAGAAGATCTTCACCCAAAAATAAGCACCCTGTTCAATAAATTTGCCAATTAGAGTTAGAAGAGATTGGCCATGCCAAGATGATGCTTACAGGTGATTTTTTGATATTAACTGTGGATAAATACTGTTTTCAGTTTTGTGGGGAGGATGTGATTTATGTTTTTTTTAAAACAAAGCAAGCCTGGATGTAAACTGGCTGCTTAATATGGGTTGGCAAGGAACTAGAGAACAGACGTACAATGTTGAGTCTGAATTAGCTACAGAAATCATGGGCATTTCTAACAGTAAAGAATGGAACCTATTTGGGATAGGATACATTTCAGTAGGTTTACGTGGCAATTGTTTCTTGCAAGATTGAAACTTAAGATTAGAGGAGGTTGTTTAAACACGCTGCCAAAATAATGGCCTTGAACCCATACATATGAACGTAGGTCATAGTTGTGAGACTATTACTGTCAGGAAATTGTACTTTTTAGGGAGAAATTCTATAACTTTTAGGTGCTTGCTTGTTTAATCCACAGGATATCACTACATGGATTAAACTGTGAACTTGCTAAGGAAAATTAGATACATTGATTGGATTGAAAGGACTTTGGAGTGAAAACAGAAAGTAGTTAATGAATTGGGCATTGGAGAAGGCTTTATGATGGAACTTCATTTTATTATAGCTGTTTTTTCAAAGAGGGCATCCCTTCTGTGGACAAAATTGTAAATGGTGATTAACACAGTTTTAGCTAGGGGGAGCCGAGAATAAATAAATATCTAACCATCTCTTAATAGACCAACCAGCTGAAGGGGTGTTGCCTCCCATTGTACCCTGCAGAATGTTGCCTTGGAATTTTTTCTGAACTAATTAGTGTCCTAACTAATGCCTCCATGGATGGTCCCAAGCCTATTCCATTAAACCCCTGCGCTACAGGAACTCCAACAGAAGCTCCAAAGTCCTTAAACCTTGGGAGAGGACTTATCTTCACTTCGAAGATCTATGAAGCTGTGTAGTGAAAGCTGCAAGTTTGTGGAAGCCACAGGGGTGATCAAGAAAGGCAGGTCAAAGATCACCCGGCGATGTGACCTTGAAGCTGCCACCAAGAAGATGGGCTACAACTGGGACAACTTGAAAGACTGGCCCAGGATGGAGGACTGCCAGCATGCCCCAGCAGGGGTGATGGGCTTAGGTAACTGAGTTGGATAGACTGAGAGAGGGGAGAATAGCCCAGGGCAGGTGGGACAGGAACAGGCTTCATATGGATTGGGAGATATTTTACCTCTATTGAACTCTCATTTGTGGCTCTTGGCTTAGTAGTGGGTAAACCGTATCAGATTGATTGTAAGAATGTGCCAAGTCACCGACTGATCATGCAGTGAATCAGTTGAGAATCGTACGCTGGGTGGGGCGGGGGGGGCTCTCTCTTTTTAACCTGGCTCTCGAGTGCACCTGTTTTAATTTCAGTGGGCCCAGTCCATCACTTCTGCACTGTACTCCAGCGTGTACAGTGGCTAACACGACTCAGGGAACATGTTTAATCATACTACTGTCATTCTTGCTGCACACATACCTACATAACACTGGGCTTGGAAGAGAAAAATGTTTGATGATGCTCATAGACATAAAACCTAGGAGCAGAATTAGGACATTTTGCCCATCAAACCTGCTCCACAATGCCATTATGGCTGATTTATTATCCCTCTCAACCCCATTTTCCTGCCTTCTCCCCATGACCAAGGTTACATGCTCAGAAGAAAATGATTGGGGTTAGGGAGGGGAAGGAACGTCATGTCAACTCAGACCATGAGAGGCCTGCATCGGGTTAGGGAAAGGCTGGGTAATTGCCAGCGTTAGCAGTGAGCGATACCTTTGGAGCTTTTTATCAGCATAAACACAGGAGGGGACATTTTGTTAACAAGAACAGCACTATGCAAAATAAAAGTTAGCGATTGTGGTTCAACTATTCGGTTGCTGGGAACCCACTTCCACTGCCATCGATGTCTTCTACGAAGAGGGAACGCTTGCGGATGGAGAGCTTCAGCTTGTTCATGATGCTACGCTTCCCTCTGCATTGGGGCTTTTCAGTAAAGACGTCCTTGGTGCTGTCCCCCTGCATCACACTTTTCATCACTTTCTCGTCGTCCTTGTCCATGTTCAAGCAGTTGCAGGATCTGACCTTGAAAGAGTCGCCTTCAGCACTCTCGCACAAATCCCTTCCGTTCTTGTACATCTTGTGAAATAGAACAGAGAACATAAAATATTTCAGCACAGTACAGGCACCACAATGTTGTGACCACCTTTTAACCTACTCTAAGATCAATCTAACCTTTCCCTCCCACATAGCCCCACTATTTTTCTATCATCCACATGCCTGTCTACGAGTTTCTTGAATGTCCCTAATGTACCTTACTGTACCATCAGAGTGTTCCACACACCCACCATTCTTTGTGTAAAAAACCTACCCCTGACATTCCCCCATACTTTCCTCCAATTACCTCAAGATTACTCCCTCTTCTGTCACTTCAGCCCTTGGAAAATATCTGTTGCTATTCACTCTATCTATGCCTTTTTTACCCTTCTATCAAGTCTTCTCTTCCTCCTCTGCTCCAAAGAGAAAAGCTCGTACAACCCGAGTGACAAGGGTGAGAAAGAAAAAGTTAGAGTGTGAGTGCATGTGGTGACACATTTAATGACCAATCAAAAGGTAATTAGTTCAAGGTCATGTTTTTTTTTTCCACTGTGATCTCTAGCGTGTAAGCTGTCCATAAGGCATGATAAGATAGGATAGAAGTTGCTGAGGGGGATATGGGTCAAATGCAGGTAAATGGGACTAGCTGGCATGGGCAAGTTGGGTCGAAGGGCCTGTTTCCACACTGTTTTTCCCTACAACTCTATGAACAATGGACTCAAACCAAAAAAACAAACTGCTCGCAGAACTCAGCAAGACACACAACGTCTGTGAAGGAAAATGGGCAGTCAATTTGGTGAAACCTGAAAGTGCAACATGGCTTATCAGGGGCGTCAACAGAGCTTTACCAAGAGGGATTTCTCGCAGGTCAGTGGTGGTTATTTAAAAAGGGAGCTTCGAGAGCGTTTGTCCATTGTATGTGGTCTATCAGCAGCTATAACCAGAGCTCCAGTTGTGAGTTAGATAGCAGGAAGGTTCAGGCATAAAAGGGAGACACTGCCTAGCGGAACGATCATCAATGGAGTGATCTGAGGCAGAGTGGTAGGGCTTTGACTCATTCAGGCTTCGGCGGGATAAGTGGGTGAGTGGACTTCGTTTTTTTTTCTTTCCTTTTTTTAGAAGAATAAAGAGCATGTCTGTACTTTGCTTTGGGTGTCAGATGTGGGAATCCTGGGAATCTTCCAGTCTCCTAGATGGCCACATCCTCACCAGGTACACTGAGATGCAGCTCCTGAGAGACCGTGTTAGGGATCTGGAGCTGCAGCTTGGTGACCTACAGCTTCTTAGGGAAAGTGAGCAGGAGATAGATAGGAGCTACAGGGAGCTAGTCACCCCGAGGCTGCAGGAGTTAGATAAGTTGGTGACTGTCAGGGAAGGGATGGGAAGAGCTCAGGGAGTAGAGAGCACCCCTGTGGCCAGCCCCCTCAGTAATCGTTATTTTGTTTTGAATGCTGTCGGGGGGGGGGGGGGGTGACCTGACAGAGGAGAACCACAGCGATCGAGTCTCTGGCACTGAGCCTGGTTCCGTGGTGCAGAAGGGAAAGAGGAAGATGAGGAATACGGTAGTCATAAGGGATTCCATAGTGAGGGGAACAGACAGGAGGTTCTGTCAGCCTGATAGAGATACCCACATGGTGTTTTGCCTGCCAGGTGCCAGGGTACGGGATGTCTCAGATCGGGCGCAGAGTAGTCTGAAGGGAGAGGGTGTACAGCCAGAAGTCTTGGTACACGTTGGTACCAATGACATAGGTAGAAAAAGGGAGGAGGTCCTGAAGAGAGAATTCACGGAGTTGGGTTGGAAGCTGAAAAGCAGGACCTCCAGGGGTAGTAATCTCAGGATTGCTGCCTGTGCCATGTGCTAGCGAGTGCAAGAATAACATGATCAGGTATATTAATGCATGGCTGAGAGACTGGTGTAGGGGGCAGGGCTGCGGGTTCCTGGATCACTGGGGCATCTTCTGGGGGAGGTATGATCTGTACAAAAAGGATGGGTTACACCTGAACCCAAAGGGGTCCAATATCCCAGTGGGCACATTTAACAGAGCTGTTAGGGAGGGTTTAAACTAATTTGGCCGGGGGGTGGGAACCGGAGCGACAGGGCTGAGGAAGGGGAAAACAGAAATAAAACAAAGATAGTGTGCAACAGAGATGATAGAAAGGTCAGGCAGGAGATGAGGTATAATCAGAGCCAGTGGGATAAGTTACAGGGCAAAAGAGGGGTGGTGCAGTTAAAACAAAAAGCAACAAAGACTGGATTGAAAATGCATGCAGCATAAGAAATTAAATGGACAATCTTGAAATTCAGCTACAGATTGGCAAGTACTGTATGATATTGTGGCCATCTCTGAAACTTGGCTAAAGGATGGCTGCCACTGGGAGCTGAATGTCCAAGGATATACGGTGTATCGGAAAGATAGGTTAGTAGGCAGAGGGGGTGGTGTGGCCTTGTGTATAATACTAAATCATTAGAAAGGGATGACGTAGGATCAGAAGGTGTGGAATCTCTATGGGTTCAGTTAATAAATGGCAAGGGTAAAAGGACACTAATGGCGGTTGTATACAGGCCTCCAAACAGCAACCGGAATGTGGATTATGATTTACAGCAGGAGATAGAAAAGGTGTGTCAGTACGGCAATGTCATAATAATCGTTGAGGATTTCAACATGAAAGTGGATTGGGAAAGCCAGGCCAGTACTGGACCTCAAGAGAGAATTTATAGAATGTCTAAGGGATGGCTTTTTAGAACAGTTTGTTGTTCAGCCCACTAGGGGATTGGCTGTTGTGCAATGATCTGGCGGTGATAAGAGAGCTTAAGGTTAAGGAACGCTTAGGGAACAGTGATCACAATATGATCGAGTTCACTTTGAAATTTGAGAAGGAGAAGCTAAATTCCAATGTATCAGTATTTCAGTGGAATAAAGGAAATTACAATGGCATGAGAGAGGAACTGGCCAAGAATGACTGGAATGGGACACTAGCAGAAAGGACAGCAGAGCAGCCATGGCTGGAGTTTCTGCGAAAAATGAGGGAAGTGCAAGACAGGTATATTCCAAATAAGAAGAAATTTTCTAATGGAAGAAGGACACTACCGTGGCTGACAAGTGAAGTCAGAGCCAAAGTAAAAGCAAAAGTACAAGGAAGCCAAAGTTAGTGGGAAGATAGAGGATTGGGAAGCTTTTAAAAACTGCTGAAGGAAACTAAAACGTCATTAGGAAGGAAAAGATGAATTATGAAAGGAAGCTGGTGACGAATATCAAAGAAGTTATGAAAAGCTTTTTTAAATATAGGGTAAAAGAGAGTTAAGGGTAGTTATAAGACCAATAGAAAATGACGCTGGAGATATTGTAATGAGAGATGCAGAGATGGCAGAGGAACTGAATGCATGTTTTGCATCAGTCTTCGCAGTGGAAGATATCCCCAGTATACCAGACATTCATGAGTGTCTGGGAAGTGAAGTATGTGCAGTGAAAGTTACGACTGAGAAAGTGCTCAGGAAGCCTAATGGTCTGAGGGTGGATAAATCTCCTGGACCTGATGAAATGCACCCTCGAGTTTTGAAGGAAGTAGCTGGAGAGACTGTGGAGGCATTAGCAATGATCGTTCAAGAAACGAGGGATTCTGGCATTGTACCGGATGACTGGAAAATTGCAAATGTTACTCTGCTATTTAAGAAGGGTGGAAGGCAACAGAAAAGAAACTATAGACCTGTTAGCCTGACATCAGTGGTTGGGAAGTTGTTGGAATCGATTGTTAGGGATGAGAATACCTGGAGGTACATGACAAGGTAGGCCAAAGCCAGCATGGTTTCCTGAGAGGAAAATCCTGCCTAACCTACTGCAATTCTTTGAGGAAATTACAAGCAGGATAGACAAAGGAGATGCAGTAGGACATGGTGTACTTGGATTTTCAGAAGGCCTTTGACAAGGTGCCGCACATGAGGCTGCTTAGCAAGATAAGAGCCCATGGAACTACAGGGGAGTTACTAGCATGGGTGGAGCATTGGCTGATCGGCAGAACACAGAGAGTGGGAATAAAGGGATCCTATTCTGGCTGACTGCCGGTTACCAGTGGAGTTCCACAGGGGTCGGTGTTGGGACCGCTGCTTTTTACGATGCATGTCAATGATTTGGACTATGGGATTAATGAATTTGTGGCTAAATTTACCGATGATACAAAGATAGGTGGAGGAGCGGATAGTGTTGAGGAAACAGAGAGCCTGCAGAGAGACTAAGATAATTTAGGGCAATGGGCAAAGAAGTGGCAAATGAAATACAATGTTGGAAAGTGTATGGTCAAGCACTTTGTTGGAAGAAATAAACAGGCAGACTATTATTTAGATGGGGGACAGAATTAAAAATGCAGAGATACAAAGCGACTTGGGAGTCCTTGTACAGGGTACCCTAAAGGTTAACCTCCAGGTTGAGTCGGTGGTGAAGAAGGCGAATGCAATGTTGGCATTTATTTCTACAGGTATAAAATATAAGAGCAGGGATGTGATGTTGAGGCTCTATAAGGCACTGGTGAGACCACACTTGGAGTATTATGTACAGTTTTGGGCTGTTTATTTTAGAAATGATATACTGACTTTGGAGAGGGTTCAGAGAAGATTCACGAGAATGGTTCGCGGAATGAGAGGGTATCAGGAATGTTTGGCAGCTCTTGGACTGTATTCCCTGGAGTTCTGGAGAGTGAGGGGGGATCTCATAGAAACATTCTGAATGTTAAAAGGCCTGAGCAGATTAGATATGGCTAAGTTATTTCCCATGGTAGGGGAGTCTAGGACAAGAGGGCACGAGTTCAGAAAAGCCTTAGCAAATTAGCACACTCCACACTGATCCCCTATTATTCATGTCCTTTTCATTGGTATATTCAGGTGCAAATTATTCATTTGCAACCTCACCCACATCCTCTGCCTCCAAACACGTTTCACCCTGTCCTTGAGTGGTCCTACCAGCTCTCTAGTTGTCCTCTTAATTTACGTATACAATGTCTTGTGATTCTTTTTTATGCTGCTTGTGAGGAACTTTTCATGGCCCCTCCTGGCTTTCCTAATTCCCTTGCGTTCCTTTAGAGTCATAATCATACTTTAGAGTCATAGAGCCCCATAGCACAAAACAGGCCCTTCAGCCCAACTAATCCATGCCAAACTATTAGTCTGCTTATACCCAACATTGTGGACCTGGACCATAGCCCTCCAATAAACCTCCCATTCACGTACTTATCCAAGCTTCTCTTAACTATTGAAATCGAATTCACATCCACCACTTCCGTGGGCAGCTCGTTTCACACTCTCAGTACCCTCTGAGAGAAGTTCTACCTCATGTTCCCCTTAAATATTTCACCTTCCACCTTTAACCCATGACCTTTAGTTCTAGTCTCACCCATCCTCAGGTAAAAGCCTGCCTGTATTTGCCCCTCATAATTTTGTATACCTCTATCAAATCTCCCCTCATTCTCCTACACTCCAGGGAATTAAGTACTAAACTACACAACCTTTTCTGGCGTCTTTATAATCTTCAATTTAACTAGTTTCCTAACCCCTACAAGTGCTTCCTTTTTCTTCTTGACCAAGTTCACTGTCTCTCTTGACATCCAAGGTTCTCTTATCTTGTCCTTCGTTCTTACTGGAACATACCTGGCCTGTAGTCTTGTACAGTTGCTTTTCAAACACCCTCCATGTATCAGATGTGGTCTTGCCCAAAACCAGTTGTTCCCAAATAATTCTCCCTAGTTCCTGCCTGATGCTCTCATATTTTGCCCTACTCCATTTAATATTTCCCTGTAAGGTCATACATACCCTTGTCTATAGCTATCTTATTCTATCCAGTAGTTTGCTCCAGATTCCAGCACTAGAAGACTCCAGTGAGCTGGAAGTAAATGTGTTTAGAAATTTGATCATACGAAGGAACTGTTTTGCCATCAAACAATTAAAAGCTATTGTCTTGTGTTGGAATGTAATGTGTTAATGGTCATTTCCAGTTCACTTCACATCCTCCTGGAACCTTGACGGGTCCTTTCCAGTTCTGCGTCAATAGTGAAACTTCTGCGCAGGAGATGACGTCAGTCCATGAAATGAAGTACACCCTTGCCCTCAATCCACCTTTGGAATATTGCACGAGAAGGTGAACCACATTGGGCCTTCCCATGGCATTGGTATATTATTGTCAAATGTACCAAGGCTTGTCTTGCATAGTGTTTCTCAGCATGTGACAATAATGAACCAAAACCGCGGGAAAGTCCAACATAGTCCACCTTCTCCTGCATTACCGTCAAATATACATGTCCCTCCATAGATACGCCTGATCCACTGAGCTCCACTGGTGCCTTTGTTGCCTGTGTTTCAGCTTGGCTGTTTGCTCCAGCCAAGTCCCATGCCTGACCCATCTTCTCCAAACCAGCTTCCCAACATTTCAGGTGATTCGACTGATAAAGAAGGGATCAAAGGGTCAGTTCAACCAAATGGTTCAAATTTGCTGATGGTACCACTGGTATTGGCTAAATCCAAGTTGCTGACAAGTCAGTATATATGAGGGAGATTGAGAATCTGGCCGTGTGGTGCCAGGACAACAGCCTCTCACACAATGTCAGCATGTCCAAGGAGCTGATTATTGACCTCAGGAGGAGGAAACCGGAGGTCCACGGGCCAGTTCTTATCAGGGAATCAGAGGTGGAGAGGGTCAGCAACGTTAACTTCCTCAGTGTCATTATTTCAGAGGATCTGTCCTGGCTCCAACACACAAGTGCCATTAGGAGGAAAGTACAGCAGCAGCTCTGCTTAGAAGTTTGCAAAGAATCAGCATGTCATCTGAAACTTTGACAGACTTCTATACATGTGGTGGAGACTGTACTGACTGGTTGCATCACGGGCTGGTATGGAAACACCAATGCCCTTGAACAGAAAAACCTACAAAAAGTTGTGGATATGGCCCAGTCCATCACGGGTAAAGCCCTCTCCAACACTGAGCACATCTACACGTAACACTGTTGCAGGAAAGTAGCATCCATCATCAGGGACCCCCACCACCCAGGCCATGCTCTCTTTTTGTTGCTGCCTTGAGGAAGAATGTACAGGAACTTCAGGACTCTCATCACCAGGGTGATGAATATTTATTATCCCTCGACCATCAGGCTCTTGAACCAGAGGGGATGACTTTACTCAACTTCCCTTGTTCCATCACTGAACTGTTTCTGCAACCTAAATTTCTTTCAAAGATTCTTCATCTCATCTTGATACTTATTTATTCATTATTATTTCTTTTTTTTTCTTTTTGCATTTGCAGTCTGCCTTTTCACATTGCTTACTTTTCCATCTTGTTGGAGGCAGTCTTTCATGATTCTATTGTGTTTCTTGTATTTACTGTGAGCCTTCTAGAAAATGAATCTCAGGGTTGTGTGTATTGTGACATATATCTACTTTGATAATAAATTTACTTTGGCTTCTCTTTTACAAAAACTGATTGTATTCCCTGCCAACCCCCAATCTAACTGAAACTGGTCAACAATGCTGCTACTCTTTTGACAATGGCCACTTTCCAATATCCAGTACCAGTTAGATAATTGCGTTAAGACCACAGACCAGATAAGGCTCACTGGTCAAGTAACCTCTGACTAATGCAACACACACAAAGTGCTAGAGGAAGTCAGCAGATCAGGCAGTATCTATGGACAGCAATAAGCAGTCAACGTTTCGGACCAAGACCCTTCTGAGGACTCCTGGTGAAGTGTCTATGACTGAAAGGTCAACTGTTCATCCTATGCGAAGATGCTGCCTTATGCTGAGTTGCTCCAGCATGTTGTGGTATATCGCTTTGGATTTCCAGCTGCTGCAGAATCTGTTGCATTTATGAACTTCCAACTAATGCTGGCTTCATTTTTGTACTCCAACATGCATTAAGATCACTGCAGTAGAGAGAATATGAAGAGGATAAAGATAGCAAATTTGTTCAAACAGGAAGAAAGTGTGTTGATCTTTATGATTTTATTACCAAGGTGACCTGTCCAACAGATCACGGTGAGGAGTTCAATCTTCCTGACAACTACTCAGCACTGGCAGCCACGTTCCCATAAATTTCCAGCCGGCTGCAGAATTTTTCCCTGAAGCCCAGCATCCTCAAAAATCTGAAGCTTATTAATGTGACATAATTCACGGACATCTGTGGCTATGTGTCATGCCACAATCCTTCAGCAGGCTGATCACACAATCCTCAGTCAGCCGGAATTGGGGCTGAGATGAATCCCTACTGCCGATGGAGCAGAGCGTTGGTTTAATGGGAGCTTGGCCCACAAATATACAGAAAAGCAATGAAGTCTCCCCACACATCGACATGAATGCTACGCTAGTAGTGACCATAATGAACAAAAACTTCATGCTACTATTACGTCGACTCAGGCCTAGGGGGCCGGCATCGGGCACGATGACGGACTCTCCACTTCTCCCTCCCCCTCATGAGTTTCATGAATTGCTATAAAACTCGATTAATTGACGAATGGGAGGATACCTCCCTGTTTCACTCCATGTCACCCTTTTGATTAAAGATACAGATTAGCTTTATTTGTCACTTGTACATTGAACCATACAGTGAAAACCAAATCGGCGAGGATTGCGCTGGACAAGACCACAAGTGGCACAACACTACTTGTGCCATCATAGCGTGCCCAGAACCCACCGACCCTAACCCACATGTCCTTGCAATGTAGCAGGAACCTGGAGCACCCAAATATCATGGGGAGAATGTAGAAACGCCTTGCGGGCAGCGGCAAGATCAGTGATCATTGGCACTGTAAGACCACTGTATTGCTGTGTTGCCCTACTGGAACTCACCCCTGAATGGGTGGTGAATCCCATCTCCAAAATGGAACAACAGGACACAATTTTAAGACCATTACCAATGGGTCACTGATGCACCTGGATGAATTTTAGAAGTCCATAATCACAAGAGATCTAGAGCAACACACACAAGGCACCCATCAGGCCCTTGACTACCATCAAGCACTCACTTGTACTAATCCTACAATATTCTGGTTTTGTTAGTCATGGAGCAACACAGCACAGATACAGGCCCTTCAACACAGTGCCCACTGTCCACCAAGCTAGTCTCAATTTCCTATATTTGCTTCATGTTCCTCCAGCTCCCTTCCCTCCTTGTGCTTATCCAAGTGCTTCCTAAATTGTACCCATTCAGCCACTGCCTCTGGCAGCTCGTTCCGTATACTCAGCAACCTCGGTGTGAAAATGTTGCCCCTCAGGTCCCTTTGAAATCTTTCCCCTCTCCCTAAATCTACGCTCCCTAGTTTTGTACTCTCCTACCCTGGGGAAAAGTCTGTTACTATCTCCTACATCCTCAGGAATAAATACCTAGCCTGGGTAACCTCTCCAAATGACTCAAGCCCTATAGTCCTGTCAAGTCTTAATGTTAGTTAAAATAATGAGTGTTAAACTGCACTCTTTCCACTTTAACCTTGTCTTTCCTATAACAGGGAAAGTGTACACAGTACTCTGAGTACAGTGACAGCTTGTTCCTCACTCTCACTACTCTGAGTGAAGACTTTTCCCTCATGTTCCTCTTAAACATGGCTGTACAACTGCAACACAATGTCCCAATTCCTATATTCAGTGCCCTGACTGCTAAACAAATTCTTCATCCATCATCCTTTTTACCCGTGACACCAATGTCACTATACACTTAGAGCCCTTGGTCCCTCTGTTCCATTATACTCCCTAGTGTCCTACCATTCACTACCATTGAGCCATAGAACACAGAAACAGGCCCTTCAGCCCATCTAGTCTGTGCCGAGCCTCATCGATCTGCACACAAACCATACCCCTGCCCATCCATGTACCTATCCAAATTTCTCTTAAATGTTGAAATGGAACTTGCATCTACCACTTGCGCTCGCAGTTCATTCCACACTTGCACCACCCTGAGTGAAGATGTTCCCCCTCATGTTTCCCTTAAATAACCATTTCACCTTTCACCCTTAACCCATAACCCTTAGTTGTTGCCTCACTCAACCTCAGCGGAAAAAGCCCGCATACATTTGCCCTATCTATGCTCCTCATAATTTTATATACCTCTGTCTAAGTTCCCCTCAATCTTCTACATTCCAGGGAATAATGTTCTAAATTATTCAACCTTTACCTAGAATTCAGGACCTCAAGTACCAGCAACGTCTTTGTAAATTTTCTCTGCGTTCTTTAATCTTATTGACATCTTTCCCGTAGGTAGGTGACCAAAACTGTATGAAATACTCCAAAGTAGGCCTCACCAATGCCTTATACAATTTCAATATAACATCCCACCTCCTGTCCTCAGTATATTATTTATGAAGGCCAATGTGCCAAAAGCTTTCTTTACTACCCTATGTATATGTGATGCCAATTTCAAGGAATTATGGATCTGTATTCCGAGATCTATCTGTTCTACCACATTCCTCAGTGCCTTACTGCTCACTGTATAAGACCTACCCAGGTTTGTCCTCCCAAAGTGCAACTCCTCAGACTTGACTGCATTAAATTCCATCTGCCATTTTTCCAGCTTGTTTGGATCCCGTTACATATTTTGATAGTCTTCCTTGCTGTCCACTACACCCCCAATTTGGGTGTCATTTGCAAATTTGCTGATCCAGCTGACCACATTATCATCCAGATCATCGATATAGATGACTAGTCTTCCTTGCTGTCCACTACACCCCCAATTTGGGTGTCATTTGCAAATTTGCTGATCCAGCTGACCACATTATCATCCAGATCATCGATATAGATGACAAACAATGGGCCCAGCACTGATCCCTGCAGCACTCCACTAGTCACAGGCCTCCAGTCAGAGAGGCAATCATTTACAACCACTTCTGCTTCTTTCGCAATTCTGGGCAAGACTTCTCACCCTCTGCATGCCACCTTGATTGAACAGAGGAGCACTTTTAGTAATAGACAGACAACTGCGCTGCTGAAAAGAACGCAATACATCATTCTTTCCCTTGGCCATTAGGCCCTATAATGAGTCAACCTGTAGCCGGGGAAGTGATAATCCCTCTCTGTTAGACTGCTTTTAACTTCTGTTTACCAGAGCTCTGTTTAAGCTTTGCTTAGCTCTGCTTACCACATCCTGCTATCGCAGACACCCTGTGCAATACTACCAACACTTCTTGTCTGGACGGTGTGAATGTGCACCCATTACTGTATAAAAATTACGGTGGTCTTGCACTACCATCTTATCAGCGTGAACTTGTAAACCTTGTAAATCTTGTAACCTTTGGCTTATAAATCTTGTATGTTTTTTTTTAGTCCTGGGTATGACTCTAAACTGCAACTGGCGATGAGGCTCTGATTGGGGACTTCCAGAGCTTTGGGGAAAGTGGAGTTACCCCTTAGTCATTCATTGCTCCCAGGGCCGCTCTGACCTGGAACGGTAGCACCTGCAAGGGTTCCTGCTCAGGATATGAGCCAAGGCTAACGGCAGATCCAGCAGGTTCAGTAACTGAACTTATGACGGAGAAGGCGGATGAGCCAGGACCTCAAATGTTAATGGCTATAGTACAGGCAGATGAACATTTGGGAAGAGAAATGGCAATTTCTTCAGTTCGCCCAACGGTGGGCAATAGCAAACCACCATTGCTGGATACTCAGTTTCCTAGAATCTATTTGCTAAGAAAACCATGGTTAAACTCACAATATGTATCACACAACAACAGCGTCAAGAGGATCTTCAAGACAATTCTGAAGATGCCTCGCTCAGTAGGGTTGATTCTGGGCAGCAGGGGATCCCCAACCGTCATCAAGCTACTGCTCATAAAATTCAGGTAACACAAAAGAAAATTATTGCCACTTGGAATGTAAGAACCCTACATCAAGCAGGAAGATTGAACAATGTGATAAATGAAATGGAAAGACTAAAGATTAACATCGTGGGAATTAGCGAAGTTCATTGGATAGGTGCTGGAACATGTCAGAATAGAAAAAAAAACACTAACTTATTCTTATGGAACATCCCATACTAATGGAGTAGGAATTCTTATGGATGAAAATATGGCAAAAAGTGTTTTAGGACATTGGGCAATATCAAAAAGAGTGCTCCTTGTTAGATTCAGAGGACAACCATTTGATTTAGCAATTATACAGGTATATGCACCAACAACAGATGGAACAAATGAGGATATAGATAAAGAGCTTGAACAAGCAAAGAGTGGATGCAAATCTCAAGATATTGTTATTGTCATGGGAGATCTAGATGCTAAAGTAGGACAAGGTACTGATGGAAATACCATAAGAAAATTTGAAAATTTGGAAATGAAAGAGGTGAGAAATGGGTAGAATGGTGCAAGATGACAAGATGAATAATCAGGTCATTATGAATACCCACTTTAAAAACCATCCAAGACACTTGTGGACCTGGAAAAGGGGGCGGGAACGTCGACTCAGAGAGGCCTGCGTCGGGCATTTTCATGCCTTACAAGGCGCAGATTGGAAATCTGTGTGGGGCGCCACTCCTCGCACAGACACAAGAGCACTGTGTGGTTAAGTACCTTGCTCAAGGACACAAACACGCTTCCACAGTTGAGGCTCGAACACTAGACGAACACCTTAACCACTTGGCCACATGTCCATGTGGACCTGGAAAAGTCCAGGTGATAACACTAGCAATCAAATTGACTTTATTACTATAAACCAAAGATTTAGAAACTCAGTGACTCAGTGCAAAACATATCCAGGTACAGACTGTAATAGTGACCATAACCCATAAGTATGTCATGTAAAAATAAAACTTAAAAAACTAAAGAAGCAAAAACCTGAACAATCCCTTGACTACTTGCAATTAATTAAAGAAGAAAACTTAAGACAAAAATTTACAATTGAAGTAAGGAATAGATTTCAAAGTCTAGAAATAGAATCTGTTGAAGATGATAGCAATCATGTAGAAATGAAATTTAACTCTGTAAAGGATGCCTTGGTAGAATCAGCAAAGTCAGTGATTCCTAAAAAAGAAAAAAAGCACAAAGAATAAATGGATGACAGATGAAATCAAAAATCTAATGGACAAAATGAGACAGAAGAAAGCAAATCCTATAGAATATAAATCCTTAGATAAAAAAGTTAAAAGCTTATGTCAAAAAGCCAAAGAAGGATGGTTAAACCAGGAATGTGAACAAATAGAAAGAATCCCTATTATCGATCCAAAAAGGTTACATCAACAAATCAAGAATATCACTGGTAAAAAGCTCCTCTGTTCTTCAGGTGGATGTTTGAAAGCAAAGGACGGTACCATTATCATGGAAAAAGATGAGATTATGAACAGACGGACTGAGTATATTCAGGAATTGTTTGAAGATGATCGAGGCGAAAAACCAGAAATTTAAAAAAACATTGAAGGTATTTTAAAATCTGAAGTTCGTAATGCAATAAATAAGATGAAGAAAGGAAAGGCAGCAGGTCCTGATGAATTAGTAACAGAACAAATTATCGCCCTTGAAGATTATGGAATTGAAAAACTTACTGATTTAATCAATGACATTTATGAGACTGGAATAATACCAGAAGAGATGAAAAAAATCAGTATTTATCACTCTTCCTAAGAAACCTAGAGCAATAGAATGTGAATTACATAGGACCATAAGTTTAGTGAGTCATATCACCAAGATACTACTAAGAATTTTGATGACAAGAGCTAAAAGTAAGATACAAGCTGAAACAGGTAAAGAACAATGTGGTTTTGTGAAAGACAAAGGTACAAGAAATGCAATATTGATGTTAAGTATACTATCAGAACAAGCTATTCAAATGCAAAAAGATTTGCTTATTTGTTTCATTGACTACACAAAAGCATTTGATAAAGTGAAGCACAACAAGTTATTTGAAATATTACAGAAAACTCTAGATCTAGATTCGAAAGTCCTCCACCTAATCAGAAATCTGTACTGGGAACAAACTGCCGCTGTAAGAATAGATGGAGAAGTGAGTCAGTTTACAAAAATCAAGAGAGGTGTTAGACAAGGGTGTGTTTTCTCCCTTGATTTGTTTAATGTGTACAGTGAAACAATATTACAAAAAATAAGCGACATCTTGGGAATCAAAGTTGGCGGTGAAAACATCAGTAATTTCAGATATGCAGATAATACTGTGTTAATTGCAAGTACAGAGGAAGAACTACAAAACTTAATTGATATAATTGTTGAAGAAAGTGCAAAAATGGGTGACATCAGATGGCAGGTGTGACTTGGACATCAAAAGAAGAATAGGGATGACAAAAGACACCTTTACGAGAATGAAGAGTATACTGACCAATACTAAACTAGGCATGACAACCTGCCTCAGAGTACTGAAATGTTACGTTTATCCAGTTTTGTTATATGGCTCAGAATGTTGGACAATATCTAGTAACATGAGGAAATGAATTGAAGCAGCAGAGATGTGGTTTTTGAGGAGGATGCAAAGAATATCATGGATGAAATGAATATCTAACGAAGATGTCATGAACAGAGCAAACACAAAAAGAGAAATAATGTATGAGATCATGAAAAGACAAATGATGATGGAGACAGCAGCCAGAGAACTGGAAATGAATCCCAATGAATTGATCCACTTGACCCGAAACAGGAGAGTGTGGGCCATGGCAGTCAAAGCTCAAACTGGGCATGGCACCTGATGATGATGATGCCTTTTTGTAAGGTAACTTTTTTTTTCTATTCTTTATTAATTCTCTTCTAATATTTGTATATCTGTGCACTTGTAATGTTACTGTGACACTGTAATTTCCTTTGGGATTAATAAAGTATCCCTAATCAGTACCTATATATCCAGTTCCTTAGAATACCTTCCAGTAACTTCCCACTATTGATGTTGGGCTCACCAGTCTATAATTGGCAGGTTTATTCTTAGAGCCTTTCTGAAACAACGGAACAATGTTAGCTATCCTCGAATCCTCTGGCATCTTACCCGTGGCTAAGGAGGTTATAAGTATCTCTGCTAGGATCCCTGCAATTTCTGCATAGCCTCCCACATGGTCCGACGGAACACGTTGTCACGCCCCGAGGATTTATTCACCCTAATTTGCCTCAAGACAGCACACAGCTGTAATCTGGACAGGATCCATGACCTCGCTGCTGCATTACCTCGCATCTGCTGACTCTGCCTCCCTCTTCTGAGTAAATACCAATGCAAAAAAATCCATTTAACTCTCCCCTATCTCTTTCGTTCCATGCATATATTACCATTCTGATCTTCCAGAGGACCAATGTTATCCCTTGCTATCCTTTTGCTCTTAATATATCTGTAGAAGCCCTTAGGATTGAACACCGCCATGACATTTTCCCTGACTTGTAGTGCCGCACCTCCCCCTTTAATCCCTCCAGCTCTGTGACGTCTAAAACAATGGAACCTCAGAACACAACTTCCAGTCCTGCCCCCTCCTGCAACCAAATCTCACTAATACTACATCATCATAATTCCACTTGCTGATCCATGCTCTAAGCTTGTCCTCCTTTCCTACAATACTCCTTGCAATGAAATATATGCAGCTCAGAATATTAGTCCCCCAGTGCTCGCCCTTTTGATTCATGACTTCGTCGGTAGGCTAAACATCTTTCTCCACAGCCACGCCACTATCTGTTCTTGCTCTCCAGTTCTCAACCCCCTGCAACTCTAGTTTAAATCACTCTCCTCCTCCCCCCGCAACATGTGGATCATGACCTCTGACTGCCCACCCTCCCAGTTAAGAATGCTGTGGAGTCGATCCAAGATGTCCCTGACTCTGGAACCTGGGAGGCAAAAGACCATCCAGGAATCTCGTTCTCATCCGCAGAACCTCCTTTCTGTCAGCCTAGCCAATAAAGCTCACCTCTTCTCCCCCTTGCCTTCTGTAGCACAAACCCAGACTCAGTGCCAGAGACCTGACTGCTGTGGCTTTTCTCTGCTGGGCCAACCACCCCAATGGTATCCAAAACTTGTTGTTGAGGGAACGTCCACAGGGCTACTCTGCACTGGCTGTCTATTCCTGACAGTCACCCAAGGTGTTTCCTGCCCCTTGCATGCAACTACTTCCCTGTTTGTCCTGTGTATCAATTCCTCACCTCCCAAATGATCTGGAGCTCATGCAGTTACAGCTCCAACTCCTTAACATCGTCTGCAGCACAAGAGGATGCACTTCTCGTGGGTGTGGTCATCTGAGACTCCCTGCCTTCCCACATCCCACAAGAGCATTCCAGTATCCTGTCTAGCATCCCCACTGCTTTAAATGTGCAATAAGAAAGAAATAAACAATAAATAACAAAAAAAAAATCTTAAGTCTTGATGAGCCAAAGCCTCAACTCTCCACTCCAATACTGGCCCGCTCAAACAATGGCCGATCCACTTAAATCTAAATTCTTTTTATTGGTGCTTGCCAAGTGCCTAATTATATACAATCTAATGTCCCCTTGGGAACTGAGGTTCACAAGAAGTGCCAACTGCCCCCAGTCGCTTCTTTTAAACTCTACCCCTTCGGTGTCTCCTCCGGATTGTGGCATGCAAAATATACAAGTCCTATGCTAGATTGACTGTCCAAAATTATTCACCTCACTCCGGTCTGTATAGAAATCCACCTGGCATACTCAGCCCACTTCCCCAACTAATAAAGCTCCCCCTGTAATTTTTAGCAATCTCCTTCACTTTCAACAGTACCTCCTAATTTTGTGTCTGCTGCAAATTTACTGATTTTCTTCTGTGCATTTGCAACCATATCATTTATATAAATAAAAAATAAGAATGATCCTAACATAGCACTAGTCATTGGCCTCCACGCCGAGAAACAACTTTCAACCACTACCCTTTGCTTCCTACCTCCGAGCCTCAATTTTGAATCCACCTATTCTCTCACATACCCATCAATTTACCCTAGTTTCTATCAAGCATAAAGAAAAGCCACATGTCTTTGGGATGTGGGAAGGAACCTGAGAGAAAGTTAAGCAGAATGTTGGAAATTTTATACAGACACCAGTAAATGGGATTATTGTGAGTAGGTACCAGGGATAGCGTGGATCTGGTGGGCTGAACAGCCCATTTCTATGTGTTGCTTCTCACTGCAGTTCTTTCCAAAACATTGAAAACATCATACGCTCTATTTCAATGGTGTTTGAAACCCATCAGTCTCAGTACTTGCTTAAGACTGATAATTTGTAAAAACCCTGTTTCCAATGCTATCCGTTTGCTTGTCGTTCAGCTATGCCTGCATTAAACATTTCTCTGAACTCAGCTTGCTGGCAGCAACTTTGCTATTTATTTAAAAGAAAGGACTTGGATGGCCTCAGCCTGCCCCCAATGTCCTTCAGAGCGAATGAATTACTTTGGAATGTTGTCAGTGTCGTCAAGTGAGCAAGTACGGTGGCCAATTTATGCTGCAAGGGAAGAGAGATGAATGGTAAATTAAATTGTTTTGTAAGAGCATTCAAGGGGAAAATGTTTATCAGGCCACTGGGAGAATACCCCCATTCTGTTGCGAATCATTCCATGGGAACTTGTATGGCCCCTGAGATAGACCAAGCTCTAAATGGTAATAGCAGCAATCGCCTGTTCTGTGTTGACAACTCAAACAAGGTCATATACTCACATCCTGGAAGGGGGCTCAGCCCTTTCTCATCAGTGAGGAGCTACAGGAGCCTGAGGACTTGCACTCAAGTGCTTCTTTCCCTCTGCTAGATTTCTGAATGGCTCTTGAACTCATCATTGCTTTTCCTCTTTTACCTGTTCCACCTTTCCTTCTACCTGGTAGCAATTTTTATGTCTTAGTCACCAAACAATAAATTTCACAACATGTCAGTAATAACAAGTCTGATTCTGGCTCCCTTTCAGCTCCCAGGTGGGGGAATGGTTCTACCGAACAAACCAAATGAAAAGGGATCAAGAGGAACATGTTACAACATGGCAGATGAAGGTACATGTAAACTGACTTCTGACAAAACTTAGCTTAACTGGGATGGTACGTACCCATGGGGTATGTGCTTACTGGAGCCTTAGTTCAGTAAGTGACTCAAATCGCCCTCTGCTGCTGTTCCATTTCAAGCATCGGGTATCGAGGGTACACAAAAGGCTGCTTCTGCTGTATCAGATAATGATGACAAACGAGGGGTTTTCTAGCACAGAGCACAGCAGAACTCTGTATAGCACATGGAGATCCTTGGTGACGCTGGACTTGCAGATTTACTGGACTGTTGGATACCATTTCAACTCAGTTTTTTAAGCAGTCTGCAGTAACGCTCCAGAAAATCCAGTAGGTTTAGAGGAAAACCAGCCGATGTAACCAAGAGAGATTAAAGGAAATGCGTGAGCCAGGGTCCCAGCGAGGGTGGCGGGCATCGTGGGCACCAGGGTCCCAGCAATATGATGGAGGGTGGCGGGCATTGCGGGTGCCAGGGTCCCAGCGAGGGTGGCGGGCATCGTGGGTGCCAGGGTCCCAGGAAGATGATGGAGAACGCAGAAATAAGGGCAATGGTGAGTGGCAGAGGACCAAGGGAAATGTCATTTGATGCCTAACCATAGATATCCCAAAGGTTGGACTGTGAAGTACCGAGTTCTCCAGTAGATTGATTAATCTACCTATAGCTTAAAATCAATATCCTTTACTATAGTAGAATCATACCGTAGAATTGTAATGGTACAGAAGGGGACCATTTTGCCTATCAACTCTGTGATAGTTCCCAGCTGAGCCATCTGTCCAGTCTCATTCCCTCCCACCCTTTCCCCAAAGCTCTGCCCATTATTTCCCCTCAAGAATCTATCCAATTCTTTCAGAAGTTCTGATTATGCTCCATCAATCTTATTTGAAGCGAAGGTTAGGATTTAATGACACTGCAAAATGGGAATCTAATGGCAAAGGTGAAATGAAATCATTAAACGATCTGAATTAGGAAAAAATGATCATATCCATGATATTTCAGGTATCGTGGTCCTCTTAACTTTCTGCATTAGAAGTGTCTTTGGCACTTTAAATTCCATTCCAAGGACCTGAGTGTTACTAATCTAGACCTACTCACTAGTGCAGTGTCAGAGCAGTGTGCCATTAGTTTTCAGATGAGGATTAAAGCTAGATACTTTCTCCTCTTTGTAATGGATGAGAAAGATACTTAAGAAAGTACTCTGAAAGCGTGGGTTTCCCCTGCGTGCTCCAGTTTCTCCCACATCCCAAATCCGGGTTAGGGTTATTGAGTTGTGGGCAAGCTACACTGTGCTGGAAACATGGCGACGCTAAAAGGCTGCCCCTGGCACATCCTCAGACTGTGCTGGTTAAAAACACCAGTAACACATTTCACTGCATTTTCAGCACAGAGTAGATGGCCGAAGGGCCTATTTCTGTGTTTTAATGTTCTATCACTCTAATGCAGGTGGGTTCTGCCAGGTGTCCTAGAAATATTAACACACGAGATTCTGCAGATGCACGAAATCTTGAACAACACATACACACGTGCGATGCTGAGGAACTCAGCAACTCAAACTGCAGCAATGGAGAGGAATAAACCATTTATCTCCCTCCAGCAATCCTGCCTGACTTGCTAAGTTCCCCCAGCATTTTGTGTGTGTTGTATGTAGATTCAATGCCAGTACATTATCACAAAAATGAGCACTGTACTTCAGAATAATTTATCGGTTATAAAATGCCTAATAGGTTCTGAAAGAATGTGAAAAGCCCTACATAAAAATATTATTTCTGCTATCTCATTATTCTTGACATGTTATAATCATGAGGGCAGAAGAAAATTAGAGAGAGAGCGAGACAGACAGAGACACAGAGCGAGAGAGAGACAGAGACACACGGACACAGTGAGAGAGACACACACCCACACACATAGTGAGAGAGAGAGAGAGAAAAAGGCAGAATGTGAGAGAGAGAGAGACAGAGTGCGAGAGAGAGAGTGTGATCAGACATAATAGGAAGTAGACAGGAATCACAATTGCAGAACTCTGAGCTGCGGAGGAATCTAAGCAACCTGATAAATGATTTGCATAATTAATAGTATTAAGAAGCAGAAAACTAGCAACATGTTATCATGGATTTCTTGAGGAACTAAGTACAAAAATGAAGATGGTATCATTCAGTTACATAGGCCATGTGGTGACATCACGTAAATAACTGAGTAGAGTATTGGTCTCCAAATGCTTTGGATAAAGTTCATGAAAGGTTTATTGGACTTTTCATGGAGTGGGCAGGTCGTCCTATGAAAAAGGGTTGAACAGGCTAGCTTTGTATCTACTGGAGATTAGAAGTGTGGGGTTAGGATGGAAACATTTAACATCCTGAAGAGTCTTTACTAATTAAAATGGAGAATGAACATCTATACACAGGAGGTTATTGTTTAAAAATAAGGGGGCACATTTAAGGCAGAGGTGAGGGAACATTTTTCTCTAAGAATTTTGACTTTGGCATGTTGGTGTTCCTAGGAAGACTGGAAAAACTTAGCAGGATGGGCAGCAATCTGTGGAAAGAGACTCAGAGTTAACATTTCAGTTTGATGATTGAGGAAAAATGGAGGAAAGAATTTTTTTGGGTAGTCAAGGCAGGATACAACAAAGAGAAGGCATGTGTTAGGGTGGACAGCAATGAGATTAAATGATGAAAAATTACCACTTTTCACTGTTCTGTCCTTCATCTTATCGCAGATACTCCCTTTTGCTCTCTGTGAAGCTGCTTTCCTCTGCACTGTTACCTCAACCTTTCCCAGTCCTGATCACAATAAACATTAAATTCCTCCGTGGACGCCGACTTACCTGCCGAGTATTTCAGACGTCCCACATCTACTGCATTGTTGCTTTTTAAATAGTATCGTGTACAGATAAAGCAGCAATGAATATTTAGAAGGTGAAATTTACCAGTGGGTAAATTTCCTCTCTTACTCTCTCAGTAGATAATGTGATTTGACATGTCTTTGCAGATGAATCGGAATTTCAAAGTTGTTGTGCTGAAGCTCAAGGGCATGTGAATGAACGATGTAGGCACTGCTTTTCACTTCTCCCTATCCGTTTGGTCTTTCCATGGCATGAACTCCATGCTCACAAGAGCAGAGTCAACTTGTGATCCTTTAGCTCCTCGGTTACCTGAAAGAACCCTCAACAGGCTTGGTGTTAACCATTTCCTCGATGGTCAATCATTAAACTTGTTCAGAGTAACACACACAAAATGAAGATGATGAAAGGTCTCGGCCTGAAGGGTTGACTATTTATTCCTCTCCATAGACGCTGCCTGACCTGCTGAGTTCCTCCAGCATCTTGTGTGTGTTACTCTGGATTTCCAGCATCTGCAGAATCTCTTGTGCTTATTACAGTGGTTCACTTTTCTTTTTACCAGCATGCCACTGATAGGTCATTAAGTTCAACAGCGCAGAAAGGGGCCTCTGGACTGACCACGTGCACAAGAATATTTTTTTGTCCAGATACACAAATCCTATCTGCCCACGTTAGAGAGGTACTCTTCTATCCCCTGCCTATCTCTGTCTGCTTAAACAGCTCTTAGGGTTGTTAACACAACCGACACATTCCACTGTATGTTTTGATGTACACATGATAAAATAAACTTGAATCTTAAATGTAGTATCTACTTCTATTTGCATTCACCGCGCTTTCTAAATATCAACCACTTTCTGTTATTTAAAAAAACACCTCAGATTCCTTTTGAAACTCCTTCCTGATATCTTAAACCTAAAAGTTATCTTGTTCTTCACACTCTTACATTGGAAAACTTACTTGACTATCTATCCTGCCTATGCAAAACATATTTATACATGATTCCATCAAGTCACCCCTCAGCCCCCTTTTGTTCCCATAACTCAAGTCCTCCAACCCAGACATCATCCTGGCTCATCTCCTCTGCAACCCCTCCAGTGTAATCACATTCTTTCTATTTTTGTGGCAACCAGGACTTCACTCAATTTTCCCAAGTGCAGCCTAGCCAATGGTTTGTAAAGTACAGCTGCAGTTAAATTTTGTTGCTTAACAGGATTGCTTGTGGGGCATTTTGGCCCCTTCAGTGTATGTGGAATAACACCCAGACCAGAGTGAGGAAAAGTGGCAGATTTACCCCTCAAAGGAGAATAGAAAATCAAATGGGTTTTAATGATGGTCTTGTCGAATTATGACCTCAGAAATACTTAATAGTTTTTTTTATTAACACAATTTAAATTAAACATCTCTCTGGAGGGGCTTGAATTTATGTCTCTGAATTAATAGTCTGCTATCCTTAAATACCCAATACATCAAATACTTTCAAATTTATCTGTATAGAAAAGTATAGCCATTAACTCATGCAGCATCAAAATTCCCACATGACAAGCCTTTCCCAGTGCAGAAAGCAATGAAAAGTTTTGCTAACTGTTGCTTCCTCAATGAACTACATAGTTTGTCTTTGACACTATGGAGGCCATCTTGTGAAAACCCAGAACACATAACAAGATAGGCAACCTTTGATTTGTTGTCTTTGGTTGCAGATGCAATATTGGATGGTGCATCAGGGGAGCTGCCTGCTCTGACAATGCAGCTTTGTACAGGATGACGAGATGATGTTGTGAGGCATAGAGCAGGGTTCAATCCCACTAATGGAGCCAAACTGACGAAGTGTATTAATGATAATGGTTGATGCACTTCCAGGAATTCTATCATTCCTACCTTACTAAAAGGAATACATTCTGAGGTACAGTTGGTCGCAGTGGCATTTGATGACCATAAGCCAGAATTCCAGTTCTTAGTGCAGGTCAGATCATTCTTGCAAGCTTTGTACCTGGAGGAGGAGAGGACAACTGCTTTAGTAGGGAGATCTGAACTGTACATAAAATTCTACATGTGGTCTTGCTAATGCCCTATATGTTTAGAAAAGCTATCACTATTCTTGTACTCAAATCTTCTGGTAATAAAGGCCAACATAATGCTGGGTTTGCACTACCTGCATATTAAGTTTCAGTGATAGGTATTGTTACGTATTACGTAACTGGGTTGCCAAACCAGCAGAAATGGACCACTTAGTTGGAGTCTGGATTACTGGAACTAAGAAAGTTTTATTAAAGAAATAAGTAACACAGTACTCTAATCAAAAGGATATAAATGCAACAGTTTAGCAATGATAAAACACACATGTACACAGAACTAGGATAACAGGATCAATCAAGCTCTATCACAGTCTAGGGGTAAATGATCAGTTTCAAGTGACGCAAAGTTCAGTTCAGTTCGCAGTAATCGCTGTTGTGCCATTGAGGCGGGGAGAAGAGAGAGAGCGAAAGCGAATGAATATTCAAAACGGATTCCAAACAGACCTTCGATATTCCTCGCAGTTAGCTTTCGGGCGAGCCCTTTGTAATGTCTTCTGAGGTCACCGACTGTGACCCCTCCATTCCAGATACGATTGTTCTTCTGCGGTGAACCCGGCACCCAGACAAGGGCGGACACACACACCAGGTTCCCGCCCGACCGTATCTTTCCACCCTGTGCGTCTATGGCTGGTCCCGTGACTAGACCTCCAAAACTCCTACCAACTTGTGGGGGCACACCACTTCCAAGGTCTCGTTACTTCGTGGTGTCGTGTGTCTGTTGCCTTAGCGAACCTGTCCCTTTTTATCCCCCTGCTGGGGTATTGCCTGTCCATCAAACTTCAAACAGTTCAGAGTTCAAAGCCACCGGTCTCTGACAATACTCGGAACTGTGTCCCCTTTTCATTAATCCCTCTTGTCTCTCATTAGCATTTCTGAATGTTTCCCCATTGTTCTCTTATCGGCATCAATCTTTTGATAATTTGGTCTGTCATCACAGTATACAAAGAAAACAGATCCCTCTAAACACTAGTGCCTTTCAATCTCTGGATTTTCACTTTTTCAATCAAAATGGATGACCTTACATTTTTCAACGATATTCCACCTATCATGTCCTTGCCCATTCACTGTAGCCTTACCATGAGCGACATTCCTGCAACATTATTTTAAAACGAGTTAAACAATATCACAAGTACTGGCCAGTGACTCAGGTGCGATCTAGTGGGTCTGATTTTACAAGAATGCTTTTTCTGGTGGATGCTCTCTGGTCAATGAATTTATTTGCCCATCCTGGACACAAGTGGGTAGCTCAGATCCATCTACCCTGCTGAACCCTTCCCAAATGGCCTTTAGATTTTGTGTTGGAAAGCCCCTTGACTTTTGGAAGCACATTGGTCAAGATGGGCTTTACTTCACCCATCGGTGAATTTTAAGCCAACTGGCAAAAATGAAATAAGTGAAAATGCAAAAATTACAATAATCTGGAATGCGTCACCTGAAGGAGCAGCAAGAGAATCTTCAGCAGTAACTTTGAAGAGGTAATTAGATGGATATCATTAAATGATCATCATCATCCCCACAATTAAGGACATCTTTCAAAGGCATGACCTCCCAACGGCTGCATCCATCATTAAGGACCTCCACCACCCCCAATATGCCCTCTTCTCATTACTGCCATCAGACTTCTGAATGGTCCATGAAGACTAACTCAGTATTCTTTTTGCACTACTTACTTTTATATATTTTTCTTATTGTAACTTACAGTAATTCATGTACTGCTGCTGCAAAAGGACAAATTTCATGACACATGTCAGTGGAAGTTGGTGAGATTGCAGTGACAGGACAGGATGGAAATGGGCAATTAAATCATTCTTTCAAAGAGCCATCACTGACTGACTGGACCCCGTCTGTGCTGCAACTTGTGCAGGGATAGTGAGATATCAGGCTGAGGACCATTGTGAAAGTCCACCTGGTCTCTGATCGGTTCTCATAAATGTTGAAATTCCGGTCATAAGACATTGGTGATGGACTCAACTTCTCCGTCTCTGAAAAGCTTCACGAGCCTTGATCTACTTACCATTGGCCACAGAAGCCGTGGCAGAGAGGTACGTTCAGAAGGTGATCGGAAAGAGTCCGATTTTCCCAAATTGTGGTGTCCGGGGAGCAGTGGTAGAAACACAACAGCTGCTTGAAGAACTTCTGGCATCTAGAGAGAAGGAAGATCCAGTAACGTAGTGAAGCAACTACCCGGCCCGCTAACAGCAGTTTGCCATGTGCCCTGACATTAATGACAGTGCCCCACCCACCAGTTTCTGCTCTGACTTAATGGAGATGGTTTTATCCTGATAGAGCAACCTCACCTGAAACTTTCCCATTGGCACAATGGATGTGGTGCCTCTGGATCATCAATCTAGAGTCCCAGAGTGCTTATCGAGAAACATCGATTCTTTGCCAGCTGTCACTTTAAATTCAGCTAATCCAGCCGCCCAGACAGACCATGCCATTTAGAAATACTGTACATCATTCAGTAGTAAAAGAAAATGGATCGAGAGACGCAGCAAAGTGATGATGGCGCTAAATGGCAACTCCTTTGCTTGCCTCTTCGGTAACAGCTCTATTTCTATCTTTGATATCTCTTTTTTCTCTCCCTTTTCAAGGTTCTTTTGAAGACCCCGATCTGGAGTTACACTCTGACTTCGGTTCTTTGTGGGAATGGTACCAGCTCTCAGGGCTTCACGACCGGCCGCTTTTTGGTATCCCAAGGATGTGGCCTGGAAGACTAGTGCACCTTCAGGGTGCCGGATTTTCCTGGCTCTGGAGACGGGCTGATTGAAGGCCCGTGCCCCTGACTGAGGTGTTGTAGGAGAACACGGAACATTGGGAGCAGCGGGTTAGCTGCCGTGGGTTGTGTGTCCAGAGACCTGAGCCTTTTTGGGCTGACTCTCTGTCTGGCCTACAGCTCAGAAAAAGCGACGCAACGGACTTTTAATATCATAAACCCCTGAGTTGTTTGTTATGTTTCTCCCCTCGCTGTGAAACGGGAACATCTCTTTTTCCCTTATTAGAGGGAGAGAGAGAGAGACCCGGTATGTCGAATTACCGGGTGATCGAGTAGTCTTTGGGGTACTGCAAGTCTGTGTCTTTATTGATGCTTTGCTGCATGTTTCAGTGCTCGGTGGAGGGTGCAGATGCTTTTTTCCTGGGGGGGGGGAGGGAGGGTCGTTGCTTTGCTGCTGCTTGTGCATGGGAGGGGGGAGTTGAAAGGGCTTTGGGGCTCTAACATTTAACTGTCATTCATTCTTTGGGGCACTCCTCTGTTTTCATGGATGTATGCGAAGAAAAAGAATTTCAGGATGGTTATTGTATATATTTCTCTGACATGAAATGTACCTATTGAAGCCTATTGAAAGCAAATTATTGTGTAGCAACTACAGAGAAAGTGCAGTAAATAAATATTCTGCGAGAGTTCCTCATTAGAATATGAGAGGTCTATTTTAATATGGGACGGGGCGGGGGTGGATCATTGTCAGGTTGTGGAGTGGAGATAGTCTGAATGATTTGGAAAAACCCGGTAAATGGAGCTTAATGTGTGGAAGTGAGGTCATACACTTCAGTACAGGCATTCTGAATGGAGACTGCAAATGAGTAGAGTAGAGTGTGATCTAGGTGCTCTTTTGCATGAACCACAAAATGTCCAGAACTTAGTTAGGAAGACAAATTGCCCGCTGGCCTTTATTGTGCAGGGGTTGGAGTGTAAGAATAGTGGGATTTAATTAAAGCTGTACAAGGTGGTAGTGAAGCCCCATCTGGAATATTGAATTTTCATTCTATTAACCTTCAAAGGAATATTGAAGCACTGGAGGCAGTCCAAACGAGATTCATCAGGCTAATTCAGGGGATGAGAGGGTTGTCCTATTAAGAGGCACTGGACAGTTTGGGTTTGTATTCATTAGCATTTAGATGACCTCATTCAAACATGCAAAATCTTCTAATCACCCCTCATTGACATGACGTTGAGATGTTTTCACTGTTGGGAGACTGACAACCACGGGGTCATAGCTACAAAATAATGGGGTCATAAAGCAGAGGTACATAAAAATTTCTTCTCTGAGAGTGATTCTCTGGAATTCTCTGCCCTGAGGGACGTAGAGGCCAGATCATTGGATATATCTAAGGTAACGGTAGAAAACTCTGAAAGACCGAGGAATATGGAGAACTGGTGCAGAAGAGTTGAGGCCATAATATACATTAATTAGCCCTTTAAATTGCCTGTGGTGTGTAGATGAATGATTCAATCTTGGAAAATTGAGGTTAATGTGGGGAGAATTAAAAGAAATGGGATTAATGTCAGATTAGTGTAAATGAGCACCTTGTAGTCGGTGCAGGCTCAGTGGGCTGAGCCTCCTGGTTCTGTACTGTATCACTTGGAATTTAAGGCAAAGTACCAGAATGCATAGACACTTGTAAACATGAAGTATTCATGGCTTCAGGAGCAGAATTAGTAGAAAAAAATAGTAAGCTGGAATGCTGACATTCATTCTTGCTTTCAGCACAAGAACAGGAGCTGGATCTGTCCATTTCCAAGCAGTTCCACCGTTCAGTGAGATTGTGCCTGGATCTCCATCCTAACTCCCTTCATGTGCCCTGGTTTAGTTTCCTTTACATCCTTTATGTGCCCGGACATCAATATCCTGAAATTTTCAGTTTACACTCCACCTCAGCAGATGTTTGCGAGAAGAGTTCTGGATTTTGACTGCTACTCCTGTGAAGATGTGCTTCTGGACTGCCCCTTGGATCTTACAACATACCATCATGATCTGGGGTCTACCTCATAAGAAATAGTTTTTCACTTTCTATCTTATTTGACCCTTTGATCATTTTAAGTATGAGTCCTAAATTACTTCACATTGAAGGGAACAGAAGCTTAATTGGTACAGCCCGTGCTTGGCCCTTTCAGGCTCGTAAATTAGTGTTGCACCCTTTCAAGAATGAATTAAAGTTCTGTCACTTGGTCCCGGTTCTTCATTATTCTATGATTCTAAATATGATCTAATGTTTTGCAGTAAGATTTACTATGTGAAAGTCCTGTGTATAAAAGGGCAGAAGCTTTTAATTAAAAAATGCATGCCACACAGAATCTGACAGTTGATGAATTGTCAGCCCAAGTTGAAAATGTTCTGAAATTAATCCTACTGCTCTCGACCTGGGTTTACTTTGTAGTGGCGTTCTGTGCAATGGAAAGGGCTCATTCCCCTGGTTAACATTCTTCACCTTAATCAACACAAGAGAAACTCATTAAATCCACCTCAGCCAACTTGTTCACAAGTTCCCTTTGAAGCCATTTCTCTTTTTAAGTGCACTCACTTTGAGCTTAAGGACCCACAACTGTTCCGGGACGCGGTGTCTAGTGAGATATTCATCTTGCCGCTTGTATCCACTGAACAGCAAGCATCTGTAATTCAAACAAACAGTCCACGTTACATGCTGAAAATTCGTCAAGTAGCAATCAGATGTCAAGAACACCAACATCTGATTTGTTGGCCACATTAGTAGAAGAAGCCACACTGTCACTGTTGGGCCCTTCCCAACGGAATCCTTTCTCCCTCCTGAACCTAATGGGATGGAAGACCCCTACAATCCTTCCCACAACTTCTCTGACCTCCTGCCATCAGGCTGAAGGTTCACAGCACGAGAACCAGAACTGCCAGGCCGGCCAACAGCTTCTTCCCCCAGGCTGTTCGACTTCTGGACACCCTGCTGCCAGCCAGCGCAAACGTACTCCCTGTCAGAATGCCCCGTCGCACCCCCACCCACTCCCCAACTCACAGGCACACTCTCATCCTGCACTGGTCACTTGTCATCTTTTATTGCTGCTGTTTCACACATTCATACGACTGCTTGTTTTATTATAAAAATGCCGGTAACATTATAATGTCTTATAGAATCATGCACCTCACACTTTTTATGTCAACCTGTCAATCACCAGGCTATGCCATTCAGGGGCTTGTGCTAATATCATTTTGTGCTGGATCGTAACTATGTCTGTTGTCTGTGTCTATATATACACCTTATGCCCAGAGGAATGACGTTTCATTTAGCTGTATATTTTTGAATGAAAATAAACTTTAGCTCAAATGAAAGAAACAGGAAGCTGAAATTTGGGACACTTTTACCCATCTGGGAGCGTAGGAATAATGATGCAGTTCACTAGTCACGCTGCCCTGATTAAACTCAGACAGTTTAAGATGGATGAACAACAACTAAAGCTCCCACACAGTTCAGCAGAATAAAGCCACTCTGTTTGGTGCCAGAATGGCATGGGAAATGGATCGGTCCCAAACGTCGTTCCTTTGAGTTATGAGGTGATTGGTAGGCGAAGGAAGGGCAAGGCTCACGACAAACAATCTGCTCGGGGGAGAACTCAGTGGTTCAGGCAGAATCGCGTGGGGAAAGGAACCGTCGATGTTTTGGGTCAAAACCCTGCATTAGGCCCCGATGAAGGTTTTCAACCTGAAACTTCGACAACACCTGTCTATCCCCCCCTCCGCCCCCAGCCCGTAGATGCTGGTTGACACGTTGCGATCCTCCAGCATCTGCAGTCCCTTGTCTGCTGTCCGCAGGTTTTATGGCAAACAGGAAATGGGGAAAGGATGCTTAAGCATAGTGCGTACAATGTCTTTATAGGCATGAGTAAGGGGAAGGTCGGGCTCAAACACAGGTCCCAAGGGCAGATGTTGGGTTACTCTTCAGTTTCTGGAATGAACACCTATTTCTACAGAAGAGCTTGCAATTTTTAGCAACTTTCCTAACCTTAGGTTGCCCCAAAATCCTTTATATCCATTTCCAAATGAAATACAGAGGTAGAATACATGGCAGTCATTTTGCGCATCGATTCCACAGCAGCAATGTCTCAGCATTATTTGATCATAATATTTCTATTTTAATTGACATTTTTTTGAAGAGAAATATTGAAGTAGGGCAACCAAGAAAATCTCATTCACAATTCATGAACTGGATCAGAGTACTGTAACAGCACAGAAAGAGAGCGTTCAGCCCTTTGAACTGCTACCGTCTCAGAGTGCCAGAACAAATACATCTGGTCCTGTTTTTGTGGGATGGTATTTTGTAACAATCCACCAGTTTTTTTTTTGCTTGTCATTATTTCCAAAAGAAGAGAGAAAAAACAACACAAATTAAAATTTTGTGATATCACATAGGTCCTGGGAGTTCAGACCTACCTAATGAATACTAGTGCAGCCCACACACTCTTGAAATTTCTATCTGGATTGAAAGTCTTGTATCTTCTTTCCTTTGAACTCCCCCAGAATTTGAGCAACACTGCCCTAGGGCTAGTAGTTTGTTCAATATCATCACTTCTTATGAGGCTTGAAATCATGACGTCTCCCGTGTTATCTACAATCCCTGGACATTTTGTTTCGGCAATAATCCACTCATGCTTCATTTGCTGTGAACGCAGTTGATGCTGCTTCAGTAGTTTCCTGTGCACTGTCTTCTCTCATTATTTTTAATTACAGTAATCACTGGTTACAAATAACAAAATGTCAGCACTGTCCCCTCCAAATCTGTTTGGCTGTCGTTGCCAACTATAATTTCTGCTTGTCACCACACAGTTGCATTAAAAACAAGACTTTGAAAGTTGTTGTTTAAAAATAATCTCTTCTGAATGTTTGCTTTGTACCCTGAATATTTTAAGCTTCCTCCTCTCATGTACATTTTTATCAGTTCTAATCAAAGGTTCAGAGCCCAAATTATCCCGAATTAGAGTGAAAAGAAATCTTCTTCCCCTTTTCGCACCTGGTGTGACGACTGTCTATTTACGAGCAGCAAGGGAAAAGGAAGCACTCTGTCCCAACAGGGGCTTCAGATCAAGATGAAGGCAGGCATCAGTGGGAGCTCTATCAGGGAACTTGAGGGGCATCAAGGTCCTCTTTTTGCTCACTTTGTTGCATCAAGTTCATTCACTTGTAACTGAGTTATAGACACATACAGCAGGGAAACTATCTTTCAGCCCATCGAGTTCATGCTGACCTTCAAGCGTCCATTTTATTCTTCCTCATCAACTCCCTCCCTCCCCCCAGATTTCACCATACCAGGAATCAGCTCTTTATCCCTCTCCATTGACGCTGACTGACCTGTTGAGTTCTTCCAGCATCTGCAGGATCTCTAGTGTTTATTATACACTAGGAATGATTCACAGAGGTCAATTAAACTACTTTGGGTGGTGGGAGGAAATTTGGGACCCAAACACACACACACACAGCACCAGAAGTCAGGATCGTACCTGGAGCTGTTGATGGGTCTAAATCTACTGTAAATCTATGGTGGGGTGGCACTGTAGTGTAGTGGTTAATGTAATGCTATTACAGTGCCAGTGATGGGCTCAATTCTGTCAGTGTCTGTTCTGCCAGTGACTGCTTAGGTTTCCTCCAGGTGCTCTGGTTTTCTCCAACAATCCAGATGCAAGTGCTAATAGGTCCCATGGGTGTAACTGGATGGTGCAGGCTTGTTGGGGTTGGAAGGCCTGTGACCATGCTGAATCTCTATAAACACAAGAGATTCTACATATGCTGGAAATCTTGAGCAACGTACACAGACTGCTGGAGAAACTAAGCAGATCAGGCAGCATCTAAGGAGGGAAATAAACAGTCCTCTCCTATTAGATTCCTTCTTCAGTCCTTTACCTATTCCACCCATCACCTCACATACCCCACCCACCTTCCCCTCACTTGGTCTCACCCATCACCTGCCTTCCATACCCCCATTTTCTACTCTGGCTTCTCCCTCCTTTTCCAGTCCAAATGAAGTTTAAGTCCCGGCCTTAAACTTCAACTGCTTATTCATTTCCTCAGATGAGGCTGAATGCTTTTCCGTCGACTTGGGGTAAAAAAAATTAGCCAGCCCTTTCCTTCGTAGACTTCTTGGTCAAGCATTTGTTTGAAGACTCAGCTTAGATGCCCCATGTAACTGAATAACTCCACCAAGGACTGTCACAAGCCTGGCTGTGAAAGGAGAAGGGAAGACATGGGGCTAGCGGCCCCATCCTACAAAAACTCAGAGCTATAGAAATACTAATAGAAGCTCCAAAGACCTCATCCCCGGGACAGGAAGGATCTTCACAGATGGGCTACATCTGGGGACTACTTGTAATACTGAGCCAGCACAGAGGACTTTGGCAAGCTGCTGCCGACAGCCTGTGCCCCAGCTGGGGTGAAGGGTGTAAGTTCACAATTTTCTTTAATTTTATAGAGGAGGAATGATGAACGACCTCCACCTGAAACATTCCTCTCCATAGGTGCTGCCTGACCTGTTGAGTTCTTCGTACATCTTGTGTATGTTATTCCATTTGGATTGGGTGGAATGTGCCCTGGGCGGAGAGGCAAGTCAATGAAATGGGGCAGAAAAGACAAAGAAACCGGGTAGCATAGTGTCCGAGTGAGTGGAGCCACTACGTCACAGTTTCAGAGAGCCAGGTTCAATCCCGACCTCGGGTGCTCTGTATGTGAGGTCTGCTTGTTTTCTCTATACCTGTGGGTGCTCTAGTTTCCTCCACCACCTTGAAAACATGTGGGTTGGTAAATTAATTAACCACTGTGAAATGCCTCTCACTGTGCAGGTGAGGAGGAGAATCTAGGGGAGCTGATGAGAATTTATTTATTTATTTTTAGCATTTAGAGATATGGCACAGAAGAGCCCCTTGCTGTCCTTCAAGCAGTGCCACTCAGCAACCAATTGACTTAACACTCGTCTAATCATGGGACAATTACAGTACTAGGACCAATCAACCTACTGATTCACTACATCTTCGGACTGTGGCAGGACACCAAAGCACCCAGAGGAAACCCAAGCACGTACAGGAAGGAACATACAAACTAGCATGCTGAGGACGCCAGAATTGAACACTGACACCCCCGAGCTGTAATAGTGTTGCATTATAGTCACAGTCATACTTTATTGATCTCGAAAACCAATTTCCCCTGGGATCAATACAGTATGACTATGACTAACCACTACGCTCCCTTGGGGAAAATGGGAAGCAATAGGGATTCATGTAGATTAGTGTAAATGGCTGGACGACGGTTAGCACAAAGGTCCTGTTTCCATGCTAGGCAACTCCATGGCTTTGTAAATGTACTGAAGGACCTAGTGATTGTGTCAAATGGAATGCTAACATTGCTTTAGGAAACTAGGTCAGCATTTGCATCTACTGGGTCCCTGTCAGCATCTCCTCTGTGAGTTTTTGAAGGAACTCTATGTAATGATCTCTGAGGACCTAACCTGGTCCCAACATATTGATGCAGCTACCAAGAAGGCAAGACAGTGTCCATACTTCATTAGGAGTTTGAAGAGATTTAGTATGTCAACAAAAACACTCAAAATCTTCTATAGATATACTGCGGAGAGTATTCTGACAGGCTGTATCACTGTCTGGTATGGTGGGGTTCTACTGCACAAGACCGAAAGAAGCAGCAGAGAGTCATAAATTTAGCTGGCTCCATCTTGGGTACAAAGTACACAGGACATCTTCAAGGAGCAGTGTCTCAGGAAGGCAGTGTCCATTATTAAGGATCTCCAGCACCCAGGGCATGCCCTTTTATAGACAATAGACAATAGATGCAGGAGTAGGCCATTCAGCCCTTTGAGCCAGCACCACCATTCACTGTGATCATGGCTGATCATCCACAATCAGTACCCTTTTCCTGCCTTCTCCCCACTCCACTCCACTATCTTTACTCCACTCCCTTCACTCCACTATCTTTAAGAGCTCGCTCTAACTCTTTTTTTGAAAGAATCCAGAGAATTGGCCTCCACTGCCTTCTGAGGCAGAGCATTCCACAGATCCACAACCCTCTGTGTGAAAAAGTTTTTCCTCAACTCTGTTCTAAATTGTCTACCCCTTATGCTTAATCTGTGGCCTCCGGTTCTGGACTCCCCCAACATCAGGAACATGTTTCCTGCCTCTAGCATGTCCAATCCCTTAATAATCTTATATGTTTCAATCAGATCCCCTCTCATCCTTCTAAATTCCAGTGTATACAACCCCAGTCGCTCCAATCTTTCAACATATGACAGTCCCGCCATCCCTGGAATTAACCTCGTGAAACTACGCTGCACTCCCTCAATAGCTAGAATGTCCTTCCTCAGATTTGGAGACCAAAACTGTACACAATACTCCAGGTGTGGTCTCACCAGGGCCCTGTACAACTGCAGAAGGACCTCTTTGCTCCTGTACTCAACTCCCCTTGTTATGAAGGCCAATGTGCCATTAGCTTTCTTCACTGCCTGCGTACCTGCATGCTTGCTTTCAGTGACTGATGTACAAGGACACCTATGACACCAATGACACATTCTGATTTTGCTTATTCTCTTGTTGAAGTTCAGAGATAAATTTGTTCAGACTTTTATCCTTACTTGTAACTGTATATGCAGTGAGCTGGTTAGCGCAATGCTGTACAGTGCCAGAAATCACCGCCTGGGGTTCAATTCACACCATTATATGTAAGGCGTTTGTATATTCTCCCCATGATTGCATGGGCTTCCTCCAGGTGCTCCGTTTTCCTCATGCATTCCGAAGGTGTAGGATTAGGGTTAGCAAGTTGTGGCACGCTATGGTGACACTTGTGGGCTGCCCCGGCACATCCCAGGTCTGTGTTGGTCATCGACACAAATGGCACATTTCACTGTTTTGATGTACATTTGCCAAATACAGCTAATCTTTAAAAAAAAAATTAGCTTTGCCTTCTCTGCTGTATCATTGGATGAAGACGACACACAAGACGCTCAGCGGTGAAATAGAAAAACTGTCCCTGCTCCACTCCATCCTTTCCTGAACTGTGTGGTGGACGTATCCCCCACCCCTTGTCTCATGCTAAGGGTGAAAGTGAGGTGGTCTGTCGGCAGCTCAGATTGTTAGATGCACGGAGCCCATTGCTCGCAAGGCCTTGGTTGTCTTTGGGCACAGTTTCACTGAGATTTAACGATGAAATCTGTTGTGACGGGCTCTGCAAATCCAAGAGGAGCCCGGGAGGCAAACAGCGGACTGGCTGCTCGGCTTAGTGACCTTAGTGTCTTTTTCTATAACTGGCAGGTTCATGTGACAAAACTTCCCATCCCACATTCCTGGATATCAGATAAGTCTTCCAAGCTTTGAGAGCTGAGACTTATGGAGAGATACAGCACAGAAACAGGCCCTTCAGCCCATTGAATTTGTGCCAATTACACCAACAAGTAGTTGGAGTATTGTGTGCCATTCTGGTCACCTACCTACTGTGAAGATATCAATAAGATTGAAAATGTACAGAGAAATTTTACAACGATGTTTCCAGGACTTGAGGACCAGGGCTATTGAAACAGATTGATTAGATTAGGACTTCATTCTCTAGAACATTGGAAAATGAGGTAAGGTTTGTTAGAAGTTTACAAAATTATAAGGGCTATAGATAGGTAGGAGACTGAAACACCTTGAGGAAACCCACACGGTCACAGGGAGAATATCCAAACTCCACACCAACACCCTGAAATGTTAGGTTGAAACCAGGTCTCTTGGCTAGACTAGCGCTGCTTGTGATCAGACCCAAAAACTTTCCACCATTCCAAAACAGTGTCCTTGGGACAGGGAGGCTTCTGCCTCTGATCAAACCCATTTCAGGTATCAGTTTGATTTTTCAAAGGGAATTTTTATGAATGTTGGTGCATATAATTAATTTTATTAATTGGCCATTTCCTTCCTTGAAATCTTTCTGTGCCATGAGCAGAAAAATCAAAGATGTTTTAAGTCAGCTGCTGACAGATTTTGGTATTTGGCGGTGCTCATTTGAAGGTAAAGAACAAAGGAGAAGCTAATCAGCTAAAAGGGGCATCATTTTTATATTGTTTTCTTTGTATTCTTTGAGGGTCTCATCAGGAAAGTTGCAAGGAACGTCAGCATTTGAATATTCATCAGCAGCCCCAACCAGACACCTGTCTGTACCTACAGTTTAGAAAAACAACTGAATTGCACAAAATTGTCTGAAGGATGGGACCTATTCAGTTCCTTTCAATTAGCTCTCAGACGTTTTATATTGTGAGAACTTAAGAACTTTCCTCTTGTGGGAGTGCCCAGAACAATAGCTTAAAATTAGAATTTAGTGCCAGGTTTGAGGAAGGGCTATTTCCACAAAATAGCAGAAATTTAGAGTAAGTTCTGTTCTCAGCCTCCTCCAACCACCACACTCAGCACCCCCCCCCTAAAAAGGCATGGTCCAGTAGAAAATTATGAAAGTGATTCTTGTTTTAAAGGGATGTGTATCAAGACTTACAGAACTGAATGAGTTAAAATCAGTCAGTCTCGATCTAAACGAAGACGGGCTGAATTTCAAACAGTAGAAACTCGTGGCCTGAACACACTTCAATGGTATTTACTTCAGTGGCCAAAAATGGTGAAATCTTGTGAGCACAGCCTTTCCCTCTTAAATGGACACATTCAAAGCTATATGTACCTCTCAGTTAGGCTCAATAACAGTAAGTGTTTTGGCGAGGCAGCTAATTCTGCATACACTCAGTGGCCACTTTATTAGGTATATCTGCTCGCTAATGCAAATATCTAATTAGCAAATCATGTACCTGCAACTCAGTGCAAAAAAGCATGCAGACATGGTCAAGTAGTTCAGTTGTTGTTCAGACTAAGCAACAGAATGGGGAAGTGATGTGATCGAGATGACTTTTGACCATGGAATGATAGTTGGTGCTAGAAAGGATGGTTTGAGTATCTCAAAAACTGCTGATCTGGGATTTTCACGCACAGCTCGAGGGTTTACAGAGAATGGTGCGAAAAGCAAAAAAAAAACATCCAGTGAGTAGCAGTTCTGTGGGTGAAAATGCCTTGTTAATGAGTGAGGTCAGAGGAGAATGTTCAGACTGTTTCAAGCTTACAGAATTGGAATCAGAATTAATATCACTGGCATGTTTCATGAAATTTGTTAGGTGGCAGCAGTACATTGCAATATATAGTAATGAAAACTGAATTACAGTAAGTATATCTAACCTATATATTTTAAAAAGTTAAATTAAATAAGCAGTGCAAAGAGGTAGTGAGGTAATGTTCATGAGTTCAATGTCCATTCAGAAATCTGATGGTAGAAGGGAAGAATTGTTGAGTGTGTGCCTTTAGGCTCCTATACCTCCTTCCTGATGGTAGGAATGAGAACAGGGCATGTCCTGGGTGATGGGGGCCCTTAATGATGGATGCCACCTTTTTGAGGCATCCCTCCTTGACGATGTCCAGCGTACTGGGGTGGCTTGATCCCATGATGGAGCTGGCTGAGTTCACACCCTCGTGCAGCTCATTTCAATCCTGTGCAATCCTCCATACCCGACGGCGATGCAGCCAGTTAGATTGCTCTCCAGGGTACATCTGTAGAAATTTGTGAGATGGTGACATACCAAATCTCATCCAAGTCCTAATGAAATATAGCCGCTGTTCTACCTTCTTTGTAGTGGCGTCAATAGGTTGGGAACAGGCTAGGTCCTCAGAGATGCTGATGCCCAGGAACTGGAAGTTGCTCACCCCTTCCACTTCCAATCCCTCGATGAGGACTACTGTGTGTTCCCTCGTCTTACCCCTCCTGAAGTATACAACCAATTGTTTGGTCTTACTGACACTGAGTGCAAGGTTATTGCTGTGATACCACTCAACCAGCTGATCTATCTCGCTCCTAGAGAGGAGAAGATGGCGGCACGATGCAGCGCGCAGCGGCCACTCTGGTGGTGATATCTGTTATCTGTCAGGTAGGGTGCCGTGCACAATTCTGATTTGATGGAGGCAGATGTGAGAGCATGGAGGAACATCTGGTGAAACTTCTGAAATGCCTGTTTCGCTGCCACTGCTACTGTGTGATCCGAAATCTCCGGAGGGGGAAGGCCCCAAATCCTCGGCTTTGCTTGTTGCTCGGCAGCCGGGGCGGGGTCAAAACGCTCAGCAGAGATGGTGCTCGGTGTCGGAAGCTCGAAGTTTTTGGACAGACTCAGAGTCAGCTGTGGTCGGGTGCTTCCAGGGTGCTGCATTGGCAAGTTTGCGGCGCTGGAGGTTCATGGCAGTGAGAGTTTCTTCCTTCTACCATCTGCGTGAGATGTTGGGGCTATCGGGACTTTGAGACTTTTTTTTTACCATCTACTCTGGATTTTTATATTTATTTAGAGATAAACTCAATGGGATTGGTCAGAGTTAGGGTGCATGGGAGGAATGAAGTGACTCTCAACCCTTGGACAAACCTGTGAGGAACTCAGCATGTCGGGCAGCATCTATGGTGAGGAATAAACTCTCGATGTTTCGGGCCAAGACTCTTCATCAGGACAGGAAAGGGGAAAGAGCCAGAATAAAAAGGTTGGGGCAGGGGAACCGAAGGTGATAGGTAAAGCCAGGTGTGGAAGGAAATGAAGTGAGAAGCTGGGAGGTGATTGGTGGAAAATGTGAAGGGTTGAAGAAGGAGGAATCTGACAGAAGTGAAGAGTGGACCATGGGAGCGAGGCTAGGTGAGTACATGGTCGAAGAGGTGGAGAGAAGCAGAGATCACAGAGGGAACAGTGACAGATAGCCTCACTGAACTCCCATCAAAGAGAAGATTTAAACTTCTTCAGGGTAGACATATCTTGAACAGGCTTCGCACTGGGGCAGCAAATCACAAACACAAGAGAATTTGTAGATGCTGGAAATCCAGAGCAACATACACAAAATACCGGACTGAACGAGTGGAATAAACAGTTGATGTTCTGAAAAGAGATTCAGCTGTTTTTCTTAGCTGTTGTCTGAATGCCCTTTGGTTGGGGGTGAGAGGGTGGATGAGTGTGGGCTGCTGGTACTGAAGGCATGAATCATCAGCTACTCCCTTCCTGATGAGACAATCAAAGGATACAGAGAAAACTATTTAAAAATTATGCTCTGCTTTGCTGATTAAACTTGTCTTTGTTCTTTACCTTCAAACTAAAACTGTCAAATACCAAAATCCGTCAGAAGCACAGAGCACACTGAGTGCCTCGGGGATTCATATTGGCTGCACATTAAATAGCAGGAACCCTGCACCGTATTTCTTGTAAAATTCTATTTTATTTGTATCTCCTTCCCCTACCCCCACACTGGTACGCGGGTCTACATTTTTTAAAATATGGTGACAAGTGCTTTGTGCTTGCTCTGACTTCTAAAATCACTAGTCTACTTTCCTTAGCTCAAGAATCCAGGATCTGGGTCATCAGGACTGGTCATTTAAGACTGAAGAAGAGTTTTTCTTCACTATCGTAGATCTTTGGAACTTTTTTCCCCTCTGAGGATGTTGGCCGTTTTACATATTCAAGGCTAAAAATCAAAAGTTTTTTTTGATGTTAAGGGAATTGAGGGAGCTAGAACATAGAACAGCACAGACAAGCCATTTAGATGTGTCAAATTTTAACCCACGAAAATCAGTATGTCCTTTCCCTCCATTTTTCTTTCATCCATGTGCCTATCTAAAAGTCTCTTAAATGCTGCTCATGCATCTGCCTCGACCACCACTCTATCAATGTATTCCTTGAATTTGCCACTCGCTGTGTGAAAACCTACATCAGATAACGCCCCCTCTGCTATACTTTGCTCCAATCACTATAGAAGTACGACCTCTTATATTACCCTTTGCCACACTGTAAGAAAAAGTCTCTGGCTATCCATTGTATCCATGCCTCTATCATCTCGTTCACCTCTATCAAGTCACCTCTGATGTTCCTTCCTTTGCTCCAAGGAGAAAAGCCGTAGCTCACTCCACCTTTCTGAGGAAGACATTCTTTCAAATCCAGGCAGCACCCCGGTAAATCTCCTCTGCACTCTCTTTAAAGCCACCATCCATATCCTTCATATAATGAGAAGACATGAGATTTGAGTCGGAAAGCAAATGAGCTACTGGATCAGACATAATCTTACTGAATGTCAGAATAGGCTCAAAGGAATAAATAACCTTCCGCTATTTCTTTTAAAGATTAGCTTCATTTTACACATGTGCTCCCAAATTTGAAACAGTGAAATGCATCATTTTGCATCAACAATCAACACTCAACACAGTCGAAGGATGTGTTGGGGCAGCCCAACAAGTGTCGCTGTGTTTCTGGTGGGAATAGAAGCATGCCCACAACTCACTAACCCTAAACATATGTCTTTGTAATGTGGGAGGAAACTAGAGCATCCAGAAGAAATCCAAATGGACACAGGGAGAAAGAACTCCTTGCTGACAGCAGCAAGAATCAAATCTTGATTGGTGGTCACTAGCGTCATAAAGCAATTGAGCTCAGTGCCCTATCTGTGCTATCGTGCTGTCTGTGTTTTAAAAATCATTGCATTTCTTTGACTTGGGAAACCTTTTCTTGCTCCTCTGACATGTAGTCACAACTCCTCCAGAACCCAAACTACCGAAGAAATTACCTGAACACTTCAGTCAGACCTTACTGTGCTTAAATTAACCACTCTGTTTTAAATAGTGGCTGGACTTCAATAGCTGTGAAGTGCTTTGCAATGTTGAGGTTATGATATGCTCTGTATAAATACCAGTTTATCTTCCATTTGATCTTCCCTACATTCATCGTGAAGTTATGGAATTGTTCTGTGATAGGCATTATTGTGGTGGTCAGTTCTCTGCCACTGAGCACCAGTGCTCAAGTCGTGTACGATTATAGACCATGAGTGATGCCCAACTATTTAGACTTGGTAAGGCATCACTACCTCGCCAAACACATTGTCCTACCCAATCCTATCATCCTTACAAGATGTTTATCAATGGATAATGATTGCAACCCAAATGACATATAATTCTGTCTCCTTAAATCAGACCAATCCCACCCCTCCTGTTTCTGTGGCTGGGTGTCCAACTGTAATCCACATGGGACAATCACTAGCAGGGAAGTGTCAACAGTCACCAGTACAGGGTGGTAGCCGCATGTCTTGTGAGAGGCACTGCATCTTCTAGTCTGAGATTCAAGTCAAGGTATAGCAGTGGGGCACTTAATTAATCATTGAAAATACACGAGTTTCTGCAGACGCTGGGAATCCCCAGCAGGTCAGACAGCATCTAGGGAGAGGAGCAAAGCCAAAATTTTAGGCTGAGACATTTAAGAATTGGGTAGTTTGTGATGCTCCTTGCCATTACAGAGAACGCTATCAATCTGCTGCACGTGTTGGGCAGAATCAAAATTAGCTTTAATATCACTAGCATATGTTGTGAAATATGTTGTTTCGTGGGAGCAATACATAATGAACTATAAATTACAATCAGGAATATATATAATAAATTAACTAAATAAGTCGTGCCAAAAGAAAGCAAAAAGAAAGTGAGGTATAATACAACAGTTCATAGTCTATTCGGGAAGAAGTTGTTCCTAAAATGGTGAATGGCGCCTTCAGGTTCCTTTGCTTCTTCTTTGATGATAGCAATGAGACCAGGACTTGTCCCAGGTGATGGGGCCCCTAGTCATGGATTACTGTCTTTGAGCTGAGTCTAGCCACACAGTCAAGGATGTAGAAAGAGTAGAGCGGTGGGCTAGGCACACACCCTTAAGGTGTACCAGAATTGATTGTCGGCAAGGAGGAGATCTTATTTCCAATCTGCATTGACTGTGATCTCTTGGTGAGGAAGTCAAGGATCCAGTTGCAGAGAGAGGGTCAGAGGCCCAGATTTTTGAAGCTTGTCGATTAGTACTGAAGGTATGATGGTATTGAATGTTGAGCTGGAATCATAAGCAGGAGCCTGACGATCGCTAACGTCTAAGTGGACAGCCGGCGAGATTGTGTCTGCTGTGGACCTATTAAAATAGGTAAGTTGCAGAGGGTCCAGGTCCTTGCTTAGGCAGGAGTTTACTCTGGCCATGATCAACCTCTCGACGAGCTTCATCACAGTAGATGTGAATGCAACTGGGAGATAAGCAGAAGCAGCTCACCGTGCTCTTCTGGGGAACTGGTATGATTGTTGCCCTTTTGAAGCAGGTGGGAATTCTGCCTACAACAGTGAGCGATTGAAGATGTCCTTGAATACCCACACCAGCTGGTTGGCACAGGTTTCAGTGCTCTACCAGACAGTCCATCAGGGCCCAACACCTTGCGAGGGTTCACCCTCATGAAATATGTTCTGACATCGGCCTCCGAGAGATTGCAGGGTCACCAGATTTGCCAGATGTTGCAGGGCAGTAACAGAAGCGAATATCCTTTTGGGGAAGGTTCACTGTGTTCATTTCTTCCTGTTCTCAAGCCCTTCAATCAGTTGGCTGGCTACATGAAGGTCAGCAAGAGTACAGGGCTGATTGACAGGAGTTGGTCTCTTGCCTATGATTCTTGGCACAGTACGCTCACAACTGAGGCTGTGCAACCACAGAGACACGACAGGAGAGACACAGAACAGGCTGTTTATTCATGTCATAACAGCTGGATATATATATACAGTATATATATATACACTTGAAAGAGGCATACAAAATGATAAGAGGCATTGTTGAGCAGAGAACCAAAGACTTTTTCCGAGGCTGGAAAATGGCTAATACAAGGGGGCATAATTTTAAGGGGATTGGGGAAAAGTATATCATGGATGCCAGAGGTAGGTGTTTTTTTTTAAAAACAGATAGTGGAAAACATTGCCAGGGATGGTGGTAGAGGCAGACACATTACAGACATTTAGGAGACTCTTAGATAGACACATGGATGATAGAAAAAAAATGGAGGTCTGTGTGGGTGGGAAGCATTAGATTGTTCTTGGAGTTGGTTGAAAGGTCAGCACAGTATCATGGGCCAAAGGGCATGCACTATACTGTACGTCCTATATAGCTGTGCTGGGTACAGGATTCATTACCAACAGTATGGATTATTTGTGGAAACACCAAGGGATATGTATAAAGTCTTAGGGAGTGAAATTGACATTTCTCAACATCCTTTGAAATTCAGAATATCCCAAATTCTGTGCATCAATCTTGTACTTTTGAAATATAATCACTGCTCTCTCCCTCCGAGGCATATTGGGTTTCAAGGTGGCTAATGAGGCCAATATATAAATGTAGATAGTTCCAACAATGGCGTAGGACATGCCTGAAGGGCTGATTTGTGAGGGGATCTGTTCTTCCCACTGTTCACACTCTGTGCTCCTGTTCAGTGGAGTCGAGGCTGTCACTGCCACTCACATGTTCCTTCTCCATGTTGGCTGGAGATTCCCAAGAGTCCCAGGGTCCCAATGCAGGGTATTCCCAGGGAATAGGTTGCATTTCTTTTCAGGCAGTATTTGAGCTATTGCAAAATCACAGTCCTTCAGGTAATTACTTTCAATGACAAAGCTCAGAATAGAAGATTTTTTGAATGGGAATAAAGGGGTTAGTTGGGACAGCTTCTTTTCATGTTACATGACAGAACTGATGGCTAAGTGGCCAAGTTTGCAGACAATACAAAGACAGGTGAAGGGCACGATTCCTTTTAAGCAGAGCAGGGTACGCAACTACTCAGTAACTGAAGTGCTCCCATGCACGTAGCCTTTGTTGACGCACAGCTGGAATTTTCTTTTATATAAATGTTAATATAACTTTGAAATCAATGTTAATATAATTGTGAAATACCCTGTAATTGTGTTAGTGAATACAGTATAATCCATAAAATTTTCAAAATGATATACATACACAATCTTTACTTTGAAACATTTTAGAGCTTCAGTGTATTTACATTGTCAGAGTTTCAAGTTGCAACACTGTTACAAATTGAAACAATAAACACAGAATGGAAATCAGTAGCTTATTGTTAATAAATGCTGACACCATCTAGTCAAAATATTTTTACTTTTGTCATTGTGCCTAACAGTTGTTTCGACTACCTGACAAAAATTTACTTGTGTTGTGAGTTGTGGTTTGTACTTGTTGGATATGAATATTACCAAATTAAGATACCTTGCATTTTTCAGGCCATGTAAAATTTCTTGCTCAGAGCAATGATTAAACAGCTATGCAATCCAAAAAATTAGAAGGAATGTTGGTGAAAGGGCAGGTAGTGTTGAGGAAGCACAGAGTCTGCAGAAGGACTTAGACTGATTGGGAGAAAAGGCAAAGTAGCAGATGAATATAGTGCAGGGAAGTGTATAGTCATGCACTTTGGTAGAAGGAATAAAAGCAGAGACTATTTTCTAAATGGGAAGCAAATTCATTAATCAGAGGTTTAAAAAAAAAGGGACATAGGAGTCTCCTGTAAGATTCCTTAAAGGTTAATTTGCAGGTTGAGTTGGTGGCAAGAAAGTCAAATGCAATGTTAGCATTCATTTCAAAAGAACTAGAATATAAATCGAGGATATAATGCTGAGGTTTTATAAGGCTTTGGTCAGGCTGCATTTGGGCCCCTTATCTAAGAAAGGCTATGCTGGCAATGGAGAGGGTCCAGAGGAGGTTCACAAGAATGATCCCAGAATGAAATGGTTATCATAAAAAGGAGCATTTGATGGCTCAGGGCCTATAGTCACTGGAGGTTAGAATAATGGTGGGAGGGGGATCTAATTGAAACCTATCAAATTTTGAAAGGCCTAGATAGAGTGGATGTGGACAGGATGTTTCTTATATTTGGGGAGTGCCCCTAATCATCTGCAAATTTGCTGATCCAGTTTACCACATTGCCATCATTAATCTGGATGACAAACAACGCAAATCCAATTTCCTATCCCATCCTGAATATGAAGTGACTGAAACTTCTTGACCAACCTCCCATGTGGGACTTTCCCATGTAGATAACATCCACTACCTTTCTTTCATCAACTTTCCTTGTAACCTCTTCGAAATAACTCCGAGGTTGGTTAGACACAACCTATCACGCACAATCCCAAGGCCCCCTGTCCTTAAGAATATCTTTCAATAACGTACCAGCTACTGACATCAGACTCATTGGCCTATAGTTTCCTGACATCCTTAGAGGCTTTCTTGAACAATCGTACTATAACATTAACTACCCTCCAGTCCTCTGGTGCCTCATCTGTGGCCGAGGATGTTTTAAATACCTCTGCAAGGGCTCCTGCAATTTCTGCACCAGCCTCCCACAAGGTCCACGAGAACACCTTGTCAGGCCTTGTGACTTATCCACCATAAATTTCCTCAAGACAGCAAAGCACTTCCTCTTTTGTTATCCGCATCTGAAATGTGGTAGGAAATCAGAAGAAGAGTTGCAATCACAGGGAGAACCTTGTGAACTCCTCACAGACATCAGAGGTCGGGATCGAAGCCGGGTCATTGGATCTGTGAGACAGAGGCCCCGCTGTCACCACATACCTTGAAATCATTGAAGCTATGATTATAAATGCGGACCTCTCGTCCAGAAATTGGAAGAGGCCCATGCAGAATAGACTGGAAATAGATTAAATGATAAACTGGCCTTCCCCTTGAGGTTCAGACAGACTGACTGAGTATTTGCATCAAGTTGTTCTCTCATTTTATCTACCAACTTGTATTGCGATTCAAATATTCCACCCAACAGCTACCTGACCCCCATCTTAAGGTTGTATATGGTATGCATACTTTGATGAAAAATTTACTTTGAATGTTGAACCTTTGTTTTTTTATGTACAGCTGTCCATAAATTCTATTGTATTTCTTTATTTTCCTGAAAATTCCAGCAATAAAATGAATCTCAGGGTAGTATATGGTGACATACCAGTAGCTCAATAACGAACTTACTTCGACCTTGACCTTTGCCTCTCCAGCTCTTACGCAGAACACCAGTCTTACAAGCACATTAAAGGGCGAATGCAGAAAAATAACCTACGAAAGTAGGTCATTTATAAAGAATTTCTATCTGACCAATGGATTACAGAATACAGGATCACTGAGGTTATAAATTAATGGAATTGCTTGAGCAATTCATGTCCATCAATAGGGTATGGGTATTGATTTTACTACATTAAGCGCATTGCCAACTACTTGTTATTCATAACACTATACCATCCGAAGGCGCAGAATAAAATATTCCTTTCAGCCGAATAGGTCAGAGCTTCAGCAACACGGTGGAGAGCGATTAATGGGTAATGATTAATGGTGACCCACATATACACACAGTGGCCACTTTATTAGATATACCTGTCTACCTGTTCATTAATGCAAGTATCTAATTAGCCAATCATGTGGCAGCTACTCGATGCATAAAAGCATGCAGACATGGTCAAACAGTCCAGTTGTTGTTCAGACCAAACATCAGAATGGGGAAAGGAATGTGATCCAACCGACTTTGAGCATGTTGGTGCCAAACAGGGAGATTTGAGCATCTCAGAAGCTACTGATCTCCTGGGATTTTGACACAGAACCGTCTCTAGACTAGAATTTCCCAACCTTTTTATGCCGTGGACCCCTACCATTAACCAAGCAGGTCTGTGACCCCAGGATGGGAAACCTTACTTGAGAGTTTACAGAGAATGGTGTGGAAAAACTAAATATCCAGCGAGCTGCAGTTCTGTGGGCAAAAATGTCCTGTTAATGAGAAAAGTCAAAGGAGAATGTCTAGACTGGTTCATGTTGACAGGAAGGCGATCGCAATTCAAATACCCATTTGTTACAACAGTGGAGTACAGGAAGCACCTTTGAATGCATCAACTTTGAAGTGGTGGGCTACAACAGCAGAGGACTGCTAGCATATACTCAGTGGCCACTTTATTAGGTACAGGATGTAGATAGTAATGTTCACTGAGTATATATGTCTAAGGTAGATGTGCATGATTGATGTACAACTTGTTTCTTGTAGGTGGGAAGCAAGGGAATGAAGATGATTGTAGCAACACAAGGAGCTAGATTTAGGAAGATATTGATTTAATGAAGACGAGGGGTTGTTTACACTATGTACCCAAAAAGTGCTGCTTTAAAGAGACTGCATAGACTCTGAATTCATTAGGAACCCATTGTGGATACACATATTGTTGGCTTCCTTACAGAATTCCAGCAGTAGTGGCCTTTGCCTTCCTGATTATCACTCTTCACAATCTATAAATTTGTCCATGACATAAGTATTGTTGGCAGAGTTTCAGATGATGAGTGCCGTCGCACTTGACGTCAGAAAGACCAAAGAATTGATTGTGGACTTCAGCAAGGGGAGGTGAAGGGAACAGACACAAGTCCTTATGGAGGCATCAGCAGTGCAAACAGAGAGCAGCTTCAAGTCCCTGGGTGTCAACATCTGTGAAGATCTGTCCTGGGCCCGACATATTGATGCAATTACAAAGCAGGCCCGACAGCGGAAATACTCCATTTGGAGTCTGAGAAGACTTGGCCTGTCATCAAAGACTCTCGGAAGTTTCTAGATGCACTGTGGAGAGTATTCCAACTGATCGTATCACTGTCTGGTGTAGAGTGGCCACCGCACGGGATCAGAAAAAGACGCAGAAATTTGCAAACTCAGCCAGCTCCACCACAGGCACTAGTCTCCCCCAGAACTGAGGATATCTTCGAAGGTGATCCCTCAAAAAAAAAGCAGCATCCATCATTAACCACCCCATCACCCAGGACATGACCTCATCTCATCAAGGAGGTGGCACTTGAGCCTGAACACACACACTGTGTTTTAGGAGCAGTTTTTTCCCCTCCAACATCAGATTCTGAATGGACAATGAACCCATGCACACCATCTCACTTGCTTTTCAGTTTTGTTCATCTTTTGCACTACTTACTTAATATACATTTCTTACTGTGATTTAGTTTTTCTTCATAATTATATATTGCAGTGTTCTGCTGCCGCAAAACAACATATTTCACTATGTATGCCAGTGATATTAAACCCGATTCTGATTTAGCCTGTCTCCCAACTTCACCCCTTTCCCCCTCCCACAGCTAGCCGCACCTGCCCATCATCCTTCACCCCTCCTCAGTCCACCGATCGCCCCGGACTCCTGTCTCACCCCTCCCCTGCTCCTTCGTTACACGGGCCATCTCCCCTCTCCGATCTCAGTCCTGACGCTGAGCTGCGACTCAAAATGGTGACAATTCCTTTCCTTCCCACAGATGACGCTCGAGCTCCAACGGTCTCCTTCTTGCTCAAGGTCTCATTGTTTGCCTTGCAGCCAATAACAGAGGTGACTGAATGACCTCCACTAACCAGCTTTGATGCCCTGTAGCTTTTGATGTGATTATTCTGTGGTATTGTAGCTTACTAAATATAACCTACATACTGTAACTCTGGCAGCCCCCTCACAACACAGATTCCCTTCTTAATTAATTTGTGGTATGGTAGTGTAGAGGCTATCGCCCTGCTTTACTGTGCCCGTCTGCAAGTGTGTGTGCATTCTGCCTGCGATGGCACGGGTGCCCTGGTTTCTTCCCACATTCCAAAGAAGTACGACATACGGCTAGCAAGTGGTGGGCGTGCTGTGTTGGCAACAGAACCTTGGTGACATTTGTGGGCTGGTCCCAGCACACCTCTCACTGTGTTGGTCACTGATCCAACAAAAAATCCAACACATTACTAAGTATGATTTAATGTTTTGAGGTACCGTACATGTGAAAAATAAAGCTAATCTAATCGAACTTAGAAGCTCAGGCAGCATCTATAGAGGGAAATAAACAGTCAACGTTTCATCGGGGCTCCCAACTCAGTTTGTTTAATGTGATGCTGAAGATTTCCAGCATCCGCAGAATCTCTTGTATCCCTATTGGTTACAGCCTTTCCAACACCCATCCAACTGCCTGTTAAACTATTCTTGAGTTTCTGACTCCACTGCCCTTTCAGGCAATGAGTTTCAGACCCTCACCATTCTCTGGGTGAGGAGAGATTTTCTCAACACCTTAATAGGTCCTGGAGAAACAAACAAACTGCTGGAGGAACTCAAACAACAGGAATTCTGCAGATGCTGGAAATTCAAGCAACACACATCAAAGTTGCTGGTGAAATCAGCAGGCCAGGCAGCATCTGTAGGAAGAGGTGCAGTCGACGTTTCAGGCCGAGACCCTTCGTCAGGACTAACTAGCTGCAGGAACTCAGTAGGTTGAGCAGCAATCGTAGGAGGAAAGGACGTGTCACGGTTCAGGTTAGAACACTGCATCACGACTGAAGTGGAGTGCTTAACTTAACTTCTTGTTGCCCTGTTATGCCCCTTACAGGTTCTTCCTGTTCGCTGCCCATCCTTTTAACAAGGAATATGGAGGAGCAAGACCACATATTCCACTTGGGTAGCCTTTAACCTGATTGATTTCACAAATTTCTGGTAATTTCTCCCCCCCTCCCCTTTCTCCCTTCTTCCATTCTGCACCCCCCTTACCCCATCCCTTCTTCTCACCTGCCCATCATCGCCCTCTAGTACCCCTCTTCCTTTCTTTTCTCTCCTCTCCTATCAGATTCCCTTCTTCAGCCCTTTACCTTTCCATCAATCACCTCCCAGCTTCTCACTCCATCCCCCACCCACCCACCTTCCCCCTCACCTGGCTTTATCCATCACCTTCCAGATTGTTCTCCTTCCCCTCCCTCCACCTTCTTATTCTGCCTTCCTCCTCCTCCTTTCCAGTCCTGATGAAGGGTCTCGACCCGAAATGGTGACTGTTTATTCATATCCATAGATGCCACCTGACCTGCTGAGTTCCTCCAACATTTCGTGTATGTCGTCCCTTTTATAATTTTGTACGTCTCACTGAAGCCCCAGAAGCAGAAAAAGAACACACTGCAGATGCTGGATATCTGAAATTATAAAACAACAGGACATTTTCCTTCTAACTCCGCATCCGTCAGATGACTCTGAGAGAAGAGAGCAGCTTATGCACGTTAATGAGTTTAGTGCTCGGCGAGTGGCGTGTGGCCTAACGTTCAATTCTTCTAGGAGGTCAAAAGGAAGCAGAAGATTTGAATAAAAATAGTCCTTTAATTCCAGTTACTTAACACCGTGTCTGCCTGGTAATTCTTTGATTACAGCCTTCCATCATTTATGTGATGCAATTATTCCATGGTATTTTAGCTCCCTCAATGTCAACCTGCACACCGTAACCTCCCCCTCTACGACAAAGATTCCTTTCCTAACTAGAAGCATGAAAGTGCCCAGATTCAGGAAAAACTGACATGACTTTCCTACTTGTCTAACAATGCTGATTTAATTCACTTTTGATGGGCGCTATCTTATTGATATCCTGCCCCTTATGTTTACCAGAATGGTTGATACTGTGCTGGACAACCAGATTCAATCCTGATCTTGGGTTTTACTTGTGTGGAGTTTGCATATTCAGCTTGAGTTCTGCTCTCACTACCACCCACATCCAAAAGTCATGGTTAATTGCCCTTGGAGCACAGGTGTGGGTGGCAGAATCTGTGGGGGTGGAGGGGAGAAGAGTTGATGTGGATAAAAAATGGGAATAACTTAGAGTTAGAGGCTGAGGGTGTAAAGAGTTGTACTTGATTCCTCCTTGGTAAAATGTGCATCACAAAATGGAAGTTTGTAAAACAAAATGGCATCAGTCTGGGATGTGGGAATATTTTGATAAAGTGCAAGGGAACCAGTCCACAGCCAAACTTTGAGCATCTACAGCCTTGACAATATTTATCCGGGAAAGTATTGAAGGGTATAAAACGGGGCTATTTCTTGTGCAAGAGGGAATCATTTCTTAAGCTAAGTCAAGCCTACTTTAAATTAGGTCTCAACAATGTCTTATGCAACTTGGACATAACATTCCAATTCCTCTACTCAATGCTTTGAGTTATGAAAGCCAACATGCCTAAAGCTCTCTTTAGACCCCATCTACCTGTGATGCCACTTTCAAGGAATTATGGATGTGTATTCCCAGATTTATCTGTTCTACCGCACTCCTCAGTGCCTTACCATTCACTGTGTAAGATCTACCCTGGTTTTTCCTCCACACATTTGTCTGCATCAAATTCCATCTGCCATTTTTCAGCTGCAAACTTTGATAATCTGATCCCTAGGCTCCCAATATTGGTGTCATCTACAAATTCGTGGATCCAATTAACCACATTATCATCCAGATCACTGATTATAGATGGCAAACTACAATGGACCCGTCACTGATCCTTGTGGAACACCACTAGTCACAGGCCTCCAGTCAGAGAGGCAACAATCTACAGCCATTCTCTGACTTCCTCTCTTGAAGCAAATGTTGACTCCAATTTACTATCTTATCTTGAATGCTGAGTGACTGACCAGCATGCCATTTGGGATATTGTCTACATGGTCTTTAGTAAGGGCTTTGACAATGTCCACTGACTTTCCTTCATCATCTTTCCTTGTAACCCCTGAAAACCTCTAAGATTGATTAGACACAACCACAATCCCTCATCTGGCTCTGTATATCCAAACAGTTATACATCCTGTCCCCAAGAATACCTTCTAGTAATGTATCAGCTACTGTACGGATGTCAGACTCACTGGCCCTATAATATCCTGGCTTATTCTTAGAGGCTTTCTTGAACAACTGGACATCATTAACTATCTTTCGGTCCTCCGACACCTCACCCATGGCTAAGGGCGTTTTAAATACCTCTACCAGAACCCCTGCAATTCTAGCGCTAGCCTCTTACATACAAGCTCTGATGGTACACCTTGTCATGACTTGGTGGCTTATCCACCCTAATGTGCCTCAAGACAGCAAAATACCTTCTCTTCTGTAATGCGAATATGAAATGTGGTAGGAAATTTGAGATCATGGAGAAAAGTCATGCAGGTACAGGAATAACCTTGCAAACTCCACACAAACAGCATCAGAAGTCAGGATGAAATCAGGGCTGCTGGAATGGTGAGGCAGAATCCATTCTATCACCCTGCATCCTGAAGGTGTGATTATAAATGCAAGTCTCTTTTCCAAAAGTTGGAAGAGGCATGTGTGTCGTAGACTGGAAATAGATGAGATTCGTCTGAAATGTTGACTGGCTATTTCCCTCCAGAGATGCTGCCTGACCCACTGGGTTAGAAGATACAACTTTGCAGCATAGTCTAAGCCCTTCAGTCCACAATATTACACCGACTTTTTAACCTGCTTTAAGATCAATCTAACTTTTCCCTCCTACATAGCCCTCCACTTTTTCTGTCATCCATGTGCCTATCCATGAGTCTTTTAAAATGCCCCTAATTCATCTGCCTCTACCACTGTTCCTGGCAGTGTGTTCCATGAAATTGTTTAACACAGTGTTAAAAAAACCCTCTAACATATAAGATATAGGAGCATAATTAGGCCATTTGGCCCACTGAGCCTGCTCTGTCATTTCACCACAGTTGATCCATTTTGCCCTCTCATCCCTATTCTCCCACCTTCTCCCCATAACCTTTCATGCCCTGATTAATTAAGAATCTCTTAAACTCTGCCTTAAATATACCTAAATACTTGGCCTCCACAGCCATCTGTGGCAATGAATTCCACAGATTCACCACTCTCTGGCTAAAGAAATTCCTCCTTATCTCCATTCTAAAAGGACACCCCTCTTTTCTGAGGCTGTGACCTCTGGTCTTAGACTCTCCCACCATAGGATACCTCCACTCCACATCCACTCTATCAAGGCCTTTCACCATTCGATAGGTTTCAGTCAGACCACCCCTCATTCTTCTGTATTCCAATGAATACAGGCTCAGAGCCTTAAAAGTTCTCTTCATATGACAAGCTGTTCAATCCCGGAATAATTTTTGTAAACTTCCTTTGAACCTTCTCCAATGTCTTTTCTTAGATAAGGAGCCCAAACCTGCTCACAATACTCCAAGTGAGACCTCATCAGTGCTTTATAAATCCTCAACGTTACACCCTTGCTTTTATATTCTAGTCCTCTTGAAATGAATGCTAACAATACAGTTGCCTTCCTCACCATCAACTCAACCTGAAAATTAACCTTCAGGGAATTCTATAAAAACTCAAGTCAGATTTTTAAATTTTCTCTCCATTTAGAAAACAGTCTTCCCTTTTATTCCTTCTACCAAAGTGCATGACCATACACTTTCCAGCACTGTATTCCATCTGCCACTTTGCCCATTCTCATAATTTGTCTGTTCCTTTTTAACCTCTTTACTTCCTCAGAACTATCTGCCCCCCCCCAACTTACCTTTGTATCTTTCACAAACTTTGCAAAAAACCCATTAATTCTGTCATCCAGGTCAATGACAGATAATGTAAAAAGAAGTGGTCCCAACACAGACCCCTGTGGAACACCAGTAGTAACTGACAGCCAACCAGAAAAGGCTCCCTTTATTCCCACTCTTTGTCTCCTGCCAATCAGCCACTGCTTTATCCACGCTAGTATCTTATCTGTAATACCATGGGCCCTTAAAGTGTTAAGCAGCCTCATTTGTGGCACCTTGTCAAAAGCCTTCAGAAAATCCAGGTATACAACATCTACTGATTCTCCTTTGTCTATCCTGCTTGGTATTTATTCAAAGAATTCCAGCAGATTTGTCAAGTAAATCTCTATCCTCTATGGTTTCCTCTAATCACCTTAAAATTATGCCTCATTGTTCCAGCAAATCATTAGTAATTCAGGATTTTGTGTGTTGCTCCAGTATCTCCAGCCTCTTGTATCTCCAGATAAACATGCTGAGCTAGGATGGGACAACTTGACCTGAATGCTAAAGTTTCAATAAAAGATACACCTGACCCAACATATACTGTATAGCCAACTCCATTAGATTTGGTTATAGGTCTACTTAGCACAAACTGTAGGAAAATTGTGCCCCAACTGTCCATGTTGTAAAGGTCTGGTCATGTTTCAGTATAAATCCAACTCAGACTGATATTCATTCAAGAGATATGGCTTCAAAAGCTCTCATTCCTAGTTGCCCTTGAGAAGGTGGTGAGTTGCCTTCTTGTACCACCACAGTCCTTGAGATGTGGATATACCTACTCACCTGCCCAATCACTTCTCTCTGGCACCTGTCCTCCTTCCCTTTCTCCCATGGTCCACTGCCCTTCTCTATCAGATTCCTTCTTCTTCAGTCCTTTGCCTCTTCCACCTTTCACCTCACAACTTCTCACTTCATCTCAACTTCCCCCTCACCTATCACCTACCAGCTTGTACTCTTCCCCCTTTCCTCACCTCCTTATCCTGGCTTTGCCCCCTTCTTATCCAGCCCTGATGAAGGGTCTTGGTCCAAAGAGTCAACTATTTATTCCATAGATGCTGCCTGACTTCCTCCAGTATTTTGTGTGTGTCCTCAAAATTTTCATCATCTGCAGAATCTTGTGTGTAGCATCCCCAATAGCTCTTCTCAGCTGATCAGGACAGTAACTGCATATTGGTTCTCATCCTGACCAACCTCACCCACTGCATCCATTTAGAAGGATATCTGTCAGTAATGGGCAGCCACCGATACAATATTTGAAGTGCGCTGTTCTGAACAGTGCAATGTAAATGCCCTGCAGAATCCTCTCCTATCCACCTAGCATTGGACCGCTGGTAGGATGCAATGAGAAGGTCCCACAAGGACAGTCCTTGCACTGTTCTATGAATTTACATTTCACTACACGAAACAGCAACCTCAGATTTCAATGAAAGGTTTGCATTTCTGTGCAACATACACAAAGAGCTGGAGCAACTCAGCAAGTCAGGCAGCATCTAAGGCAGAAAATAAATAGCCAATAGGTCTTGGGCCAAAATGTCTTCTGTTCATTACCCTCCATAAATGCTGACTGTCCTGCTGAGTTCCTTCAGCACTTTTTTTGTGTGTTGGTCGAGATTTCCAGCATCTGCACAATATCTTGTGCCTTGCATTTCTGTAAAGCCTTTCACAGTCTCTGGACATGCCACTTTATGGCCAAGAGGTACTTCTAAATTGCACTGCTGTGATATTGAAAGCACCAACATACTCAGCAAGGGCCATCAACAACATAATTGTGACAAAAACTGCTTTACAGAACTAAAATTTGGCCAGACATCTATTTGGGAAGGCTGGGAATGGTTGGGGGGTGAGGGCGGGGGGGTTGGAGAATGATGGTTGTGGCAGACTCCCTACACTTCACCACAGTGTTCATTCTATCCCCTGGCAACTGAACATCTGATCTGAACAATCCTTGGTCTACTGACTGGGTTACCATAGTGATAGGGTTCTCTGCAGTAAACAAAGTGGAAGCATGTTCAGGTTTGCAGGCAACAGTCAGAGAAAGTTGTCCAATTGTTGTTGTTGAATTCTTGGACATTTCTGAGCAGAAGGACTTAACTCTCCACATCCTCATTTCTCACTGTATTAAGATTGACTTCAAAGGCCACATAATCAGAAGTGATAATGCTTATTCAGAAGAGAAGACAGAGAATTCCCAGAGTTAGTAACGGCTACTGCCTGCCCCTCTGTTACCTGAGCATGAGCCTTCTGAAGCATGCCTGTCTGGAGCATCTGCCTCTCAAATTGCAGATACAGTCAGAGCAGCTGCTTTCAACAACGTCCATCTCCTTTATATAAGGGATGAATTTATTTCAGAACTAAAAACAAAATCAATTCTGCATAAAAAACAAAACTTTGAAGATGTTCCAAACAGATGTGTTTAAAATCTGTCAAATCATTTGGTCTCTGAATGCTCTTTAATTCTTCCTGAAACTAAATGTCAGGGCATAATATCTATGAGAGCTTTTCTCTGCTTTGTGAGAAAGAAAAAGAGAAAATGCAAGAGATTCTGCAGATGCTGGAGATCCAGATTAAGACATTCAAAATGCTGGAGGAACTCAGCAGGTCAGACAGCGTCTATGGAGAGGAATAAAATGTCAATGATCTGGGCCAAAACCCTTCATCAGATAACGAGAAAGATCAGTTTTGCACATGCACATCAAAACATATGGTGAAACGTGTCATGCTGAAGGACCTCGGCCTGAAACGTCGACTGTACTCTTTTCCATTGATGCTGCTTGGCTTGCTGAGTTCCTCCAGCCTTTTGTGTGTGTTGCTCAGATTTCCAGCATCTGCAGATTTTCTCTTGTTTGTGAAATGTGTTGTTTACATCAAATGAAATCATTGAAGATTGTACTGGGTAGCCCACAAGAGTTGTGCACTTTCGACACCAACATAGCATGCCCACAACCCACTAATCCTAATGATACATCTTTGGAATGTGGGAGGAAACCAGAGCACCTGGTGGAAACCCTCGCGGTCAGAGACAGCAACAGGAACTGAACCCTTATCTTACGGCTGCCACTGTTATGCAAACTGCTATGCTACTGTGCTGTCCCCATAGTCTCTATTCCTCATATGTAAACTTTTCAAGGGTCTCTTGGTATGTTTCCTTTACAAAGTGTAGTAGGAGAAGCATATGAACTGGACTCCATGCACGTAACCTATAAAGATGCTTCAAATGCATTTGTTCAGCGCTTTCACTGGATCTACGCAAAGCTATGATATATTTATTTAAATGTCTGAATTATTTAATCAGAGTAGTGCAGCGTGGGAAGAAGTCCTTTGATTTACTCAAACCACACTAACACCTGTTTACTCTAATCTTTTTTTCTTTCTTCCCTCACTCCCATCGATTTACTCCAATTCTACTCACTTATATACCCAGGGTAATTTACAGTGACCCACTAACCTGCATAGCCTTAGGATATGGGAGGAGACCAAAGCACCCAGAGGAAATACATACATACAGTCACAGTAAGGACATGCAAACTCCAACATGGGCAAACACAGAGGTCAGGATTGAACCTGGGTTACTGGAGCAGAGAAGCAGCGGCCCGAGTAGATGTATCACTGTGCTGCCCAACTTTAACTAAGAAAGTCACTATTAATGCTGGATTTTTGTAGAGGTAGGCTATGCTAAATTGCTTCAAGACCATTGGGGTTGTTTTCTTGACCACAAGACATCGGAGCAGAGTTAGGATACGCAGCTGATTGAGTCTGCTCTGCCATTTGATCACGGCTCAAGCACACTGGTCTTGATCGTCTGCCTCTCAGCTAGCAGACACAGTCAAGCGCAATTGGTTTCAGCAATGCCCCTCTCTTTTATATAAGGAATGAATGTTGATTTGATTGTGGCTGATTTATTTTGCTCTCAACCCTATTCTCCTGCCTTCTACTCCTAACCTCTGACATCTTTACTAATCAAGAGCCTATCAGCCTCTGCTTAAAATATACCCAATGAGTGGGCCCCCACAGTCCTATGTGACTATGAATTCCACAGGTTCACCCCCCTCTGGCTAAAGAAATTTCTCCTCATTTCTGAAGGTGCTCCCTTCTATTCCGAAGTTGAGACTGTGCCCTGCACCTTGACTCTTCCATGTTGGAAATATCCTCTTCACATCTACGCTATCTAGGCCTTTCTTGGCAAGCATGATCTGAAGAGAGATGAACTGTCAGCTACTCTGAGCGTTTGTGGTGACTTGCATGATTCTGGTGAAACAGCGTTAAGGGTTCTGTATACAAACCTGGAACATTAGGAGTGTTTACTTTATACTTATCCTTTACAAGACTTGAAGCACAGAAGCACTGACCAGCTGATGGCTGACGCATGTTACATTCTTTCACACTGAAACTCCGAGTGGTTGCCTGGCTTGACAACCCACCCAAAGAAGCACAAGCTGGCCGGGGAGAAGTCTCAACTCCGTTTATGCTGGAAAACTCATACTTCGCAGACCTCAGTGCTTAAACAACAAAAGTGACACTTTGCTCATTAGATTAGCTTTATTTGTCACTTGCACAGTGAAATGCATTGTTTGCATGAGTGACCAACACAGTCCGAGGATGAGCCGGGGCAGCCCACAAGCGACACCAGGCTTCCAGCACCAGCACAACATGCCCACAACTTGCTAACCCTAACCTGTATGTAGTTTGGAGAGTGCGATAAAAACGGAGCACCTAGAAGAAACCCACGCCACAATGAGGATACATAAAAACTCCTTACATATATCGGCAGGAACATGTCCATTTCCAAAGCTGTCATACAACACACAAAGGCTTTAGGTAAAGAATATAGACTATATAATTTACCTTAATCTTATCCCGTGCTGTTTTCGTGGGCATTTATTTTTGTGATGAATGGGTTTAATAAAAGCAAAGAAATCATTTGGGCATGGGAAGGAGGAATAATGGCGATGATAAATATGGGTAGGGACATAGAATAGGCCCATGCTAGCAGCCAATAATTCTGGCAAACGACAGATAGGCTAATGCACTCAAGGTAGGCAGGTCTTCCTGAATACAAAACCCTGATGTGATCATTGTAAAATAACAAAACCTCTATCCATTCCTCTGATTTATGTAACATCTTTGCATTGCCTAATCATGTGAAGCCTCAGTTTCCACAGCATAGATTTGGGCTTTAGGGAGAGAGACAGTTTTAATTACAGTCCATTACTGGGTTGGGTTTAAGTTACCCTGAAGGCCTCCCTACATAGCTGTCTGTTCATTTATTTCCCAGTGATAATGATAAATGTCAACCGTGCAGAACTTAAACATTTTTATTCACTTTGCTTTATCTGCATCGGACATTCAAAATGGCAAATCTGTATTACTGTGGTTAATAAAAGGCCAGAGTGGTAAGAGCGATATTGAAAATGAAGCAATAAGGAGGATTTTACAATCACATGAAAGGAACTTAAGCATTTATTGCAGGAAAAATGAAAATAGATCATAAACTCGTTCATAATTGTTATTATTAATTTTGATTTAGTAGTACGACTAAAGACGACTACAGTTTATGCCTTGACTGTATCTCTTCATAACTAGAAATAACTGATGTTCTGATCATTGCTAAAAACCAAAAGGATATCTTGAACTGACCCAAAAATAAAGATCAAAAGATTCAAGGGCTAATTATAGCACAGTTACCAATGAGGAGAGGTGTCTTTATTCACAGCACAGTGAGATGAAAGAGTCCACCGAAGGAGAATGTTAATATGAGCAAAATTGCTGGTAGCACTGCTGCCTCACAGCACCAGAAGCCCAGGTTCAGTACTGACCTCAGCGCTGCCTACGCAAAGGTTGCACGTTCTCCCTGTGAGTGCTTGCACCCTATCCCTGGGTGCTTTAGGTTCCTTCCACAACCTAAAAACGTGTAGTTTTCTGGTTAAATGTCCACTGTAAATTTGCCCCTAGTGTACGATGCAAATCCTGGGAATGTAGGGTGAATAACAAATGGGATTAGTATAAATGGGTAGTTGATGGTCAGCACAGACTCAGTGGGGTGAAGGGCCTGTTTCTGTGCTCTCTCCCTATATAACCCGATGAGGTTACATAGCCCGCTGAGTATGTGCCAGTTCTCAGCAGAACAATTCCAAAAATCCTACTTCCTTGTACCCTATAAATTCACTCATGCTCATCATTTCTGCCACTTATCTACACTAAGGGGGTGAACCAGCACATGTTTGGGATAAGTCACTGCTATGTAGCACCAGGTCAACTAAGTTGTGGATTTGAGCTAGTCCCATTAGCTGTGTTTGGCCCATATCCTTCTAAACTAGGAATTCCCAACCTTTTTTATGCCATGGACCCCAACTTGGGAACCCCTGCTCTAAACACTCTAATGTGTGTAGGATGTTTAAATGCCCCAATAACTTAGCTGAGTGGTAGAATTTGAGGGGAGTTGCTAGGACTGGTAGAGGAATAATAATAAGATTCGTGCAAGTAGATGCAGTACAGATTTGGTAGCCTCTTTCTCTGCAGTGTGATTCAGCATTGATTGTACTTCACAAGGAGAAATGAAATAGAGCTATTTTCCCCCCTGAACGGTTAGACCAATGAGCAGCATTAGACCACAGGCACGGAGCATTTAGGAAGCATGGTCTCCCTCCATGCTAGATGCAGACTCTAATCACTTACTGTTCGCGTATAATGGGCAGTCGCGAAGATGTGCTTCAGGGCTTGGGGAAGTTTTGTGGTTCCCAGTTGCCAGGCAGTCTGCATCCAGCTGCCTAACCATCCCGCATAACAAAACAATGGCAATCCACAGCATTTTGCCTCTCCCTTTGAACCTGGAAGAGAAAAGAGGAAAATTGGAGATATTTAAGGAGAAAGCTGCCTCTCACTTTATGAATTGGTGGAACAGAATTGGCGGCGAATGTAGAATGTGGAACAGTACAGGATACCCACTCAGTGGCTACTTTATTAGGTATACCTGCTCATTAATGCAAATATCTAATCAGCCAATCGTGTGGCAGCAAATCAATATATAAAATCATTCAGACATGGTTAAGAGGTTCAGTTGTTCAGACCAAACATCAGAATGGGGAAGAAATGTGACCTAAGTGACTTTGACTGTGGAATGATTGTTGGTGCCAGATGGGGAGGTTTGAGTATCTCAGGAAATGCTGCTCTCCTGAGATTTTCACGCACAACTAGAGTTCACAGAGAATGATGCGAAAAACACAAAAACATCCAAAGAGCAGCAGTTCTGTGGGCAAAAAAAAAAAATGCCTTGTTACTGAGAGGTGTTCGAGGAAAATTGCTAGTCTGGTTCAAGCTGACAGGAAGGTGACAGTTACTCAAATAACCACACGTTACAACAGTGGTGTGCAGAAGAGCATCTCCGAATGCACCACATGTTGAACCTTGAAGTGGATGGGCTGCAGCAGAAGTCCACAAACATACAGAAATACAATCTATGGCCACTTAACTAGGTACCTCCTGTATCTGATAAAGTAGCCACTGTATAGGAACAGGTGCTTTTGGCCCATAAAGTCTGCACCAAATGCAGTGCCAGATCAAGCTAAATCTCTTTGCTTGGGTGTGACCCTAACCCCTCCATTCCATGCATGTGTGTCCATGCATGTGTATCTGCTACGACCACCTCACTGGAAGCATATTCCAGACACCCAACACACTTGTACTAAAAATTTGCCTTGCACATCCAGAAACTTTCCCCCGCATCTTAAATGCAGGTCCTCTAGTTTTTGACATTTCCACCCTGGGGGGTGGTAGATTCTGTCTACCCTATCCATGCCTCTCATGGTTTTATAAACTTCTATCAGAAAGTTTTAAAAACTTTTATTAGTGATAACGTTGGATCAGACATTGGTCACTTCAAAACTTGAGGCTATAAACTGAAAGGGTTGACGTTATTCCGATGCTACAACAAAAAAGATAAGAAAGCATTCCCAGTCTAACTTGCCCTGGAGCTTATTTGTTTCCAGCAGAGACCAAGCCACAGCACAGTATGACGGATCAGCAACTCGTTTATTTATTATAACTCTCCTCTGGCATGAATTTTGAAATTCAGCATTAGTTCCAGGAAAAGGGCGTTAGGCAAGAGAAAACACAGTCACATTCTTCGAGCAGCTAAAGCGCAGAATGCAAGCACCACGCGGCGGCTCAGATGGAATCCGTGTAGAGTGAAACAAGGTAAGCAGTTCAGGTGTGTCATCATCTGTTTGAAATATTAACTCCTGCATTCCTCTCCACATATACTCCCTGACTTGCCAAGTATTTCCAAAATTCCTCGTATGATAGATTTCTGTCATTCTCCACATGCAGTCGATGGAATGTGTTAATTTTTCATTCTATGCCCCGACACAGATTTGATAGCGTGAACTCTCTCAGGAACGGCCCACTTGTGGAACGTGCATGGATGCTCTTATTCCAAGAAAACAGAACATGGAATATAACCATATATAACCATATAACAATTACAGCACAGAAACAGGCCATCTCGGCCCTTCTAGTCCGTGCCAAACTCTTACTCTCACCTAGTTCCACCGACCTGCACTCAGCCCATAACCCTCCATTCCTTTCCTGTCCATATATCTATCCAATTTAACTTCAACCGACAACATCGAACCTGCCTCAACCACTTCTGCTGGAAACTTGTTCCACACAGCCACCACTCTCTGAGTAAAGAAGTTCCCCCTCATGTTACCCCTAAACTTTTGCCCTTTAACTCTCAACTCATGTCCTCTTGCTTGAATCTCCCCCACTCCCAATGGAAAAAGCCTATCCACGTCAACTCTATCCCCCTCATAATCTTAAATACTTCTATCAAGTCCCCCCTCAACCTTCTACGCTCCAAAGAATAAAGACCCAACTAGTACATCCTTTCTCTGTAACTTACGAAATGAAACCCAGGTAACATTCTAGTAAATATCCACTACTTTCCTCAAACTTGATGGTAAAATGGAAGATTTTCTCACAGGCTTTGTGAACTTGGTAGGACAGAGAAGGTTTTATTCTTTGTTTAAAAATGCCATATTTGATTTGGACATGCTTGATGCAATCACTGCCAGTCTCCTGTCTTATATAGAATATTCACATAAAATTACTGAATTTATCAGAGCCCATATACAGCTTTTTATCTTGGTTGGTTCAAGATTCATGGCTCTCTTTCCTGACTGAACAGTTTATGAGCTTTGGAAGGCAGACAATGCCCGACTGACTGGTGCAACCACACTCCATTATGGCAGTGCTTGGTGTTGTTTGGATGGTAATGGGCACCTGTAACAAATAATTAGATGGTAATCCAAGAGAGAGCTGCACTGACACCATGTCTCACAAGAATATAGCTTGAGAGGATTACGTTCATCAGTAGCCAGGGACTAGATTATGCCATTAACCCTTTTTAAGGCCTCTAGTCCCAATCAATGCCTCAGCTGTTGAATTCCTAATCTATGCTATTGCCACCTCTATAAGCAACTGTTCTTGTTAATTTCCACTGTGTTCCCTCATCAAGCTTGCCTCATAACTCTACTGCCTGAAACTAACTTGCCTCGATGAGGCCACTCTCAGGTTGGAGGAGTAACACCTAGGTAGTTCTAAGGTAAGGGCATGTTCGGCACAGCTTTGTGGCCAAAGGGCCTGTAATTGTGCTGTAGGTTTTCTACATTCCATTTTGGTAGCCTTCATCATGACGGCATGAACACCAATTTATCTAGCTTCTGTAAATTCCCCAGTCCCCATCACTTTTCCCATTCTCCATTCTGGCTCCCCTCTTACCTTCTGCTTCTCCCCACCTGCTTATCACCTCCCTCCTCCTTCCCCTTCTCCCATGAAACACTCTATCCTACTATCAGATTCCCTGGTTTTCAACCCTTTACCCTTTCAACCCATAACCTCACAGCTTCTCCCTTCATCCACCTCCCATCCCCCCACCCCAACCTTTTGCCTCACCTGGCTTAACCCATCACCTCACAGCTCGTGCTCCTCCACCCACCCCCCCCCACCCACCGCCATCTTATTCTGGCATCTTCCCCTTTCCTTTCCAATCCTGATGAAGGGTGTTGGTCCAAAACACCAATTATTTCTGTCCATAGATGTTGCTTGACCTGCTGAGTTCGTCCAGCATTTTGTTTGTGTTTCATCACCCTTTGTTTACCCAACAAACTCAGTGGGTAGAGGGCAGATGGTTCTATCCCCATTACAAAGACTCAAATGCACAAATCTAGGAAGACACTATAGGTGCCACAACACCCTCTCACTCAATGCCAGTAAAACTATTGACTACGTGGAGGAAACAAAGGGTCCATGAGCCAGTCCTCAAGTCAGGGCATCAGAGGTGGAGAGAGTCAGCAACTTTAAATTCCTTGGCATTATCATTTCAGAGACTCTGTTCTGGGTCCAGCATGTAGCTGCCATTACAAATTGGGTCTCTACTTTCTTAGAAGTTTGTGCAGATTTGGCACATCATCTAAAACTTTAACAAACTTCTACAGGTGCGCAGTGGGAGAGTATCCCGACTCATTGCGTCACAGCCTGATATGGATACATCAGTGCCTTTGAAAGGAAAAAAAAAAACAACAAATATTCGTGGATGCAGCCCAGTGCTTCACAGGGTAAGCCCTCCTCACCCCGGAGCACATTTACCAGGAGTGCTGTCACAGGAAAGCAGCGTCCTTGAGCAAAGACCCCCACCATCCATCCTATGTTCTGTTCTTGCTGCTGCCTTCCAGAAGGAGGTATAGGAGCCTCAAGTCCCTCACTACCAGGTTCAGCAACAGTTAATACCTCTCAACTATCAGGCTCTTGAACTAGAGGGGACAACTTCAACCACCCCAGCATGAACTGATTCCACAACTAGGGACTCACTTTTACAGACTCTTCAATTCATGTTCTTTATATTTATTGCTAATTTCTTTTTGTATTTTCACTATTTTGTCTTTTGCTCATTGTTTGTCCATCTCTATCCTGTATGGTTTTTCATTGATCCTATTCTGTTTTTCTCTATTTACTATGAATGCCCACAAGAAAATGAATCTGAGGGTAGTATATGGTGACATATATGTATGTACTTTGATAGTAAAATTTACTTTGAAACTATACCACTGGGAAGTGTTGCAGTGGTGAAACCTTCTGTCTCCTCTTAGACTCGATGGGCTGAATGGCCTAATTCTGCTCCTATGCTCTTCACAGGTGCAGCTGCTTGGTTTGACCATTTCCATCCTGCTGCGCTCAACTCCTTTGTCTCCAAATGCTCCCTTCCACAGGAGATAAATGACCACATGCACACTGTGGTCAGAGTTAATTTTGTCACCAGTGGCTGCTGAGGGACAACTTTGACGGGCCGGGAAATCCATTCACTTTGTGGTTGAATCTTCAGTTGTCTGTCCACGCATCACGAGTACACGTTTAGTTCGACCATAGGACATAGGAGCACGATTAGAGCATTTGTCCACTGGGTCTTCTCCACCATTCAGTCATGACTGATCTGTTTCTCTCCTCCTCAGACCCATTCCTTGGCCTCCTCCCCATAACCTTTGGTGCCGTATCCAAATCAAGAACCTATCAAGCTCTGCCTTAGATTTTCTTGCAGGCATTTAGAGTAGGACAAAGCAACGCAATAGAATTAATGAATAACACACAGACAACCGACATGCAAAAGACAAAACTGTGCATGTACAAAAAAAATGAATACACAAGTAAATAAATAATACTGAGAGGACAAGTTGTGGAGTGCTTGAAAGTGGTTGTGGAATCAGTTCAGTGTTGAGTGAAGTTATCCACACCGGTTCAGGAGCCTGATGGTTGAAAGGTAACAACTGTTGTCTAAGCAACACACATCAAAGTTGCTGGTGAACGCAGCAGGCCAGGCAGCATCTCTAGGAAGAGGTACAGTCGACGTTTCAGGACGAAGGGTCTCGGCCTGAAACGTCGACTGTACCTCTTCCTAGAGATGCTGCCTGGCCTGCTGCGTTCACCAGCAACCTTGATGTGTGTTGCTTGAATTTCCAGCATCTGCAGAATTCCTGTTGTTTGCGTTTTTAAAAAACTGTTGTCTAAACCGGCAGTATGGGACCCAAGGTTTCTAAACTTGGCTTTTGATGCAGCAGTGAGAAGTGAGTATGCCCTGGATGGTGCCAGTCCTTGATAACTGATGCTGATTTACCTAGCTCACTTTTCCCCTGCTTTTACTTCCTAAATAAACAGTGCCATCCCCAGATACTTTCTTCCAGTATTTGTTCTATTTGTAAGTTGCTCCTAATTTTAACACACCAACCCCCTCACAAGTAGAAACATGTTTTGAATTGTAGCTTAAAAACTCAGTAGGGGAAGGAATATCTCAGTGTATCCTTGAGATGAGACATTAGAGCAAGGTCCTTTCTGCTCATCCAGAAAGCTCAGAGGCTTGGCACTATTTCAAGGAAATCTGGGAACTCTCCCTGTAATCCTGTCTGATTCATGTCAATGCCACAGAGACAGTGGCTGAATAGATCATTCATCACCACATTGGCTGTGCTCCGTTCCCGTATTCATCCACAAAAAAATCCAACAGAATCCCTGCTGACATTTCTTGCATGAAAGTTGACACAATTTTTAAATAGTTACCATAATTCATCTGGATTATAAGATATAGTGATAAAAATTAGCTTTATTTGTCACATGTACATCAAAACATACAGTGAAAAAATATACATTGTTTGTGTCAAATCAAATTAGCAAGATTGCACTGGATAGCTCTCAAACGTCGCCTTGCTTCTGGCTCTAATTTAGCATGCCCACAACTTCCTAACCTCAACCCATACATCTTTGGAATGTGGGAGGAAATAGGAGCATTTGGAGGAAATCCTCATGGTATAAACTTGTACTGACAGCAACGGGAATTGAACCCTGATTGGTGATCACTGGCACTGTAAAGTGATTGCACTAACGACGGCAAAATTGTTGTTTGTATATTGCTATAAAATTATTTCATTTCATTTTTAAAATCTTTTTTTATTAATTATTAAAGATCAACCAAAAAATACATTAAGGTAATCAAAGTCAACATGTCAATATGTACAATGAAGAATTAAATTACCAAATAACTGATTAACAAAACTAAACAATATATCAATAATAAGAAAAAATAGTTAAAAATATTTTTTAAGGAAAAAAATACCCCTAACTAAAACAAAAACAAAAAAAATGAAAAATTATTTCATTTATCAGGATCAAAAACTGGTAAATATTTACAATTTAGAATCAGTTGGCTGAATAACATTTAACAAATCCTGCCTGGAATCTAAGGCTGGTAATTTTTTTTCTGAAACATATAGGGAGCTCCTCAAACATTTCCCAGACATTTTTTGGCAATGGTTGGTGTTCCAAGTGAGCAGGCTCCTAAAGTAGCTGTGGCTCTCTGGTTGCATTCAGAATTGTTCATTTGGGACATTTTACATCATCAGAAGAGGTGAGTGGAACAATCAGTTTAACATCTGAAAGGCAGAGCTATTGATAGTCTAACACCCTCTAGACTCACGCCCTAGGGTCAGTCTAGAGATTAAAGCATACAACATTCAACACAATATATGAGAATAGGTTGAGCAAACTGGGACTTTTCTCTTTGTAAGGAAGGAGGAAGAGAGGTGACTTGATAGAGGTGTACAAAATGATCAGAGGCGTAGATTGAGTAGATAGCCAGGGACTTTTCCCCCTAGGGTGAAAATAGTTAATGTGAGGGGGTATAATTTTAAGGCATTTGGAGGAAAGTATAGGGGTTTGCCAGGGGTAACTTTTTTTTTGCACAGAGAGTGGTGGGTGTGTGGGATGTACTGCTCGAAGCGGTGGTAGAGGCAGATACCGTATATTGGGAACATTTAAGAAACTCTTAGATAGACACATGGATGATTAAAATGGAGAACTACGTGGGATGGAAGTGCTAGACTGATCTTAAAGTAGGTTGAAAGGTTGTCATGATGTTGTGGGTCCAACAGCCTGAACTATGTTCTATGCTCTAATATTCTGTATGGCTGGGTTTACCGATGATTTAAGCCAACAAAGACCAGGCTTCTGGCTGAGATCTTCAGAAAATCACAGAGTAGTTATGATATAGAAAGAAGCCAGTCTATTAAATCTGCACAGTCCAGTAGAACAAATCTGTTGTAATCCTCTGTCCTTCTCCATATCATTCCTCTTTCTCAAGTGTCAATCCAATTCCCTTTTGAAGATACTGGTAGATTTTGCTTCAACCACCGTCACTAGGCAATGAGTATTAGATCCTAACAACTCTGAGTCTAAGTATTTTTCCTCAAAAGTCTTTTGTTATTTCTACCCAAATTTTAAATGTGCCCCTTGTACCGTCCACTAATGCAAATAGAGTCAGTAAGGCAGTCTTTCATTGTATATAAACACCAGTGTTTATACTCTCTCAGAAACAGACCAGTGTCCAGCTTACCCCAGCACATCAACTGCTGCATCGAGACATGGGCATAAAAAAAACCCAAAAGGCAATGTTTAATTGACTACGGAAGCTTTGTGGCAGGTCATCAAATCTATCCATACTATCCTTCGGCCTTAACAGTCATGTACTTACAGGTACTGATTGCAACATTTCAACCGTAAACTTGACAGAGAAGATGTTGAAACATTGTAAGCAGTTGAGGCTTCTTCACTAAATATATTTAAGAAACAGTTAACACACATCAAAGTTGCTGGTGAATGCAGCAAGCCAGGCAGCATCTCTAGGAAGAGGTACAGTCGACGTTTCAGGCCGAGACCCTTCGTCAGGACTAACTGTTGTTTGCGTTAAGAAACAGTTAGATAGGTTTTTACATAGTAGGGGAATTAAGGGGAATGGGGAAAAGGCAGGTAGATGGAGCTGAGTTTACGGACAGATCAGCCATGATCTTGTTGAATGGTGGGGCAGGCTTGATGGACCAGATGTTCTTATGTTCTTTATGTTCTGTAATATCTGTAAGTATGTGACTATTAAGGCCAAAGGATAGTATGGATAGACAATGTTTAATGGCAGTTACCAACCTCAACCAATCGAGCAGCCTCTCTGGATTGTCTGATGCCAATCCCAATAAGGACAGAACTTATGGCACATAGAAGAACCACCAACTGCAGGCTTCCCTCCAACTTGCATACTATACAGATTTGGAAATTTGTCATCGTTCCTTCATCATTGTTGGACCCAAATCCATACCCAACCACACTTCAGGAACACTTTCAAAAGGGCAACCACAGTGGTTTAAAGAGACTCACCATAACCTTCTCAAAGGCAGTTAGGGAAAGGCCACAAACACTCACCTTGCGAGAGATTCCGAGACCCTGAGTAGCCAATAATAAAAATATCATATTGTGTAACTTGCACTGTACAGGAACCATAGTTACAACATCTTCTACCACCAACTTTTCCAAACATTTTGGACAGCTTGCTTTATACTTTGCAAACTAAGAACACAGCATTGGTGATACCTATACAACAAAACATCTACTTCTTCCAGAGCAATTTCAGAGTTTTTCTTTCAAGTTGTCCACTGACTCAGTTAAACAATTCAACTGGTTTGTTGATGGTGCCATTGGGTTGGACAACTGGTTTGTTATGTTGCCAGAGTCTCATTCCTTCAGAAGCTAGACCGCCACTATTTTTGAGATGGTTGTATTTAAAGAAGACATGTGATTCAAAGACAGCTTGTTACTGTGAGTGGGTCGATAAGCAGAGAAGACATAGATAAGCTAAACGATGTAAACAGGGGAGGATTTTTGCATAGCTTGTTACCGTAATCTGAAATATTTCTTCAGCCCTTTACCTTTTCCACCCATCACATCCCTGCTTCTTTCATATTTCATCTGAATAGCCTCCAACCTGATGATATGAACATCGATTTCCATAACTTCTGGTAATTTTTCCCTCCTCCCCTTCCCTCCTTTTCCATTTTTTTATTCTGGCTCCTCTCTTACCCTTTCTCTTCTTCTCATCTGCCTATCACTTTGCTCTGGTACCCTTCCTCCCATCGTTCACTCTCCTATTAGATACCCTCTTCTTCAGCTGTTCACTTTTTCCACCCAACACCTCCCAGCTTCTCACTTCCTCCCCCTTCCCCACCCACCTCCCCCCCCTCACGATCTCACCTTTCACCTTGTACTCCTCCTCCTCCTCTCTCCATCTTACTCTGGTTTCTTTCCCCTTCTTCTTCCGTCCCACTGAAAGGTCTTGGCCTGAGATGTCACCTGTTTAATCCCCTCCGCAGATGCTACCTCACCTACTGCAGCACTCAGAGTATTGCTCTGAAATATTGTGACCGAACTAAACAAGTCACATTCACTAGTCACTTTCTAAAGGGAAGTGGATAAAAAATTGACTGTGGTCCTGGTGGGAGAACAGAGAAGTGGGACTAATTGGAGACAGATGTGACAACGCACTCTGGTTTTGAAACTGATCTTGATATTTAAACCCATTTAACAGACTAAGGAATCAGATATCCTTAAAGGTTGCAATGCTGGGAGGTACTGAAAGCCATGTTTAGAAATAAAGAGTTATATAAATACCAAAAGTTCAGCATCTTTGGTGGGTGCCAGGATGCAGAGGTGGGGTAGAAGGGTATATGATATGCCCCTCACCCTCTCGTTATGGTTAGCACAACACTCTACAGTTCTAGTGACCAGGGTTCAATTCCCGCAGCTGCCTGCAAGTACGTACGCTCTCCCCATGACCACGTGGGTTTCCTCTGGGTGGTCCGGTTTCCTCCCACCGCTGTCATTGGAAATTGCCCTGTGATTAGGCGAGCATGAAATTAGGAGTTGCTGGGCAGTGCAGCTCGAAAGGGCCTGTTCCATGCTGCATCTCAATAAATAAAACAAATACCAGAGATTTCCAGATTTCCCCTTCAGATTGCCCCTTCCGGAAAAAAAACCAATGCTGCTGGCACTTAGAGGGCTACTGCCGTACGCATTTCAATCGTGGCATTGACCATTACACACGGGGCGCTGATCAGTCTACTCCGCAGAGAGGAAAGAACGTTGCTGACTTCAAAGTCCATCCAACCAGTCAGCTAGGCTCCAAACTGTGTTCAGATTTCTGAAATGCTCCACTCGGTGCAGGGTATCTAACAATAGGAGGTGCTTTAAACCCTAGACTTTGTAATTTTACTATTGACGAACACTTGTGAGAAATGCTTTCATCCGCTATTGTTATGTTTAAAAAAAAAGTGGGATGAAATATTTGTTAAAGACAAGGGAACAAATAACAGGAACTAAATGGTGGAGGAACTCAGCAAGTCGACAGCATCTATGGACGTTTCAGACCAAAACCTTTTATCAGAACTGGAAAGGAAGGGGGAAGGAGCCAGAATGAGAAAGAGAGAGGAGGGGGGAAACAGATAATCGGGAGTCCTGATGAAGGGTCTTGGCTCAAAACACTGATGGTTTATTCTTCTCCATAGATGGTCTGTCACAGCCTGGTATGGAAGCACCACTGCTCTTGAACAGATTCAAAAGTAGTGGGCACACCCTGTCTATCACGGGTAAAGCCCTCCCCACCATTGAGCACATCTACATGAAACGTTGTCGCAGGAAAGCAGCATCGATTATCATGGATCCCCACTACCCAGGCCATGCTCTCTTCTCAATGCTGCCTTCAGGAAGGTGGTACAGGAGCCTTAGGACTCACACCACCAGGTTCAGGAACAGTTATTACCCCCTCAGCCATCAGGCTCTTGCATCAAAGGAGATAACTTCACTCGCTCCATCTTTGAAATGTTCCCACAACATTATTCTATCATGGATTTATTGAGTATGCCCATAAGAAAATGAATCTCTGGGTTGTATATGGTGACATATACGTACTTTCGTAATAATTTTCTTTCAACTTTGTCTTAGTGTAAAAATGTGGTTTAAAATTTACCCCCATCTCTTCCTTTCCATTCCATAATACAGTCTTCCTCCCATAAAACATTGATCTATAATCTTTAAAATGTTTGGAAATACATACACTTTATTCCACTAATAATGCATTGTGCTAAGTTTTATTGCTTCATTGCTGTGAGTGAAATGAATACACATGAAAACGGCAACAGATAATGTTTTGAAAAGTGTGTGCCACATTTAATCACTCTTTCCCCGTCTGTTCATTATTTCCACCCAACCCAATTCCACATCACTATCCACTGTGTTTTCATCACTTTCAGGGTTGGGTTCAGACATTTCTTGATTAACAAAGCTACCCCAAACTCCTTTCCATTTTTGCCCGTTCTTTTGGAATTGTGGAATATTATGTTCTGAATGTTGGTCACCAGCATCTCCATAAAAGGACACCCAAACTGTCACTGACTGCCTTCACAATCATAAGACATTAGAATTAGATCTTTTGGCCCATCAAGTCTTCTTGGCCATTCTGTCATGGCTGAATTATTATCCCTCCTTACCTATTCTCCTGTCTCCTTCCATAACGTTTGACATCCTTGCCAATCAAGAACCTATCAACCTCTTTTTTAAATATAACCATGAAATTTGGCCTCCACAGCCATCTTTGGCAATGAATTCCAAGATTCACCTCCCTCTGGCTAAAGAAATTCCTCTTCATCTCTGTTCTAAAGGGTCATCCTTCTATTCCTCAATCCCATCAATTTCACTCCGCCACTTATTTCACTTGTGCTAATCCAACAACAACTCTCCAAGAATAAAAACAAGAAAATCTGCAGATGCTGGAGGAACTCAGAAGGTCAGACAGTATCTATGGAAATGAATAAACTGTCGACATTTCAGGCCAAGACCCTACTTCAGGATTGAAATGGGAGGGGTAAAACCAAAAATAGTCCAGAATGAAGAATTATACCCCACTTTTTACAGCAATACAGAATTTGATGGCTAGGTCATGTAAATTTTATTGAAGGACATTCATCTCAGTTAGTCTTTAAGCATGGTTCACCAGTTACAGTAAATAGATTAAAGAGTATTTCTTACTTTTCCTTCAGAATGCAAGTCCACAGTCCAGGATTCCAAAGTCTGATCTATCCAGTTGGTTTACAGTCTTTTTCCCCTTTTGTCTCCCCTAACAATATATGTAACCCTCCTTCCCTAAAGACTTAGTAATATAAATGCAAAGATGTAATGCTGAGACGTTACAAGACATTGGTCAGACCACATTTGGAGTATAGTGAGCAGTTTTGTTTAATATCACTGGTATATGTCTTGAAATTTGTTCCTTTGCAGCAGCAGTGTATTACAGTACATGATAACAAAATACATACATTACAATAAGTAATACATTTTAAAAATTAAATTAAATAACCAGTGAACCCATGATTGTGCCTGTGGATTTCAGCTGCAGAGTCCTAAACGTGAACACTTGATGATTCCCATTGGAGCTGCATGTGAGGAGTCATCAGCACCATGTCTAGGAAGAGATGGGCTAACATTGAAGAGGGTCTAGATGAGGCTTACAAGAATGGTCCTGGGAATGAAGGGGTTAATGCATATGGAATGTTTTATGGTTCTCGGGACTGAGTTTAGAAGAATAACACAGGATCCCATTGAAACCTACCAAATATTGTAAGGCTTATAGTGTGGTCATGGCCACGTTTCCTACAGTGAGGGAGTCTACGCCCGGAGGGGACAGCCGCAGAATAGGACTTCCCTTTAGAGCAGAGATGAGGAGGAATTTCTTCAGCCAGAGGGTGGCGAATCTGTGGAATTCATTGCCAAAGATGGCTGTGGAGGCCGAGTCATTTGGTAGAGTTAAAGCAGAGGTTGATAGGTTCTTGATTAGTAAGGGTGTCAGTGGTTATAGAGAGAAGGCAAGAGGATGAGGTTGAGAGAGAAAATTAATCAGCCGTAATGGAATGGCAGAACAGACTTAATGGGCCAAATGGCCCGACTCTGCCCCTGTGCCCTCCTTCCCGAAGCACTTGAATGTCTTCCTCCTTTCACATAAACTAGTCAACTCCAGGTCTTCAAATGGAATATGGTAATCTTCCACAAACAATTGAGTATTTCTCTCAAATACAAATTCAGAAAATTCCCCTCAAAGTAACCAAATGTTGTTTCCAATTTTCCGCTCAGATTGAGTGATTGTTAATGTACTGAACAAACAGCAACAGACTTTTCGCTTGGGAGAGAATTACCGAATTTATCAGGTGAGATACTGAACCCAGTTTTATTTTTACCCCGCGATGTTCCAACGAGTCTAAATGGTTAAACTCAGGTTGGCTGCCCCGGATGTTCCGAGTCCTCTGTCACTGCAAATCGCCCCCAGAACAAATCCTTTCTATTTTACTGTGTACGGGTTTAGAAGAGGATTAACTGTTGCACAACTGGACTTCTACTCTAAATGACACCAGTTTCAAGAAATTAACCTTCCGCCCCATTCCCGGACACGTTTCCCTATTAGGGGGAATAACATACATTAATGAATACGGAAAGGCATTTTGTTTAGTGGCTAGTGCCGTGAAAGTTAAATGTCCTGACATCTTCGTCCGTCGCAAGGTGATACTCTTTTCGTATCTATAACACCCCCCGCCCCCAAACCCGTTACATTGCAATTAAAAGCGAACATGGCAGTAATCAAACCCAGATAAAAATCGCGTTTCTCGGACAGAAACTTTCTTAATCCCCCCCTGACAAACACGCCGCTTTCCTGTTGCGATTCAATAACTCTCTGCACGAGAATAGCGATGCATTATTAAACACTGCAGCTATAAAAATTAAACATACAGGCGATGTGTTGAGATTTTAAACTACGAATCACCCACGCGAACGGTTCCCAAGAAGCATACTTATTTGTGGAATGTTGTATTTTAATGATCCCGTTAACTATTAAACTTGCATGACAACCCCCCCCCCCACCACCATCATCCACTCCGTTAGAACACGTCGATAGGAATACCTGTGATGGAGTCACTGCTTCTGGGCTAGAGGGACACTGCGCCTCTCTGCTTCCCGTGACTGGTGCCGAGGTCTGACTGCGGCGTGTGTGGCGGTCAGTTCGCGGAAAGCCAATCTGTGCTGCACTCTCCAGCCAGCATCTCCCGCCACCTGCCCCACCTCCGCCGCCTGTGCGCGCAACCGCGGCAATGCACCGAGGCCGGGGGAGGAGCGCGGCTCTTAACGTGGCGGCGGGGAGGCAGCCGATAAATCCACCCCTTCAGAGTTTGTAAACAAGTTGGCACCGTGACAGAGCGGGAGAGAGAGGTGGGGAAGGGGGGGGGGGGGGGGGGGGGGGGGGGGGGGGGGGGGGGGGGGGGGGGGGGGGGGGGGGTGGGGGGGGGGGGGGTGGGGGGGGGGGGGGGTGGGGGGGGGGGGGGGGGGGGGGGGGGGGGGGGGGGGGGGGGGGGGGGGGTGGGGGGGGGGGGGGGAGGGGGGGAGGGGGGGTGGGGGAGGGGGGGTGGGGGGGAGGGGGGGGGGGGGGGGAGGGGGGTAGGGGGGGTAGGGGGGGTAGGGGGGGGGGGGGGGAGGGGAAGGGGGGGGGGGGGGTGGGGTGGGAAGGGGGGGGGGGGGGGGGGGAGGGGGGGGGGGGGGGGGGGGAAGGGGGGGGTGGGGGGAAGGGGGGGGGGTGGGGGGGGGGGGGGGGGGGGGGGGGGGGGGGGGGTGGGGGGGGAAGGGGGGGGTAGGGGGGAAGGGGGGGGAGTGGGGGGGGAGGGGGGGGTGGGGGGGGAAGGGGGGGGTAGGGGGGGGGGGGAAGGGGGGGTGGGGGGGGAAAGGGGGGGGGGGGGGGAAGGGGGGGGGGGGGAAGGGGGGGTGGTATCCATTCAGATGAGTCCTCGAATTCCACGGGAAGATTAAACCATTCGATTTTCATTGTGCGCTCTTTAAAATCTTGAGTGAGGTGAAGATGTACAAAATACTGTACACATTCATGTTACAGAGGGGCAGGGGATGTAGGATGCCAATCTGTTATTAGAGGCTATGGTCCTTCCTGATTTCCTCCCTGGGTTAGATCTTTGGATGGTATTGACTGGGAGATGAATAATGTTCACTGCAGGCTAGCAGTTCAGTGGGAGCTGAACACCTCCCCCCCCCCCCCCCCAATTTTAGGACCTTCACCACCTCATGCATCACCAGTCTCTTCCAACCCTATCACCACCTGTGCTCCGTCCTCATCTCCATAACCCCTTGCAGCTCTACTGCCAACCAATATCTGTGCCCCACTACTTCTGGCCTCCTGCATCTCCCCCCACACCTCACCCCCCCCAATTGTTTCATTGTTCCACCGTGGGCAGTCGGGGCTTCAGTTGTGAAGGCCCCAAGCTCAAGAATACCCCCCCCCCGCAAAACATCCCTGCCCCACTCTCTCCACCTTCCAGCTGCCCCATTTGGTAAATTGTTGATTATTGTACCAAGGTACCATGTCCTGGTTGGTGGGGGGGGGGCGGTGTCAGCCTGAAACGTTAACTCTTTATTCCTCTCTATGGATGCTGCCTGATCTATGAATTCCCCCAGCAGTTTGCTTGAGGTGCGTACAGATCAATTCACCACCTCAGTACATCAAGGTAGCATAAGGGAGACAACAGAAGAATGCAGAAGAAAGTGTTACTGTTACAGAGAACATGCTGTGAAGACAATAAGGTACTAAGTAGACTGTAAGGTCAAGAGTCCATCTTACTGTACAAGAGATTTGTTCAATAGTTTTATAACCATGGGATAGACACTCTCCTTGAGCCTGGTGTTATGTACTTTCAGGATCTTGTATTTTCTGCCTGATGGGAAAGGGGAGAGGGAGAGTGTCCTGGGACGGGAGTGGAATTTGCTGGCTGCTTTACTGAGGCAGAGAGGAATGTAAACAGAGTCCATGGAGGGAAGGATTGCATTTGCGTTAGAAGAAAATCAAAATTGTTGGTAAGAATTCTTCCTGTTCAGTGGTTGGAACGGGAGGGAGGTGGGCTTTCTAGAAGAAAAATAAACACCGCAAACAAAACTGTACTTTTTCTCTTTAATTATTTGCTGCTACATATGGTGTCTCTGTGAGCGCCCCGTGCTTTTATCGAGACCCAATGAACCTGAAAGGTTCACTCTCTGTGGATGCTGCCTGACCTGCTGAGTATTTCCAGCAGGTCAAGCAGCATCCATGGAGAGGAATATACAGTCGATGTTTTGAGCCAAGGCTCTTCATCAGGACCCTGCATGAAGGGTCTTGGCCTGAAACATCAACTGTTTATTCCACTCAGTAGATGCTGCCTGACCTGCTGAGTTCCTCCAGCATGTTTGTGTATGCTGTTCTGGATTTCCAGCATCTGCATAATCTCGTGTGTTTATTTCCAGCATTTTACCTTTATACACTAAAGTTGTTTCTGCAAACACCCCAAAGATGTTGGTGGGCTATCTGGCGAGCATTGGAGAACCTGGGGGAGCTGATGGGGATGTGAAAGCGAATGGGGTAGGACATTAGTGGTGGGAGATCAGTGCAGCAATGGGGTTAGTGAGATTGCCCTGAGGGATAGCATGGATTCAATGGGCTGAATGGCCTCCTGCATCATGACAGAAAATGAAAAATGTAAAGTAGCTTTCATAATGGATTGTCAAACCAGAAGTTTAACAGAGAAAATTGTCAAGGACATTGCAGGGTCTTGAAGTCCTGGAGTATAGGGAATGGTTGAATAGGTTAGGACATTATTCCCTTCAGTGTAGGAAGATGAGGTTTGATAAAGGTATACAAAATTATGAGGGATATAGTTAGGGTAAATGCAAACAGGCTTTTCCCACTGTGGTTGGGTGAGACTAGAACAAGGGTGAAAGGTGAAATATTTAAAGGGAACCTTTAAACCTGAGGGTAAACCTCTTCACTTAGCAGGCAGTGAGAGTGTGGGTACGAGCTACCAGCAGAAGTGGTGGATGTGGGTTTGATTTCACCATTTAAGAGAAGTTTTGATGAATACATACATGGATGGGACAAAAATGGAGGGCTATAGTCCAGGTTGATAGCAGAATAATAATTTGGCATGGACTAGGAGGGCTGAAGAGCCTTTCTGTGCTTTTGTTCTCTATGACTCCAAAGGTTAGCAGCACCATTCAGGGACAATTAAGCTGATGTGGATCCCTGGACTGAAGCTGGGGTCCGACAGCTAAGCTCCAGCTCTTATTGCAATCCTCAGAAAGATTGATCTTTATTTCTTATCCACATGTTGTGAAATAAAACCTGATAGCACTGCAGCAGCGGTCACACCATTTCATTTAATTTTAGATTGCAATTTTCCCTTAGGTTCTTCCAAAGCTCTCAGTACATCACCTAATGCACCCCTGTGTCCTCTCCATATTAAGTCACAACCTCATTACTGATACCCACCAAACCATGCGACTTCTTATCACCCTGAGTCATCACTTCCTTCCGATGTCTCGATTTAACCTTCGTCGCTTGTGTCTGCCTTGCTGGCGTGTCCTGTTGTACTTAGCTTAGAAATGGCTCATTGAGTCTGTTCACTAATTAAATCTTTGCCCTTCTCCTGAGTTTCATCAATCCAGTGCATGCACTCTTCTCATTACTATCATAGGAGGAAGTACAGGAGCCTGAAGATGTACGCTCAACATTTCAGGAACAGCTTCTTCTCCACCACTATTAGATTTCTGAGCAGTCTGTGAGTCCATAAACACCCTCTCTGTTTTGAACACAAGAGATTCTGCCCTTGGTGGAAATCCAAAGCAACACACACAAAAACCAGGAGGAACCCAACAGGTCAGGCAGCATGTATGGAAAGGAATAAACAGTTGCTGTTTTGGATGGAGACATTTTGGTCCTAATGAAGGGTCTCAGCCAGAAACATTGATTCTTTATTTTTTTCCATAGATGCTGTTTGACCTGCTGAGTTCCTCCAGCTTTTTGTGTACTACTCACAATTTTGCCCTCTTTTCGCACTATTTACTTATTTTTAACATATCTCTTATTTTAACTTTTAGTATTTTTCATGGATTGCACTATCCTGTTGTCTCAAAGCAACAATTTTCACAACATACGTCAGAAATTATAAGCCCGATTCTGACTCTGCCAACATAACACACACCATAAACACTTTAACAATTTTAAAAATCACTTCACCAGGGCTAGCTCTTTGATTTGTACTCTCTGCTCAAACCCTACTTTCCCATTGCGTTTTAAAATAAATTTGTTTGTAAAACATTATAGCCTCTGCTTCAGTGGCTCCTCATTTTAAAGCATTTGATCTAATAACGCTTTAATTTTTTTCCCTAAATTCCATTCTTTTGACATTAGTCCGTGTTTCCTGCTGTTGGTTTATGACAAACATCGGGAACGTTTCACCGTTAACTATTTTAAAACCCTCAATCGATCTGAAACCCATTTGTCCTTTAGTCTGTGGTTGTACTACTAATCAATGTAAGTGTGTGCTGAGGATTACCTCAGTTCTGTTCAAGCAATAGTAAATATTATGTACATCTAAAACATACAGAGAATTGTATAGGTTTTAACATTGTGAAATTTAGTAAATACATGTAAATAATTCAAGTCTGGCTTTGATAATACATTATGCACTCAGTGGCCATTTTATTAGGTACCTTCTAATAAAGTGCATGGTTTTCTGCTGCAGTAGTTCATCCACTTCAAGGTTCGATATGCTGTGCATTCAGAACTGCTCTTCTGCACACCACTGTTGTAACATGTGGTTATTTGAGTTACTGTCGCCTTCCTGTCAGCTTGAACCAGTTTTACCATTCTCCTCTCTCATTAACCAGACATGTTTCCCCCCATAGAACTGTTGCTCTGTAGATTTTTTCTTCTTTTGTTTTTTGCACCATTCTCTGAAAACTTTAGAAACTGTTGTGCTTGAAAATCCCAAACCACCCCGTCTGGCGCCAACAATCATTCCACGGTCAAAGTCACTTAGATCACATTTCTTCCCCATTCTGATGTTTGATCTAAACAACAACTTAACCTCTTGACCGTGTCTGCATGCTTTTATGCATTGAGTTTCTGCCACGTGATTGGCTGATCAGATACTTGCATTAACACGCAGGTGTACAAGTATACCTAACAAAATAGCCACTGAGTGTACCTCCATGATTTAGAGAGACTTGTATAGGTTTAACATGCAAGTGAATAATTCAAGTCTGGCTTTGATATTTCATTGTATAATCTTTATCCTCAATGACCTACGACCAAGAACACTTATCTGTAGTTTTACACATGCCTTTGTTTTTGATTGACTCATGTTGCAATTTATAATTCTTCCTGAGAGTTTAACCAGTCTTACAAAAGAAGGCCATTTCTATAAACGGATAGTGTTACCATGAAATTGCTACCATTTATGCACGTCAAGCATATTGTAAGGACATTGTGTGGCCGACAGTAGTCCTTCAGCTACATCAGAGACAACGATACTCTTGCATCCTTTCTGAAATATATATTGCAATCAAAAACTTGAAGTTAGATTACCACATGCAAAAAGCTGGAGGAGCTCAGCAGGTCAGTGAGCATCTATGGAGAGGAATAAACAATTGACGTTTCAGGACACCTGTCAGATCGACTGCAGTCAGATTTACTCAGTCACATGACACTTAGACAAACAGGAGTGTATGACAAGGTATTGGCTGTGTAAAATAAACTGGCAAGAATATATGCCAAGAAAGCAAAAAGCATAAGTGTTGAAAGCAGAATACAGAGTCATAGAATGAATGGATATGTTCTTTAATTGTTCAGTCCTGCTTGAGACTAGTGGGTTTAAATTCCTTGGAATTGAGGAGAATCTAATTGAAGCAATTCTGAAGGAGCTTGAACAGTTGGGTGGAGAGGTTTAATCATGGTCTCTTTGATGACACTGCCTCACCAAGGGAGTAAGTCAAAATAAAAGGTTGTCACAAAATTTTGTACAATAGCACCTGTGGTTAGTCTGAGTGTATTGTTTTACCACAATACATAGAATATACAGCACAGTTCAGGCCTTTTGGCCCATGATGTTGTGCTGACCTTTTAACCTATTCTAAGATCAATTTAATCCTTCCCTTTTACATTGCCCTCCATTTTTTCTATCATCCATGTGCCTATCTAAGAGTTTCTTAAATGGCCCCAATGTACAGTATCTGTTCCATGCAACCACCCCTCTCTGTGTAAAGAACTTACCCTATGCTTTCCTCTAATTTCCTTAAAACCATCATCTACCCTGTGGAGGGAGGGTGCCGGGATTTTGTCGGAGCATCAGTGACAAGGTTACTCCGTGATACGGTAGTGACTGGAGCGAGGCTCGGTTGGGGCCACCAGAGAGGTGGCTGAAGAGACAGAAAAGGGCGTCTTTTGGCTGTGGCTGAGGAGGAAGGACAGAAATGGGTTGGGGGGGGTAATTAAGCTCACTGGAAGCTGCAAGGGATGGTGGGGAGATGTCCCTGCTACTGCTCCACCACCAGGAGATGTACCAGGGCAAAGGGGGCGAAACTTCAGTGAGCGGTGGTCCCTGGCTGATGACCTAAGGGCACTGTTGGAGCTGTGGCAGACAGCAATGCCAAGCAGGAAACAACATCTTCCTGTAAATGTCATTGCCCCTTTATATTAGCTGTTTCCACCCTGGGAAAAAGTCTCTGGTTATCCACTCAGTTTATGTCCCTTATCATCATGTACACCTCTATCAAGTGGCCTCTCATCCCCCTTCGCTCCAGATAGAAAAGCTCACTTGACCTTACTTTCATAAGACATGCCCTCTGGTCTAGGCAGCATCCTAGTAAAACACAGGGAGGGGTGTGTGAAGAAAATCTGCTGGCCAAGACCAAGGCCATCTCAGTGGAATACCAGTTTATCAGTGGCCTCTCTTCACAAGAACATCAGTCTGATGTGTGGCTAGAAACGTCCATTGCGAATTGATCTGCCAATTAGCTCTTAAAGCAAGGCTTTAAACTGCCTTTAATTTGGCACTAATTAGTAATTGGCTCAGGATATCTGGATCAGTGATGTGAGAAATATTGGGTCAGAAAGGGTCACAGAGATTGTCTGACATTTTATTACGTGCATGGTCCCAGATGGGGCGCTGTCCCTGTTAAAGTGACATGAACAGAAGGCACTAATTAACAATTGGGCCAGCACATTCCATCATAATATTCTGTCTCTCCTACCTCTAGATTCACATCTAACAACTTAAATATTTCCCTTCTTAAACAAATGCAGCTCAGGGTTCATGTATCTCAGCGTTTCACAGCCCTCCAGTTCATAGGCATGCAGTGACCACTTTATTAGATACCACTGCTTAGCCCATCTACTTCAAGGCTCGACAAGTTGTGCATTCAGAATTGCTCTTCTATATACAACAGTTGTAACAGAATTACTTGAGTAACTGCAGCTTTTCTGTCAGTTTAAACCAGTATAGCCATTCTCCTCTGATCTCTCTCATTAACAAGGTGTTTTCGCCCACAGGGCTGCCACTCACAGGATTTTTTTTTGTTTTTTGACCAATCTTTGTAAACTCTAGAGACTGTTGTGTCTGAAAATCCCAGGAGATCAGAGTTTCTGAGATGTTCAAACCACCCAGTTTGGCACCAGCAATCGTTACATGGTCAAAGTCACTTAGATCACATTTCTTCTGCATTCTGACGTTTGAACTCAGAAAGGTGCTGTCCATTATTAAAGATCCCCATCACCCAGGACATGCCATCTTCTCACTGTTACCATCAGGTAGGAGGTACAGAGGCCTGAAGGCACATACTCAGCGATTCAGGAACAGCTTCTTCCACCCTGCCGTCCAATTTCTAACCCATAAACACAACCTCTCTTTTTTATTATTTCTATTTTTGCGTGACTATTTTTACTGTAACTAATATACATATATCTACTACTGTAATTCATTTATTGATTCCTATTATTATTTTTTCTATATTTATCTTGTACTGCTTTGTACTGCTGGTGCTAAGTTAACAAGTTTCAAGACATATGCCAAGAAATATTAAACCTGATTCTGATTCCACTTCTGATTTTGAACAACAACTGAACCTCTTGACCATGCCTGCATGCTTTTATGCATTGAGATGCTGCCACATGATTGGCTGAGTAGCTGTACAGGTGTATCTAACAGTGGTCATGGAGTGTATATAATATACGGTTTGTTAGTGTAGTAAGAATCCTTGCTTCACACAGGGAACGCCGGCACATTTAGGCATTTTTCCTGGGGAATAAGAAAAATTTTCCTTGTGGAAAACTTTTGCACAGAGAGTGGTGGGTACCTGGAATGGGCTATCAGGTGTGATTATGGAGGCAAATATGCTAAAGCTGTTTAAGAGTCTCTTAGATCGGCCCATGAATATGCAGGGTGGAGGGATGTGGATCATGTTCAGAAGGGATTAGTTTAATTAGCTTGCCACAACATCATTGGCTGAATGATCTCTCCCTGTGCTGTACTCTTCTATATGCAACTTTAATAAGCTATAGGTAAGTGGACAGGGATCTTGCTCAAAGTAAAAGATTGTTGATTTAAGCCCTGCTCCCAAGATCAAAGCCCACAGCCCAGGTTGACACTCCTAATTCTGTACTGGACAAGAACTAAGTTGTCAGAAGCCATGCAAGAAACCTACAATGTGATGTTAATTGAGGCCCTATATCATCTCTCAGATGGATTAATAAGATACCAAGATACTTTTTGTTTAGCAAGGAACAGTGGAGTCATCCCCGGTGAAAATGACAAAAATGATCTGCTAGTTCTTGAAATCTCAAATAAAAATAGAAACTAGTCAGCAGGTCAGGCTGCGTTTGTGGGAAGAGAAACAGATTCAATGGTTCAGGTCTTTATTTTAGAATTATCTCTGGTGTCCTTGTGACATTTACCCATTAACTAATTATAGCCTCTTTTATGTTTTAATGCCATTTTGGTGCTATGGGATCTTTCTGTGCACAATTTGACTGCAGCCTTTCCTGTATCAGTATTGCAGAAATTGCCGATCCTTCCCATCACAAAGAAGTCAATTCACGTATGCCATTGTTGACGTTGACAGAAGACACAACTGCAGATTTTTCGTTCAAGTTTTTATTTGTTAGTAGGAGCTGAATCCTAACTTTAATATGTCCTGACCGTAACCTTCCCCCAGCTATCAGATATCAGTTTGGAACCGGAACTTTTCCATAGCCCACGGTCGGAGATCTGTGATATTAATGTCACAACCATGGATTTGGCAGTGCAGCAGCTACGGCAATTGCGCTCGTGAATATGCACGTGTCATCTAATTATTATTTCACTGTGATGGTATTTTCCTTGTATTAAAAAGTATTTAACTCCAGACTATCGAGACTTGTGCAAAGCACAGCAACAAATTGCTGCCTGCTTGCATTTGGCTTTGCCTGAGAAATTGGACTGTCGAGTCAACTGACTCTGAAGACTAGTGGTATTCGTTCTATATTTAGTTATTCATTTCAGCTGCAGTGTTGGCTTTGCTTTCCATTTGAGAGTTCTAGTTAATGGCCCTGTTTGGCCTAGTGATTATTGTTTTCTTTTCCTTCTATCTCTGTTCGCATTAAAGCCTGTGAACTATCAACCCGCTTCAGTGTCTCTCGCTCTGCACTTGGGCCGGATCCGAACGTAGTGGTGATTAATTTAGCCATCCTCAGATTGGAGAGCACCACCTCAGGGTAGCCTTCAACATGAGGGCATGAACATCAAATTATCTAATGTCCAGTAACTTCTACTCTTCCCCTTCTCCCTTTTTCCACTCTCCATTCTGGCTCCCCTGTACCCCTTCCCTTCTCTGACTATCATTTCCGTCTGGTGCCCCTCCTCCTTCCCTTTCTCCCAGGGTTCACTTCCTTCACTTTTAGCCCTTTATCTTTTCTACTTAGCTTCTTCCAGCTTCTCACCTCAACCTGCCTCCTCCACCCAACCACCCGCCTTCCCCCTCACCTGGTCTCACCTATCACCTGCCAGATTGTACTCCTTCCCCTCCCCTCCCCCTACCTTCTAGTTCTGGCCTTTTTCTCCCTTCCTTTCCAGTCCTGATGAAAGGTCTTGGCCAGAAACATTGACTTTTTATTCCTCTCGATAGATTCTGCCTGACCTGCATTTGTGTGTGTGTGTGTGTGTGTGTGTGTGTGTGTGTGTTGCTCTGGATTTCCAGAATCTGAGGAATCTCTTGTGTTTGCCTGTGTAAACCTGACCAACGTCAGCATTGAAGTAGTGGCTCTTCTCGGCTGCAATGGCACAGGACGTGGTGCAGTTATCCTTTGAGTAAGAGGGCATGTTGAATACTACGATGCCCATTTTCCCCTCTGTGGTTTGGGATTGTGCTCAACCTACTGCAGTCCAAGGCAAAATCCAAGTGGTACCCAGGACTACTCAACTGCACAAGGCATCACCACCACACATGCTGAAGGCAGCAAGGTTATGATCACGAGGGAGAAGATCTCCCCCTGCGTGATCTAGATATGCAAACAACTGTAGTTTCCATCCCAGTTGTTGGCCCTGACAGGATTACCAAATGTCATACTGAACCATGGGCTTATGCTTGCCTGGCCTTCACAGTTCAGCTCTAAGGGCAGTTGAAGAGGTTGTTTAGTGTTGCAATAGTACTGTGCAAGGTAGAAATTTGTAGGATCAGGACTCAGTGAACATCTTTGTGATTTGTACATTCGAAGAACAATCTGCTCAGGCAGGAAACAAACAGAAATTGATTTCTGTAAAACCTTTTATGTCCTCTGAAAATGACCTGGATGATCACCCCTTCACAGTAGCAATGCAATGGGATGTATACTCCTAGACAACAGTGCAGAGGCCTGAGTCTAAGTTCCACTGTGACAGCAGAAGAGACTGAACTGTGATAATAATTGGGAATTTCAGTTCGTGATGATGACCATGAAAGAAGCCAGCCTGGTTCACTAAAGGCAGATAGATGAGATAAGCTTTATTTGTCACATGTACATAGGAACATCGAACGTAGAGTGAAATGCATCATTTGCATCAAGGACCAGCACAGTCCGAGGAGGTACTGGAGGCAGCCCTCAAGTGTCACCCACAACTTACTAACCCAAACCTTTTCATCTTTGGAAAGTGGGAGGAAACCAGAGCATCTGGGGGAAACCCGTGCAGTCACAGAGAGAATGTAAAAGGCTCCTTAGAAATAGTGGTGGTAATTGAACCCCAATTGCTGATGGTTGGCGCAGTAAAGGGTTACACTAACCGCTATGCTACCGTACTGCTGTTCTACTATTCTCACATGGTCTGGCCAAACTGTGATTCCGGGTCTATACTGACTGAGTTTAAAATGACCCGGGAAGTCACTCATCCCAAATGTGTATTAAATACAACCTAAGTGTATACAAATAAAAAAAACACAGTGAAATATTTGTGTAAGCAATGTGGCAGCAGACTGTACACAGTAACCCTCCGAGTGATAATGAGCAGACACCCCAGAAGGTATCATAGAAATGTCACAGCATGGTGGGAGGACATTCAGCCCATCAAACCCGTGCTGGCTCTTTATATCAAATCCCTTCAGCCCCATAACCCAGCAAGTAATTTTTCCTCAAGTGCCAATCCAACTTCCTTTTGAACTTTATGTACTTAGAATCAGCCAATGTACAGGACATGACTATTACTGGAACATTGTGTTTTTGCAGGAATGTTTTTGTATTTAGATTTATTGTGAATTTGTTTCTGTTTTTTTTATTGTGTTCTTTAAGTTTATTGTGTTTTTTCTTTGGATCCGGAATAATAACCATTTCATTCTCCTTTACTGTGTACTGTAGAATGACAATAAACAATCCTGAACCCTGAAAACGGCATTTCCACGTCCCTTACGCAGTGAGTTTCCATTCTGTATGAAAATGTTTTTCTTCATTTCTCCTGTATTCCCTCTTCCTCGCACCATTCATTTCTGAGATCTACTTCCCCTGCCTAAATCCACTGTGGATTAACACATCTCTTCCAAATCTAGTTTCACTCCAATTGTGTGGTTAAATACCATTCTTTTAGTGGTGTTATCTTGAAGGGTGAATATTGGCCTGAACTCACCAGCGGTGCTAAGGTACTTTTACATGTATTTGAGGCGGGGAAGTGGGGCGGGACAGATCAATCTTTATTCTAAGAGGCAACGCGCCCAATAAGAAAGCACTCCTCCAGTGCTGCACTGGGAAAATTGGCCATTATCTTTGGGTTCAAGTGGGACTGGAACGTGTGACCTTCTTAACCCGAGACAACCATTAAAATCATTTAACTGGCCCACGACTGCTGAACAGCTCGCTCATCCTTGATAATCACTGGAGAAGCATGCTGGTGGGGTTCAGGGAAAGGACTTGTCAACCTTTTGGGAGCTATCCATTGGGAACGCATAGGAGCATTGCCACAGAACGCTTATTAAATGTGCTTTAAAAGAAGCCCAGTTCACAGGAAATCATCAGATGAAACAGTTGGCAGAACAGTCATAGCACTCACTGTTTCCTAGGAAAACAATGTGTCATCAGAAAACTAAAGATACACAGAACATTAAGGCTCCCATTGTTTTTCACCGAATCATGTTAACCTTGTAGATTAAATTGGAAACTTTTATTTGTTGAAAAAACAAATATGACAGCTTTTATTTCTCGCCAGTAGTTCCTCTTGGCTCCTTGAAGATACAATGTTCTGGAAATGATTAGATTATTTCCCCAGCTTTAGGTCAGTCTGCAAAGTTTGACCTTTAAGGTTCGAACAGTTTTGCTTTGCTGGTTTAGTGTCTCTCTCGCTCTGATCTCTGGTTGTGATACTATCTGTGTAGGGGGTTGGGAGGTTCCCTTTGCTGTTTCATAGTATCTCCTTGAGCTTTGTAGTGTAAGACATCAGGCATCCAGTAGAGTAGGGAGATGCAGTTGAAACATTTATTTTTGCACCGCTGACGCAGGACCTGTTCCTTTACCAGTGCAAAACAAAATGCTTGGGCAATCTTAAGCTACAAAAAAATAAATGCTGAAATGAAAGACAGCCATTAACTGTAATGAGCGGTGCCCCCTCCCTCATTCCATGTGCCCCAAACTTCAACTTCCCTGGGTGTTAAGAGTTATGAATTGCACAGTGGGGACGGAATGGTAAGGTTAAAAGGAGAAGGTGGTGCAGTTGTAAATATAATTGCAATTTAGTGCTTATATTTTGGAGGGGACAGAAAATCATGTGATGTGGGATGCAGCAACGTTGGGAAAAACTTGAGCTGTTACTGCGGTTTGGAAAGAGGCCATTTGGCTTGTTGAGCTGATGCCAGCTCTCTGCATAAACAACCCAGTTTGTCCTACTTCTAATCCTTTCAACAACTGTCTGAATTCTGTATCTCCTAGTTATTGACCTCATTGTCTTCCTATCCACCATTGCTGGGCTCCTTGCAGTTCAATTAAATCTTCCCTCAACTTCCGATGTTTTGTTGAAGACAAACCCAGCGTAGCAAAAGCTTTCACTGTGATTGAACTTCTCCAACCCCAGCATCGTCCTTGTAAATCACTTCTGAGCACTCTCAAAAGCTTCCACATCCTGTAATGCGATGATCAGCGTTACACAAAGTGCTTTAGTTGTCGTCCAACTGGAGTTTTGTGCCGCTCAACCACGACATCTATAACCTCCTGTACTCTCTGCATTGATCAATAATGGCATGCATCCCAGATGGTTTCATAACCATCTCATTTAGAAGGCTGGTCAGGTATAAAATTAAGTCCTAAACCAAACAATCTAAATCTGACCTAAGCATCTATAATTATATTTTTCCATATCTAATCTAACTCGACTGGAGTTGGTGCCATTGCAGAAGATATAATGCAACTTGCTATGCCACATATATATTATAGAATCATAAAATCCTACAGCACAGAAACAGGTTTTTCTGTTCTTCTTGTTCATGCTGAACTATTGTTCAGCCTCATCCCATAGACCTACACCCGGACCATAGCCCAACATACCCTCCCTCCCAAAATGAATTGAATTGAATTGACTTTATTTCTTACATCCTTCACATACTTGAGGAGTAAAAATCTTTATGTTATGTGCATTGTGCAATTAAATGTGTCACTCAAATGTTGAAACTAAACACCCTTATCCATCACTTCCACTGGCAGCTCATTCCACACTCTCACCAATCTCTGAGTGAAGAAATCCGCCCCCCCCCGCATGTTCTCTTTAAACATTTTACTCTTAACCTATGATCCCTAGTCCTCCTCTCACCCAACTTCAGTAGAAAAAAAAACAACAGGAATTCTGCAGATGCTGGAAATTCAAGCAACATACATCAAAGTTGCTGGTGAACGCAGCAGGCCAAGCAGCATCTATAGGAAGAGGCGCAGTCGACGTTTCAGGCCGAGACCCTTCGTCAGGACTAACCCTGCTTGCATTTACCCTATCTATACCCCTCATAATTTTGTATACTTCTATCAAAGCTCTCCTCATTCTCCTATGTTCCAGAGAATGAAGTCCTAACCAATTCAACCTTTCCCTATAACTCAGGTTCTCAAGTCCTGGGAACATCCTTGTGAATTTTCTCTGCACTTCTCTTATACAACTTCAACTTAACATCCCACCTCCTGTACTCGATATATTGATTTATGAAGCCAATGTGCCATAAGCTCTCTTTATGATGCTATCTACCTGTGATGCCATTTTCAAAGAATTATGAATCTGTATTCCCAGATCTCTCTGTTGAACTGCACTCTGCAGTGCCCTACCAATCACTGTGTAAGTCAGAATCGTGTTGGTGTTGATCGAGAACAAGCAGCTGAGAGCATTCACTAGTACCCGTATATTTATCAGATGTATAGTACTGTGCAAAGGGCTTAGGAACATGTATATAACAAGGGTGCCAAATACTTTTGCACAGTATTTTATTTGTCAACGTGGAGCGGGGAACAAGTTTATAAATCCGATGGGAGCAATGGATGTTGGGAATGGCAAGGGGTGAAGCGCCATGAGAAATGTGTGGGACCGGTGGCAGAGAAGGAGTGCCAGGGCAGGGTATGGCACGGATGCAGGCACACCCAGCCCTGAGACACCAGGAAAGGTCATTTCATTCCAAACAACTGGTTTATTGATCATTACAGAATGTCCCTCTTCCCCTCTCCCTTCCTCTCTTCCCAACCATGATTCCCCTCTCCCTGCCTCCTTCCCACTCTCAGTCCACAACAGAGAAAGATATCAGAATCAGGTTTATCATCACTCACATATGTTATGATTTTTTTGTGACAGCGGTACAGTGCAATACATAACATGACTACGGTGTTGTGCAGAAGTCTTAGGCACCCTTGCTATATGTCTAAGACTGTATACCAAACAAGATCGAAGCACAACACAAGATCTGGGTTGTGTGACTGTGTTCTCCCCTCATCCAGCTGCATTGTTATTTAGACAGGTAGTTAACATGCCTATACTTCTCAATAGCATATCTCAACAGTATGCAAGACAAGGCTTTCACTGTAACTTGCTACATTTGACAATAATAAAACAATACCAATGCCAATAAGCTTTAATATACTCTGTATTCCCTGAAACACGTTTTCCCTTCCCAAATGCCAGGTGTCTAGATTGGTGCTCAATCCCATTTCTGAACAATGGGGAACAGGCATATTCTTCACTGCATTCCTGGGCAGTTGATAGATTCCCCTGCTCTTCTTTATTATAGCTTGTGGGGTTTTTAAGGGATGGTGGGTCGATTGAATGGGGTAGAAATGGTCCATCATCAACCAGATGGGCCGAGTGGTGCACTTGTCAGCTGAACCTTCTTTTTAATCATGTGTCAATTTCTCCACGTGGGATTCACAAACTACATTGATACAGGTGGTGAAAAATGTTACAGAAGCCAAAAGAGAACAAAAGAAAATAAGCACAAGAGGTTCTGTAGATGCTGGAAATCCAGAGTAATACACATAAAATGCTGGAGGAACTCAGCAGATTAGGAAGTGTCTATGGAGAGGAATAATGAGTCAACACAGTCCTGATGAAGAGTCTCAGCCTGAAACGTTGACACTTTTTCTTTTCCATAGATGCTACCTGACCTGCTGAGTTCCTCTAGCATTTTGTTTCTATTATTGTAGATCAAGCAAGCCCTGTTTAAAATTAAACAGATCTTGAAATTGGCTTTATTTGTCACATGTACATCGAAATGTACAGTGACATGTGATGAAGACTGACAGTCCAAGAATGTTCTGGGGGCAGCCCGCAAATGTCACCATGTTTCTGGTGCCAACATAGCATGGTGACAAATGACTGACCCTTACTAGCCTGTATGTCTTTGAAGTGTGGGAGGAAATTGGAGCACCAGGATCAAACACACATGGTCACAGGGAAAACGTGGAAACAGCTTACAGAGAGCGGCAGGAATTGAACCCTAATAGCTGGAGTTGCGAAGTGTTATGCTAGTCAGTATGCTACCATGTCACCCAGTATGACCATGGGTTTAAAATGTGCCGTCTATTCCTGGCTTTGTCGCACAGCCTGTATCTGTAAAGAGCCATCATGGAGAAGTGTATCCTATTTTATCGTGATGTTATCAATCACAACTCATAGCAACATGAGATGTTGGCCTGTGTTCTCTCCAACCTGCTCTGCCATACAACAAGATCTTTCCTGCCCAATCCCTGTAACTCTTCATCACTCCAGTCAGGTAAGTATCTAACCTGGACCTGCAAATATTCAAAGTCCCAGCAGCTACAACTCCCTGGGACAGAGGTAGTAAACCCTGCATGATTCCCTCCAAATCATCAAGGCTTGGAAATATGTGGCCAGTCCTTCATGTTCACTGAGTCAAACCCCTAGCAGAGCCCTCGCAATGGCACCAAGGGAGGCTCTCTGTGAGAAGTACCTTTGTGGTTTAAGAAGGCAACTCAACATCAACATGGATGATGTTGACCATCGTTGCCAAATTTCCAAAAATACCAAAATAAGAAAAAACCCGGGGAGAAGAGATTCTTCAATTAGGCTTCCTTTTTTCTTGAGACAAACTTTACAGCATCTACCCTGTCAAACACCCTTTGAACCTCTGTGTTTAAAGATGATCTCCCTCATTCTCCTAAGCTCCACAGAGTATGGGGCCAAGCTCATCATCATGGACCTACATTAATCTCTTCATCCCAGGAAATGATTTATGATACTACATTCAAGGTTCCCCATGTTCAAAGGATCAAAGGTTCAATTTCATGTCAGAGAAATGTATACAATATACATCCTGAAATGCTTTTTCTTCACAGCCATCATCCACGAAAACAGAGGAGTGCCCCAAAGAATGAATGACAATTAAATGTTAGAACCCCAAAGTCCCCCCCCCCCCAGCTCCCCTTCCTCATCTACATAAGTGGCAGCAAGCAACAATCCCCCCTCCCCTCACCGGCAAAAAAAAGGCATCAGCACCCACCACCGAGCACTCAAGTGTAAGCAAAGCAATAGCAAAGACACAGATTTGCAGTTACCCCAAAGTCTTCGTGTTTCACCTCGTATAGGACATAACACAGGCTCTCTCTCTCTCTCTCCCTAATAAGGGAGAAGGAGGTGTCTCCGTTTTGCCAGCGAGCGGGGAGACATAACAAACAACTTGCTGGTTTACGATGTTAAAAGTCCGTTATGTCGCTTTTTTCAAGGTCTGTGCCTGAAGATCTTAAAGATCTCAGGTTTCCAGGCACACAGCTGTAGATGTTTCAACTCCCCAGCAACACATGGGCCTCTGACCCTCGATCTGGCCTTTTCCAGAGCCCCAGGATCTTAACTTCCAAATCCGAGCCGGACTCTTAGGCCGAGCCCTTGGCGTGCCGAACACAGGCAGTTATGAAACCCCGAGAACGGGTCCCAGTCCCGCAAAGTACCGAAGTCAGTGTGTAATTCCAGGTCAGGGTCTTCAAAAGAACCCTGAAAGGGAAAAATAGAGATATTAAAGATGGAAATAGAGCTGTTTCTGAAGATGCGAGCAAAGGAGTTGCTGTCATTACTCCTCTCCACCTCCCGTCATGAGAAACCTTCCCTAAATTTTTGTTCGTTGTTTGCTGAGGACCAGACCTGTGGCATGTAGGTCTGGTAACCCAAGTCTGTACCAGAAGACCAGGTATGACTTGCAGAGGGCTATGTCAAGAGTGAAGAAACAATTCTGAGTGAGGTTGGAGGCGATGTCAGGTGCACGTCAACCCTGACAGGGTTTGCAGGCCATTACTTCTTACAAAGCGGAACCCAATAGCATGAATGGCAGCGATGCTTCACTACCAGATGAGCTCAATGCCTCCTAGGTCCGCTTTGAAAGGGAGAATGTAACTACAGCTGTGAAGATCCCTGCTGCACCTGATGACTCTGTGATCTCTGTCTCAGAGGCTGATGTCAGGCTGTCTTTCAGGAGGGTGAACCTTTTCCAAGGCAGTAGGACCTGATGGAGTACCTGGTAAGGCTCTGAAAACTTGTGCCAACCAACTGGCAGGAGTATTCAAGGACATTTTCTTCCACTCACTGCTACAGATGGAAGTTCCCATCTGCTCTAAAAGGGTAACAATTATCATCATCACCATCGTCAGGTGCCATGCCCAGTTTGAGCTTTGACTGCCATGGCCCACACATTCCTGTTTCGGATCAAGTGGATCAATTCATTGGGATTCATTTCCAGTTCTCTGGCTACTGTCTCCATCATCATTTATCTTTGTCTTCCTCTTGCTTTCTTCTCTTCAATCTTTCCCATAATTACCGTGCATTCTAATTCTTCTTTCCTAATCACATGGTCACATATCCAATGAAGTTACGTTGCCTTTTCATGATCTCATACATTATTTCTCTTTTTGTGTTTGCTCTGTTCATGACATCCTCGTTAGATATTCGTTTAATCCATGATATTCTTTGCATCCTCCTCAAAAACCACATCTCTGCTGCTTCAATTCGTTTTCTCATGTTACTAGATATTGTCTAACATTCTGAGCCATATAACATAACTGGATAAATGTAACATTTCAGTACTCTGAGGCGGGCTGTCATGCCTAGTTTAGTATTGGTCAGTATACTCTTCATTCTCATAAAGGTGTCTTTTGCCATCCCTATTCTTATTTTAATGTCCATGTCGCACCTGCCATCTGATGTCACCTAGCTTCCTAAGTAGCAAAAGTTCTGTACTTGTTTTATGTCTTCCCCATTTATTCTCAGCCTGCAGATAGGATTCTCCTTCTTTTTGGAGATCACCATACATTCTGTCTTTTTGCATTTGATAGATAGACCCATTCAACAATTATATCAATTAAGTTTTGTAGTTCTTCCTCCGTACTTGCAATTAACACAGTGTCATCTGCATATCTGAAATTATTGATGTTTTCACCACCAACTTTGATTCCCAAGATGTCTCTTATTTTTTGTAATATTGTTTCACTGTACACATTAAATAAATCAGGGGAGAAAACACACCCTTGTCTAACGCCTCTCGTGATTTTCATAAACTGACTCACTTCTCCATCTATTCTTACAGCGGCAGTTTGTTCTCAGTACAGATTTCTGATTAGGCGGAGGTCCTTCGAATCTAGAACTAGAATTTTCTGTAATAATTCAAATAACTTATTATGCTTCACTTTATCAAATTCTTTTGTGTAGTTGATAAAACAAACAACCAAAGCTTTTTGCACTTGGATAGCTCATTCTGATAGTATCCTTAACATCAATATTGCGTTTCTTGTACCTTTGTCTTTCACAAAACCACATTGTTCTTTACCTATTTCAACTTGCATCTTACTTTTAGCTTTTGTCAGGTCAAGTCATGTCAAGACACTTTTTATTGTCATTTTGACCATAACTGCTGGTACAGTACACAGTAAAAATGAGACAACATTTTTCAGGACCATGGTGCTACGTGAACAATACAAAAACTACACTGAACTACGTAAAACAACACAAAACTACACTAGACTACAGACCTACTCAGGACTGCATAAAGTGCACAAAACAGTGCAGGCATTACTATAAATAATAAACAAGACAATATGCACAGTAGAGGGCAGTAGGTTGGTGTCAGTCCAGGCTCTGGGTATTGAGGAGTCTGATGGCTTGGGGGAAGAAACTGTTACATAGTCTGGTCTTGAGAGCCCGAATACTTTGGTGCCTTTTGCCAGATGGCAGGAGGGAGAAGAGTTTGTATGAGGGGTGCGTGGGGTCCTTCATAATGCTGTTTGCTTTGCGGATGCAGCGTGTGGTGTAAATGTCTGTAATGGCAGGAAGAGAGACCCGATGATCTTCTCAGCTGACCTCACTATCCGCTGCAGGGTCTTGTGATCCGAGATGGTGCAATTTCCGAACCAGGCAGTGATGCAGCTGCTCAGGATGCTCTCAATACAACCTCTGTAGAATGTGGTGAGGATGGGGGGTGGGAGATGGACTTTTCTCAGCCTTCGCAGAAAGTAGAGACACTGCTGTGCTTTCTTTGCTATGGAGCTGGTGTTGAGGGACCAGGTGAGATTCTCCACCAGGTGAACACCAAGAAATTTGGTGCTCTTAACGATCTCTACGGAGGAGTCGTCGATGTTCAGTGGAGAGTGGTCGCTCCAAGTCCTCCTGAAGTGAACAACCATCTCTTTTGTTTTGTTCACATTCAGAGACAGGTTGTTGGCTCTGCACCAGTCCGTTAGCCACTGCACCTCCTCTCTGTATGCTGACTCATCGTTCTTGCTGATGAGACCCACCACGGTCGTGTCATCGGTGAACTTGATGATGTGGTTCGAGCTGTGTGTTGCAGCACAGTCGTGGGTCAGCAGAGTGAACAGCAGTGGACTGAGCACACAGCCCTGGGGGGCCCCCGTGCTCAGTGTGATGGTGTTAGAGATGCTGTTTCCGATTCGGACTGACTGAGGTCTCCCAGTCAGGAAGTATAGGATCTAGTTGCAGAGGGAGGTGTTCAGGCCCAGTAGGCTCAGCTTTCCAATCAGTTTCTGAGGAATGATTGTGTTGAATGCTGAACATTCCATGAACAGCATTCGAATGTACGTGTCTTTTTTGTCCAGGTGGAGGGTGATGGCAATGGTGTTGTCTGTTGAACGGTTGGGACAGTACGCGAACTGCAGGGGGTCCAGTGAGGGGGGCAGCAGGGTCTTGATGTGCCTCATGACGAGCCTCTTGAAACACTTCATGATGATGGATGTGAGTGCAATGGGACAGTAGTAATCAAAATTCTTAAAAGTATCTTGGTGATGTGACTCATTAAACTTATGGTCCTATGTAATTCACATTCTGTTGCTCCAGGTTTCTTAGGAAGAGTGATAAATACTGATTTTTTCATCTCTTCTGGTATTATGCCACTTTCATAAATGTCTGATTAAATCAGTAAGTTTTTCAATTCCATAATCTTCAAGGATAATTTGTTCTGTTACTAATTCATCAGGACCTGCTGCCTTTCCTTTCCTCATCTTATTTATTGCATTACAAACTTCAAATTTAAAATACTTGAACCTTCAATGTTTTTCTTAATTTCTGGTTTTTCACCTTGATTGTCTTCAAACAATTCCTGAATATACTCAGTCCATCTGTTCATAATCTCATCTTTTTCCATGATAATGGTACCGTCCTTTGCTTTCAAACATCCACCTGAAGAACAGAGGTGCTTTTTACCAGTGATATTCTTGATTTGTTGATGTAACCTTTTTGGATCAGTAAGAGGGATTCTTTCTATTTTTTCTATTTCTAACAATTATACCAGTGCTTAAGTAGAGTAGTGTGAGCTGCCTTAATGACTATCACTCAGTACCACTCACATCTACAGTGATTAAATGCTTTGAGAGGTTGTTCATAGCTAGAATCAACTCCTGCCTCAGCAAGGAGTGTAATTTGCCTTTCTCCACAGTAGTTCTATTGCAGACGCAATCTCAATAGCTCTTCACATGGCCTTAGATCACCTGGACAATAAAAACACCTATGTCAGGATGATGTTCAGAATCAGAATCAGAATCAGGTTTATTATCACCGGACTGTGACATACATAATCTAGCAGAGAGAGAAAAAAAACCAAATAAAATAAAACATCATAATAAATAAACAAGTAAATCAATCATGTATATTGAATAGATTATTAAAAAATGCGCAAAAACAAAAATAATGTATATTAAAAAGTGTGAGGTAGTGCTCATGAGATCAATGTCTATTTAGGAATCGGATGGCAGAGGGGAAGAAGCTGTTCCTGAATCGCTGAGTGTGTGCCTTCAGGCTTCTGTACCTCCTACCTGATGGTAACAGTGAGAAAAGGGCATGTCTTTCTGAGACACCGCTCCCTAAAGATGTTCTGGGTACTTTGTAGGCTAGCGCCCAAGATGGAGCTGACTAGACTATAGCTAAGGACTTAACAGCATAATTCCCACAGACCTGATCAATAATCTCCAGAACCTGGGCCTCTGTACCTCCCTCTGCAATTGGATCTTTGATTTCCTAACTGAAAGACCACAATCTGTGCAGATTGGTGATATCCTCCTCACTGACGATCAACTCTGGCACACCTCAGGGGTGTGTGCTTAGCCCACTGCTCTACTCTCTCTATACCCATGACTGTGGGGCTAGGCATAGCTCAAATATCATCTATAAATTTGCTGATGATATGATCATTGTTGGCAGAATCCCAGACAGAGATGGGAAGGCATACAGGAGCAAGATAGACCAGCTAGTTGAGTGGTGTTGCAGCAACATCAGTTGTAGATTTCAAAGTGTAAGACAAGGGAACATGAACCAATCCTCACAGAGGGATCAGAAGTGGAGAGAGTGAGCAATTTCAAGTTCCTGGTTGTCAGGATCGCTGAGGATCTAACCTGGTCCCAATATATCAATGCAGCTATAAAGAAGGCAAAACAGCAGGTATATTTCATTAGGAATTTGAGGTGATTTGGTTTGTCACCTGAAACACTCAAAAACTGCTATAGCTGTACCATGGAGAACATTCTGACAGGCTGCATCACTGTCTGGTATGGAGGGGCTACTGCACAAGATAGGAAGAAGCTGCAGAAAATTGTAAAATTAGTCAGCTCCATCTTGGGTGCTAGTCTCCATAGTATCCAGGAGGGCTTCAAGGAATGATGCCTTAGAAAGGCGGCTTCTATCATTAAGGACCCCCTACCGCCCAGTACAAGCCCTCTTCTCCAAATTTGGAGACCACACCTGGAGTACTGTGTGCAGTTTTGGTCTCCAAATTTGAAGAAGGACATTCTTGCTATTGAAGGAGTGCAGCGTAGGTTCTCAAGGTTAATTCCCGGGATGGCGGGACTGTCACATGTTGAAAGATTGGAGCGACTGGGCTTGTATACTCTGGAATTTAGAAGGCTGAGAGGGGATCTTATTGAAACATATAAGATTATTAAGGGATTGGACACACTGGAGGCAGGAAGCATGTTCCAGCTGATGGGTGAGTCCAGAACCAGAGGCCACAATTTAAGAATAAGGGGTAGGCCATTTAGAACAGAGTTGAGGAGAAACTTTTTCACCCAGCGAGTGGTGGATATATGGAATGCTCTGCCCCAGAAGGCTGTGGAGGCCAAGTCTCTGGATGCTTTCAAGAAAGTGATGGATAGAGCTGTTAAAGATAGCGGAATCAAAGGTTATGAGGATAAGGCAGGAACTGGATACTGATTGTGGATGATCAGCCATGATTACAGAGAATGGCGGTGCTGGCTCAAAGGGCCGAAGGGCCTACTCCTGCACTTATTGTCTATTGTCTATTGTCTCTTCTCGTTGTTACCATCAGGAAGGAGGTACAGAAGTCTGAAGGCACACACTCAGTGATTCAGGAACAGCTTCTTCCCCTCTGCCATCCGATTTCTAAATGGACATTGAACCCATGAACACAGCCTCACTTTTATTATATTATTTATGTTTTGCACTATTTTTAATTAATTTAATATACACATATACACTTACTGTAATTGATTTACTTATTTACTTTTTCTTCTATATTATCATGTACTTCACGATATGCTGGTAATTTTAAACCTGATTCTGATTCTGATTCTAAATCTTCCAGCTTGCTGAGACTCTGGTTAGGTTGCATCCGGGGTATTGCACTCCACATGGTCACAGGATGCGGAGGTTTTGGAGAGGGTGCAGAGGAAGTTTACTCGGATGCTCCCTAGATTAACACGGATGTGCTATTTGGACAAGCTTGGGTTGTTTTCTGTGGAGGATCAGAGGCTGAGGGGAGACCTCAGAGGAGTCACAAGGTGATGGGAGACGTAGAGTAAACAACCTGCATCTTTTCGTCAGGGTTGAAATACCTCATTCTAGAGATCGTTCACTTAAGGTAAGAGGGGTACGTTGAAAGGAAATGTGTAGGGCAAGTTATTTATGTAGACAGTGGTGGGTGCCTGGAATACATTGCCAGGGATGGTAGTGAAGGCAATTATGAGAAGAGGCATTTAAGGGGTTCTTAGATAACCACATGAATGTGCAGAGAATAGTGGAATATGGACATTGTGTAGGCAGAAAGGACAATTTTAGTTGGGCATTTGATTACTAGTTCAATGAGCTTGGCACAACAACATGGGCCAAAGGGCGTATTGTGCCAGACCATTCTACGTTCTAAATAAACTTGTTCCATTTAGCACCTTCTGTGTGACAGAAGTTGCCCATTGGGGTTCCTATTAAATCTTTCCCCTCCTGTTTTAATCCTATCCCTCTTGTTCTTGATTCCTCAACCCTGGATAAAAGTGTCAGAACATTTGGATATGCCCAAGTGCGGAGAGTGAGAGAGAGAGACTGAATGGGGTCAACAGGACTGAGAACTGTTGCAGAATTTAAAGGAAAAGGAAAAGAATAAATGCTAGGCCAACAGGGCCATTAACTAAAGCTCTCAGATCGAAAGTTAAGTGCCAACATTGTGGCTGAAAGCAATACCAAAATACAAAATGAATACTGCTCCTTTCCAGCATCAGCTGAAGTGGTAAAACACACACACAAAATGCTGCAGGAACTCAGCCGGTCAGGTAGCACCTATGGAATGGAATAAACCCTTGGCATTTTGGGCTGAGACCCTTCATCAGGACTGGAATGTTGACTGTTTATTCCTTTCCGCAGATGCTGCCTGACCTACTGAGTTCCTCCAGCATTTTGTGTGTGTTGCCTTGGATGTTCAGCGTCCGATTTTCTCGTGCTTGTGAGTCGAGGTGGTGGTCCTCTCCCCTGGACGAGGGCGAGGGTAAGCAGGGAGCATGGTGTTGTTGAGCTTTTGGTTCCAGTCTCAACAAGACTACAAGGAAAAGAAGGGAGTTAAATACCGGCAGAATGAGCCAGTAATTAGCTGGAAGGTGCATGCGCTCGAGTGCAATTGTCCAACTTGCGGTGCAACCTGCCTACGGGGGTGTGTAGACGCCACAGCAGAGTGTGTGATTGTGACAAAAAGACTGGGTTCATTCGCCCTATCTATGCGCCCCATGATTTTATACACCTCTGTAATCCAGTATTAGTCTCCTACGAGCCAAGGAAAGTAAGGTCCTAGGCTGAGCCACCTCTCCCTAATACATCAAGTTTTGGCAGCATTCTCATGAAACATTTTGGTACTGTACTCGTTCCAGCTTAATGGCATCTTTCCTATGGGGCCAAGGAATCCAAGTGCATCCTCAACAGCGTAAAGTTCTATCCTTGACCGATGAAGGCCAATGTGCCAAGAGCCTTCCTCACCACCCTGCCTACCTGCAACGCAGGTACATACTTGTACCCCTCAGTCCTTCTGCTCTGCAACACTCCTGTGGTCATTTAACACACGCAAAATGCCGGAGGAATTCAGGTCAGGCACCATCTATGGAGAGGGAAAACCGGATGGCGTTTCCGACCAAGACCCTTCCTCAGAACTACAAGGGAATGAGGAGGGAGGTGGGAGAAAGGGAAAGGGGTACACGCTGCCAGGTAATAGGTAAAACTAGGTGAGGAGGGAAAGGGTGTGCTGGGGTGGGGGGGGGGTGATGAAGTGAGAAGCCGGCTGGCGATAGGTGGAAAAGGTAAAGGGCTAAAGAAGAAGGAATCTGATAAGAGAGGAGAGTGCAGCACCATGGAGGAAGGTAAGGAGGAGGGACACCAGAGGGAGGTGATAGGGTGTGTTAGTGTGCTCAGGCTTAGCTTCACTGGTCCTTGACTACTAAAGAAAAACATTCCATATGCCTTTAAGCCACATTATTGACCTGTCCTGCTCTCTTTAAATGACCGTACATGTACATTTATTGTATACTTATTGTGCATTTTTTTGCTTTGTTGCACCTCCACAAGCGAATTACTTCTTCTAAAGAGAGTGTCTCTTAGAGAAGAAAATTGCTCACAGCTCTGTCTTCAATCATCTACTCAGCATTGCATTTCACGGAGGTTTGGACATGCAAGCTGATGGGTTCACAGCAGCCTTGTCAGATCATTAAAAAAATGATTTGCATGTCTCTTCGCTGACCCCAGGACTTCGTGGAGTGCTTTACAGCCAAGGTGAGGTGTAGTTAGTGAGATGATGGGAAACGTGGCGGCCATATTGTGGAGAAAGCTTCCATAAACAACGACCAGATGACGATGAGATAATCTGTTTCTAACGGTGTTGGGTAAGGAATAATTCTCGGCTCTGATTGTAAGCACTGCTGTGGGGTCTGATAGAGCAGACAGGGTCCCAGTATTGTGTCTCTTCAGAAAGCTGTAGCTCATTGATCCAGGAAGAACCACAGCCTAGATTCTGTGTTTAGGTCCCTATGGTGGGACTGCTTTATAATAAAATGATTTCAGAATGCTTATGGTTTAGCAGTCAGTTCTTTTTTTTTAACTGAGGTCCTACTAACAGCAGAAGCCATATATCCTGCCGTATGGAGGTGACCCTTCAGCCCACTGAGCCTGTGCTATCTATCAATCGCCCACTTACACTATTCCTATCCAAGCTGGATAGAGTGGATGTGGAGAGTCTATAGTGGGGGAATCCAGGACCAGAGGGCACAGTCTCAGAATACAAGGATGTCCCTTTAGAACAGAATGGTGAATCTGTGAAATTCATTGCCACAGATACCTGTGGAGGCCAAGTCATTGGGTATATTTCAAGTGGAGGTTGATGGTTTTTTGATTAGTAATGGCATCATACAGGAGAAGGCAAAAGAATGGGATTGAGAGGGATAATAAATCAGCCATCATAGTATGGTGAAGCATGCTCGATGGGCCAAATGGCCTAATTCTGCTCCTATATCTTATGGTCCTATGGTCAAATAGTACCCCCTCCCCACAGATTCCAATGACCTATCGACACACCAGAGACACTGTACAGTGGTCAATATACCTCTCGACTGAACATCTTTGGGATGTGGGAAGAAACCAGAGCTCCTGGGGACAACCCACAGGGTCACAGGGAGAACGTTCAAACTCCACCCAGGCAGCATCCAAGGTCAGGATTGAAGCCGGAATTTGTTCAATCTGCACGACTGTGAGGGCCCTGCTGAATCTGTAAAAAGGATATGGATTTTTTTTCCTTTGTGGGTGGTCTCATTCATATCAAGAGGGTTGATCGCATGACAGTGCAGAACAGGTTTACCAGGATGCTGCCTGGATTAGAGAGCATGAGCCGTCGGGAAAGGTTGTTCTCCCTAGAGCATTGGAAGCTGAGTGGAGACCTGATAGAGGCCATTGAGAGGTGTAGATAGTCAGAAGCTTTCCCCCAGGTGCAAATGCCAAACACCAGAATGCATGCTTTGAAGGTTATAGGTGGGGTTGAGTTTAAATCAACATTTATGCACAGTGTTGTAGGGACCTAGACTGGGTTACGAGGGCTTGTAGTGGAAGCAGGCAGTTTGGTAGGTTTTAAGTGCCTTTTAGATAGCACGTGACTATAAAGGGAATGGTGGGATATAGATGATACACAGGAGGGGGACACTTAATATATATTGGCATCAAGATCAACATAATATTGTGGGCTAGGTATTTTGCCCAGCGCTGCAGTCCTGATGAAAGGCTTTGGCCTGAAGTGTCGACTCTTTATTCCTTTTCACGGATGCTGCCTGGCCTGCTGAGTTCTTCCGCATTTTGTTTGTGTTACTCTGGACTGTTCTATGTTCTAAGGAGATTAAGCAAAATCCAATCTCGAGCAATAAAAGAAATTACTGGCTGAACTCAATAGGTGTCTGCGGAGACGGTGGGATAGACAACTTTAAGTTCCCAGATGTTACCATCTCGTCGCACTTTGATATAATCATGACAAAGATACGCCCAAGGCTCTCCTTTGTTAGGAGTTTGAGGAGATTCAGTATGTCACAAGAGGCTCCTGCAGCTTTCTACAGATGGATGGTGGTGACTAGTTGCATCATAGCCTGGAATGGAGGCTCCAATGCACAGGATTGTAAGAGGCTCAATCATAGGTACAACACTCCTCACCACTGAAGTCGTCTTCAAGGGCTGATGCCTCAAGAAGGTGGCATTCATCGGTAAAGACACTTACCATCTGAAGTATGTCATCGTCTTGCCTCTACCATCAGGGAGGAAGTATGGGAACCTGAAGACCCACACTCAATGATTCCGAAACAGCTTCTCCCCCTTTGTCATCATATTCATGAGTGGCCCATGGAGACAACTTCTTTACTCCTTTGTTTATGCACTTTTTATTTTGTAATTTATAGTAATTTTATGTCTGCACTGTACTGCTGTCACAAAATAAATTTCACATCGTATAAGACAGTGCTAAAATCAATATGATTGTGATTCTCATTCTGATTGAAGAGTCAACAGCAGGATAGAAGCACCCTCTGGGCAACAAAGGTTTGCTTCGCCACCTCTGCCCATATCTCATTAACGTATAGCTTAACTTTCCCCTGAATTCCTGAATTATTAGTGGAAAGAGAGCATGGGGTTAATTTTAAATCCTGCCAGACTACAGCTCAGGAGAGTGGTCAGGGACGATTTATGTTGCTGGCCCATTGATTACTTTTTTCTTCTGAAAATGAACTCAGCACCTTTCCACAGAAATGCACAGAACATCAAAGATTCCTACTTCCCTCAACCCCTGCTCCAGTTCAGTCCTGCCCCTCCACCCCCTCTCCCCCAGCACAGATCCACACAGCCTCTCTGTGAGGATAAAACAGCCCCTTGCTACGTAAGCTTCGTGAATAGTTCAGGACCCTTGACCTTGACCACACAGCAGGCAGGGAGATAGGCTGAACTTGCTCTGTGTGCCATAGCTCTGATACAAACGTTGCCAAGAAAGTGACAATGGACTGTGTGGGCCTTTGTATAATGACCTTGAACAAGATGGCCTCAAACCCGGCGCAATGGTGGAAAATCACCTTTCATCTTCAGGCCGTTGCAAGAGAATTGGCAGAACTTCCACCTGCAAAGACATAACACGGCTGAGCCCTTGTGCTTCCAGTCTGAATTTATCTATCTAACTTTATCTCTATATGGAATAATCAAGGTTGTTCGATGTAGTTGAAGTATTTGCCATAGTGGTGAGCTTTATAATAGTCTCAGTGAACTAACAATTCTGGTGCAGAAGGAGACTATTTGACTAGTTGCTTGTGTTCCAGCATTGCTAGTGAGCTATACAATTGGTTCCACCACCCGTTGTCCCCATATATTCTTGGGCAATATTCTTTAAAAAAAAATTGGCCATATGACTCTTGACTCCTGTGGCATCTTCCTACGCACATACAACCCGAGACCACTTTACTGGGAACCTCCTGTGCCTAATAAAGAGGGCACTGAGTGTATGTTCATGGTCTTCTCCTGCTGTAGCCCATCCACTTCAAGGTTCAACATGACCTGCATTCAGAGATACCCTTCTGCACACCACTATTGTGACTTGTTGTTATTTGAGTTACCGTCAGCTTGAGCCAGTCTGGCCATTCTCCCCTGACTTCTACCATTAACAAGGCATTTTCACCCACGGTACAACCGCTCACTGGATGTTTGGATGTTTTTTTTTTCTGTTTATCGTACAATTCTCTGTAAACTAGAAGCTGCTGTGCATGAAAATTGTTACAATCAATGAAAAAAAAAATCTGGAGGTTGGAAGAGAACGTATATCATGTACGGTCCTGTTGAATAGGTCTGCCTGACCCACGTAAGTAATGAACAAGTTCACGCGATAAATAAGTCAAATGTACATGCACAGGGTAAATAGGTCAGACCTTAATTGATAGATGGACCAGCCTGCGAAATCGACCAATCACATGATGTCACATGACCAGTCACGCGGTGGACGGGACATCGCTCTGCCCGTAAGTTTTTAGGCGACACCAGCTTGATAATATTCCACCGGTTTTCCGGACAGTTCTGATTGGTGCAATCCAAAAGCCCCAGCATCAAGTGTTGGTCTGGATTCAGAGCTTTCAATTGGGGATTCTGTTTCGATAGGTGGTGGAGCGAACGCATCTTGTTCACCAGCTTGTTGTGGAATGAGAGATTCATTTGGCTGTTTTCTGATGTGGTCCAGATGTCGGCAGCATACGCTACCATCCTCAAGTAACTTGTGGACCCTCTTTAACAACATCTTCTCCTTACATCCACCTTCGGCACTCAGGATTCAGGCAAACATGAAAACTCAAAGTACTGCACATTGTTTCTGTCTCTTACTCAGTCGTCCCGCTCTGGGCGCAATAAATCCAATTGGAAACACAGTCTGCAGCCCAATAATAGTTTAGATGGAGAGAAACCTGTGGTAGCTTGTGGGGTTATTCAGTACCTGAATGAAAACCTGGTTATTCTGGTGTATATGTCTCCATTCAACTTTTGTACCCCTTGCTTGACAGCCTGAACAGCTCTTTCAGCAATACCGTTTGATGATGGGTGATAAGGGGCGTAGGTTGCAATCGAACTCCATCGTCTTGTAAAAATTGTTTGAATTCCTCACTTATAAATGCGGGACCATTATCACAGCCCATAGCATCGGGGATTCCATGCATTCAAAATAGTGCACGCAAAATGTTTATCATCATCTGGCTGGTCAAAGTCTTCACCAGTTTGGCCTGGATCTATTTAGAAAGCGCATCGGTGACTACCAATAGCATGTGGCCGTCCAATGGACCAGCAATGGACATGTAAACATTTCCAGGGTTTGGTGGGCCAATGCTGTGGAACCATGGTATGGGAGCATTTAAAGATCGAAACTGCTGGCATGGATTGCATACACAAACAATGCGCTCAATGTCTTCATCAATTTTCGACCACCAAACGTAATTGCAGGCTCGCGCCTTCATGCTTGATAATTGGTATTTCTGGAAAGGCACAATGTAGCTCTTCCAGGATAGGGGACCACAATCCTCCAGGAATTACAATATGACTTCCCAACAGTAGACAACCATCGCAGATACTAAGCTCATTTTGATGTCTGGCATAAGGGTAGCACAGTTTCGTTGGCCATCCATCTTCTACAAACCTTTTTACTTGTGCTAATGTTACATATCACTCAATTTCTTCTGTTACTCGAGAAGTGCTGATTGGAGATGCATTGACCCAGGCCAGTAGGAGTACCAGCTCGCCTGGAAGCTCTGACTCGCGAGGATATTCACATAATGGAAGATGGCTAAAGGTATCTGCGGTGTAATTGTATTTACCGGGAACATACGACATTGTGTACTGATGAGTGGACAGGAATAGAGCCCACTGTTGCATCCATAGTGATGCCATCTGCGGCACAGCCTTGCTTTCACCAAACAATCCCACCAATGCCTCGTGGTCCGTATGAATCTAGAAACATTGCCCGTACAGGTAATGGTGAAAATGCGTAACCCCAAAAACAACTGCCAGTACTTCCTTGTCCAACTGTGCATAGTTTAGATCGGCTGGGTTAAGAGTGCATAATGCAAAAGCGATAGACTTTTCATCACCGAACATATTCTTCTGGGTTAGCACTGCACCAACACCATACAGGAAAACTCACAGTACAAAAGTATTGGCACCCTGGGTCTGAAGTGCATTAGTGCTTATGATTAAGTCAGCCTTTGATATCGCAAATGGCATGGAAACAGCAGATAAGAATGAAGTTTTGTTGCAACAGTGCGAACCACAAGGAGAGGCGACGTCCACATCAGCAACAACTGCAGCATATTATACTGATGTTATCAAGGTGTCCCTAGCTAAGGAAAAAGGGAATTATACTCCAGGTTTCCAATGCAGACATCCCACCCTGCAAAAACTCATTTCAGGGAGGTAGCACCATCAATTTGCAGGAGACTCCCGGAACTTCCAGGAGAGGTGGGATGTTTGCAATAGAGTAGCTCCTTAGCAGCTAGCCAGTTAGTTTAAATAACGTTAGCTATGATAATGAACGAATGACACCTGTTAAACTCACCTCAGCATGTCTTTTACAGTCTTAACCCACCATGGGCAATAGAAAAGGTGGGAGGAGAAGATGGCAGCGCGACGCAGCACGCGCAGCTCTCCGGTGAAACGATATCGTATCTGTTAAATAGGGGCCGTGGACAATTCTGATTTGATGAAGACAGATGTGAGAAGCAGAGGAACATCTGGAGAAATTTCTGGAATGCCTGGTTCGCTGCTGTTGTTACTGTGCAATTGAGAATCTCCGGAGGGTAGGCCCCAAAATCCCCGGCTTTGCCTGCTGCTGGCGACCGAAGCTGAGGTCGAAACGTTCGGATAGAGATGGTGCTCGGTACTCGGTGTCGGAGGGCTGATCGGAGCTCGAAGTTTTCGGACGACTCAGAGTCGGACTGTGGTCGGGCATGGCAGGGAGAGTTTTCTTCCTTCGCCCGTCTGCGTGAGATGTGGGACTTTTGAGAAACTTTGAACTTTTTTACTGTGCCATGGACTGTTCTTCATCAAGTTATGGTATTGTTGCACTGTTGTAACTATATGTTATAATTATGTGGTTTTGTTAGCTTTTCAGTCTTGGTCTGTCCTGTGTTTTTGTGATATCACACTGGAGGAATATTGTATCATTTCTTAATGCATGCATTACTAAATGACAATAAAAGAGGACTGCGTGTCCTCATAATCTAATCTACAAAGTAAAAAAAAGTCATTGTTGCAAACAGTGCAGTGAGCAACACTGTCATGATTTTTGACCCCGATTAGGCAGGGGTACACTTTAGTGTAGTCTGGGGTGAAGTATGTTTTATATTTTCTTTTTTTGGAACACTCTGCCATGGCGCGCTCGCTCTCTCTCTCTTGCACTCTCGCTCTCGCGCTCTCTCTCGCTTTCGCGCTCTCTCTTGCTCTCTCACTCACTCTCTCGCGCTCTCTCACTCTCTCTTTCTGTCTCGCTCTTGCGCTCGCTCTCTCATACTCTCTCTTCCTCTCACGCTCTCTCTCTCTCTCTCTCGCGCTCTGTCTCGCTCGCTCTCAAAAAAATCGATTTCCGGGATATTGTGTATAATTTGCGGGCATCACGGAGCCGCTATCAATATGCGGGAGACTCCCGGAACTTCTGGGAGAGGTGGGATGTCTGCCAATGTTACCGTTTGTGGTGAATTTCACCAGAAGCCTAACTGACTATCGACACCGAGACTCTGCTATACTTGCCAAAAGAAAGGACACTTGACAAGAGTTTGCCGATCTGGGCTTCCACCCAAACCGGAATGTTCCACAGCAGCACAATACGTGGCTCTGGAGACGGACGTACTCAGATGGTCTAGGGCCAGTTCCCCCTACACGGATGGTTTTAAAGATTAACGCAGCTCCATTCCCTTTGAACTCGACCCTGGATGCCCTATTGCTCTATGCAGTGAAAAGACAGGGGTAAGTATGTTTGACCCTGACTCTTTGATGACTCTTACACCACGGTATTGCAGACGGAAGTATTACATGGGCGAGCAGTTACAGTTCCTTGGTTGTGACAGAATTCTACTTGAGCATGAAAGTCAATTGCACCAATTACCAGTGATCACTAATGGAGAAGGAATGAATTTACACCACTGCGATTGGCTACAAAAAGTGCCTGTCTTAGGTGTGTATCAGATGACATGTCGGTTGAGAGGTTACTCAAATATAAACGTCTTTTCGGCAATCCTGATGAAGGTAAGCTCAAGGGCACCAAAGTACGTCTTCCAGAATCAGGCATGGCCAAACCAAAGCTCTTCAAGGCACACTCCTTGCCAGACATACTTTGCCCCAAAGTTGAGGCACAGCTTATATGATTATAGAAAACAGTATCATTGAACCTATGAGGTTTTCACACTGGGCAACCCCTATTATGCCAGTAGTCAAGAGTGATGGGAGCATAAGGATATGCGAAGGTTACAAGATCACAGTGAATTCATGCCTACTCACCGACTACACCCAATTCCAAAGATAGAAGACAACCACGCAACACTAGAAGGTGGAAAATTCTTCACTAAATTTGACGTTCTTTTTCGTACAGGGGGGTGGGGGTGGGTTGGATGTTTCTCTCCAGTGACTTTCATGATCTTTCTTTGTTTTGTGGCTATCTAGAGAAGACAAATTTCAAAGTTATATAGGGATACATACTTTGATGATAAGTAAACCTTTGAACTGTTGACCCTCATGCATACCAACAGCTCGAACTAGAAGAGTAGTCTAAAAGCCTCACTACTATTGCAACCCACAGAGGCTTGTTCCAGTGTATGAGGCTCCCATTTGCATATATTCATCTCCAGCAATATTCCAACGTACCATCAAACCCTGCATTAAAGACCTGCCCAAAACAATAGCTTACTTAGTCTGGAGGGTAGAGCTTAGTCATGATGGAACTAAACGATGACTCCTTTGTTTGCATCTTCAGAAGCAGCTCTATTTCCATCTTTAATATCTCTATTTTTCCCTTTTAGGGTTCCTTTGAGGACCCTGTCCTGGAGTTACACACTGACTTCAGTTCTTTGTGGGAATGGGACCTGTTCTCAGGGTTTCATGACTGGCCGTTATTCGATATGCCAAGGATGCGGTCTAGGAGAATAGCTCACCTTCGGAGTTCCAGGATCTCGTGGCTCTGGAGATGGGAGGATTGAAGGTCGGTGTTCCGGCAGAGATTGGTGTGTCATGGGAGCCGGAAGATCTATGGCTGTGTGCCCAGGGACCTGAGATCTTTGGGCACAGAGCTTGGAAAAAGCGACACAATGGACTTCTAACATCAAAAACCAGCGAGTTGTTTGTTATGTCTCCCCTCTGCTGTTAAATGGGGACACCTCCTTCTCCCTTATTAAGGAGAGAGAGAGCCTGTGGTATGTCAAATACCGGGTGAACAATGTAGTCTTTGGGGTACTGCAAGTCTGTGTCTTTGCTGTTGCTTTGCTGCACACTTGAGTGATCAGTGGTGGGTGCCAATGCTTTTTTTTTGCTGGTGGGGGGGGGTGGGAATTATTGCTTACCGCTGCTTATGCATGGGAGAGGGGAGAGCTGTTGGGGAGGACTTTGGGTTTCTAACATTTAACTGTCATTCATTCTTTGGGGGCACTCCTCTGTTTTCGTGGATGGTTGCAAAGAAAAAGCATTTCAGGATGTATATTGTATACATTTCTCTGACATTAAATGTATCTTTGAAACCTTTGATATTCAGATTACTGGGTAGACCCCAGAAGAGCACTTGAATAATCTTGATAAAACCTCCTCCCGACTGAATCAGCGTGGTCTACAACTAAATCATGAGAAATGCATCATTCCGGCAGATCATTTTAGAATACCTGGGTCTTCGCTTGGATTCCAAATCCAATCAAAGAAAAGTTTCGCTCCATTCTTGAAGCCCAGCAACAAGGAACATCCTTGAACTTGGCTCCTTCTTGGGCATGTTCAATCGTCATGCCAGATTATTGAAGGTGACATTGGGACCAGGCAGAGGAATCTGCTTTTCAGAGAGCCAAGCTGAAGCTGACTCAATCGCAAGCATTAATACACTCCAGACTCGGGGTGCTAACAGTTTTGTACTGTGAAGTCTCCCTGTATGGTGTCGGTGTGATATAACCCAGAAGAATATGGATGGTGATGAAAAGTCTGTCACTTTCATGTTTTAACCCAGCCGAGCAAAACTAGTTGGATAAGGACATCAGCAGTTTCTGAGATACTTAAACCACCTGGTCTGGCACCAGCAATCATTCCATGGGTCAAAGTCACTTAGATCACATTTCTTCCAAATTCTGATGCTTGGTCTGAACAACAACTGAACCTTTTGACCATTTATGCATTGAGTTGCTGACACACGATTGGCTGATTAGATATTTGCATTAATGGGCATGTGTACAGGCATACCTAATGAAGTGGCCAGAGTGTATAGTGGCTGCACCAACAGTAATCACTGTATAGGTTCAATAAACTGATTAGAAAGGCTGGCTCTGTTATGGGAGTCAAACTGGACACACTGGAGGCTGTGGTAGAACAAAGGACCCTACAGAAAATGCTGGCAATTCTGGACAATTTTCTTACCCTCTGTATGCTACTTTGGCTGAACAGAGGAGCACTTTTAGTAATAGACTAAGACAACTGCGCTGCTCCAGAAAGCGTGATATGAGGTCATTCTTAAGGCTGATTTATACTTCTGCATACGGGCTACACTGTAGCCTACGCCGTAGGCCTGATATATACTTTTGCGTAGCCCTACGCCATAGCAAGCATGTGTAGTTGTGTCTGCGTCGCTCTGCAATTCACCACCAAAACGCTAGTTGCCGGTGGGGTTTCCATGCCACTGTGTTGAGTTTCTTCGTGAGAGACATGGGACGAGGAAATGCATTTCAAATATTTTCCGATGTCTGCAGGTGGATTTGACGATTTGGTTCATCGTCTCCAACCACTTATTTCGCATCAGTGTACAGACATGGCGGAGAAAAGCAACCGGAAATGTGTAGGAGGAAATACGATGCTACCAAGCGGACCAATCACAGTTGTTGCGGTCTGCGTCACTGCAACGTGTGAGTTACATTTTTGGGGAGGTGCACATCACCCTACGGCGTAGGGTACGCAGTACCTATGGCGTACATTTGACGCACAAGTATAAATCAGTCTTTACCCTCAGCCATTAGGCTCTATAATGAGTCAACCCACAACCAGGGAAGTGATGACCCCCTTCTATTAGACTGTTTGTGGTAACTTATGTTTTATTCTTTCTACTTTTCTAATGTTTATACCTGTGCATTTGTAATGCTACTGTGACACTGTAATTTCCTTTGGGATCAATGAAGTATCTATCTATCTATTTGACAAATTCATTGCTATAGATATTGACTGTATATCATTCAGAAAGGTGCCATTTGGCCATTAAAGAGAAAGATTAGCTTTATTTGACATATGTATATCTTGCCAAGCTAGCCCCAGTTCCCTGCTACCATGTCTTTATATCATTCCCAAGTTAATCTTCTCAATCCCTCCTTAACTCTGTAACAATCCCAAATTAATTTTATTGACTGCCATTGCCTTTACCTTTAACTCTGTTCAATCCTAAATTAGTCCCACTCTGGACTTACGCATATCACAATAAACTTGACTTTGACTTTGACTTTGCTCTCCCTTCTTACCTACACTTGAATCAATACCAAATTAATTCAACCACTCCATCTCACTTTAACACTAACCCTACTGTTCTGATGTCTTGCTTTAAACTTGCCACAACCGTAACGCACGGCATCAGCCTTGCTCTCTTCCCAGAATAGCATAATATCAATTTCAACATATCCTTATATCTACAAACTTCCCATTGTCTTCTTATCAAGCCCATACTGTCCACAACACCCTTCATATTGTTGTACCAATTCCAGGCTAATTCACTTCCTTCTTTATCCATTTCATATACCCCTAATTCTTTCAGCCACATCTCAGTGGCTATCTTTCTTGCTTGCCCTGAGAACCTATGGGTTCAGACTCTACTTCGGAGACTAGTTGCTTGCCTACTGAGTGTATTGTGTCTGTGTCCTTTCTGTCTGCTCTTTCTTTCCCTTTGGCTTATCAACAAAGTTGTTTGCTTGCAACTATGTCTTAGCAAGACATAATACCTGCAGAGAGAAGTTGGTTAGGAAAAAATATCAAAGTGATATAAATTAATCATCGTGTTTGAGAATACAGATCAAATCTAACATGCTGTGTGTCATTTATCCTAATATTATCTCAGTTGCTGCAAGCAACTCTCTGTTGGGAATTTAATTTTGCAATAATAATGGTCGATACCAGAGAGATTGTTTTTCATAGCAGCTGGTGGCAAAGACATTATCAGTGCCTGGGCTTGACCTTGCATCCAACTGCTTATATTAAGATGGTGATTGCCTTTATTGACTGGCCTCAGTCTGCATCACATTGAGAATTTTAAAGTTATCCCAGGTTGTTTGATGATAGACGGTTTCGGATGGTGTCTGGGCAACTTTAACCCAGAAAGTTAGAGTTGATGCCCTCCAAATTTCTGCACAGTTTAAAAAAAATTTAACAATGCACTTGTGTGATCCCGGTGGAAGAATATCTGTTCCAACAAGATACTAGTTGCATTTACATAATATCTTCGATCTAGTCCAATGTCCGAAAGCAGTTTACAGGAGGTTTATCACGTGCCCTTTGACACCAAGCCGTGACAAGGGGTGTGAAAGTAATAAAGTTTGGTCAAAGAAGAAGTCTTTGAGGGAACTCAAGGCAGCGAGGAGTGGAAAGTTCTGTAAGTGGATATGGTGCTTGATTAACATGGATTAGTTAGGCAGAAGTGCCTGCAATGTCCAAATAAATCAATGATAGTTATTAGAATTGAATATACCATAAGACCCTAAGGTGTCAGAGCAAAATTAGGCCATTCAGTCCATCAAATCTACTCTGCTATTTAATCATGCTTGTTCTTTTAACCCTATTTTCCCAGCTTCTCCCCATACTCCTTAACCTCCATACCAATTAAGAACCTATGAAACCCTCCCTTAAATAAACCCAATGACATGGCCTCCTTAGCCATCTGTGGCAAGGAATTCATGGGTTCACTACCCTCTGGCTGAAGAAATCTCTCCTCACCTCAGTTCTAAAGGGACGACCCTTTATTCTGAGGCTGTGCCCTCAAATCCGAGGCCCTTCTAAAGCTCTCCAAGTCCACTCTATCCAGGTCTTTTAGTATCAAGTAGGAGAGACCAACCCTCCCTTCTTCATCCTTTTAAACTCTATCAAGTACAGATCCACAGATATCAAATGCTCTTTACAATTTAAGCATTTAATTCCTGGGCTTCTTTTTGGCAACCTCCTCTGGACCCTCTCCAGGGCCAAAACATCATCCCCAAAATTCCTCCCAATATTCCAGATACTGAATATCAGAACTGAGAATCAAGGTTAGTGAAGGGACTGCCACCATTGAGGGATCAAAGGAGAGGCTGACTGCATCAAGCACGTAAGAGTCTTGGTTCCTCCTCTGAGAGTCGTCTCTCAAGCCCCTCATCTGGATGGTCACACTGTGAGATCTGAGGACTCGTGGCAGAATTGCAACCATGGTGTTGTGGGGAGTTTTGCTCCACAGATTACACTCTCAGCCTGAGTGACACTCGACCGTCTTCCATGAGCAAGAAAAAAAGCAGCAAAACCTTTTCCTACGTCTGTAATCTCCCCAAAAGAACGACAAAGTTACCAATATCCAGCACTTTGCATACTGTCAAACCTTCCTTTCAGTGAAAGGACAGTAACAGAAAATTCCTGACCAGCCAGTCCCTATGATAAGTGAGAGACACTTTGTTTCGGCCAGGCTTTCTTCCACCAATGCACCCTTCCCACCTCTCCCCACAAGTACTCAGTCTTCCGGTTCCAATGGCTCCTAATTTGTTCTCTCTTCCTTATGGCCTCCTCACACTTTGTTTCCAAGTTCTATTTTATTATCGAAGTATGTTTTGTAAACCATATACAGCATTGAGTTTTATCTTCTTGCAGGCATCCACAAAACAAAGAAATGCAGTACAATAGAATCCACAAAAACCTCACACAATGACTGACAAACAACCGGTGTGCTAAAGAGGACAAACCATGCAAAGAGTGAAAAAAGTAAGTAAATAATGCACAGAGCACGAGTTGCACAGTCCCGTAACACGAGTCCACGAGTCCGCGGGTTGCGGAGTCGGCTGTGCGCTGAGGTGAGGGTAGGCGGTCCAGGAGCCCGATGGCAGCGGGGCAATGGCTGCTCCAAAACGTGGTGGTGAGGGACCCCCAAACTTCCGCTCCTCCTGTCCGGTGGTAGTAGCGAGAACAGAGGCAGACAGGTCAAATGTTGCTGAGCAATGGTTCATTCTCCGCTCTTGGGCCTGGACACTTTAATAATCCACTGCCTTCAATCCAACGCTGTTTAACCTCCAATGAGCGATTAGGTGGTTTTCTTGGTGGGGCATTGCTATGCTACATGGTTGCTAGTTTGAATAATAGAGGGACCTCGGGGTACATGTATGTAGTTCACTGAAAGTGACATCACATGTAGATGGAATGGTGAAGCAGGCTCTTGGCATGCCGGGGCACTGAGTATAGAAGTTGGGATGTTATGCTGCAGTGATGCAGCATGCATTTAGAATTTCGTGTTCAATTTTGGTCATTTTGCCATAGGAAAGATGCCATAAAGTTAGAAAGAGTGCAGGAAAGATTACGAGGATATTGCCAGGATTTGAGAGGTAGAGTTATAGATAGCGGTTACAGGGAAATGCAGCATGGATATATTATCAAAGTCAAGTTTTTTTGCCATGTGTCTGTGAGTCTGAAAGTCCTGGGCCAGGAACTAGAGGCCATTCTGGGTTTGAAGGCCTACCTGTGTGAGTGTGAATGGGTGGTTTGGTGGGAGGTTGGGAGAGGGACTTTTTTTTGCGGTTGTTGTCTTGTTTTGTTTTTTTGGCTGTTGTTTGTGTTGTTCTGCTGAACATTGTGGGAATGCTACGTTGGCGCTGGAATGTGTGCTGATGTTGTGGGCTGCCCCCTTCACATCCTCAGGTGTGTTGGTTGTTAACACAAAAAACACATTGCACTATATGCTTCAATGTGCATGTGATAAATAAATCTGAACCTGAATCTGCGGTTGGTCTGGCTACGACTTTTTTCAATGGAGTACAGGAGAACGAGGGATATTGTAGAGGTGTATGAAATCACGTGGAGACTGGGTCAATGCACAATCCTTTTTCCCAGGGCTGGAGAACCTTGAACAATGAGACATAGTTTTAAGGTGAGAGGGGAGAAACTTAACAGGAGCATGAGGGGCAACATTTTTTCACCCAGAGTGAGCTGCCACAGAAAGTAGTTGATGCAGGTTTATGAACAACATTTGAAAGATGTTTGGATGGATAGAAACGTAGGTTGGAAGAGATTAGAGGAATATGGGCAAATGGAACCAGCTTACATGAGCATCTTGGTCGACCTGGACTAGATGGGCAGAAAGGCCTGCTTCTGTGCTGTCTGATTGGTAAGGGGGCTCAGGGTTATGGAGAGAAGTTGGGAAAATACTGTTTAAAGCAATCAGCTGTGATTGAATGGCAGAACAAATTCAATAGACCGAATGGCCTAATTCTGCTCTGATATCTTATGGTCTTATGATCTATTCCTTTCTAAAGCATCTTATGAATTCATATGGACGTAAACAGGCTGTTCTCCCTGTTTTTTTGATGTATGACTCGATGACACACTTACCAGAGAAGTAGCAATTTAAGGCCCATTTCTTGTGGAACTTGTCAGTTCCTGATACTCACTTACGCTTTTTTTAAACTTGAAAGTGGTTCATGAGGCGTACATTGCAATACACTGCAAATTCTTGATAACGGCGGGCAGAGCTTGCATTCATAGACACAGCTCATGATGTCAGGATGTCCCAAACTCTCTACAGATCCCAGAGTACTTTTTGTAAGGTTGTCTTAAAGGAAACACATGAGTCAACAGTGAAGCAACTTTGGTTAAATAAACTATTTTTGTGATATTAATGATCACGTCAGGGAGAATCCCCTGACTTCTTCACAATAATGCTTTGGGGTATCCACCTGAGAAAACAAACAGGGACCTCAGTTTTGGTCCCCAATTCAGTGATGCCTCATTTGACATAGTTTTCTCTGACATTGTACCACTCACTCAGCATTGCACAGTGGTGCCTGCCTCATCCAGGGAAGGGTTACTGTGGTAACTCCTGAAAGAGTGAGTCACCATTCACAAAGTGACCAATAAAAGCTATGATTTTAAATTGAAATGGGATGAGATTGCTGGAGAGCTCTCCACTTGCAAAGATCACTTTGGAAATATTTACTCTATGTACTTAAAGTTATCAAGGGAATGCTTAGGAGAGGGCTGACAAAGTCGCCTTATCATCTGTTACTCTGATGCAAACGTTCCAACATCACAAAGCAAATCCCTTGTGTCTGCATTGCTAAAGTTAGCTTGTGACAGCACTGCAGATCAGATGCTCCCAGGTTCTGTGCACGGATTGAGCTGTGCTCAGCAGTGCTAGAATTGGCTTCTGTTTATCGAGGGCTTCAAATGAAGGATGTGGAAGCTTTAAAGAGGGAACAGGGGAAATTTACCATGATGCTGCCTGGATTAGAGAGCATATCTTATGTGGAAAGGCTGTGCAAGCTAGGGCTTTTCTCTTAACAGTGAAGGAGGATGAGAGGAGACTTGACAGAAAGGTAAATATTGATAAGAGGCACGGATAAAGTAGATAGCTTAAACACAAGGAATTCTGCAGATGCTGGAAACACACATCAAAGTTGCTGGTGAACGCAGCAGGCCAGGCAGCATCTCTAGGAAGAGGTACAGTCGACGTTTCGGGCCGAGACCCTTCGTCAGGACTGGATCCTGATGAAGATCTTTGACGTGATCCTTTAAAGTAGATAGCTAGAGACTTTTCTTCCCAGGGCATCAGTGGCTAATGCAAAAGGACATAATTTTACAGTGATTGGAGGAAATTATGGGGAGAATATCATAGGTAGGTTTTATTACTCAGAGACTGGTGGGTGTGTGGAACACACTGCCAGGGGCGGTAGTAGAAGTAGATACAGTAGGGGCACTTAAGAAACTCTGAGATAGGCAGTTGGATGAAAGAAAAACGGAGGGCTATGTGGAAGGGAAGGATTAGATCACTCTAGGGTGAAAGGACAGCACAACATCATGGGCTGAAAGACCTGTGCTGTGCTGTAATATTCTATGTTCTATGTCTCAGGAAATGGGAAGCAAACAGACACATTGCTTCCAATCATAGGACAATGAGCCAACAGGAAATGGATATCTGGGGTCATTGTGGGAATTGACAATCAGCGGGTGCGCTCTAGTTTGCTGTTTATAACAACACACTTTTACCTCCTGGGACTTTAGCAGCACACAAAACGTTGGAAGAACTCAGCAGACCAGGCAGCATCCATAGAGGGAAATTCCAAAGGATGTTGTTGGGTTGGGAAGGATAAGCAGTGAATAGGATGAGTATTTACTATTACAACTGGGGGCGTCAGAGTTCGGGCTTCAACTCTGGCAGCATCTATAAGGAGTCTGTATACATCTTCCCCGTGGAATGCATGGGTTTCCCCCGGGTGCTCCTGTTTCCTCCCACAGTCCAAAGGTCGATTGGTCATTGTAAGTTGTCCCGTGATTAGGTTAGGGTTAATGGGAGTTGACGGGGCAGCTGGGAGCAGCGTGGCTCGAAGGGTCGGAAGGGCCTACTTTCATGTTGTATCAATAAATAAACAGGATGGGAGTGTAGGAAGCTGAGGAGTGACCTTCTAGAGCTTTACGAGATCTTGAGGGACATGAATAAGGCGAATGCTCACAGTCCTTTTCCCGGGATCGCCAAGTCTAGAACCAGAGGGCACAAATTTAAGAGGGGAAATATTCAAAAGGGTATCTGAAGGGCAAATTTTTCATACAGAGGGTGATGGGAGAGGAGGTGGTGGAAGCAGGCACATTTAAAGGCTGTTTGGACAGGTACATGGATAGGAAAGGTTTCGAAGGATTTGGGCCTGAAAGATGTGGGTAAGTTTTATCGGTTTAGGAAGGAGCTTGGTCAGCAAGGTGGGGCTAAGGCCAAAGGGCCCATTTCTGTGGAATATAAACTCTGGGACTCTGCACAATGTGTGAAGAGATTCACCACTTGATGTATCATCAAAAGATATGATCAGTGCACAGACCCTGTACTCCCCCCACCCCCCAGCGACCCAGGTTCAGTACTGACATCTGGTGTCTGTCATTTGCACATTCTACCCGGGTCTGTTCCAGCTTCCGTCCATATCCCCTGTAAATTCGCTTTGCCATAGCTGGGAAGTAGGAGATGGGTGTATGAGAGAAAGTAAGTTAGAGGCATAGAGTCATGGAATCACAGAAACAGGCCATTTGACCCATCTAGTTCATACTAAACTATCATTCCACCCAGCCCTATTGACCTGCCATCCATGCACGCATCTACACTTCTCTTCAATGTTGAAATCGAACTGCATCCACCAGTTCCAATTGCAGCTCATTTCACACTCTCACCACCCTCTGAGTGAAGAGGAACCCCTCAGGTTCTCCTTAAAGATTTCATCTTTCACCATGGGAAAATTGTGGGGAATGTGCTGAGAGCTGTCTTAGATCTGATGGGCCAAATGGCCACCTTTCTCATCAGGAAATATGAAATAGGAGAAAGGTAGAACCAGAAAAAATATCCTTGATTGAACATTCTGTGTTGAATTATTGGCCAGAAATGATCATTGTTTTTAGAACCTCATATTTCAGAGCTAAAATTTGGTGTAGCACTAAAATCCTTTGTATTATGCAAGACATTTTCATGCCCAAGCTGCAGAAGCCATGGGATGTTTATTCCTCTGTCAGTTTAGAGCTTTGAAATGCACTATTTACCATAGATCTAGTTGACCACAGTGAAAGGATTAAGCTGAAAATCATATTTTCTTGTCCCATCTGAAAGTTCCCAGAGTGAGCAGAGTGACTCCCTCTTATCCCTGACTTCTTGAAGAAGACATATTGGGGTACAGCTTTGCATTTAATTGGCGGAGTTATCCTTTATTTATGAAGGGAGATGCAAGCAGGCGAGTTTTTAATGAGATGTTCCATTTTATGCACTTCTGCACACCACAGAGCAGTCAGTCTGATTACTGTGGAGTGCTGAGGCACATCGACATCATCTAGTGAGTATTGAGGGGGAAGAGGAAGAACTGGATGAATGGAATGAAGACGTTATTATACTGACACCTCCTGTTGTTACTGAAATCTATTGCAATAAATTGTTATCACGCTTGTCCCTCCAAATGCAGCCTTTTCTTCTGCGTATTTGATTCTAAATGTTAATAATGCCATCTAAAGTTAATATGTGAGGAGTGTTTGATGGCTCTGTGCCTGTACTCATTGGAGTTTAGAAGAATGATGGAGTATCTCATTGAATATCGAAAGGACTAGACAGAGTGGACGTGGAGTGTGTGTATCCTATAGTGGGGGAGTCTAGGACCAAAGGCCCCAGCCTCTCGAAGGATGTTCCTTTAGAACAGAGATGAGGTTAATACCTTCAGCCAAAGGGTGGCAGATCATTGCCACAGATGGTTGTGGAGGCCAGGTCATTAGGTACATTTAAAGTGGAGGTTGATGTGTTCTTGATTTGTAAGGGCATCAGAGGTTATGGGGGGAAGGCAAGAGAATGGGTTGAGGGGCATAATAAATCAGCCATGATGGAATGGAGGAGCAGACCCAAAAGGCCGAATGGCCTCATTCTGCTCCTATATCTTATGGTCTAAATAACTGAAAACAATTCCTTCAGCATTAGTCCTGTTCCTTAGGGACTAGAGAATAGAGCCTAATATCGTACTGTTTGAATGTGTTCATCAATTTTACCATAAAAGTGGTAAATAACTGAATCATAAGACTGTAAAACCAAAAGACAATGGAGCAGAATTAGGGCATTTGGCCAACTGAGTGTACTTCAGTATCCCATCAGATCTGATTTATTATCCCTCTCGATCCCATTCCCCCACCTTCTCCACATAACCTTTGAACTTTTACTATTCAAAAGCCTATCTAACTCAGCCTTTAATATACCCAGTGGTTTGACCTCCACAGCTACCTGTGGCAATGAAGTCCACAGATTCCACCCTCTGGATAAAGGAGTTACTCTTCATCTCTGTTTTAAAGGGACACCCTTCTATTCCGAGGCTGTCCCCTTTGGTCCTAGACTCTCCTGCTAATGGAAACATTCTCGCCAAGTCTATTTTATCCAGACCTTTCAATATTCAATAGATTTCAATCAGATCTCCCCTCCATCCTTCTAAACTCCAATCAGTATAAGCACAGAACCATCAAATGCTCCTCATACATTAACTGTTTCATTCCTGGGATCATTCTTGTGAACCTTCTCTGGACTTTCTCCAGTGCCAGCACATTCTTTCTTAGGTAAGGGACCTAAAACTGTACACAATATTCCAAATTCTGCATCGTTCAATAAAGAGCAGGTGAGGTCAGGTGTATGACTGTAATGAAGAATCAATTGTACAGTGCACCAAGTCAATTTACTCAGTAAGGAGGGTCTCTTATGAAGGTCTTCATTCATTGTCATCAGAGCATTCTAGGATCAATACCAGGGGTCAAAGCGTGAAGGTCGATTGGATGTCTAGACACCTGCAGAAGCCTGGGTCTGCAAGTCTGCTGAGAAAGTTGAAGTCAATGTCTATGAATCCATGTCTACTGGAGGCTAGAAATGGCCTTTCCTAGTTATAGGACCATGGATGTGCATGGGGGCATGGCTGTGTGAGAGGAACTGGGCTTGTTTTGCTGTTGTTTTGTTGCTTGTTGTGTTCTGTCGAACATTGTGGGAATGCTCCGTTGGCAATGGAATGAGTGGTGACACTTTTCGGCTGCTCCTATCACATTGTTGTTTCATGTTGCTTGTTAACGCAAATGATGCACTTCACTGTATGATTCAATATACTGTACATGAGATATATAAAACAAAACTGAATCTGAATCTAACTGAAGATTAGGGGCAAAGAATGGACGCAAGAAGAAAATACTGTAAGCTCTCCCAATCACACCAGGGCAATTTCTCCAGACAAATGCAGTGAGTGAAGTAGAGTTTCATATAAAATTTATTCATATAATCTGACTGGTAAGCTATGCCCAGTCTGGCATGGGCTTGTTACTACCTTCCATCCAGTCCATCTTCACAGTGCATTGCACCAGAAAGCCTAACAGTATCATCAAAGATACCTTCTGCCCTGTCCATTCCCTTTTCTCTCTTCTGCCCTCTGAGAGAAGATCCAGGAGCTCAAAATTCCAAAAGACCAGACTTCTGGAAAATAGGGGACAAGCTCTCCTCTACAAGGTGCCCCACAAGGCTGTGTACTCAGCCCCCTGCTGTACTCACTGTACACCCATGATTGTGTAGCCAAGTTTCCATCAAACTTAATATATAAGTTTGCTGATGACACAACAATTGTAGGCCGTATCTCGGGTAATGATGAGTTTGAGTACAGAGAGGAAATTAAGAACTTGATGTCATGGTGTGAAGACAATAACCTATCCCTCAACATCAGCAAGACGAAGGAATTGGTTGTTGACTTCAGAAGGAGTAGCGGACCGCACGACCCAATTTACATCAGTGGTGCGCAAGTGGAACAGGTCAAAAGCTTTAAGTTCCTCGGGGTCAATATCACAAATGACCTACTTGGTCCACCCAAGCAAAGTCCACTGCCAAGAAGGCCCACCAGCCCACCAGTGCCTTTACTTCCTGAGAGAACTAAAGAAATTTGGCCTGACCCCTAAAACCCTCACTAATTTTTTATAGATGCACCATAGAAAGCATTCTTCTAGGGTGCATCACAACCTGGTATGGAAGTTGTCCTGTCCAAGTCTGGAAGAAGCTGCAGAAGATCGTGAACACGGCACAGCACATCACACAAACCAATCTTCCGTCCTTGGACTCACTTTACACCACATGCTGTCAGAGCAGTACTGCCAGTATAATCAAGGACATGACCCACCCAGCCAACACACTTTTCATCCCTCTTCCCTCCGGGAGAAGGCTCAGGGGATTGAAGACTTGTACGGCCGGATTTGGGAACAGCTTCTTTCCAACTGTGATAAGACTGCTGAACGGATCCTGACCCAGATCTGGGCTGTACCTTCCAAATATCCGGCCCTGCCTCTCGGTTTTTTTTGCACTACCTTACTTTCCATTTTTATATTTTCTATTTATGATGTATAATTTAAATTTTGAATATTTACCATCGATTTGTAATCCAGGGAGCGGGAAGCGCAGAATCAAATATTGCTATGATGATTGTACGTTCTAGTATCAATTGTTTGGCGACAATAAAGTATAAAGTAAAGTAAAAGCAGTATCTTTCCCACTGCCGTCAGACTTCTGATCCAGTTCCCTCTTCCACATCCTCTTTCCACATTTTCAAACCCTTAATGCAACCTCTTCTGCAATTATCAGTTTGGCGTCAACCCGAGATATAAAAACGTCACTCTAACTGAAGCAACTGTGGCGCACTGCCTTGCTCCATTCTGGTGTTTTTGTGGTCATCGCTGTATTTATTGTCTTTAGTATTAGTGTGTATCTGAGAATCAGAGAATCATAAAGAAGGCAAACAGGCCACTTGGCCCAATATGTCCAGACCAAACAGTTGTAATCCTTCTGTATTGCTCCTTCTTGGGGCAGCAAGGTCGCGTGGCAATTAGCATAACGCTACTATAGCGCCAGTGATGCAGGTTCAGTTCCCGCCGCTTCCTGTGCATCCTCCTCATGACCGTGAGTCTTTCCTCTGAGTGCTCTAGTTTCCTCCAAACTCCTACAAGTCAGTAGGTCGATTGGTCACTTGGGTGTAATAAGGTGGTGTGAGCTTGTCGGGCCAGTAGGGCCTGTTACTGTGCTTCGTTTCTAAATAAAATGTAGATTTTCTTGTGTTTGTGAAAATAAAAAACAATCCCACCTCCCAGCCATATCCCAACGTCGTTTTAAGACATTTAAAAAATCCATCGATACTCAAAATCAGTGGATCCCAGACTGCAGAATCGGGCAGTGATTGCAGTTCCCCTTTAAGAAAACGGAAGCATGGAAGACGAGGCAGTCTATAGCTATTTCTGAAACATAGATCCCTACTGCCAACCATCCTGCTGGCGAATGTATAGTCTCTGGAAAATAAAATTGAAGATCTCAGCGTAAGATTGCAGTGCCAGAGGGATATCAAGGATTCTATCTGCTGAGGAAGTTTTCCACTATCATGCTGGCAGTGGTGTACATTCCAGCTTAGGCCAACATTGGGCAGGATCTGGAGGAGTTGAGCCCCACGATCAGCAGCTTCTCTGAATGCCTACCCTATTATGGCAGGGGGTTTCAACCAGGCCAGTTTGAAGATGTCTCTGAACAACTATCACCAACATCTCACCTGTGGAACCAGAGGAGCCAACACACTTGACCACCGTTACACCAGCATCAAGAACACTCAGCATGTCCTCCCACGCCCACACTTCGGAAAGTCCATCATCTGTCTGTATTTCTACTCCCAGTGCATAGGCAGAGACTAAAGACTGGAGCACCAGTGGTGAGGGCCAAGAAAGTATGGTCTGAGGGAGCGAGGAGTGCTTACAGGACTATTTGAGTGGGTGGACTGGACAATATTAAGGGATTCATCTTTGAATCTGAATGAACATGCCATCAACTTCATCAAGATTTGAATGGATGTGTGTGCACCTTCAAGAGCATCCTGGACATATCGAAACCAAAAGCCGTGGATGAACCAAGAAATTCGTAGTCTGCTGAAGGCTAGATCTGTGGCACTCAAGGCCGGTGATGCGGATTATACAAGAAGTCCAGGTACGATCAACAGAAGGTTATTTTCTGAGTGAGAAACAATTCCAACTGAAGCTAGAAATGGAATAGGATGAACATCACCAATGGCAGAGTTTGCAGGCTATTACTTCCTACAAGCAAAACCTAATATCATGAATGGCTGTGATGTTTCACTCCCAGATGGGTTCAATGCCTTTTATGCAGGCTTTGAAGGAGAGGATAAAATTACTCCTGCATGAATCCCTGCACCATCTCTGACCACTGCCTCAGTGGTCAACGTCAGAACATCTTTCAGGAGGGTGAACCCTCACAGGGGGTCACGCCCGGATGGTGCACCTGGTAGGGCATTGAAATCCTGTGCCAATTAGCTGGTGGGAGTGTTCAAGGACATCCTAAATCTCTCACTGTTGCAGTGAAAAGTTCCCATATGATTCAAAAGGGTGACAATTATACCGGCGTTCAAGAAGAGCAGGGCAGGCCACCTCCACGATTACCACCCAGTTGCACTCACGCGCAATGCAATGGAACGGTTTGAGACATTGGTCGTGGTCAGAATCAACTCCTACCAAAGCAAGAAGCTGGACCTGCTGCATTTTGCCTATCGTCACGATAGGTCTACAGCATATGCAATCTCACTGGTGTTCCACTTGGCCTTGGATCACCGGGACAACAGCAATACCTACTTCAGGCTGCTGTTTATTGATTACAACTCAGCAGTCAACTCAATCATATTCTCAGTTCTAATCTACAAGCTCTAAAACCTGGGCTTCTATACCCCCCTCTGCAACTGGATCCTTGCCTTCCTCATCAGGCGACTACAGCCTGTGTGGATCAGAAATAACGTCTCCTCCTCGCTGACAATCAGCACTGACGCAACTCAAGGATGCGTGCTTAACCGACTGCTCTACTCTCTCTAATTCAGTGGCTAGTTTTCAGCTCAAATGCCATCTGAGTTAGCCGATGACATAATTATTGTTGGCAGAATTTCAGATGGTGATGAGGAGGTGTACCGAAGTGAGATAGATCAGCTGGTTGGGTGGTATTGTAACTGTACTCAGTCTCGGTAAGACCAAGAAGTTGACTGTGGACTTGAGGAAGGACAAGTCAAGGAAGCGCTCACCAATCCTCATTGAGGTATCAGGAGTGGAACGGGTGAGCAGCTTCAAGTCCCTGGGTGTCAACATCTCTGAAGATCTATCCCGCGCCTATATTGATGCAACTATAAAGAAGGCACAACAGTGGCTGGGCGCTGTATTTCATTAGGAGTTTGAGGAACCTCAGTATGTCCTCGAAGACTCTTGCAAACTTCCGCAGAGCAGAGCATTCTAACTGGTTGTGTCACTGCATCGGATTGGAAGAAGCTGCAGAAGATCACAAACCCAGCCGGCTCCATCATGGGCACCAGCCTCCCCAGCATCCAGCACATCTTCATTCTCAAGAAGGCAGCATCCATGATTAAGGATCCCCATCACCCGGGACAAGCCCTCTTCTCATTGCAGTCATTAGGGACGAGGTACAGGAGCCTGATGACACACAGTCAGTGTTTCAGTAGCACCTTCTTCCCCTCTGCCATCAGATTTCTGAATGGACAACAAATCCATGAACAAAACCTCGCTATTTTTTGCTCTTTTATTGCATCGCTTATTTAATTTCATACTTAATATAATTTTTGTATATACTTCTTACTGTAATTTATAGTTATTTGTTGTTTTTGCCACAAAATGACAAATTTCATGACATACGCCAGTGATACTAAAACATGATTCTGATTCCTCTGTGTCTAAGTGATTTGGGTGCTTATCCAAACAAATCTCAGACACTGCTAGTGAACCAGCATGAACCACGTAATCAGACACTGTATACCCACTGTCTGAGTGATGAAGGTCGTCCTCAGATCCTCTCTACATTATTTTCCTCAAAGCCATGTCCTCGAGCTTTATCAACTCTGATATCGGCAAAGCCCTCCTGCATCTTTGCGATGGAGCTGCGACATGACCAGTCATGGGAATGCTGAGTGACGAACAAGGACCAAGGCACCAATCCTGGCACACAGTTCTGCAGGTGCTCGAAATCTTGAGCAACGCGCACCATCTGCAGGTCAGGCAGCATCTGTGGAGGGGAATAAACAGTCAGTGTTTCGGGCTGAGACACTTCACCAGGGCTGGAAAAGAGGGAGACAGAACCCTGAGTTAGAAGGTGGGAGGAGCGGATGGAGGACGAGCTGGCATGTAAGTGAAGCCAGGTGAGGGGGAAAGGGGGGGATGAAGTAAGAAGCTGAGAGGGGGATAAGTGGAAGATGTAAAAGGCTGAAGAAGAAGGAATCCAATGGGAAAGGACAGCCGACCATGGAAGAAGGGAAAGGAAGAGAGGAACCAGAGAGAGATGGTGGGTCGATAGTAAGTTATTATGCCGGATAAGATGCTTTTCAATTTGATCCGTCACTTAATGTCAGGATTTAGCACATGGAACTGGAAAATAAATGGTTCTAACATTCACTTAATCTGTTTTACATAGTTGCAAAATGGATGGTGCTGTTAGTGTCTGTGTTTTGTATAATTCCCTGGGCAACACTACAGCTTCATTCTCCCTATGTTTGGTCAGCAGACTTAGCTGTCAGCCAGAGGATTATAGCCTGATGCAAAGTGCTTAAGGCCCTCATGGCTGCACAGAATATTTTGAGTGCCTGCTGTAATCTGCTCGGAGTTGATCTCTGTAAAACCAAGTCTGAAATTATTAACAGCAGCCAAACAAGTGACACAGTAGGGAGTTAGTCACGTGGGCCCCTCATTCATTATTCAAAGGTAACCTCACCTATAAAATAAACTCTGGGTCTGTGCTGCCTATTAACAAAGTGCAGAGAGAAAGAGAGCTCATCTTTCCCAACCGTACTAGTACATAAAAGCTGCAAGCGGAAATTTAACATAAAAAGAAAACAGAAAACTCAAGATACACTCAGCCGGTCAGGCAGCACCTGTAGAGGAATAAAAAGGATTGACATTTCAGGCCAATCACCTCCCCAACTTACCACTCAAAGTGCTATGAAAAAGAAATGTGTGCATGGCAAGATCCCACCATCTGCAACAAGCAGTTAGTATACGACAAGGATATTAGTTCAAGATTCACAGAAAAAGCAATGAACAATCAGCAGGTCAGGCAGCAGCCATGGAGAGGGAAACAGGGCTACACTTTATGCTGAAGACTTTTCATCAGATTTGAGAAAACGTGTTCATTTTAAACTGCAGTGAGAATGGCAGGAGGACGGATGATTGGACAAGGAGATTATTCCTGAGACGGTGAGGTCAGGGTTGCCGTGGTGATAAGCTGCTGGTGAAATTGGTAAATTGGTTTATTATTGTCACAGTGAAAAGCTCTGTTCTGCATACCATCTGTACAGGTAATTTTATCACATCAGTACATCGAGGTCGCAGGAGGGAAAAGCAATTACTGAAAGGCAGAATGAAGCGTCACAGAGAAAGTGCAGGCAGACATAAGGTACAAGGCCTCAGCGAGGTAGATTGTAAGGTTAAGAGTCCAATTTATCGTACAAGAAGAGATCTGGCTGATAGGTTGATGAGGTCAGGAAGAGAGGAAACAGCAAAGGATGGTATAAAAGCTGTAAAATGCAGGTCTGGGCTGTGAGAGATGCCCAGAAAATCAAGCAGTGTCACAATACAGTGAAAATTTGAGTAACTATTGCTGATGAACGAGTTGCAGCTGAACAGCATGATTCAAACAACTGAGAGTTTCAAAGAAATTGAGTTACATAAAATCACTAAAATCTCTTTGTCTCATCCACCCCTTCCTCACTCTCTCTGTAACTTGAAACAAAGACTTTTTCCTATTTCAACTAAAGGACGTTTCACTGAAACATTAACTCTGTTTCTCTCCATAGACGCTGCCAGACCTGCTGAGTGATTCCAACATATGTTTTTATTTTGGATTGTCAGCATCTGCAGCTGTTTTGATTTTTATTGGCTAAGAGTCAGTGAGGACACAGGGGTAAACTCCAACTTTTCTTCAGAATACTCTGAGTAGGAGTCTTGACCAGCTCCCCGAGAGGACAAAGAAGATCTTGGTTAAGCATCTTAACTGAACAATTGTTCATCATCAGTACAGCACTAGAGTATCTGCTTCAACATAACGAGGGAAAGGAGTCAATCATCTGTTTCTTCAAGCCTTGCCTGCTATTGATCAGTATCATAGCTGATCTTCCACCTCAGCTCCACCTCTGTCTCCTGTCCTTCGTGCTGATTTATCTAATGTCCAGAAATCTAAGGGTCTCTGTTTTGAATGAATACATTGATTGAGATTCCACTGCCCTCCAGGAAAGACTGGCCACCCCTGTAAGCCTTGGTCTAAGATTCCTCAACAAAACTAAACATCTTCCCTTTTTCAAAGCAGCACACACAAAATGCTGGAGGAACTCAGTAGATCAGTGAGCATCTATGGAAATAAATAAACAGTTGATGCATTGGGCTGAGACCCTTCTTCAGGACTGAAAAGGAAGAATAAAAAGGTGTTGGGGGGAGGGGAAGGAGGATAGCAAGAAGGTGAAAAGTGAAGCCAGGTGGGTTGGAAAGGTAAAGAGCTGGAGAGGAGGGAATCGAAGAGGAGAGGAGAGTGGATCCTAAGAGGAAGACAAGGAGGAAGAGGCCCAGGGGGAAGTGATAGGAGGTGAGATGAGATAAGAGGCCCAAGTGGGGAATAGAAGAAGGGGGCGGGGGGGGGTGGAAGAAAACATTTTTTAAACTGGAAAGAGAAATCAATATTCAGGCCACCAGGTTGGAGGCTATCCCAACAGAATATGAGGTGTTGTCAATCTACCCTGAGTGGGGCCTCATCTTGGCACAAGAGGAGGCCATAGACTGACATGTGTGAATAGGAATGGGAATCAGAATTAAAATATTTGGCCACCAGGAAGTTCCACTTTTGGTGGCTGGAGTGGAGATGCTGGACAAAGTGGTCCCTCAATTTACAACGGATCTCACCGATGTAGAGGAAACTGCACCGGGAGGGACCGGACACAATAGACAACCCCGACAGACTCACAGGTGAAGTGTTGCCTTATCTGGAAGGACTGTTTGGGGCCCTGAATGGAGGTGGGAGGAGGTGAATGGGCAGTTGTAGCACTTAGGATGCTCGCAGGGATAAGTACTGGGAGATTAGTGGTGAGGGACGAATGGACAAAGGAATCATGGAAGGAGTGATCCTTGCCGAAAGCAGAAAGAGTGGGGGAGGTTTTGTGGTAGGATCCCCTTGGAGATGGTTGAGGTTGCGGAGGATGACGTGTTGGACATGGAGGCTCATAGGGTGGTAGATAAGGACAAGAATTTCTCTATCACTGTTAAGGCGGCGGGAAGATAGGGTGAGCGCTGATGTACAGGAAATGGAGGAGATGCGGGTGAGGGCAGCATCTTTCCTGTTTGCAGATTTTTGAGCGCCCTGAGAATTTTAGTTAAGTTTCGCTGACATTGCCCTCCTTTTTCTGAACTCAATTAGATGGATTCAGAATTGATCCATGACCTGTCTCACAGACAGAAAAAGCCACACCACAAGCTGCATCTTCCTGCTGTGGCCTCTGGAAATGTCACCAGATGAGACATCAGAACAGGCACTTGTCAAAAATTAACACCATACGGACTGTTGGTTTGATACGTAATGAAAGCTTTCCCTTTGGTGATGGTATATGGAGTGCGCTACCTGGGCAGTGGTGGAGGCAAATCCAATAGAAGTGTTCAAGAGACTCTTAGACAGGAACATGAATGTGTGGAGAATGGAAGACTATGGACTTTGTGAAGGCAGTAGTGTAGTTAAGTGTTTAATTACTAGTTTACTTGTTTGCCTTTTTGTGTGCTGGGGCAGTAGGCTGAGGGTAGCAGACACCAACAGAATCAACAAACTCATTCGGAAGGCCAGTGATGTTGTGGGGATGAAACTGGACTCTCTGACGGTGGTGTCTGAAAAGAGGATGCTGTCCAAGTTGCATGCCATCTTGGGCAATGTCTCCCATCCACTACATAATGTACTGGGTGGGCACAGGAGTACATTCAGCCAGAGACTCATTCCACTGAGATGCAACACAGAGCGTCATAGGAAGTCATTCCTGCCTGTGGCCATCAAACTTTACAACTCCTCCCTTGGAGGGTCAGACACCCTGAGCCAATAGGCTGGTCCTGGACTTATTTCCATCTGGCATAGTTTAGATATTATTAATTAATTATTTATGGTTTTATATTGCTATATTTATACTCTATTCTTAGTTGGTGCAACTGTAACGAAATCCAATTTCCCTCGAGATCAATAAAGTATGTCTTTCTATCTACCTATCTGTTTTCTGTCCGAGAGAGCATGGTTGATCTGGCCATGTTTTTTCACTGTGCCTGGTCTTAGGTGATGATAATCAACCAATATTATCAGAATCAGAATCACTGATGTATGTTGTGAAGTTTGTTGCAGTGCAAAACACAAAAAAAATTAGGTACTTTAAGAAATATAAGAAAGATTAGTAAGTAGTGCAAAAAGAGAGCAAGATCGTGAGGTAGTATTTATGGGTTCATGGACCGTTTAGAAGTCTGACGGCAGAGAGGAAGAAGCTGTTCCTCAGTTGCTGACTGTGCATCTTCAGGCTCCTCCCTGATGGTAGCAACGAGAAGAGGGCTTGTCTTGGATAATGAGGGTCCTTAATGACAGCTGCTGCCTTCTTGCGGCAACACCTATTGAAGATATCCTCAATGGTCGGGAAGCTTCTGCGTCTGCAGCTTTCTCCGACCCCTGTGGTTTGGAGACCTTGTATAGTCAAGTGGGGTTCAGCTCTCGTCTCGGCTGTCCTACACTCGTGCATCTTAACTGTGTTTAGTGAAGAAAGTGAACAAAGGCTGTGATTGTTCATAAGCTTTTCTGCTAATGGCATCACTGAGCTGTGGGAAATAAACAAGGGGTGGTTTATACTGTAGGCTTTTCAGTCATGCGAAGCAGCTGTAATTACTCCAGTGAGCTGCTGTCTGACAAGCACCAGCAGTACTTAGAGTCATAGAGCATTACAGATCAGAAACAGACCCCCCAGCCCATCTAGTCCATGCTGACCTAATATTCTTCCTAGACCCATTTGTCTCCATTAATGTACTTAACTCAATTCCTCTTAAATGTTAAAATCGAATCCACATCCACCACTTCCTATGGTAGCTCATTCCACACTCTCACCCCCTCTGTGTGAAGAAGTTCTACCTCATGTTCTGCTTAAACATTTCACCTTTCACCCTAATCTCATGACCTCTAGTTCTAATCTTACCCAATCTCAGTTAAAAAAGTCTGCTTGCACTCACCCAATCTATAACCCTCATCATGTTGTATATCTCTGCCAAATCTCCCCCATTCTCCTAAACTCCAGGGAATGAAGTCCTAGTCTATACAGCCTTTCCCTATAATTCAGGTCATCAAGTCCCAGCAACGTGCTTGTAAATTTTCTTTGCACTCTTTCAATATTATTGATATACGATTGTAAGAGTGCACTCATGTTTCAGCCATGGTCTGGGAAGAGAGGACCAGCCACTCCCACAACATGAAACATGACTCGGACAAGTCTTTACTGAGAAAAAAGCTAATGGCAAAAGTTGTAGAGTTAGAACCAGGGGCAAACTTGGAATAGACTCACCTGTTTAGGTCTGAGACCATAAAGCGTAGGAGCAGAATTAGGCCATTCGGCCCATCAAGTTTCCACCATTCAATCATGGCTCATCTATTATCCTCACCCCATTCTCTTGCCTTCTTGCGGTAATCTTTGACACCCTAACTAATCAAGAACCTCTCAATTTCCACTTATATCCAAAGACTTGGTCTCCAGAGCCATCTGTGCCATTGAATTCCACAGATTCAGCACCCTCTGGCCTAAGAAATTCCTCCTCACCTCTGTTCTAAAGGGATGTCCTTCTATTCTGAGTCGTGCCCTCTGGCCCTAGACATCCCAATATAGGAAACATCATCTCCAAGTTCACTCTATCTGGACCTTTCAATATTAGATAGGTTTCAATGAGATCCTTCCTCATTCTTCATATTCCAGCGAGTACAGGCCCAGAGCCATCAGATGCTCCTCATGCATTAACCCATCAACCTTTCACTCCCGGATGAGGAGAGCTGAGGAGACATTTAATCACTTAGACCCCAAAGTCCGAGGGAAACATGCCACATTGTTGGTAACCAGTAGATATAAGGAGGTGCAACTGTAACAAAACCAAATTTCCCTCGGGATCAATAAAGTATGACTATGACTATGACTATGACTATAAAGAGAAGACTCGGGGAAATATCTGTCTGCTCCTCTAAGTTGTCCACTGTTCCCTCTCTGTCACTGTGCTTCTAAGCTGTGGTGTGAGCATCCTCCCAGAGTTTTATCTGGTTTTATTTGGTTCATCAGTAATATGACAAATAAAAACATTGCACAAGAAAATAGGAATAGGAGTAGGCCATGCAAGCCTGCCCTGCTATTCAAAATAATCCTGGCTGATCTACACTGGTCTCAGCTCTTCCTGTGCCAATCCATTGATTCTTCAAATGTTTACATACCCTCACCTTAACTACGTCTTATCAAACAATCCCTATGGTAGAGAACTCCAGAGATTCGCCACCCTCTGTGAGAAGAAATTTCCACTCTTCTTATTACCCGTGCATGAGGCACCCAGAGAAAGGAACACTTAATCTTGTCCCCTTATTCTAATAGAGAAGTGAGGATGAAAGACTGGAACCTGCAGGTTTGTGAGCATTACATTCAGTGGTAAGAATGAAGATAAAGATTAGCTTTATTTGTCACATTTACATCAAAATATCAAAACATACAGCGAAATGCGTCTTTTGTGTCAATGACCAACTGAGTCTGAGGATGTGCCGTGCTCCCAGCACTATCAACGCATGCCCACAACTCACTAATCGTATCTTGCACATCTTTGGAATGCAGGAGGAAACCTACACAGTCAGAGGGAGAACGTACACATTTCACAAAGGCAGTGGCAGGAACTGAACCAGAATCAGTGATCACTCCTGCTGTAGACTGCTGTGTTACCATGCGTCTCTCTGCGCTGCCGTGCCACCCTCTAAGCTACCGTGCTGCCCTTGACTTGTTGTACTGGGGGAGAGAAGCTATTGTCACTTGGGAAAGTGGGGATTGATTATTAAGGGCCAGTGTGTCCTGTGCAGGGGAAGTCGCACCCTACAAAGCTTTTCGAGGAGATGGATAAGAAAATGGATAAAAGCAGGATGGGTAGATGTGGTTACACACTTCAGCAGGGTCCTACTTTGTAGGCTGGTTCAGAAAGTTGAGGCACAAGGGTAAGATAGGATAGTCAGTCAGCATTTATTCCTCAGGACAAGGCAGTCTAGAACTGGAGGGCACAGGTTTAAGGCTGGGGGAGAAATTCAGTGGAGATCTGAGGTGTAGGTTTTTCACACAGAAGGCAGTGGTTTTTGGAACACACATTATGCATCTGTATGACGTTTAGAAGGCATTTCGACGGTACTTTGGCATATGGCAAGAAAGGTGTAGAGGGATCCTGGCAGATGAGAGTCATGTAGGTTGGCATGATGGCCATCAGGGGCATCGTAGGCCAAAGGGCCTGTTTCTGTGCTGTACTATTCTACAATTCTGTGGTGCCAAGTTCCTCCAGCATCCAGTGTCTGCTGTTCAAGATTTCCTGCATCTGCGGAATCCCTTGTGTCTGTGATTCCATGGTCTCCATTTTAAATAACTGGCCCCTTGACTTGTAACTATGTCTCCTCGTTCGAAACTGTTCCATGCGTGAAACCATTTCCTTGTCTACCCTGTCAATCCCCTTCAGGATCATATATGTTTGAATCAGGTCACCCTTCATCTTTCTAAACTTTTAAAGAAATCAGACCCAAACTGTCCAGCCTTTCTTGAAAGGACACTCCTCTCATTCCTGGATGAGCCCGGTGGATCTCCTCCAGTGCTGCTTTATCATTTTCATAGGTAAAGAGAGACTGTAGGAAGAAGACATTTGCCCCCTATTTCACTTTCCTCACTCTCTTTCCCTTTGTCCATCCTAGTATGTCCTGTCCTATCATATTCCATCGTGGTTAGCGTAATGCTTTACAGTGCTAGCTGTAGTTCGGGGTTCAATTTTGCCACATTCTCTAAGGAGTTTGTACATTCTCCTCATGAACTCATGGATTTCCTCTGGGTGCACAGTTCCCTCTCACATTATAAAGACGTAGGAGTTAAGGTTAGTAAGTTGTGGGCCTGCTATATTGATGTCGGAAGCATGAGGATATTTGCGGGCTGTTCCGCATCTAATGTTGTGTGCAGTTTTGGTCCCCTAATCTGAGGAAAGACATTCTTGCCATAGAGGGGGTATAAAGAAGGTTCGCCAGATTGATTGATTGATTCCCAGGATGGCAGGACTTTCATATGAAGAAAGACTGGATCGACTAGGCTTATACTCGCTGGAATTTAGAAGATTGAGGGGGGATCTTATTGAAACGTATAAAATTCTAAAGGAATTGGACAGGCCAGATGCAGGAAGATTGTTCCCGATGTTGGGGAAGTCCAGAACGAGGGGTCACAGTTTGAGGATAAAGGGGAAGCCTTTTAGGACCGAGATGAGGAAAAACTTCTTCACACAGAGAGTGGTAAATCTGTGGAATTCTCCGCCACAGGAAACAGTTGAGGCCAGTTCATTGGCTATATTTAAGAGGGAGTTAGATATGGCCCTTGTGGCTAAAGGGATCAGGGGGTATGGAGAGAAGGCAGGTACAGGGTTCTGAGTTGGATGATCAGCCATGATCATACTGAATGGCGGTGCAGGCTTGAAGGGCTGAATGGCCTACTCCTGCACCTAGTTTCTATGTTTCTATGTAATACTGTGTTGGCCATTGATGCAAACAGCACATTTCACTGTATGTTTCTATCTTTTGATGTACATGAGACAACTAAAGCTAATCTCTAAACTCTTCAGCAGCTTGTCTTCCCCACCTTTCACCTCACAGCTTCTCACATAATTTCCTTTCATAACCCCCCCCCCACTTACCTACCTCCCTCCTCTCACTTGGATTCACTTATCACCTGACAGACTTCCCCACCCTCCATCCTTTTAATCTGGCTTCTTCCCCCTTTCTTCCCAGCCCCGATGAAAGGTCTCAGCCCAAAATGCCAACTGTTCATTACCCTACATAGATGCCGCCTGACCTGCCGTGTTCCTCCAGCTATTTTTTCAGGGTATTGGTTTGTCCCAGTGAGCCTGCTGTCCACAGCATCCTCACCAACTTTGACCCCCTGTAACGAATACAGGGACTTGCTTAGTCTTGTACCGTGGATATCATTACTTAAAGAAAGCTAAAGTTGCTAATTTCTTCAATTGGCTGCCTTGTTTTCTAAACTAAATGATCAGCTTACTGATAACATGTGAAGGTAAGAACTTTGTTTTGTACAAGGATTATGCATCTTGGCATCTTGCAGTGCAATGCCAATGCAATCCTCTCCTTTCTTAGAACAGAAGCAGGGAATAGTCAGTAGTCGAGAAGACACTGAGAGAAACCGACACTGTTGTGGGTCATTGGAAAACAATCTGTTTGTCTGGGATGTTGGCTGGGCTCACACGTGATGGAACACCACTGACCTCTGCTGTGTCCTTTGTGACAATACAACAGAGCAAGGCACATTGGCCAGGCAAACCCTGAGAGCTGGCAGGAATTAACCTGAAACAGAAGGAGCCAGTGAAAAGTTAAATAACTGGATATCTTTTAAAAATTTGCATTGAGTAGTCAATAGTAGAGCTACTGGGACTTGATGTTTCAATCCCTATGGTAAGTTGGCACTCTCAATGTTGGCAGTGGGCTTGGAGTGGTGACAAGGAGGGAGGGTAGGTACGTCATCGGGGTCATCAGGTGGGCACCCTCCTTCTTTGACGTTTCGTTGATAAGCCCACGACGTCTCCAGAGGGCTCAACGGTGCTACCTGGCATCCCAGATACACCCCCCTCAGTTCCATACCTGTCTTCACCTTGCAGCCCAGTTGCTGTCTTTCCTTTTAATCCAAATCCAATTGCTGCTTTCTTCTGCTGCATTTGACAAGGACTTGATTGCTTGTTGGAGGGAGTGACCCCTCACCCCCATCTTCTTCAATAGACTGGTCGTAGATGTAGCAATGAATCCCCTGCATCCCACTTCTACAGGGAAAATCTTGGTCTTCCAGCCATTCTGGGCAGCTTTAGAGTATTAATGGGAAGAATATAATTCAAAAACAATAAACTCCAAATTCTGGAAATGAAAACAGGAAATATCAAACTTCCCACACAGATGCTGCCTGACATGCTGAGTATTTTCAGCATTTTCTGTTTTTATTGTCGGAAGAATATAAACTCGTTGGTGATGATTTGTCATATTATTAAATCTCAAGAAGTTTCCATCTATCGTAGAAGTGCAGAAGCGTTGAAATCTACCGCACAGAAGGCCATTGAACCCAACGTTCATGAGGAGATTGAGGCTAACTCGCACCTCCAGGCACCTGGTTCATAATGCCACAGGTTAGGGCTCTCCATTCTGGTAGGTGTCTCTGCCTGTCTTGTGCAGATGGCAAGCAAACAAAAGCTTTTTATTGTATTTCTTATTCTCGCTGTATCAATAATAAAAATAATGACACAACTGCACTCAGTCGCCACTCGATTGGCAACCTCCAGTACCATTAAAGTGGCCATTGGGTGTATGTTCATGGTCATCTGTTGCAGTAGCTTATTCACTTCAAGGTTCAATATGTTGTGCTTTCAGAGATGCTCTTCTGCTCACCACTGTTGTGGTAGCTGTTCATTGTATCCAACAATGATGGGAGATCTGTGCAGGAGAGTTTATAAAGTGGAAAAGCCGTTGCACTGGGACAGTTGTACTCTCTCAGTCTTGGAAATCTGGGTCCGGTGGTACGAGTATTTGTTACAAACTGGGATCTCTGTTGGTTGCGGTGGGTGACCATGACTTCCTCTGTGCCCTATCACGCCCCTCAGTCTCCAAAAAGCGTTCAGATCTGCCCACCAGGCCATTGGATCTCATCCGCCCAGTTCGCTGGAGCTGACTTCACATGCTGGGACAGGCAGATCCCTCACCACTGTTGTAATGCACAGTTATTTGAGTTAATGTTACATTTTGTCAGCTTAAACTAGTCTGGCCATTCTCATCTGACTTCTCTCATTAACAAGGCATCTTTGCCCACAGAACTCCCACCCACTGGATGTTTTTTCCACCCTTCTTTGTAAACTCCAAAGACTGTTGTGCATCAACGGGGGGATCAGCAGTTTCTGAGATACTCAAGCCACCCAGTCTGGCACCAACAATCATTCCGAAGTCAACATTACTTAGATACACTTCTTCCCCATTCTGATGTTTGGTCTGAACAGGAACTGAACTTCTTGACCATGCCTGCATGCTTTCAAACATTGATTGCTGCTACACGATTGGTTGACTAGATATTTGCATTAACAAATAGCTATGCAGGTGTACCTAATAAAGCAATCACTGAGTGTATGTTACCATATGCTACCTTGAAGCACATTTTCTTGTAGGCATTCCAAATGTGGCCTAACGATAGTTTTTTATAGCTGGTGAACAAATCTACCCAATAAAGAGTTCACTGAATGTACAAAAGTGGCAGAACCTGGTTAAGGCAATAGGTTAGGTGCTGGAGTTTGGGATTTTTGATCTACTATTGTGAGATCCCAGCAGACCAAGGGGAGAATTTAACATTTGAAGAAGTTTATTCTCCTTAGCAATAACCAGGAAAAATGGTAATAGGTTCCTTATTGTCACATGTGTAGAGATACAGTGTAGAATTTTATTTTGCATGCAATCCACATAAATCATTTCAAAACATAACTACATTGTAATGTAAAGGGATATTTAATATAAGAATGCAGAAGTTGTGTCATAGTTAATGCTACAGAGAAAGAGCAGGACTGGTAGACAAAAAGCTGCAAGAGGCACAAGATGCAAAATTATGAGATCATCAAGTTCACCTTTATCATGCAAAACATCTGATTTAGAGTTGGATAGTTGGAAAATCCAATTTGGTTCACCAGTGCCCTTCAGGAATGGAAATGTGCTGTCCGTACTTGGTCTGGCCTCTGTGTGAGTTTAGACCCACCAGCTAATGACTACATCAGTCTATGGACAACAGGGATGGATATGTACCACACTGTAATGTTGCACTGCTAAGGCAATGGTTTCTCGGTAGCAGCAATGTTTGGGTTATGACTAGAGATAACAGGGCATGTTAGCTAATGAGTGGGATGTTGTTCTTTCTTGTGTGTCTGGGAGCTGGGAATTCACGGTCTTTTGCCAGGGAGGGATGAGGAGAGAAGACGCAAATGGAGAGAGCTGGTAGACCACCAGATGGAATGGACTTGGAGTGAGCTTAATCGCGTATTGTGTACTGTTTGTTGTTTTGTGGTACTGATTTGTAACAGGGGACACATTGCACAGCATCCACCCAAGCGAGATTTCTTAAGTTTGACTGGGCCGGGGGGTGGTGGTTATCATCCCCTATATTAAGCCGCTAGCCGAAGCGAGAGTTGGAGATGCTAAATGTTGAAGACATCTGCATCCTCTCAAATAGTGTTGGGTTGCTGTTTGATATCACTCCAGTGAAGTGTTCTGACGCATCTTGCTCTGTTAAAGATGCTACATAAATGGAAGATGTTAATGTTGGGATTATGCATAACAAAGCAAGATTGAGAAATGCTGTTAAACTACTGAGGTCTCCACTGGTCAGGGGCAACCATGGATATTGCTTCCAAGCTGTCTAGATATGCAAGCCAGGCAGTACAATATGGAGAGGAAGCTATTGTTCATGTAGCAAGCTCCCTCTCTCCACACATCTGATGAACCCAAAGGAACAGCAGAGACCGATACAGTTTGGCACCAGCAGCATCGCAGGAGTTGCTAGTCAGCATTAAACCCAACATAGATCTGCCTTAGGGACTCCAGCTCAGGTTTTTTTCCCCTTGGAGTTTACTCTGGAAGCCTTCCCCATGAGCGGATATAGCCACAAGGCAGTAGGTGTTTGAGATCAGAGTTTCCCTTCTGCTAGGTGAGCTGCCAACCATGACTGATGAGTTCCATCTACCTTAAAGTTAAACTGCAGAACAGAGTGATCTTATTGAGAAGATGTAAGTATCAGAAAGGTCTCAAAGGGTTATTCCTATTACTAAGAGGTAACATTGCAGTTCTATAAAACTCTAATTAGACCACACTTGGAGCATTGTGTTCATTTGTGGTCCCCTCATTATAGGAAAGATGTGGAAGCTTCAGAGAGAGTTCAGAGGAGATTTATCATGATGCTGCTTGGATGAAAGAAAGAGCGGGAGCGAATGTCTTAATGAGAATTGGTTGAGTGAGCTAGGCCTTCTCTCTTAGGAGAGAAGGAGGATGAGGGCTGACCTGATTGAGGAATACAAGATGATAAGAGGCATAGATTGAGTGGAGAGCCAGAGACTTCTTATCTGAAGTGGGAATGGCTAAATTAAGGGAGATATAAATTTAAGCTTTTGGGAGGAAAGTATTGGGGTGATGTCAGAGGTGTTTTTTTTTATATACACAGAGTTGTGGGCGCTTGGAACACACTGCCAGGGGTGGTGGTAGACGCTGATACATCAGGGACATTTAGGAGGTCCTTAGATAGGCACTTGGATGAAAGAAAAATGGAGTGCTCTGTAGGAGGGAAGGGTAGGATTGATCTTGGAGTAAGTTAAAGGGTCAGCACAGCATCATTGGTCAAAGGGCCTGCACCGTCCCAGGTTCTATGTCTCCTCCTGTCTGTACAGTGTTCCTTAGCTACACACTTAGTATGTTTAGTCACTGTACATCCTGGGATTTCACCACAATCCAGACGGCACAGATTATTGGCTTTTGTTCAAAAATATAAGGATGAGTTAGGGAAGCCTCTGGAGATCCACATATGAAGTTGTCCACTGTTGTAGTAATTATCCCATGAATGTGAGGTAATGATATATTTGAGCAATTACATACATTCTGAACATATATTTAGAGTGATCCCCTCAGTTGGTGATCCATCTATCTCTCTGTACCCTTTGGATCTGATGTTTATATTTAAGGCTGACTTCTTTGGCAACATTCACTTGCTGGTCCAAGTTACTGAGTGTTCCTTGCTGTGTAGGACTGTTGTCACTGGTTCACTGGACTCTGAAACTCACATTCATTCCTCAATCACTCTTTATTTACTTGAGCACAAGTAGAACGGTACCACACAGTTCTGAAGCCTGATCAAAAAAAGAAGACATTTTTATTCAGAATTGACTAATTGGATACAGATACTGACTAATTGGTAACCTTGCGTATGTTCAAATTCCTGATTTGCAAAATCATTCACCAATCAGACTACAATAATACAGGTATTCATAGCCAATAGAATCTACACACTAATAGCCAATAATCTTTTAGAATTAGTAATGTAACTGACCAATTGTAAATGGTACCCTAGAATCCTTCATTTGCATCTTGTCTCTGTATGCTAAATGGCTCCTGTCCCCTGCTGTGCAAAGAGAAGCAATGCTCTTCAAAGACCTTTCTTGCATGTGATGACTACGCTCTATCTGAAAATTATCCTTGGCTGGACGTTATCTTAATCCTTGCCTTGCCGTTAGTGCAACAGTTTACAGTGACAAGGATCATCAACTGGGGCTGACTTCCTGCCACAGACTGAAAAGAGTTATTACATTCTCCCCATTACCATGTGATTTTCTCCCAGTCCAAGTTTCCATCCATCACTGCCCAGTCTATCACAGGCAAAGATCTCCCCACTACTGAGCACAGTTACATGGACCGTTGCCACAAGAAAGCATCATCAAGGACTTCTACCATCTAGGCTATGCTCTCTTCTCACTACTACCATTGGGATGGAGGTACAGAAGCCTTGGGACCCACAGCACCAGGTTCATTAAGTTATTACCCTACAGACATCAGACTCCTGAACGGAAGTGGATAACTTCATGCACCACAACTCTGAATTGATTCCACATCCTACAGACTCACTTTCAAGGACTCTACAACTCACATTCTCAGTATATAGGTTCACAAGGTTAATTCCTGGGATGGCGGGACTGTCATATGTCGAAAGATTGGAACGACTGGGCTTGTATACTCTGGAATTTAGAAGGCTGAGAGGGGATCTTATTGAAACATATAAGATTATTAAGGGATTGGACACGCTGCAGGTAGGAAGCATGTTCCCGCTGATGGGTGAGTCCAGAACCAGAGGCCACAGTTTAAGAATTAAGGGTAGGCCATTTAGAACGGAGTTGAGGAAAAACTTTTTCACCCAGAGAGTGGTGGATATATGGAATGCTCTGCCCCAGAAGGCTGTGGAGGCCAAGTCTTTGGATGCTTTCAAAAAAGAGACGGATAGAGCTCTTAAAGATAGTGGGATCAAAGGTTATGGGGATAAGGCAGGAACTGGATACTGATTGTGGATGATCAGCCATGATCACAGTGAATGGCGGTGCTGGCTCGAAGGACCAAATGGCCTACTCCTGCGCCTATTGTCTATTCTCTATATTTTTAATTTGCACAAATTGACTTCTTTTGCATACTTTTTTGTCAGTCTTTGTTTATGTATGGCTTTTCATAAATTCTATTGTTTTTCTTTATTTTCTTGTAGAAGCTAGCCAAGAAAAAGAATCTCAAGATAGTATATGGTAACATATGCATACATACTCTGATAATAAATTTACTTTGACTTTAACACATACCAAGGACATATGGTTAGGGTTAGGGTTAGTAAATTGCGGGCATGCTATGTGGCATTGGAAGCGTGCCGACATTTGCCAGCCCCCAGCACAATCCTCGGACTGTATTAGTCATTGAACAATCTTGTCAACTTTGTGCTAAGTTCGTTTGATCCTGCCTTTCCTCACCAACCCTCCTACAGCAGGGCAGCTCCCCAAACAATAAAGCCTGCCCACCCACAGCTTCCTTCTCCTTCCTGATTGGGGTGAGAAACAGGAGGGGTGTGAAAGATTGGTGGGGAATGGACTGCTAATTATAGAGGGAGAGAAGGATGTAAAGCTGGGAAGTGCGTCTCAGAATATGTTCTGATAAACAATGCATTATGCACCAACTATATAAAGGTCCTGTGGTGCAGTCACTGAGTCATAGTCATAGAGTTAAAGATCACTACAGCACAGAAGGTGCTGTATCAGTCTATCTAGTCTATGCCAACATGTCTTATTGCCCAGTCATATCCTCCCCAATATTTTCTGCAGCCCTTCCCTTTAAGTTCAGCCTCCCCCCACGATTAAAAGCCTCTCCCATTCCCCCTGTAAACTTTAATCTGTTGCCCTTCTCCCACCTTGTTCAGCTCTCCTGAACCTTGAAACCTCAACTTCCCTACTTTTATACATTTCTTACCCACTTTCTTTCTCTACGCTTTAATCCACAGCCCTTTCTTCCATCCATCTCTTCCCAGACATTATTTGCAGACTCTCCCCATCTCTCGTCTCCTGCCCTGCACTTACTGCCAACATCTCCCCAGCATTTGAATTTCCCTGTAACCCTACTTTGCCCCACATTTAGCCTACTGCCCCATTTCGGACGGCACAGTGACGCGGCTGGCAGCGCTGCTGCCTCACAGCTCCGGCGAGCCCGTGGTTTGATCCCGAACACACGGGGCTGCCTGTGCAGAGTTTGCACATTCTTGCTCTGACTGTGTGGGTTTCTCTGGGGTGTGTCTCTCCCTCCGGTTTCTTCCCACCATCAAAGATGTGCAGGTTAGTCGGCCACTGTAGATTGGCCTTAATTTGAGTGGCAGAATCTGGGAATAAAGTGGAGTTGGTGAAGTATCAGTGTAGATGGGTGCTTGATCCTCAGTGTGAACAATGGGCTGTAAACCTATTTCCATGCTGTATTGTTTATGCCTTTCCCCATTACTAGTCATTCTTCTTGATTATTCTCACCCCTGTCCCTTATTTATCCTCACCTTTAACTGTACTCTTCTAGCTACTGAGGGAGTGCAGCATAGGTTCACGAGGTTAATTCCAGGGATGGACAGACTGTCATATTTTGAAAAATTGGAGCGACTGGGCTTGTATACACTGGAATTTAGAAGGATGAGAGGGGATCTGATTGAAACATATAAGATTACTAAGGGATTGGACACGCTAGAGGCAGGAAACATACTCCTGATGTTGGGAGAGTCCAGAACCAGAGGCCACAGTTTAAGAATAAGGGGTAGACCATTTAGAACGGAGTTGAGGAAAAACTTTTTCACACAGAGGGTTGTGGTTCTGTGGAATGCTCTGCCTCAGAAGGCAGTGGAGGCCAATTCTCTGGATTCTTTCAAGAAAGAGTTAGATAGAGCTCTTAAAGTTAGCAGAATCAAGGGATATGGGGAGAAGGCAGGAAAAGGGTACTGATTGTGGATGATCAGCCGTGATCACAGTGAATGGCGGTGCTGGCTCGAAGGGCTGAATGGCCTACTCCTGCACCTATTGTCTATTGTCTATTGTACTCCCTCCAAACAGTAGAACCTATCAGTGAGTTGACAGTTTCCACCTCTCGGTCTGCTTTTCTCAGTTACACAGCTCCTGATCTCTCCACCTGTTTCACAGCAACTACTTCCCTTCCTGTGGCCATTAAGCAATGGATCAATCGATTTGACGATCCTTGCAGTGACAACGGAAGTACAGTATTAGCTAAGACATCCTCCTGGTTCTCGGTGCCAACATTACAATTCAATTGTCGGAAGGCCATTTGTTATTGACTGACATGCGAAGCGGTGAGATCAGAGAGGACAGGAAAGAATCACATGCTAAAGCTGTTAAGAGACCACCTGCATTTATATAACATTTGTATTATGTTCTTTATTGTAAATTTTTTCTTTAATTTATAGTTAATCTTATGTTTTTCTTGTGAATGATGTTTGCCTGTGATACTGCTGCAACTAATTTTTATTGCACCTGTGCATGCATAGACTTGTGCTTATAATAGTAAAATCAACTTTGACTTTGTCTTTAATATGCTCAATCCCATGATGAGCAAATACATTTTTCAGCTCTTGCAACATCCTTTGGATATGTGCATGTTGTTGTAACGCAGGTTATTTGGTGCCAAGAAACATTCCACAAAGCTCAGTGCTATGGAGTATGTATAATTTATGTTGTTTAGTTGTTATTTAAGGCATAAAAATTCCAAACACTTTCAACGGAAGTACCCTTGTATTTATTTCAGATAATGCCATAGGATATATTATCTAGGGTGTCTGATGTTTGGATCCAACAAACAGCATCGCCAACAGCACTGCCTACTAATGGAACATCATAGAGTCAGAGAAAAACTGAAGCACAGAAACAGGCCTTTCGACCCATCTAGTCCAGGCTGAACCATTTAACGTGCCTACTCCCGTTGACCTGCACCCGGACCATAGTCCTACCGCTCACATACATATCCAAACTTTTCTTAAACTTTGAAATCGAGCTCACATGCAGCATTTGTGCTGGCAGCTCGTTCCACACTCTCACAACCTTCTGAGTGAAGAAATTTTCCCTCATGCTCCCCTTAAACTTTTCACCTTTCACGCTTATCTATGACCTCTTGTTATAGTCCCACCCAACCTCAGTGGAAAAGCCTCCCTGCATTCACTCTATAATTTTTTATAATTTGTACCCCTCATAATTTTGAATATCTCTATCAAATCTCCTTTCATTCACCTGTGCTCTATGGAATATAGTCTTAATCTATTCAAACTTTCCCTATAATTCAGGTGCACAAGTTCTGGCAACACCCTTGTAAATTTTCTCTTCACTCTTTCAATCTTATTGGTATTTCTCCCATAGGGAGGTGACTGGAACTGGACACAATACTCCAAATAAGGCCTCACACATAAAATTTCAATATAACATCCCAATTCCCGTACTAAATATTTTGGTATGAAGGTCAGTGCACGCAAAGCTCTCTTTACAACCCTATCTACCTCTGATGCCACTTTCAAAGAATTATGGATCTGTATTTCTAGATTGCTCTGTTCTACTGCACTCTGCAGTGTCCTGCCATTCACCTGGTTTGTTCTCCCAAAGAGCAACTTCTCACAGTTGTCTGCATTAAGTTCCACTTGCATTTTTTTTAACTAGTCCAGATCCCTCTGCAAGCTTTGATAGCTTTCCTCGCTGTCCACTACACCCCCAAAAATTGGTGTCAGCCACAAATTTGCTGATCCAGTTTACCACTTTATCATCCACATCATTGTTATAGATAACAAACAACAATAGATCCAACACTGATCTCTACAGTACACCAATAGTCATAAACCTCCAGTCAGAGAGACAACCATCTGTTACCACTCTCTGGCTTCTCTGCCAAGCTAATGTCTGATCTAATTTACTACCGCTTCCTGAATGCCATGCAGCGCCTTGTTAAAAGCATTGCTGAAGCCTTTCCTTCATCAACCTTCCTGGTAATTGCATCAAAAAATCTCTATAAGGTTGGTTGGACATCTCCTACCATGCATAGATCCATGTTAGCTGTCACTAATCTATGCAAATTTTATATATATATATGTTAATTGTCTCTTTCTGCATTAGCCTCCCACAAGGTCTGAGAGAACACCTTGTCAGACCCAGGGGATTTATTCACCCTAGTTTTCCTCAAGGCAGCAAGCATCTCCTCCTCTGTAATCTGTGTATGGTCCATGGCTTCACTGCTGTTTTGCATCACCTCTATAGAATCTGTGTCCATCTCCAAGTTAATAAAGATGCAGAAGCTCTATTTAAGATCTTCCCCATCTCTGTTGACTTCAAGATGACACTCTGATCTTCAAGAGGACCAGCTTTGTCCATTACTATCCTTTTGCTCGTAATATATCTGTAGAAGCCCTTGAGATTCTGCTCCTTGTCTGCTAGAAGAGCCTCATGCTTCCTTTTAGCTCTCCTCATTTCCTTCTTAAGTGTTCTCTTGCATATCATATACTCCACAAGTACCTAATTTATTCCTTGCTGCCTGTACCTGCCATGCACCTCCTTCTCTCCTTCTTCTTCTTAACCAGAGCCTCACTATCTCTCAAAAAGCATGGTTCCATAAATCTCTTAGCCTTGACTTTTATTCCGATGGGAACATATAAATTCTCTACTCCCAAAATTCCATTTTTAGAGGCCTCACAATTGCCAAACACTTGTCAGAAAACAACTTGTCCCAATTCACACTTGCAAGATCTTTCTGTTACCACCAAAATTCCTATCCTCCAACCTGCTAATTACATTTGCTGGTGATACTACATTGATTGGCCTTATCTCAAATAATAATGAAGCAACCTACAAAGAGGAAGTTATCACCCTGACACATTGGTCTCAAGAGAACAACCTCTCCCTCAATGTTGCAAAAGCAAAGGAGCTGGTTGTGGACTACAGGAGGAATGGAGACAGGCTAACCCCTATTGACATCAATGGAGCTGGGTTTGAGAGGGTGAACAGCTTTAAGTTCCTCAGCATACACATTACCAAGTATCTCATGTGGTCTGTACATACTGGCTGTGTGGCAAAAAAAAAGCACAACAGCACCTCTTTCACCTCAGACGGTTGAAGAAGTTTGGCATGTGTCTCCAAATCCTAAGGACTTTCTACAGGGGCACAATTGAGCACATCCTGACTGTCTGCATTACTACCTGCTATGGGGACTGTAATTCCCTCAATTGCAGGACTTTGCAGAGAGTGGTGCAGACAGCCCAGAGCATCTGTAGATGTGAACTTCCCACTATTCAGGACATTTACAGAGACAGGTGCGTAAAAAAGGCCCAAGGAATCATTGGGGACACAAGTCACCCCAACCACAAACTGTTCCAGCTGCTACCATCTGGGAAATTGTACCGCAGCATAAAAGCCAGGACCAACAGGCTCTGGGACAGCTTTTTCCATCAGGCCATCAGACTGATTAATTCACCCTGATACAATTATATTTCTATGCTATATTGACTGTCCTGTTGTACATACTATTTATTACAAATTACTATATATTGCACATTTAGATAGAGATGTAATGTAAATATTTTTACTCCTCATGTATGTGAAGGATGTAAGAAATAAAGTCAATTCAATCGGCCTTTCTCCAATTTAGAATCTCAACCTTCGGACCAGACCTACCCTTCACCATAAATTATCCCTGTTCTAAAATCAGTTCCTCTGAATCTTTATTATCCATGACATTTGTACTGGTCAGAGGACACAGTATGACCCCCCCCTCCCATGTCCACTCCTGTGAAACAGAAGAGAATTTATTACTCCAGATTATTTGGTGCAGTTTTTGGTGTTTGAAACCTATCAAGTTTGCTTTGCCTTTGTTCTTATGTCTTCCCTGATATCTTATATACTCTCCCCCCCCCCAAAAATGAAAGCTCTCGTCCTATTGCATATTTGATTGAAATATCATAGAAATGTTTACTAAATACATCAATGCGGGTGTCACAAACTTGATGGTGGTCTGGGTACTGAACAGAATAGATTCAGGCTGCAGGAAGTTATTGGTAGCTGTTAAATTAAGCAAAACAATGACAGATGGATTTTAATCTTGATTAAAATGCGAAGTGTTGCATTTTGGAGGTCTGCTAAAGACAGGGCTCTTGGAAGTATTGAGGAAGGTGCATACGTCCAAAGATCTGTGAAGGTGGTAGCTCAGGTGAATAGGGAAGGCATAGGAGATTACCCGGGAAATAGAATATAATCAAAGACAGTTATGTACAGCTTGCTAAAAACAATGATGAAACCAGTTTTCGAATATTGTGTGCAGTTTTGGTTATTTTAGTATTGAAAGGGCATAAATGCTCTTTGTTTTCCATGAATTGGAGAAGGATTAACCTATTAGAGGTGTACCAATCTGGGGGATAGTGATAGTATCGACAGTTGTATAATTATCTCCAACAGCAGAGCTGTCTATAACCAGGGACATAGATTTAACGTAAAAAGTAAGAAGTTCAAAGCAGACATACAGAAGATTTTTTTTGCACCCAGAGGATGGTTGGAGTTTGAAACAACACCTGTGAAGGTAGGGATACATACTGCAAAAACATGTAGGAAGAATCAAATCAAGCATTTCAATCACCAAGGCATAGAAAGCTACAAGGGGCTGGCCAATGGGAATTGTATATATTGCTACTTAATGGTTACCATAGACAGGGTGGGGGAAGAGTCCCTTTCTGTGCTCTATGATCCTGCAACTCGACTGACATTTCAGTACCACCAACAGAACAGGCTTGTTTCAGGACCATGGACAGTTCCATGCGTCTCCGAGAGAGGCGCGACAATCAAAGAGAGCTCCGTGTATATTACCGAACGTCACAGCCCTTCGCCCAAGTTTTAATGAGTAACCATTGCATCAGAATCAGGTTTACTATCACTGACATATGTTGTGAAATTTGTTATTTTACGCCAGTGGTACGATCTTCATTGGCGTTTGCTGTTTTTGGAGCAAAAGCCAAACTGCTGAAAGAAAAATCAGGACCTGAATCAGGTTTGATATCACTGGCATATGTTGTGAAATTTGTTGTTATGCAGCAGCAATACATTGTAATACATAATAAAAAACTGTAAACTGCAGTGAGAAATATATATATATATATTTAAAAAGTTAGACGATGTAGGAAGTGCAAAAAGAGAGAAAAAAAAGTAGAGGTAGTGTTCATGGGTTCAATGACCATTCAGAAATCTGGTGGCAGAGGGGAAAAGCTATTCCTGAATCGTTGAATGTGTGCCTTCAGGCTCCTTTACCTACCTCCTCCCTGAAGGTAGCAATGAGACCAGGGCATGTCTGGGGTGATGGTTGTCCTTACTGATGATGCTGACTTTTTGTGGCATCTCTCCTTGAAGATGTCTTGGATGCTGGGGTGGCAAGTGTGCATGATGGAATTGACAGAGTTTACAACTTATTTCAATCCTCTACAGTGCCCCCCTCCATACTAGATGGCGATGGAGCCAGTTGGAATGTTCTCCACGGTACATCTGTAAAAATTCGCAAGTGCCTTTGGTGACATATCATATCTCCTCAAACTCTTAATGAAATATAGCTGCTGTCATGACTCGTTTGTAATTGCATCAATACGTTGTGCGCAGGACAGATCCTCAGAGATGCTGATACCCAGGAGCTTGAAATTGCTCACACTTTCCACTTCTGATCGCTCAGTGAGGATTGGTGTGTGTTCCCTCATCTTACCCTTTCTGAAGTCCACAATCAATTCTTTGATCTTACTAATGCTGAGTGCGAGGTTGCTACTCTAACACCACTCAACCAACTAATCTAACTCGCTCAACAGATTAAGTTGCATTGCAGAGACATAGGGATGGTGGACATTTTGATGCTTAGATTCTGCATCAAACCTGGAGATTTTCACACAGCACTGATTTTTTCATTTTACAGTGCAGTCCATTTATACCCCGGCAAATGCTTTCTCAGATAGGCCAAGCATGGATACATCTGGACACAAGTAAAATTTTCATGCCTTTTATGCAGTTCCATTTAATACCTGATTGGAAACAAAAGAAAATCTGCAGATGCTGGATTGGTTTTGTACATCATTGAAATTTTCCACCACAACAAAACTTGGATCATTTATTATATTGTTCAAAACTTACATAGAATATTGGATAACAGGGAAAAGAGATAAGGGGATCTAGCAGGAAGGCAGAATTGCAGATCAGCTCTTCTTTGTTACCAGGTAGAGTGAGAGAGGGGAGAACTTCATTTTTTTATGTCCTTGTGTTTACTGGCAATGGGTTTAATGTCATTATCAAATTGTTAAACAGAGGAGATTCTGCAATGCTGGAAATCTTGAGCAATACACGCAAAGTGCTGGAGAAAATCAGCAGGTCAGGCAGCATTTATGGAGGGCAATAAAATGTTACTGTAGTGTTTCCCAACCTTTTTTAGCCCAATGCCCCCCTAAAGCACGTTCATACTTTCCAATGCCCCCAAATCACCTTTATACTTGCCAAATCCCCTCTTAGGCACAATATACCTTCCCCATAGTGTAAAAATATGTCTACCAAATGCTAACATGAGAAAAAATCATTCTACATTAGTTTCTTTGTCTTTAAGCCTAGCTTACACAGTACCTGTGCACTATACAGCAGCTTTATTACCAATGTGATCCTTGATCTTGATGGCTTTTAGCAAAAGTTGAAATATCTGGTTCAAGTCGTGACAGCAAAAGCTTTAAGTCCCCATGCATAACAATGTCCAAGCGGTTTCTGTTTTCTCGTGAGTATGTGGTTCACTGCACTGAAGTGTCTTTCAACAAGGTAGGAGGATGGAAATGCAATGAAGAGCAGTTTGGCTCTTCTCCAAAGACCAGGAACTTTTGTGTGACAATATAGCCACATACCACAAAAGCTTCTTCATCATTCTGAATTTCAATAATTTCTTCTTGCAAGCTCTCTTCCTGTTCCTCCACCTTGCAAAGAAATAGGTTAATTACCCAGTCTGAAATTTGCAGACTGTTCAAATCCTTGAATTGATTCTGAAAATTCTTCTTCAGTGAATGCATGTGTAAGCAGTCAGCAGTACAGTGCACAGCACAGCTGGCAGGTGTGTTTACAGATATCTTTAATCTCTCCCTCTCCCAGTGTAGAGTGTCCTCCTGCTTCAAAACATCCCCTATTGTTCCTGTACCTAAAAAGACCAAGGTTAATATGTGTGAACGACTGCATCCTGTTGCACTCACCTCAATAATAAGCAAATGCTTTGAGAGGCTGGTCAAGGATTACATCTGAAGCATTCTGCCACCCACACTGGATCCCCTACAATTTGCCTACCGACATATCCGATCAACAGATGACACAATAGCCACAGCTCTGCATACCATTCTTACACATCTGGAGAAGAAGGATGCTTATGTGAGAATGCTGATCTTGGACCACGTCCAGGCTCGACAAGAAGCTCAGAGACCTTGGCCTTCACCCTGCCTTGTGTAGCTGGATCCTGGACTTCCTGTCAGATTGCCAGCAGGTAGTAAGAGTGGGCTCCCTCACCTCTGCCCCTCTGACTCAAAACACAGGTGCCCCTCAGGGCAGTGTCCTAAGCCCCCACCTTTAATCTCAGTATACCCATGACTGTGTTGCCACCCACAGCTCCAATCTGCAAATTAAATTTGTTGACGATACTACATTGATTGACCTAAGTGCAAATAATAATGAGGCAGCCTACAGAGAAGAAGTTATCACCCTAACATAGTGCTGTCAAGAAAACAAGCTCTCCCTCCATGTCACATAAACAAAGGGGCTGGTTGTGGACTACAGGAGGAATGGAGATGGGCTGACCCCTATTGACATCAATGGATCTGGGGTTGAGAGGGTGAACAGCTTTATGTTCCTCGGCATAAACATCACCGAGGATCTCATGTGGTCTGTACGTACTGGCTGTGTGGTGAAAAAAGCACCACAGTGCCTCTTTCACCTCAGATGATTGAAGAAGTTTTGTATGGGCCCCCAAATCCTCATAACTTTCTACAGGGGCACAGTTGAGAGCATCCTGACTGGCTGCATTACTGCCTGGTATGGGAACTCTACTTCCCTCAATCACAGGATTCTGCAGAGAGTGGTGTGGACAGCCCAGCACATCTGTAGATGTGAACTTCCCACTATTCAGCACGTTTACAGTGACAGGTGTGTGAAAGGGGCCCGAAGGATCATCAGGGACCGGAGTCACCCTAACAACAAGCTTCTTCCACCAGGCCATCAGACTGATTAATTCACGCTGATACAATTGTGTTTCTATGCTATATTGACTGTCCTGTTGTACATACTAGTTATTGCAAATTACTATAAATTGCACATCGCACATTTAGACAGAGACGTAACGTAAAGTTTTTTTCTCCTCGTATATGAAGGATGTAAGTAATAAAGTCAATTCAATTCAATTCAATTCAATATCCTAGCAAATAACTTTGTGAAAGAGAGGCAGAGAAACTGAAAACATTCTTCATCGAATGTTTTGCTTATATATTTCCAATTTTCCAATAAAAATGGACACTGCACTTTTTGCTTGGATTAAATTAAAATTCTCACCCTGCAGTTTCATATTTAGAATGTTCATTTTGTCATACAGATCGGCTAGGTATGCCACATCTCCACGTAGAAGTTCAATCTTGTTTCCCAAGCTCTTATCAACTTTGAGCAAAAATTCTACCAGAGTGTCAAAAAGATCAAAGAAGCGTATTAAGCAGCAGTCTTTTCACACCCAATGCACTTCAGTGTGAAGAAGCAAGCATTCAAATTCTTCATCATTATCTTGGCATAACTGGTGAAATATTCTGCTATTTAATGGATGAGCTTTAATTTTGTTGATAACAGATAATGCAAGAATCATGCTTGAAAAAAGTTGCTGGCTGAGGTTTTTGGCTGCGAGATGTTGACGATGAATTATACAATGGATTGCAAATTGAGTTGGAATTTCTTTTTTCATAAATGTCACTAAACCAGCACGACGACCTGTCATATATGGTGTTCCATCTGTTGCACAAGAAATCATGCTCCAAATCGGAAAATTTTAATCCTCAATATACATTTTGAGCTCATTGTAGATTGATCCTTCATTGCTATTTGTCTTTAACTTTTTACAAAAAGACACTCTTCATAAACTTTTCCATTTTTGATAAACTGTACATATGCCATTAACAATGTATAATTGTCTCACACAGTTGACTCATCCAGTTGTATCCCAAATTCTGTTTTTTGTAGCTCACAGCTGCTACTAAGTGACTTCACTCATTTCATCAATACGATGGGTTATTGCTCAGAGGAATTGATTTTACAATACTAGTATCCATTTTGAGAACAGCGATGAGCACTTCTGATAGAGCAGGCATTACTAATCTTTCACCAATTGTATGAGATTTTCCACACTTTGCTATCATTTTGGAAATAGTAAAAGAAGCAATGAGACCGCTATCCAGGTCATTGTTAGCCTTTTTGGCAAATGGCTTGAGTGTGCAAAGCTTTTCAAATGCTTCTTTCATCTTCTGGAACTGAGTAATAACAGAAGTCGACTTTTCAGGGTGTCTTTTACGGATGATCTTGATGGTTTCATGGCTTCATTTGACAGTACAGTATTACAAATAAGACACATGAGGCTTCCCTGATCTGATGGGATGGAATAAAACCACACTCCAGGTATGAAAGATTGTTTTAATGTACTTCCTGTAGTTTCTGTTTCTTACCAGGATTACAATTCAAGGCTTCACCACCTTCAGACTCATAGCAAACACGACATATGTATTTATCCATCATTAATGGGGCTAAATTAAAATTAAAAAATAACACAAACTGGGAATGCCTATCAGGTATTGATGACGGCAGTGAGTTGACATGGATTGAATGCTGGTAACAGCACACAGTGAAATGGCAAGATGAAGATTAAGAAAATCAAAACAGCGAAAATTATGTTGACAAGGGTCCAGATTGGAATCTGAATGTTAGTCGGGATAGAACTGGTGTTTGGCAAGCTACCTTTATATTATTCCAGTTGGCACAATTGACCAATCACGTAAGGTCTCATAATCTCCAAAGATGGTTCTTGACCCTGCATATGAAGCTGAGGTCGCTTTGAACACCTCCAGAGGAATCCTCAGGGTTGGCAGGTTCACTGATTGTCTCTATTTCACCGTTTGGTTCTGGCCGGCGCCGTATCGTTGCATAACCTGTTTTCTGTAGATCTGTAGAGAAAGTTGAGAGGGTGTGCTTGGCTTACCAACTGTTAAATTGCATGAACTTGTTCCGTGCTGTAAGCCTAGAGGAACCGTTGGGCACTCTGGTTACTAATTTATGCATCCCAGTAATATCTGTTTGGTTGGTCAGGTCGAATGGGATTGCCGAGTTTCGGACACATTGTGGCGGTGAGCGCTCACGGACTGCTGAGCGGTGGCTCTTCCTGTGTTTCAGTGCCTCACGCTCTTTTTTTTGGAAGTGCCTGCTCTACTAACGGTCGGTCAGGTCTCGTGCCTCAGGCTAGGATGCTGCTTACCATAATCTTCCCCCACCAAGAATCTTGACTACCCCCCAATGATTTCTATATTCTCTAACGCCTCCTTCAGACACATAACCACCCCTGTTGGGAATCACTGAGTTAATGTTTCCGGCCAAGACCCTTCATCAGGAGTAGAAAGGTAGAGGGCACCTTCCCCCTCACCTGGACTCACCTCTGTCCTGCCAGCTTGTTCTCCTTTCACTATCCACACCTTCATACTCCCTCTTCCCCCTTCTCACTTTCGCCTCTCCTGTTCTCACCTATCAGCTCCTTGCATTTCTCCCCCCACCCCCCAACCTTCTTATTCTGGCTTCTGACCCATTCTTTTCTAGTCACGGTGAAGTGTTTCAGACTAAAAAAAATCGACTGTTTATTCCCCTCTGTAGATGCTGCCTGACTTACTGAATTCCTCCAGCACTTTGCGTATTGTTCAAGTAGTTCAATGCTGTGGCCACATGGTGGTGCCTTTCCACAAGTGAAGCAGCCAGAAAACGATTAGGGTCATAACACCAGATATCATGGAAACTGGCCCCTCATCCCACAGAATCCACATTGACCATCTGCACTAATCCTATTATTCCTCTTGCATCCTCATCAATTCACCCTCTCCGCTCCCTCCTGATTCTCCTAAATAACTTACAGTGGAAAATGAACCCACCAGGACATCTTCAGGACGTGGGAGGAAACGGGCCCACCTCGGGGAATACACGCCATCACAGTGAGACCCACACAGATACCATCAGCGGTCCAGGTTGAATGTGGGCCATCAGAACCGGAGGTTTTCATTGTGGTTTTGTCATTTATCAAAGATTCATTTTATTATCAAAGTGCGTGTGCAAAATACCACTCTGAACCCAACTCTGAAATAACTGCTCCCAGATTTTCGTGCTTTGCTAGTTGGGGGGTGGGGGGGGGGAAACGAGGGTGCAGAGTAGTGAGGCTGTACTCACAAGGTGAGGCACCTCATGTGACAGCCTTCCTGCTTTGTTGTTGTTAGGGAGTGGGATGAACCCTTTCACCCCACTCCAGAGACCCACAGCTTGAGTGCCAACAAGCATCTTCCCACATATTATGCCAACCTTGATACTCTGTGAAGCATTCTTAGTTCTCTCACGAGGGTTCACCGTACCCAGCCAATGGCTTCATCTTTCTGTGAGAGGCCATAACAGTGAGAATTGGTGAGATGCACAAGTATGGAGAAGGTCATGTTCAAAACTTGTTCTTCTAATATATATTCACACGCGCACGCGCGCGCAACCACACACACACACACACACACACACATACACACACACACACACACACACACACACACACACACAGTAGTCAAATGCATTCATATAAACATGCACAAACTCGTAAAAGATAACAACACACAAATGTATTCTTGAAAATATACATTCTCATGTACATAAATACAGACAGACACCCCATGACAAGATGCTGGAAATCCAAGCAACACACACAAAATGCTGGAGGAACTCAGCAGGCCAGGCAGCATCTATGGAAAAGAGTACAGTCGACGGTTCGGGCTGAGATCCTTCAGCAGGACTGGAGAAAAGAAGATGAGGAGTTAGAGATAGAAGGTGGGGGACACCCCATGCAGACAGACTCACAGGCATCAACCCGCAGAATCACACATAGTTACATTCCTGCATGAGTATATATGAATTAGGAGTGGAAGGAGACCTCTCTGCCTTCCAGTCCTCCTCCACCATTTAATGATCATGGCCATTCTGACTGGAGCCTCGATTTTACATTCCTGTCTACACATGAATCCTTTCACCAACTTATTTGTCAAGAACATATTTATTTCTACCTTTCAAATATTCTAAATATTTTCACTACTATTTGAGGAAGGGAGTTTCAAAGCAGGCAACTCTTGAGAAAAATCTTCACGCCTTCTTGGTCTGAAATGAATGACCCCTAGTTCTTGAATCTCCCATAGGAGGGGGTCAAGGAAATGGGAAGGAGGGAGTAATGGAGATAGGGAGGGGGATTGCACTCCCACAAAAAGAAAACATCCTCTCCACATCCAACTTGTCAAATCCCCTCAGGATCTCAGTTAATGTTCCTCTCGGTTTTCTGAAGTCCAAGAGAACCACATAGGAACAGACCTAAATAGTCATAGCCATAGTCTTAGTCATACTTTATTGATCCTGGGGGAAATTGGTTTTCGTCACAGTTGCACCATAAATAATTAAATAGTAATAAAAACATAAATAGTTAAATAGTAATATGTAAATTATGCCAGGAAATAAGTCCAGGACCAGCCTATTGGCTCAGGATGTCTGACCCTCCAAGGGAGGAGTTGTAAAGTTTGATGGCCACAGGCAGGAATGACTTCCTATGATGCTCTGTGTTGCATCTCGGTGGAATGAGTCTCTGGCTGAATGTACTCCTGTGCCCAACCAGTGCATTACGTAGTGGGTGGGAGACATTGTCCAAGATGGCATGCAACTTGGACAGCATCCTCTTTTCAGACACCACCGTCAGAGAGTCCAGTATTGCATAATGAAATATTGAAGCACAGAGACAAGACAAACAAGCACACACACAAAAAAATATATACAGACAAACACATGTATAGAACATTACATTAAGTGCAGTATAGGCCTTTTGGCACTCAATGTTATACTGACCTTTTAATTACTCCTTGCCCTAATTCTCACCCACAGTTACACATACAAATGGTCAGGCATTAGGAGACACACAGATGCACACAGTGAGTCCTGGTGTGACAGGCACACTAGCAGGTGGTCAGTACAGGCTGGTGACAAGTGTTACCATAAATGCTCTCTCCACTCAGAGTGTGATTTCCAGTTAAAGAACCCATGATATTAGCCCAGCACTTCCCTGAATTACACTGCCCAGCCCTGTCCCATCCAGGGCAAGGAGTATGTTTTCCAGTTGAAACCTTGAACCCTGCTTGTTGCAGAGGATGCCCCTTGCAGCAGTATTTGGAATAATCATGGAGCGGGGAGCCTACAGAAACCCTTCTGCTAGAGTACAAGTGCTTTCCGTCATCACAGCACAGAACAATTGTTGGAAAGAGCATTTCCGCAGCATGACTGGGAGCGTGGGGCTGTTTACAAGCAATCTATGGTGATGGCCTAGATTTTCCTTCACTCCCTGCTGGATCCTGGCTCAGATCTCATTTCCCTACTGCACAGGCCAAATCTCTGCCGTCTGTTTCAATGGTCATCAAAATGAAACAGAAAGTGCTGGGGATCTGTCCCGGTCCGGGCAGCATCTTTGGAGAGAGGAATGAGGTTAATGTTGCGTGTCAGCCATCTTCTATCAGAGTTGAATAAGATGAATAGCTTTCAACATAGAACATAGAACATAGAACAGTACAGCACAGTACAGGCCCTTCGGCCCACAATATTGTGCCGACCCTCAAACCCTGCCTCCCATATAAGCCCCCACCTTAAATTCCTCCATGTACCTGTCTACGAGTGTATCTGCCTCCACCACTGACTCAGGCAGTGCATTCCACGCACCAACCACTCTCTGAGGAAAAAACCTTCCTCTAATATCCCCCTTGAACTTCCCACCCCTTACCTTAAAGCCATGTCCTCTTGTATTGAGCAGTGGTGCCCTGGGGAAGAGGCACTGGCTGTCCACTCCATCTATTCCTCTTAATATCTTGTAGACCTCTATAATATCTCCTCTCATCCTCCTTCTCTCCAAAGAGTAAAGCTCTAGCTCCCTTAATCTCTGATCATAATGCATACTCTCTAAACCAGGCAGCATCCTGATAAATCTCCTCTGTACCCTTTCCAATGCTTCCACATCCTTCTTGTAGTGAGGCGACCAGAACTGGACACAGTACTCTAAGTGCGGCCTAACCAGGGTTTTATAGAGCTGCATCATTACATCGCGACTCTTAAACTCTATCCCTCGACTTATGAAGGCTAACACCCCATAAGCTTTCTTAACTATCTACCTGTGAGGCAACTTTCAGGGATCTGTGGACATGTACCCCCAGATCCCTCTGCTCCTCCACACTACCAAGTATCCTACAGTAGAGAAAATGTGAACGGCTGGAGATTTACAGAGTCAAATGGTACATGCCATTCTGCTCAACATGTGCATGCTAGCCAAGGTGCTCATCTAAGCTAGTCCCATTTCCTCATATCTCTATAAACGTTTCCTATCCATGTAGATTCAATACTCAAGAATCAAGTTTATTTATGATGTGTGCATCGAAATATATGCTGAAATATGTTGTTTGCTTTAGCAACCAACACACCTGAGGGTGTGCTGGGGGCAGCCTGCAAGTATTGTCACACATTCAGTGCCAACAAATATCATACCCACAATGCTCAGCAGTCATGGGTTAAGGGTGAAAAATGAAATAATGAAGGGGAACCTGAGGGGTAAGTTTTTCACTGGGAGGGTAGTACGCGTGTGAACCAAGTTGCCAGTGGAAGTAGTGGAATGGGGTTTGACCACAACATTTAAGGGGAGTTTGGATGGGTGGGAGTGCTATGGTCCATGTGCAGGTCAATGTGACTAGATGGGGTGAAGGGCCTGTTTCTGTGGTGTCATGCTCTATGACACTATTCGTTGACCATCCCTCACTGTCCTTGAGGAGATGGTGGTGAGTGACTGCCTGTCTTGTTCCACTGCAATGACTCTATGAGTCTAACGCATTATGGTCCACAGAAACAGTGATGGAAATCAGATTTGCCTTTACTCAAATTCTTTCAGGACATTGGGATGTTCTTGAGTTTCTTAACTGAAGATAAATTCATTCTTCTGATGTAAGAAGAAAAAAAAACAAAGCCATTTTTTTTCAATATGTTCACACAAACTAGAATATGATAATGTCCAGATGGACTTTGCATTGAGGTTAGTTGGTGATTAAGGATTGACCAGGGGATTAAGGATTGCCTGATCCTTATTTTTCTTCAACATAGTGGGATAAAGAGAGAACATGGAATCAGGCTCTTTAGCCCATTGTTGGCTCTGACCACAAAGCACCCATGAAAATTAATGCTACACTTACCCTCCACTTCACATTCAATCAACTCGCCCCAGCCTCTGTCACTCACCAGCACAACAGAGGCAATTTACGTTGGCTAATTAACACCAATCTGCACTTCATCTGACAATCAAAGTGCGAAGGTCGATCGGAATTCCAGAAGTCATGGCTCGAGGACGAATCTCTGTGAGTGTGCTAGGGATGTCCACGGCCAAATGTTAGCAAACCTGAGACCACTGGAAGCTGGAGGTCAAAGATGGCCTGTTGTGTGTGTGTGTGTGTGTGTGTGTGTGTGTGTGTGTGTGTGTGATTTATAAGATCAAAGGTGACAAGGCCATCTGCGGCAATAGTAGGGGCATATCACTCCTTTCTGTTGCTGGAAAGGTCCTGGCTAAGGTGATGCTTCAGAGACTCATCAGCAACGTCACCGAGTCAATGCTGCCTGAATTGCAGAGTGGATTTAGGAAGAACAGGAGCACGATCGGCATGATCTTCACAGCCCAACAGCTTCAGGAAAAGTGCCGGGAGCAACATCAGGACCTGTTTATGGCCTTTGTTGACCTCTCCAAAGCATTCGACGCTGTGCAAAGAGAGCTCTTATGGGATGTCCTCCTCAGGTTTGGCTGTCCCAATAAATTTGTTAACATCCTCCACCAGTTCCACGATGGGATGACTGCTCGGGTGACCATAGGAGGACAAGAGTCTGAGCCCTTGTACGCACAGGGGTGAGGCAGGGGTGTGTGCTAGCGCCAGTGCTCTTTAACATCTTCCTCTTGTGTGTTACCAAGCTTCTCCACAACGAGACTGAAGACAGCAGCGGTGTGGCAGTGGATGTCAGATTAGATGGCAACCTCTTTGACATCAGGAGGCTCCACACAACCACCAAACTCAGTAGAGAGTGGGTCCTGGAGCTGCAGTATGCAGACGACTGTGTTCTTGTGACCCACACTCCGGAGGATCTTCAGACTGTCCTTGCTGTAGCGGTGAGAGCGTACAGCAGGATGGGGCTGACTGTCAATACCACTAAGACAGAAGTGGTTTGCCAGTGGAGTACCAGCGTCCCACCCACTCTACCTGCCTTCACTGTTGGTGATGAAAAGCTGTCAGCAGTGCCATCTTTCAAATATCTGGGGAGCATTCTCTCTGAGGATAGCGGCATTGACAACGACATCCAGAGCCACATTAAACAGGCATCAGCTGCCTTTGGGAGACTTCGGCGTAGAGTCTTTCAGAACAGGAGCCTTCGTCCCTCCACAAAGGTCGCCGTATACCAAGCGGTCTGTGTCACCACCCTCCTTTATAGCTGTGAAGCTTGGGTAACCTACAGCCATCACATCAAGTCCTTGGAGTGCTTCCACATAAGCTGCCTCCATCACATCCTGGGAATTACCTGACATGAGCGGGTACCTCACACTGAAATACTTGTAAAGACCAACTACAAAAGTATTGATGCCATAATCACCCAGCGTCAGCTGCAGTGGCTGGGGCACATGATAAGGATGCCCCCATGTTGGCAACCCTGCCGAGTGTTATACAGCCAGCTACATCATGGTCGACGCTCAGCTGGAGGGCTGAAGAAACGCTATAAGGATCAGATGAAGAATCCTTTAAGGAAGTGCAAGGTCAGACCCGAGGACCTGGAGGACGTTGCTGCTGACCGTACCACTTGGCGACAGCTGTGTAGGGACGGGGCTCGTATTCTGGAGATGGAAAGAACAACCAGAAGACAGCAGAAGAGAGCCAGGAGAAATGCAGCCATGGTTGCCACCACTACCACCACCTGTACATATACATGTCCCACCTGCAATAGAGCTTGTGGGTCCAGGATAGGACTGTATAGTCATCAAAGATCTCACCTTTAAAGGAGTGGACGTTGTAATGGGATTTCGATGGGCAACCGAAGAAGAAGAAGAAGTGCGTGTGTGTGTGTGTGTGTGTGTGTGTGAGGGAGAACAAGGCTGGTATTGCTGTTGTTGCTTTGTTACTTGTTGTGTCCGTGTTGTTCTGCCGAGTATTGTGGGCATGCTTTGTTGGCGCTGGAAAGTGCGGTGACACTTGCAGGCTGCTCCCACACATCCTTGGGTATTTTGGTTGTTAACACAAACAACGGATTTCATTGTATGTTTTGATGTATATCTGATAAATAAATCAGAATCAGAAATCTTTTTGGGATGTGGGAAAGACAGGGGAAACCCACATGGTCACAGAGAGAACATATCACCTCACGGACAGCACCGGAAATCGGAATTGAACATGAGTCACTGTAGCTGTGAGACAGCAACCCTACGAGATGAGGCATGTTGTCCTCTGAGCTCGACCATAAGCAAGATCTTATGGTCTATAGTCCATTCACTCTCTGCTCCTGCAGTCTTAATTCATGAAATCTTCAGGTAGATCTTCCTTGCCCAGTAAGACCATTTGGCCCATTGAGTCTGATCCTGATTTACTTTTCTTTTCAGGCCGTAATGTGACACACTTACTAATCAAGAGCCTATAACTTCTGCTTTAAATATACCCAACAAATTGGCCTTCACAGCTGTCTTTGGCAATGATTTCCACAGATTCACCACCATCAGGTAAAGAAGTTCATCTTCATCTCTGTTCTAAAGGGACATTTCTCTACCCTGAGGCTGTGCCCTCCGGTCTTAGATTCCCCCACTGCTGGAAACATCCTCTCCACTTCCACTATATGTAGGCCTTTCTGTAGTTTTTAATGTGATTCCCCAAAAGAAATATTGGGGGATCTCATCCTTTCTTCCCCTGGATTAACTTCAGATACCATCTGTGTCCCATATACCTAATATTCACCATGAGAAGCCCTTCCCCCAGCGCAGAAAACATTAAGCTTCATATTCAATCACATTTATTCGTAATCTCTAAGATTTACTTTAGATGATGCATTAAACGTTGTAGTGGTAATCCTAGCACACTGCATAATTTCACAACCCAAGCTGCATTAAGAGGAAGGTTGCTCAGAAGAGAAGATCGTCACTGATTCTGGACAATGACAAGCAATACAATCAGTTCATCTAAATTGGGGAGCAAGGGGAAATATTCTTGAGATAATGTTTGATTAAACATTGGTCCCAATCTCACCGTACAGGGAAACAGGCCTAATGTGTTTATGTTTACAAGTTAGTGAGGAGGTTTTATGACCAAGGAAATGGTGCTGGTACCTTGGAAAGGTTTGGACTTATCATAGTTTATACTGTCTGCCTGCTCTCACTATCTCCAGACCATTCATTAAAGAAAGGATTAAAGAGAGATTACCTTAATTTGTCACATGTACATCAAAACACACAGTAACATGATGTGTTATTTAAATCAACAACCAACACAGTCCAAGGATGTGCTGGGGGCAGCCCACAAGTGTCTGGATACATTTGGCACCAATATAGAATGCCGGTAACTTAGAAAGCGTAACCATACATCTTTAGGAATGTGTGAGGAAACTGGAGCAAACCCATGCAGTCAGGGCGAGGTAATGAACTCATAACAGATGGTGGCAGAATTGAAGCCTGATCTTATAGCTGGTGCTGTAATAAGGTTACAATAACCACTACGTCACCATATTACCACGGTGGTAACATTTTACCAGCGTCACTGTGTTGGTCTCGCTGCTAACTTCCTTCACAAGCCACTACGCGCATCCTCTAATTACACCTCACTTGCTGTAAAATTCTTCGGCACATCCTGAGGTCGTGACAGGTTCTACAGCAATGTATCTCCCGTAAGGGTGATCACAGCGCGTGTCAGCGTGCTCATGAAAAAATGAAGACTTAAATACCTGATGGATGTTGGAAGTGACACCAGTACTCAGCTGTGAAGTAATGTCTTCAATCTAGGCGTTGCAGCTAAGGAAAGGAGAGGTTTATGGTCTGTCTCAGTATGCGAGCGACAGGACTGCACAACCTGAATAGAATGGCAATGGGCATTTTTCATGAGCATTGATGCAGTTTTCCGGGCAGGGAGGGATCGGCTGGGAAATGATGTAGATGTATTGATTTTTATTTTCATTACGATGACTCACAGTCGTGAGCTGGGTGCATTTTCTGATTAACGCACAACACTCAGTGGCCGATTTATTAAGTACACCCATACACCCGCTCATTAGTGCAAACATCTAATTAGCCAATCATGTGGCAGAAACTCACTGCATACAGACATGGTCAAGGGGGTCAGTTGTCAGACAAAATATCCAAATGAGGAAGGAATGTGATCCAAGTGACTTTGACTGTGGAATGATTGTTGGTGGCAGACAATTGTAGGATTGAGTATCTTTAAAACTGTTGATCAGGGATTTTCACACACAGCAGTCTCTAGAGTTTACAGAGAATAGGGAGAAAAGCAAAAATAAAGCATCCAGTGAGTGGCAGGTCTGTGGGCATAAACAGACAGCTCAGAGGAGAATGGCCAGACTGACAGGAAGGTAACAGTAACTCAGATAACATCGTGTTATAACAGTGGTGTGCGGAAGAGCAGCTCTGAATACACAAGACTTCAAACCTTGAAGTGATGGGCTACAGTAGCAGGAGACCACAAACGTACACTCAGTGTCTATTTTTCTAGGTACAGGAGGGAGCTAATAAAGTGGCCACGAGGTGTATATTGCAGACAACAAGGTTTGCAAATTAAATTGATGATTTTGACACATGCTGACTGCTGTCACCTGCCCCACAGTCACCTCTCCACCCCTTAGTTCTGCACTGGTTTGTTTCCTGGGGTGACATCATGGGCACAAGTTGTTCATCCTTTTCCTTGATCCGATCCAGTGTCTGTCAGAGAAATACTCAATTACAGTGATCCACTTTGCCTGATCTTGATCCTGTTTGGAGCTCAATATCTTGGCTTTTGGTCAGTAAGCAGGAACAGAGGTCCCTGGAATATCTCCTCCAGTTTACACAGCAGTACTGTGGAAATGCTGTGGCTGGAATGATTTCAGTTGCTGAGGTCAGTTACCTTAGAATAGACAATGATTCAATGGGGGATCTGGAAAATTACTTCAGGCTGAGTAATTCAGTGACATGAATTGTATGCTTCTCTCTGCCTCAGTAAAACAGCCAGCATAATGAGGGACCCCACCCACCATTCCCTCTTCTCCCCTCTCCCAATGGGCAGAAGATACAAACCCCTGAAAGCACATAACCCTCTCCCGTAAGGCTATTGAATGACCATAAAGCATAAGAGCAGAATTAAGCCATTTGGCCCATCGAGTCTGCTCTGCCATTCCATCACAGCTGATTTATTTACCTCTCTAAATCCCATTCTCCTGTCTTCTTCCCATAACCTAAGAGCCTACGAGCCTCAATTTTAAATATACCCAATGACTTGACATCCACAGCTGTCTGTGGCAATTAATTCCACAGATTCACCACCCTCTGGCTAAAGAAATGTTTCCTCATCTCTGTTCTAAAGAGACATCCTTATATTCTGAGGTTGTGCCATCTGGTTCTAAACTCCCACACTGTAGGAAACATCCTTCTCCATGCCCACTCTATCAAAGTTTTCTCATATTCAATAGGTTTCAATGAGATCCTTCCTCATTCTTCTAAACTCCAGTGAGTACAAGCCCAGAGTCATCAAGCTCTTCTCATACATTTCCCTGTTCATTCCTGGGATCATTCTTGTCAATCTCCTCTGGATCCACTCCCATGCCAGCACACCGTTCCTGAGGTAAGGGTTAGTCTGCCCAATGCCTTATGAAGTCTCAGCCTTATGCCCTAGGAAAGAATTCCTAGTTTGACAGGATCGACTCTTGACCTCATAATCTACCTTGTTATGATTTAGCACCTTGTTGTCTACCTACACTGCAGTTCATTCTGCATTCTGTTCTTGTTTTACCTTGCACTACCTGAATGGACGGTGTAATGATCTAATCTGAATGAACTGTACGCAGCACAAGCCTTTCTCTGTATCTCCGGTACATGCGACAATAATAAGCCAATTCCATTTCCAATTCACTGAGTGATATTCCTTGGAAATATGCTCTTTGCTCTTCAGGGTCTGCGCCAATCGTCCCAGTTATACTTCAGGTCAAGTCAAGTTTATAGGCACATTCACAGGCACAGTGAGGTACAGGTACAATGAAAAGCCTACAACAGCATCACAGGCAGGAAGATTCAGACAAGAACATGTTATACATAAACTATACAAGATAATGAAGAAAAGAACTGTGCAAAACCAGATTATTAGTGCAAAACAACCACCGTCAGAGACAAGTCCATGGTAGGGCACGAGGTAACCTATAGTGTTCCGTAGCTAAGATAGGATTAGGGTTGTTCAAGAACCTGATGCTTGCAGAGAAACATCTGTTCCTGATGCTGGTAGTGTGGGACATCATGCTTTTGCAAATCCTGCCCGATGCTAGCAGTGAGAAGAGGGGATGACCTAGATTCCAATTCTGATTCATGAAGTGATAGAGCATGGAAACGTGTGCATACTTCTCCATCCCAAAGAGGAAAAAGTATTCTATAGGGAGGATGACACAATCATGCTGACAACAGAAGTCAAAGACAGCATAAAAGCAAAAGAGAGGGCATATAATAATAGCAGGAAATTAGAGGATTGGGGAGCTTTTAAAAAGCAACAGAAGGCAACTAAAGCTGCCATAAGGAGAAAAAAAAGATGAAATATAAAGGCAGGCTAGCCAGTAATATAGAAGAGGATTCCAATAGACAATAGACAATAGGTGCAGAGGTAGGCCATTCGGCCCTTCGAGCCAGCACCGCCGTTCACTGTGATCATGGCTGATCATCCACAATCAGTACCCTTTTCCTGCCTTATCCCCATTACCTTTGATTCCGCTATCTTTAAGAGCTCAATCCATCTCTTTCTTGAAAGCATCCAGAGACTTGGCCTCCACAGCCTTCTGGGGCAGAGCATTCCATATATTCACCACTCTCTGGGTGAAAAAGTTTTTCCTCAACTCCATTCTAAATGGCCTACCCCTTATTCTTAAACTGTGGCCTCTGGTTCTGGACTCACTCATCAGCAGGAACATGCTTCCCGCCTCTAGCGTGTCCATTCCCTTAATAATCTTATATGTTTCAATCAGATCCCCTCTCATCCCTCTAAATTCCAGAGTATACAAGCCCAGTCGCTCCAATCTTTCAACATATGACAGTCCCACCATCCCAGGAATTAACCTTGTGAACCTACGCTGCACTCCCTCAATAGCAAGAATGTCCTTCCTCAAATTTGGAGACCAAAACTGCACACAGTACTCCAGTGTGGTCTCACCAGGGCCCTGTACAGCTGCAGAAGGACCTCTCTGCTCTTAAAGTTTTTCAAAAGTTTTCCAAAAGTTTTTCTCAAATATATAAAGAGTAAAAGAGAAGTGAGAGTGGGTATTAAACTGCTGGAAAATGATGCTGGAGAGGCTGTAATGGGAGACAAAGAAATGGTGGACAACCTTAATAAGTATTCCCTTGTAATATGCCAGAAATTCGAGAAAGTCTGGGGCGGAAGTGAGTGTAGTTGCTATTACTAAGGAGAAAGTCCTTGGGAAGCTGGTAGGTAAGTCACCTGGACAAGATGAACTACATCCCAGGGTTCTGATAAAAGTAGCTGAATAGATTGTGGAGACATTAGTAATCATCTTTCAAGAATCAATAGATTCTGGAATGGTTCTGCAGGACTGGAAAATTGCAGAAGTCACTCAATATTTAAGAAGGGAGGAAGACAGAAAAAAGGAAGTTAGAGGCCATCTAGCCAGACTTCAGTAATTGGGAAGATGTTGGAGTCCATTACTAAGGATGAGGTTTCAGGGTACTTGGTACTTATTGTTTCCTTAAGGAGAAATATTGGCAGAGGAAGATATTTGAATTCTTTGATCACTGTTCACATTCATTTCAAGAGAAAAAGAGTATAAGAGAAAGGATGTAATGCTGAGGCTTTATATGGCTTGGTAAGTCCGCATATGGAATATTGTGAGCAGTTTTGGGCCACTTATCTAAGAAAAAATGTGCTGGCTTTGCAGAGGGTCTGGAGGAGTTCCACGAGAAAGATTCCAGGAGTGAGTGTTATCATATGAGGTCCGCTTGATGGCTGTATGCCTGTACCCACTGGAGTTCAGAAGAATGAGGTGTGATCTTACTAAAACCCATCCAATATGAAAAGGCCTGGATAGGATGGTTGTGGAGAGGATGCTTCCTACAGTGGTTGAGCCTAGGACCAAAGAGCACAGCCTCAGAATAGAGGGAAGGCCGAATGGTGGGGATCTTTATGATAAGTTCCACCTTCTTAACATCAAGATAGCACTGGAGAGAGGTGATGTTTTTCAGGCAACAGATATTAGACCACTTTACTTTCTTATTGTACCATCAATCAGGACTTTTATGGCAAGGGAATGATGTATTTTCCTCTCTATTAGATGTTACTTATATTCATTCCCAACACACATTTAATTAGTTTTATTTTTCATGTCTCAGACTATTCTCCTTTGAAACCAGTAAGCTTCAGGGAAATCAGGGATCCAGTGGATATCAGGGGAAACCTGCCCCAGTTGTCAGTCTTAGGAGAGCATGGAAACCTGTGAGTCCAGAGGGAGAACAGGTCCAGGTCAGCATTGTGCAGGTCCAGGTCAGTGTTGTGCAGGTCCGGGTCGGCGTTGTGCAGGTCCAGGTCGGCGTTGTGCAGGTCCAGGTCAGTGTTGTGCAGGTCCAGGTCAGTGTCGTGCAGGTCCAGGTCGGCGTCATGCAGGTCCAGGTCAGCGTCGTGCAGGTCCAGGTCAGCGTCGTGCAGGTCCAGGTCGGCATTGTGCAGGTCCAGGTCAGCGTCGTGCAGGTCCAGGTCGGCATTGTGCAGGTCCAGGTCGGCATTGTGCAGGTCCAGGTCAGCGTTGTGCAGGTCCAGGTCGGCGTTGTGCAGGTCCAGGTCGGCGTTGTGCAAGTCCAGGTCGGCATTGTGCAGGTCCAGGTCAGCGTTGTGCAGGTCCAGGTCAGCGTCGTGCAGGTCCAGGTCGGCATTGTGCAGGTCCAGGTCGGCATTGTGCAGGTCCAGGTCAGCGTTGTGCAAGTCCAGGTCGGCATTGTGCAGGTCCAGGTCAGCGTTGTGCAGGTCCAGGTCAGCATTGTGCAGGTCCAGGTCAGCGTCGTGCAGGTCCAGGGAAGTACGGGCCCCGGTGACCCCTGAAGGAGAGTGACCCCTTGTCTGTCTTTGGGAAGGACGGAAACCAGTGAGACCAGGCATGCGTGCTCCTCAGTCTACCTCAGAGGAGACAGAGGATGTGAGATGGGACAAGCACAGAGACTGGTGTGCTTTCGGGGAATGCTGGGAATATGACCTGGTGTTCCAAAGGCCACACCTCCTGGGTTTCTGAATAGCCAGCTGATGGATTATTGGAGTTTTATTGGGGTAATTGTTGCTAAGTAACATCAAGATTGGGCCATTGGGAAATTAATTGTTTATAGTGTAGGATCTTTAAGCAGTATTGAGGTGCTCTCAGTCACATTGATACATAGAGTACTCTGAAAATCTTTTCCTTTCAGGAAGGGAATTTACAAACAGAAGGAGCTTTTTCTGTATAAGCATTTGCCAATTTAAGTTGGAGAAATTCCTCCCATCAGGGGGTTATGAGTTTATGCGACTCCCTCCCCTAGAGCTACACAGACTAAGCCACTGAATGCATTGAAAACCAGAGTGGGTGGATCTTTAATCCAGAAGAGTTGAGGGTTATGGGGAACAGGCAGGAAAATGGAGGTCGAGGTTAAACAATCTTATTAAGTGGCATTGCAGGATGGAGAGGCCATGAAGCTTATTATGCTCTTGGTTCCAGATTCCACAACAATAATTTATATCTCTTTATGTTTTTTATATAACAAAAAATGTGTGATGTCAAGTGTGACATGTGGACCATGAGATTCACTGACACAATGCTTTTATATATCATGTAATTAGATGTACAAAGTAATAGATTGCAATCATTGAGATCTTCTTAAGCTCTTGAAAGGAATATTTGCTGATTTTTATTAAGTGAGTGCCTCTTTATTTCAGGACATGCTTGTCAGGACATGTACTGTACTTGAGTGAAGTCACTGAGTCCCGAGATGATAACATTTCCGCCCAGCCAGTCACTGAGTTATCGTGGGTAGCGATGCTTAGCGCAATGCTTTTAGAGCTCAGAGTTCAGAGTTCAATTCCAATGTCACCTTTAAGGAGTCTGTACATCCTCTCTGTGGAATTTGTGGGTTTTCTGTGGGTGCTCTGGTTTCCTCCCGTAGTCCACAGTCCCACAGTAGGTTATTTCGTCATTGTAAATTGTCCCATGATTAGGCTGGAGTTAAATCGGGGGATTGCTGAGTGGCACGAATTGAAGGGTCGGAAGGGCCTATTCTGTGCTGTATCTCGATAAATAAATAAATAATACCTCCTACTGATTCTAATTTAAGACCTTCACACAGCCGATCTTGTAACTCCCTCCAGCTCGTTCTCTCAGTTATGTCACTGGTGTTTGCTGTTTAACTAAAAATATTCAAGCAAACTAAAACATTCAAAAAAAAACATGTCAAAGTTAATCTTTATGTTTCTCCATGAATGCCACGATTTGTATCTTTGAGAATTTAACAGTCTGTCAGTGTTACACTTGACAGATGGGATGATGGTTTAGTAGGAATGTTGACAACAGGTGTCGCCTACACTGGAGACGCCCACTCAGTACTTCTTCTGCATTTATGTAGCAGTTTTAAGATAGTAAAACAATTTAAAGTGCCTCCCAGGAGAGTTATTGATCAAGCAGATGTCACACCGACTACAAGCAGCACAGTAACACGATTGATGAAGCTACCGACTCGCGGTGCCAGGGACCAGGGTTCGATCCTGTCCTCAGGTACTGCCTGTGCGGTCTTCGTGCTTTCTCCCTGCGCCTGTGCGGGCTTCCTCCATTGCTCTGTTTCCCTTCTCTGCTCCAAAGACAAGTGGGCTGGTAGGCTAATTGGACACAGTAAACAGCCCCTCTGTAGGTGAGTGATCTCACTGGTGCCATCAGGGAGGAGGCACAGGAGCCTCCCTGTTTTTGCACCAGCTTCCTCCCCTCCACCATCAGATTTCTGAATGGACACTGAACCCATAAACACAGCCTCACTATTTATATAGATGTATATACAACTTATTTCTTATTGTAATTATATTTTATGTATTGTACTGCCACTGCAAAACAACAAAATTTTATAACATATGTCGGTGAGAATAAATCTATTTCTGGTTCTGATTTTGTTAGAATCTATGGGGAGTTACTGAGAATGTGGGGAAGAATAACAAAAATCGGATTAAGGTGGGATTGCTGTAAGGGGTGTTTGATGGGGGGTTAGCATGGACTCAATGGGCTGAAGGGCCTGTTTTCGTGCTCTGTCTGTGACATTATGGAGACTTTGGGTGCGGTGACTGGAAGCTTGGTCAAAGAGGAAAGCAAAGTGGAGGGCTTCAGGCAGGGAGGCTGAGCTGATTCCCACTGCATCTGCAGGAGTGACCGAAACGGGCAAACGTGCAACTGGGACGAAGGCAGAGATATTGGGCTGGGAGGTGGCTGTAGGGCTGGAGGAGGTTGCAAAGGTAGTGAGGGTCAATCTTAAAAAGGATTTTCAGTCAGGATGACAGAAGTCACCAAAAACAGGGATGATTGGTTAGTGTACACGCATTGGGAGATTCCAAAGACATTCAGTTCAAGTTTTGATGTCAATGACTGTGTCTTAAGCTTGGGCCACTCATTCAATGGAAGAACGCGAGCAGACTCAACTAACAGATCCTTGAAAAAAAGCTTAAGAAATTTCAATAGCAAAATGCTGTTCTTCCAGCTGAGACAGTTATTTATTGCATCCAGTGTTCCTGATGTGGTCTCCCCTTGAGACCATACACAATCTCAGTTACCAATTCACTGAGCACCTTCCGCCACGTCCATCTAGATCTCCTAGTTGCCAGCTATTTTAACTCTCCTTCCTATTCCCATACCGGCATGTCCACCTTGGTCTCCTCTGCTGCTAAGTACAAACAAAAGGAACAGTACCTCTTTATCCCCTAGGCAGCCTATAACCTGGTGCAATATGAGCTGTTTATAACTCTCTATATATTTCACATGCCTGGAGATCTTTTTCTACCTCTGATGGCTTCCGTCCCTAATGGACTCCGATATTTATGACAAGGTATTCTGCTTCTCTGTGCTGGTTCTGTAACATCACTGGACTCTCGTGAATTTTCCAGCCTTTGACTGAAGGACAGGCGAGGACTGCTGATAAATGTGATTTACAAACGTCCTCCAACGGTCAAGAGAAATGGTGCCATGCCATGATGGCACGATGTCCTGTGGTGTTAGTTAATGTGACTGAAGTGGCAACAATTAACTTTATGTGCAATTTCGAGACAGCACATAGCAGTTCGCACAAATAACTCACTACAAACCTTTCATAGGACTGTCATGAAGGGTGTCACCTTTGGTTCTGTATGCAACACTCTCAACTCTGAGACAAGAACTTCCAGTCAGAACATTTGTCTTGAGTTCACACTGACACTCCAATGCATTGTTTAGGGAGAGCCCTACTATTGGAAGGGGTGTTTTTGAGCCATAAAACTGTAACACCATAATACATCTGTAGGAATAGAATTAGGCCCTATTAAACTCCAGGTGAAGCCAGCCAGTGGTGTAGTGGCATCCTCACCGGACTAACAGGCGAGTGGTCCTGGATTTGAATTCAGCCAGGTCCTTGCACGCTTCCCATCCATGCTGGATTGAGCATTGAGCTAACAACTCTGCCTCGTGAAATACAGATCAAGATGCTAAAGAAACAGCAAGGTTGCAGCCCAGTGCACCTCAAGGCGTGGAAAGCAACAACACACAAACTCCAGATGAAGGGGGTCGACCCGAAACATCGACTGTTCATTTCAACTCCGTAAGGTGCTGACTGACCCATGGAGTTCCTCCAGCGCCTTTTGCACGTTTCTGCAGATTTCCAGCATTTGCAATCTCTTGTGTTTTCACTCTGACTCTTTCCTCAGCCGATTGTAAAAGATCCCACATGACCAGCTCAGAGAGCAGCAGTGTGTTCTGGGTAATATACGATAGTTAACTCTGCTGCCTCGCAATTCCGTGACCCAGATTCGATCGTGACCTCTACGTGTACTTTGAAAGTTCTCCCTGTGCCCAGTTGGGTTTCCTACAGGTTCTCCGGTTTCTGTCCGCTCCCATAAACAACAGTTAATTAGCCACTGTCAATTGCCCCGCATGTAAGTGAGTGGTAGAGTTGATGGGAGTGTAGAGGGAACTGATAGTTACTGGGGGAATAAGATCACTCTCTAAACTAGCATAGAATCGGTGGGTCAAAAGGCCTTTTTCTGTGTCATGAAGAAAAATGGAAATATGCATTCCTGAACTGATGTCACTGGAAAACAGGTACATTGATTTATTTTGAGATACAGTACAATAACAGGCCCTTCCAGCCCAACGAGTCCATGTGACCAATTCACCTCTTTGGGATGTGGGAGGAAACGCACACGGTCATGGGGACAAACTTCTCATAGACAGTGGTGGGAACGGAACCTGGATCACTGGCACTGTAATAGTGTTACTCTAACTGTTACAATATCATGCCACCCCAGTATAGAATGGAAAAAACCTGGCTGTAAATTTTATTAGTAATTCATGGAGATTTCCAACTCATTTTAAATGGGATATCATGATCAGTGAACAGAATACCAAACTTAACACTTCATGTTGAGAGAGTCCTGTTGAGAGATCTTCAGCCTGAAGTGTTAATTCTGTTTCATGTTGCACAGATATTGCCTGGCTTGATAAGTGTTTCCACCGATGGTTGGCTTCACTTCAGAGTTCAGTTTGCTTTTGAATTTTGTTAGTGCAATCACTCGAATCATGTAGGATATTCCCCTAAGGGGTTGTTGATTCCCTTAATGGAGAACGCCTGTGCATGACTTTCTTTTACGTGGGGAGGCTGATGCACGGGCAGCCTCCACACGGTCCTTGACAGATCGGAGTCAGGGTCCAGTGACATGGAATGCAAGATGACTGGGGACCCTTTACTACTGCAGCCTTCCTCCGCCTTCGCTGCTGTTGTGATGTGTCATCGTCTTCCGCCAGCTGTATTGTTGGAGGTCCGGTTGAACCACTCTTTGACCTCACCGCCGTGGGTGACCCAAGAAGGAGCTAGGTGCCAGGTGACTAAACTCCATGCAGCATCACTCTCGGGATCGCAGGAACCCACAAGCCTCTCCACCGAGACAAGATGACGATCCTCAGAGAAGTCTGGATTTTATGCTGAGCTGGGGATGCATCAGAGCTGTGGGTTCACCAGGGAACGATGGAGGCAACTCACCCATTCCCCACCCTGAAACCAATTATTTAGGATGACATTGTTGAATGAATTCACTTGACATCTTGGGCACCAAGGGAAACCTGTGACCACTTACGAACTGGTGTATCTGCACTGACATTTTAAAAGGTAATGTGTTGATCTCACCAGTGATAGCTGCTTCATTTGAGGGTAGACCATAGAACATTATAGCACAGTACAGGCCCTTTGGCCCGCGATATTGTGCCAGCCTTTTAACGTACTCTTAAGATCAATCTAACCCTTCCTTCCCACATAGCCCTAATTTTTTCTATCATCTATGTCCCTGTCTAAGAGTTTGTTAAATACCCCTAATGTATCTGCACCTACCACCACCCTTGACAGGGTGTTCCATGCACCCATCAGTCCATGTGTAAAATCTCACCTCTGACATCCCCTATACTTTCCTCCGACCAGTTTAAAATTATACTCCCTTGTGTTATCATTTTCCACCATCGATATTTGCCTCTTGTCATCATGTACACCTCTATTTGGTCATCTCTCATCTTGCTTCATCGCAAAGGGAAAACCTTAGCTCGCCCAACCTACCCTCATAATGCATGCTGTCTAGTCTGGACAGCATCCTGGCAAATCTCCTCTGTACCCTCTCTGAAGCCTCCACGTCCTTCCTATATTACGTAGCAATTGCGTACGTAACATTACATCACAGCTCGTGAACTTCAGTTAAGTGCAATTCATTGGCAACTTTTGAAGAGGAATTGGATTATGAGAACACTCGGTCCTCTTTTATTGTCATTTAGAAATGCATACAGTACATGCATTAAGAAATGATACAATGTTTCTCTGGCGTGATTAGTCAAAGATTTGAAAGATTAGGAAGTTCAGCGATTTGGGGAAATCAAAGATCTAGCTCAAATGGGATCTTTCTCCTCATGACATAGAAGTCTATTCAGTCTTTCGAGCCCATACCAGCTCTTAGAACTTTTCAATTCCCCCCATAACCTATCCCGCCCCATAATGTTCCCATTAACTTCCCCCTGGAATCTCTCACTTGGATCAATCTGCAGCAGCTAATTAACCTTGTAATCTGAATATCTTTGGAATGTGGGAGGAAACCAGAGCACCCAGGAGAACATCCAAACTCCCCGCAGACAGCAGACAGCGGCGGAGCTCAGGATTAACCCCGGGTTGCCCGAGCCTTGAGGCAGCTGCCTTACCACTGTATTGTAACGTCGGGATGCATCTGATTCTCTACAGGAGCGTGTACAAAGCAATGTTTGTCTAAAGCAGCGTTGCTGTAAACAGGCTTTCCGTGCTGAGATACATCCGACACCCTAAGGAGCACGTATAAGGCAGTGTTGATATAAACACCCTCCCGTATTGAAATAGTTAATCTTTGTTATTGAATTTCCTACGAGCAGGGAGGGGGAGTGCTCACACAAACCCGTGACCAATACAGGAAGACATGAGTCTGTGTCAAGGTAGGAGCATCCTTTTTCTCATTGGCTTTCTCTGGCAGACTAATCTGATGGGTTATGTATTTTCTCTTGTCAGTGTCTGTCCGCGTTATGTGTGGAGAGAGATCAGAGCCATTGCAACATAAAATCCTGAGTCATGCTTTGTGTGTAGAGTTAGGGAGCGGCGTCTTGTAAATGCAGACAGTTCTTGAAACAACATTTAATTCACCATGTGTCGAGGTTTTCAGTGAAATTAAACCAGGGCGGGATCCTGCCCGCATTTGGATACCGTTCGGACCCAGGAGAGAACTGCTTGATGCAGAGGACGGGGAATGAGGCTTCCAAGCTGACCTTTGACCATGTCCAGACATCAAGTGAACCCGGGACCTCTTGCAACAAGGAAAATGACCCGGCTCTCTTGGGTTTTCTTTATTGCTGAACCTTTAAAAAACAGATGATCTCCCGCCTCCGATACTTCACATCCTGAATCCCCCTGCCGTCAGTGCATCCAAAAACAAATAATATTTTGCATTTGGCGCAGGGATGTGGATGGGATTTTAGAAGTTGCTGGTGGACTCCTGGCACGTACCTTCTTGCCATATCAGCCGCGGGCCTCCCGTTGAAGGATAGCGAGCGGGCGATTGATTATCTCCTGAGATGCGAACGGGAAGAGCTGCCTAGAAGTCGCGATGGACGACTCCGATGTTGTGAGGCGAAGGAGAGTGCAGGTGAGTGAGTGTCCTAAAAAAAGAAATGCCAAATTCCGTCTTTTGTTTTCTTTCAGCGAAGCAGCTGGAATGATCATCCCCGGGGCGGTGGCAGTGCTCTGCGCTGCAAACTCTGCATTGAAACGCTGTTTCAATGGCACACAGGCTGTTCGGCCCTGTGATCTCCTGCTGGCGCATTCAGGGAGCGCATTCTCCCTCTCTCTTCGCCACAGTTTTTCTTCATAGCCCCATGATGTATGTCATTTTTAAATAATAGTAATAATTCTCTGATTCCCGCTTTGAAAGTTATTAGCAGAATCTGCATTAACGCTCTATCAGGCAGACGTTTACAGATCATCAACCAACTGGATTTTAAATATGCGTCTAATTGCTAGCCCACTTCTTTAACACTTCTTCAATCCTTCTTTTTCGCCCTCTTTTGCCTCTTTTCCCTCTGTTATTTGCCCCTCACCCCCTTCATCCCCCCTTATCCCTTTGCCCCTAACCCCCTTCCATCCGCCTTCCACCTTCCCTTCTTTCATCACTTCCTACCCCTTTCTCCCCGCTTTTGCCTCCTTTGCCCCTTCCCCCTCAATCCCTCCCCTTTTCTCTCCCCTTCCCCTCCCCTTTCCCCCTCAATCCCTCCCCCTCAATCCCTCCCCCTCAATCCCTCCCCCTCAATCCCTCCCCCTCAATCCCTCCCCCTCAATCCCTCCTCTTCTCCCTCCCCCTTCTCCCTCCCCCTTCTCCCTCCCCCTTCTCCCTCCCCCTTCTCCCTCCCCCTTCTCCCTCCCCCTTCTCCCTCCCCCTTCTCCCTCCCCCTTCTCCCTCCCCCTTCTCCCTCCCCCTTCTCCCTCCCCCTTCTCCCTCCCCCTTCTCCCTCCCCTCCTCCCCTCCTCCCCTCTCCCCTCCTCCCCTCTCCCCTCCTCCCCTCTCCCCTCTCCCCTCTCCCCTCTCCCCTCTCCCCTCTCCCCTCTCCCCTCTCCCCTCTCCCCTCTCCCCTCTCCCCTCCCCTCTCCCCTCTCCCCTCTCCCCTCTCCCCTCTCCCCTCTCCCTCTCTCCCCTCTCCCCTCTCCCCTCTCCCCTCTCCCCTCTCCCCCTCCCCTCCTCCCCTCTCCCCTCCTCCCCTCTCCCCTCTCCCCATCCTCCTCCCCCTCCCCATCCTCCTCCCCCTTCCCCTATCCCCCTTCCCCACCCTCTTCCCCCTCCCACCTCTCCTCCCTTCTGCCTTCCCCCTTCCTTCCCCTTCCTTTCCCTTCCTTCCCCCCTTCCCCACCACCTCTCCCCCTCCCCCACTCTCCCCTCCCTTTCCTTCCCTTTCCCTCATTTGCATCCCTCCTCTTTGCCCCTTTGCCCCTCCCTTTGCCCTACATTTCATCCCTTCCCCCCTCTGCCTACCCGCTTCACACACTCACTACCTGTTTGTGCCACTTTTTACCCCAGTTCTTTTTGTTCCCCTGCTCCGTTGTGTCCACCTTCCCCCCATTTGCCTTTGCCCTAAGTTTTAATGGGAATGTTGCTGGCTTCATCACACTTCCTAGCTTTGAGTTTCCGGCCCCATCACTCTTTGGCTGAAATTATTTTTCTAAGCCCTGAGTCAGTTACTTCTAACATACTGTTTATTCCCAGTTTCTAACTGTGGGCCACAGGATTGTGCACACCTCAGCCTTGCATAATGTAATACAGCTTAATTAAACTTCATGCTGCTACAATGAAAAGAGCCAGGCTCATCAATCTCTGCCCAGAACTCAACTCCCCCAATTCCTCACACCGGCCTCATAAATCCTGCATAGTTGTCGCAAAGCCTTCCTGTAAGTGATGGGCAGAATGGTACGCAGTACGGCAGATGCACAGGGTTTTTTTGCTTTTCAATGAGCAGATGGGAGGCAGGGAGACCAGGTCTTCATAACCTGTAGTGTGAAGAACCCCTGCCTGAAGTACGTCCAATACAAAGGAACCTGAAAGGGTCCTGGGAGTGTGGTGCCATGGCAACTTGCGCCTTTAAAGGATATTTTTGCACATTCACAGATGCTCTTCAAAACTCTCTTTGGAGATTGCCCAAATTTTAAAAATGCAGTATGAAGAGTCTACTTTTGAGAGGATGGGTGTGGCTTACCCTCTGGCCCTCACTGGGCTGTGGAACTGTTTTAGGCCAAGCTGCCTTCAGCGCAGTTTGCTCCTGTGGGGGCGATCCATTCATTGTCTCCTTTCTGCCCGGAGGCAGACTGACCTGATGGAGTGCCCTTCAGATGTGAGCTGAGTTCAGGCCTTGAATATTACCAATTAAATATAGATTTTGGAGATTGCTGGATGTTTACTATGACCAGAATCCTGATAGAACATCCCCCTTCCTGAGATAACATTAACCCTCCAACTGTGCTAGCCTTCATTGTGCAAGTCAGTACCAATGTGTACCTAAAACCACGATTTTCACAAGTGAGGATGTGAAAGATGTTCTACAAAGCCTTCTCCACTTATGTAAGCATATTTGTGCTGTGTAAGTCATACTGCCTTACGAAGAAAGAAGAGATGCATTTTTCCAAGACCTTGCCAGGACCTAGGATATTCTCACATTTGTTGGCATTTTTCCATCTATTGCAAAAAAATGAATCCGGTACCTAAGACATAAATGGCTTGCATTGTCTCGTGCGAGGTTTCCAATGGCTGCAAGTGCATGTGTCCTGATTAGAAATTTGGGACGCTGGATATGTTTATTTTTCTCTTTGAGCTGATGGAGCTATTCTTGCCTTGGCTGCTGGAGAAACATTGTCCTCTCAATCTCAACATTTAAACATAGTTCACAGAACAATACAGCACAGTACAGGCCCTTTGGCCCACAGTGTTAATGCCAACCTTTTAACCGACTCTAAGATCAGTTTAACCCTTCACTCTTATATTAGGCCTCCATTTTTCTCTATATAATGTTTTTATTCATTGAGATATCACGTGGAATAGGTCCTCCCTGCCCCCAAGAGCCCAGCAATCCCCCGATTTAATCCTAGCTTAATTTACAATGACAGACATCCCACCTCTCCCGGAAGTTCCGGGAGTCTCCCACAAGTTCCGGGAGTCTCCCGCATATTAATAGCGGCTCCCTGATGCCCACAAATTATATACAATGTCCCGGAAATTGATTTTTTTGAGAGCGAGCGAGAGAGAGTGAGCGCAAGAGCGAGAGCGCAAGAGTGAGAGAGAGAGAGATATCCAAAAAAAGTCAGAATGGCAGAGTGTTCCAAAAAAAAGAAAATATAAAACGTACGTCACCACAGACTACACTAAAGTGTACCCCTGCCTAATAGGGGTCAAAAATAATGACAGTGTTGCTCGCTGCACTGTTTGCAACAGTGACTTTTCTATTGCCCATGGTGGGTTAAGACTGTAAAAGACATGTTGAGGTGAAGTTTAACAGGTGTCATTCGTTCATTAGCATAGCTAACGTTATTTAAACTAGCTGGCTGGCTGCTAAGGAGCTACTCTATTGCAGACACCCCACCTCTCCCAGAAGTCTCCCGCAAATTGATGGTGCTACCTCCCTGAACTGAGTTTTTGCAGGGTGGGGTGTCTGCAATGACCAATTGACCTACCGACTGGTAACCTTTGAACTGTGGGAGAAAACTGGAGCACAAAGAGGAAACCCACACGTCACAGGGAGAACTTGCTACTTTGAGATTTATTTACAGAAAAAAGTAAATACAATATGATTTATGAGAAACTATACACAAAGTCTGACAAACAACCGACATGCAAGAGAAGACAACTGGTGAAAATGAAAGATAATACCGGGAACATGAGATGTAAGGAGTCTTTGAAAGTGATTCTGTAGGTTGTAGAATCAGTTCAGAGTTGTGGTGAGTGGTGTTATCCATGTCGGTTCAGGAGCCTGATGTTTGTAGGTGAAATAACTGTTCCTGAAGCTGGTGATGTGGCTTCTGGACCTCCTACCCAATGGTTTTAGCAAAAAGAGGGCATGCCCTGGAAGGTGGGCATCTTTTATGCTGCTTTCTTATGGCAACGCCCCATGTAAATGTGCTTAATCGTGGGGAGTGCAGTGTTGCCTATCACTCACAGCAGCAACTGCACCCAGAGCTGGGACGACACGCTGAAACGATGCATGTGTGTGAGACGTGAGGACTTTTGCAACTCATCCTGATCATTGGGGAAGCAGAACAAGTGCATTTCATTGTCTGATCTGAAACAGAAATTGGCTGTAATAGTTTAAAGAGAAATGACTCCACACAAAACATGCAGCTTCCGACCCACCCGATAAGCTTGTGGCAGGCACTACAACCGTTGCCAAGGCCGCCCATTGGATTATTAAGTCAGGTGAGGGTCTGAGTCATCCCTGAGATCATAGTCCAGGATACCTAGTGCACTGCTGAACTGATGGGGACCCTTTAGAGCCCAGTTTCCCAGCAAGTGCCTGATGTCTCAGCCACAGGTGGGGCCCAGGTACTGGAATACTATCCTGGGTTGGGTCAGGGTCAGATTGCAGGTTGGAGTTTAGTTTTATACCCAAGCAGCTCTCTAGTTTTCATACTTGATTGTAGGTGATGTGCATTTCTACACATTGCCTTTGTACGTTTGTATATGTAGACCTTATATGTGCTTGGTTTTTGTCTGTTTCCATAAGTAGCACATAGTTATATAGGCTAGGTGTATGTATGAATAATGCACACAAAATGCTGGAGGAACTCAGCAAGTTAAGCAGCATCTGTGGAAGAGGATGAGCAGTCAACATTTCGGGCCTGCTCTTCATCAGGACTGGAAAGGAAGGGGGCAAAATCTAGAGTAAAAAGGTGGGTTGGGAGGGGAAAGAGTACAAGCTGGCAGGTAATAGGTGAGACCAGTTGAGGGGGAAGGTGGCTGAGTGGGGAGGGTGGAGGAAGTAAGAAGCTGAGAGGTGATAGGTGGAAGATGTAAGGAGCTGAAGAAGAAGTAATTTGATAGGAGAGGACAGTGGACCAGTTATTTATATGTATGATTACTGTCATCAGGGAGTAGGTACTGGAGCCCAAAGACAGACACTCGATATTTTAGGAGCAGCTTCTTTCCCTCCACCATCAGATTTCAGAATGGCCCATGTACCCTTGAGCACTACCTCACCACTTACTTACTTTTTGCATGTCATATTGTAACCTATAGTTGTTTTTTTAATGTCTTTACACTGTGTTGCTTTCACAAGCAGCAAATTTCACAATGTAATAAACCTGATTCTGATTCTGATTTATGTACAGGTGAAAAGCATCAGTGTGTGTAGATTTATATATATGAAAATGGGTAATGTATTTTAATGTTGATGTTTTATGTGTATACAGTCTGCTGGAGAAGCTCTCTGGGTAAAGCAGTATTCAAGATTCAAGACTGTTTAATGTAATTTCCAGTACTCAAGTGTAAAAGAGAACGAAGTAATTGTTACTCCAGATCTGATGAACACAAACAGACACACAATAAGATAAAGAATACAATATAAAAAAATTACAACAATATCTTCATGGCCAATAAACTCCTTAGCTTCTTCTTATGATCCTCCTAAATGGTTGAACCGAGTGAGAAATACAACTGACTACAGGCTAGTGTTGACTCAGGCATTCTGGTGCTGAGTAACACATGCAAAATGGTGGAGGATCTCAGCAGGTCAGACACCATCTATGAGAAGGAATAAACTTGATGGCATGTCCACTGATATCTCTAACATCTGGTAATTCCTCCCTCCCACCCCCTGCTTCTCTCTTTTCCCATTTCCTATTCTGTCCCCTCTCACCCCATCGTTTCTCCTCACCTGCCCAACTCCTCCCTCCCTTTCTCCTATGGTCCACTGTCCTGTCCAATTAGATTCCTCCTTCTTCAGCCCTTTACCTCTTCCACCTATCACCTCCAATCTTCTTACTTCATCCCCCTTCCCCCCCTCCACCCACCTTCCTCCTCACCTGATTTCACCTAAGACCTGCCAACTTGAACTCCTTCCCCACCCCTCACCTTATTCTTGCTTCTTTCCACTTATCTTCCAGTCCTGATGAAGGGATTCGGTCCAAAATGTCAACTGCTTCTTCCTCTCCATTGGTGCCACCTGAACTGCTGAGGTCCTCCAGCTCGTCCTGTGTCTACCTCACAGTTCCACTTCCACACAATTTTATTTTAGTTTTTAAATTCTAACTTGTAGCCATTTCTTACATCTTGCACTGTACTACTGTCACTAAACAAATTTCATGATGTACTGTATGTCAGGGTTATTAGTTTCAATTCTGAACGGTGACTTCTGACCATTGCTCTTAATCTGTTAAACCAATGCATCTATTAAGCACCTTTAATCCCAAGATTTCAGCTGTAACTGTATTGGATTCTCCAATGGGTCTTACTTGAAAAGCAGATGTAATCTTTTTAAATATCCCTGCTGAAGGGTCTCGGCTCGAAATGTGGACTGTACTCTTTTCTATACTCCAGCTTTTTGTGTGTGTTTAAACACCCCTGTGTTTTTCCTGGTAGCAGTGCGTATCCTCTGTGCATCTAGAGGAAATTCATTATTACCAGGAAAAAACATGGGGATATTAGGTCTAGAGGGATCAGCTATGGCAGGGCACAAGAATTTACAGTGTACAGCTTCCCTTGGGAACATTGACTGGTTCAGAATTCAAAGTCTCAGACACCGACCTTAACCTAATTAGATTCCTCTCATTAATCACAGGGCTATGAGTGCAGCTGCCAAGGCCTACTACCACTTGCCCTCCCTAATTATCCTCAGCTTGCTCACTTCAGAGTCCGGTGAATGGATAAGGTGATGGCAGGCCGCTCCAGTCCACGAACGTGAACGAACGTCGGTGTCCTCTCCCTGACCGACATCCCCCGCGCTGAGGCCCTGGTTACACTTGGCCAGCTGCGTTAGGCAGGTTATGGCGTCCGAACGGCTGTCGTCCAGACTCCTGAAGCAGACGCTCTGTGGTTCCGAGCTCTGGTCAAAACCGGGTTTATCCTCACTGACCTATATCGTGAGGTTTCTTTCTTTTTGTGCCAGCAGTGCAAAACGTTAAAAAATAACTGTAGGTTACCACAGAAAATAAAAAAAAGAGCAAAAGAGGAATAGTGATGTAGTGTTCATGGGTTCATGGGCTTTTCAGAAATATGATGGCGGAGGGGAAGAAGCTGTTGCCAGTCATTAGGCTTCTGTACCTCTTCCCTGATGGTGGCAGTCCCGGATGCTGAAGGTCCTTTGTGATGGATGCTACCTTCCTGAGGCACTGCCTTTCAAAGATGTCTCAGATAGTGGTGAGCTAGTACCCATGATGGAGCTGACTGAGTTTACAAACCTCTGGGGCCTGCTTCAATCTTCTGCACGGGAGCCTTCTTACCAGACAGAGATGCAGCCAATCAGAATGCTTTCCACAATACATTAGAAACTTGCTAGTGTCCTGAAACTTCAACTGTCTTTTTCCCTCCACAGATGCTTCCTAACCTCCTGAGTTCCTTCAGCATTCTGTAGCTTCAGGAATGTGAGACACCGTGCTGGCGCCATAACTTGCTTACGCTGAGGAAGGAGTGTGCTTTCTCACAAGTCGCTCTCCTGCCACCCGTCCCATCTATTGAAGAGTCCGTGGTTTCAAACTCGGCCTCCTCAGAGCCCACAAAGTGTGTCATCTTCGATCACAATGTGCACCTGGCAAGGAGATGCTTGCCCAAAATAAGCTGTGCCCAGTATCAAAGTGATTTTAACATAAATGGACAGCCAGTTTGGCCCTTTCAGAATAGGTAATCGTGCTGGTGGCTCCAGAGACACACCGGAGAAGAATGGCATATTTCCTTCTCCAGAGAGTAGTAGTAAACCAGGCAGGGATTTTAACAAAGGTGTAATCGTTTCATGGTTAGCATCGCTAAAAATAGCTTTTTAATTATGTTTATTTAATTAATTAGTTCTATTTAAACTCGACAGCCGCTGTGGTGGTACTTGACCATACAGGGGCAGCACTATAACGCATCACTTTACAGATCCAGTGCTCACTGATCAGGGTTCAGTTCCCACTGTTGCCGTAAGGAGTCTGTATGTTCTCCCCGTGACTGCGTGGGTTTCCTCCGGGTGCTCCGGTTTCCTCCCACATTCCAAAGGCGTATAGGTTAGGATTAGTGGGTTATGGGCACGCCATGTTGGCACTGGAAGCGTGGCGACACCTGCGGGCTGCCTCCTCGAATCCACGACGTCTGCTGGTCACTGGGGCCAACAAGACGTCTCAGTTGTTTTGATGTGCATGTGGCAAATAAAGGTGAGCTTTAATCTGAATTTGTGGCTGCATTGTTTAGTCTAGCATTAAACTGCGATATCCACATCAGCTGCTGTGCAGGGCAGACGTGATGTTTTCCAGTGGCTTGGCCGCCCCCTGTGTATGATGCATCCCATCTGCAGCCGGGATTGCTCTGTAGCCCAGTGTGGGTGACTGGCTGCAACCCCTCCCCCACCTCCTCTTGTTCCTTGTGCGTCCTGTGGGCTCAGACATCTGTTGGAGCAAGCTCGGGTTCGCAAAGGGATGTAGTGGGCTGTCTCTGCAAATCTACATCAGTGCGGCTTCACGATGCGGTGTGGTGTACGATCATGCACGCGGCTCCCTCCTGCAGCCTTGCCTGACTGGCTGCTGATGAGAGAAAAAGGTCAGTCACCGCTTTCAGATCGTTTCAGCCACAGCTCAACTGAAAGCTCGGCCACTTCTGAGTCAGAAGTTTCAAATCTCACTCGAGAGCTGAGAAGGACGTACTGCAGGGCAGCGGTGACACCATCACAGCTTTTAGCCTTGGTGGTGAAGTCTTCACTCCATTCTCATCCTGGACTGGCCAGCATTTTATCATGAGCTGATCCATTCTCCCATTTAGTCCCACTCCCCCGCCTTTTCACCATAACCTTTGATGCCCTGGCTACTCAGATACCTATCAATCTCTGCCTTAAATACACCCAATGACTTGGCCTCCACTGCTGCCCGTGGCAACAAATTCCATAGATTCACCACCCTCTGGCTGAAAAAATTTCTTCGCATTTCTGTTCTGAATGGGCGCCCTTCAATCCTTAAGTCATGCCCTCTCGTACTAGACTCCCCCATCATGGGAAACAACTTTGCCACATCCACTCTGTCCATTCCTTTCAACATTTGAAATGTTTCTATAAGGTCTCCCTTTTGTGCTGACCTTTTACCTTACTCTAAGATCAATCTAACCCTTCTTTCCCACATAGCCCTCCATTTATTTATCATCCGTGCCCCTAATATATCTCCCTATATATACCACCACACCTAGCAGGGTGTCCATGCAGCCATCACTCTCTGTATAAAAAATACATTATCTCTGATATCCTTTTTATACTTTCCTCTAATCACTTTAAGATTATACCCCCTCATATTAGTCATTTCCAGCCTAAAAAAGTCTCTAGCTATCCATTCGATCAATGCTGCTTATCACTTTGTACACCCTCTATTAAGTCACCTCTCATCCTCCTTCACTCCAACGAGAAAGGCCCAAAATATCCTCATAAGACATGCTCTCTAGTCCAGACAGCATCCTGGTAAATCTCCTTGGCACACTCTCATGTCCCTCCTATAAGGAGGTGACCAGAACCGAACACAATATTCCAAATGTGGGCTAACCAGGGTTTTATAGAGCTGCAGCATTATTTTGTGGCTCTTGAACTCGGTCTGTCAAAATTCAGAGGCATATCGAGGTAGCTAGAAAGAACAGGAATATGATATCAAAATAGAGCATTGACATTGAATGGTGGAACAGATGCAAATGGCTCACTCTGACTCCTCTGTTTTTCAACTTGCTCTGCATCCACAGCATAATTGGGGCCAAATAATGGCAAAAAGCTCACCTATAAACCAATTAGTTATTGCTGTCGGGTAGCACAGCAGCAGTGATGCAGGGTAATTGAGGTGTCAGGCGTGTTGAAAGCAGCGAAGTGACCCACACACAGTAAGTTGCTGAACCGTTCGAAGCCCAAACCTACTGGTACTTTTAGATGTCAGTCTACTCATCGCCTCCTGAGAATTGCGCCAATCAGTCTTGCATTCATTAAGGTTATTTTAAGATGGAATCTTCTGTATGTTGAGAGTTCTAGAGAACGGTGCTGTTCTTCTATTTAAGGCAGCCAGTATCAGGGGTTGGATAGGAACTGAATCTTTGAGTTAGGCTAGTACAGGTTCAGGGTCAACCAAGATGAGAAGGAAACTGAGTTTGGACAGTTTGTTTGACATTCCTGGATCAGATAATATAGGGGTCACCGAGATTTCCAAACGAGTAGCTTAGTTGGAACTTAATGCATTATAATGGTCACCTACCTACGGAAGAAGTATCAATAAGATGCAAAGAGTACAGAGAAAATTGACCAGGATGTTGTCAAGACATGAAGACCTGTATTAGAGGGAAAGGTTGAACAGGTTAGGATCTTATTCCCTGTTGCGTAGGAGATTGAGGGGAGATTTGATAGAAGTAGACAAAATGATGAGGGGTATAGATAGGGTAAATGCAAGCAGGCTTTTTCCGCTGGAGTAGGGTGGGACTAGAACTAGAGGTCATGGGTTAAGGGTGAAAGGTGAAATACTTAAGGGGAACATGAGGGGAAACTTCTTCACTCAGGGGGCGGTGAGAGTGTGGACTGAGCACCAGCAGAAGTGGTGAATGCGGGTTGGATTTCGACGTTTGAGAGGAGTTTGGATAGGAGGGATGTGGAGGGAAATGAGACCAGGAAGAATAATATTTTGGCATGGACTAGATGGGCTGAAGGACAAGTATCTGTGCTGTAGAGCTAAGCACCATCGGGCAGAAATGGCATAATTTTAAGGTAGTTGGGGGAAAATATGGGGGGGGGAGATGTCAGAGGTAAGTTTTTTTTACACAGTGGTGAGTGCATGGAACATGTTTGCAAGGGTGGTGGTAGAGGCAGATACATCAGGGACAGTTAAGAAATTCTTAGATAGGCCTGGATGATAGAAAGGGAGCATTAAATTGATCTTAGAGTAGGTTAACATGATGTGCTGAAGGGTCTGTACTGGGCTATGCTGTTCCATGCTTTATCTTTATTGATCTCTTGTGCTTTGAAATATAGAAATTTAGAGCAGCTAATTTGTACACATATGTTCCGACAAACATCAATGTGGTAATGACCAGATCAACTCGGTGTTGGTGAGGGATTTAAACATTCCTGAAGGTGAGAACAGACTTTCTCTTGGAGAGGGCCAAACAGCTGCCTGTTTAATGTCTCGTTGACGTGACAGTGCAGCCCTCCACCGGTGACGAACTGAACGTCAGCCCAGGTTGTCTGCCTACTGGGAGCAGTGTACTGCCCATTGAACAACAGCCAGCAGTGAGATTTAAGACAACTGAAGCACTGCTCCAATCTCCAGCATTTGTGTTCCTTTCAATGCCCATCATTGCTTCTCTGAATGAATGGGAAGATGGTGCCTGTTTGGGGGGTATTGGATTGGGGTCTAGAGATGTTATTTTTCTTGTAGTTTAACTTTCCTGTAGTTGTAATTTTATAGAAACCTTTCTGTATGTATAATTGGGTCGGCATGGTAGTGTAGTGGTTAGCTCAATGCTTTATAGTACCAGTGATCTGGGTTCAATTTCCTTCACTGCCTGTAAGGAGTTTGTCATTCTCCCCGTGACCATGCAGGTTTCCTCTGGGTGCTCCTGTTTCCTCTACAGTCCAAAGACATACTGGTTGGTAGGTTAGTTGTCTTTGTACACTGTCCCAAAATTAGGCGAGGGTTAAACTGGGGGTTGCTGGGTGACACGGCTCGAAGGGCAAGAAGGGCCGATTCCACACTGTATCTCGATAAATAAATAGATCATAGTTCAGTGAATTTTCCAATATTTATGGTACAGTTGTTTATGTATTTTTCTAGAAACCTCTTTGTTCTCAGTAGCAGTTGTCGCCCCACTTGAATTTGGTCATCTTACAGGTCAATTGTAATCACTGGAGCTATTGGTTATCTCTAGTCTGAGTATGAGAGAATCACGACTACTTTCTCCTTTGCCTTTATTTGGTGTTGGTTTATGTGACACTTAATAAAGATTGCTAGCAATATGTTTTATGCATTAGTTTTGATTCCGAAGAGCCGCTGGATTACAAAACCATCAGCAGCCAGCAGGGGGAGTATTCTTTACAGCCCTGTGCTTGCCCCGGTCCAGTGGGGTGTCAGTGAGTCGCCTGCCCAGTTTCTCAAACCATGATTTGTAGACTTGAGTTTGCGTCTAGGCTGAAGCCCCAGTGCGATAGCAAGGGAGTACATCACTAATGGAGGTGCTACACTTGGGGCAAAGTATTAAAGTGCAGCCCCTCTTCCCCAACCCCGCCCGAGACATGGTGTAAATGATCCTAAGGCATTTTTGGGAAAACAAACCAAGGAGAGGTCTCCCTTGAGAATTGGCCAACATTTATCCCTTGCTGAAACAGAATGCCCGGTCATTAGCACAGAATATCTCCGCCTGCTTGTGAAATCCAAAATTAGAATAACAAGCTGCAAGTGTAGAGATACGGCTGGGTTGGAAATACGGCTGTGGTTGTGACTTTTTTTTTCAGAGACTTAATGGACAGCAGCTCCGGATGAACAGAGCTCAGAGAGACGATGCACAGGGCAACTTTTGGAGCTGGACATGTGCTCCGTGATTTAGTAGCAAGCCTTTTATCGATGGTGTTTGTTAGGCATTGGGCAAAGTGTAGTCATCTGATGAAACTGCGTTTGTAGTGATATTGTTGAGGATAGTTTCACTTGTTCGAGTACAGATCTAATAAACTGCAGATCTCAAAGGATACTAAAACAGTTATGTGTGCATTTTCTGCCTGAGCACCATCCTGCGCACACATGGGTGAGAACGCTTCCCCCACACATACTCCCTGCATGCACTGTTCTTGCATGCGTACGTCCATGGTTAATCCTTGGCTTTTTCCCCCCTCAAAAGTCTTATTAAGTTTAAGCAGTAGGCATTTAAATTAGCTTTCATACAAGCAACCTATTAACTTTCTAGAGATTTTTCTGTGTGATTTCATTGCAAGACACTACGCAAAATTACACACCTTCCTTTAAAACTTAGTCTAGCCTCCTTGATAGGTGTTTGGCAGTGAACGTGGCTGTAACGCTGATGCTCTGTATTGATGGTCCAGCTGTCTATCTGCTTCGTACCTACACGGGCATGCTCTACATGTCAGATGGTTGTAAGTCGTGCCCCCAGTAACTGTAGGCAAAAAGGAAACGCTGAGGCGTCTGAACTGAGATAAAATTCTCTTGTGGGAGTTGTCATGGAAACCGCACATGCTGAGCTGGGAGTGTCACCCGTCTCTTTGAAATGTAGCTCCTGATTTGTGCGTCGAATTATGAATTGTTTATCATCGGGGACTGAGGGAAAACTTTCACGTCAAAAAGGATTCTTGTTAGCTGCTCTGATAACCCACTTGGTGAGATTTCAGCGGCAGAAGTGCCGCTGGCTTCTGATTGATTCTCAGGTTAAACACACAATGGCTTGCCTTGGGTGGGGCGGGTGCTGGAATTGCACCCTTAGGTGAGGGGAGACGCCCGATCAGTTTTAAGTAAACCTGGGGTATTAATGACCCACGATCTCAGAAATGAAATGTATGAGGGATATTTGATGTTTCGCGGCCTGTACTCAATGGAGATCAGAAGGGTGAGAGGCGATCTCATTGAAACTTACAGGATACTGAAAGATCTGAATAGAGTGGATGTTCCCAATAGTAGGGGAATGTTGGATCCAAGGGCACAGCCTCTGTATGAAGGGATGACCCTTGAGAACTGAGGTGAGGAGTGATTTCTTCAGCTAGAGCGCAGGGAATCTGGAGAATTCATTGCCACAGGCAGTCCTGGAGGCCAAGTCCTTGGGGAGTATTTAAGGTAGAGATTAATGAGTTCTTGATCTGTTATGGGGAGAAGGCAAGAGAATGGGGCTGGAAAATACTATCAGCTAAGATTGAATGGTGAAGTAGACTTGATGGGCCAAATAGCTCAAGTATGATCCTATCTCTTATGGTCTTGTGTACAGCCAACATTGCCAAGGCCCTATTTCTTCCTCGTTGAAACCACTAATGAGGGATTTGATTGTAATGTGGGATTCACAATGCCACGTTCTCATGGAAGCTCAGACTTTATACAATTTAATTTCTTCATGAGGGTCAGCCATGGTTCACATGCTACCCCTCTCCCTTCCTTTAGGCTGGACACACAAAAAGCTAGAAGGACTCGGCAGGTCAGGCAGCATCCACTGGAGGGGAATGGACAACTAACAATTAGGGTTGAGACCCTTCACTTGGACTGAATGATAGAAGGGAGGTGGCCGGTATGAATATGGATACAAGAAAGGCAGATGTGTCAGAGAGGGTGGGATGGTGCCTACTAGCAACAACATGGTAGGATAGGGAGTCTGGGGTGTAGCGTAGTAGTGTAGTAGTTAACAGAACACAAGTCCAGTGCCGTCAACCTGTGTTCAGTTCGACCGTTGACATTAAGGAGTTTGTACATTCTCCATGTGACCGCGTGATTTCCTCTGGGTGCTCTGGTTTCCTCCACAGTCCAAAGACACAAGTGGTAGTAGGTTAACTGGTCATGTGAGTGTAATCGAGCAGTGCGGGCTCATTTGCCCGGAAGAACCTGTCACCATATTGTACCTCAAAAAATCAATAGAAGTGTCAGAAGAGGGGGTGAGGTGGGGAGCGGTGGTAGTGGAAGGAACGAAGGGCTGAAGACGGAGTCTGGGATAAAGGAGGGGAGGTGGGGAGGAGAACCAGTGGGAAGAGTGGGCAGATGGAGAAGGTAGAGGAGGGGAAAGAAACAGGGTAATGGGTTCTCGGCTGAGTGTTGGAAGAACTGGGTAGCTCAGAAGGGGCAGAACTGTATGTCATGGGTTAAGGGTGAAAGGTGAACATGAGGGGGAATTTCGCTCAGACGGTGATGAGCATGTGAAATGAACTGCCGGTGGAATGGTGGATGGGAGTTTGATTTCAACGTTTAAGAGAGGTTTGGATATGTACTGTAGATGGGAGCGGTGTGGAGGGCTATGGTCCAGGTGTAAGATGAGGGACAAAGCAGAATAATAATTTGGCACAGTCTAGCTGGGGTGAGTGGCCTTTTTCAGTGCTCTACGACTCTACTCGGTACTATGCCTTTAAAGGCTTGTTTAATTGTTATGGAAGAGGAGTGGTCCAATTGGCCCATCAAGTCTACTTTTGTTTCGGGTAAAGCAATCCTGGAAGATGGAGAATTCAATGTTCAGGCCGTTGGCTTGTAGACTACTTGGAATATCTGCTGTTCTTCTAGTTTGTGTTTAACCTCACCCTAGCAGTGGAGGAGGCTGAGGACAGACAGGGCGATGTGGGAATGGGAAGGAGAATTTTTGGTAGTCATTTTGATTCTCCTGTGCTCCTCACCCTCTTGTCTTGATTCCACGCTCCACTTTCCTCTCCTCTGGATTCCCTCATCTTCAGCTCTTTGTCACCTCCACCCATCATTGCCACAGCTTCTCGTGCTATTCCCACTCTCACTTCCCGCCTCCCACCTGCCAATCAACCCCCCCCTGCGTGAGTCCACCAATCGCCTGCCGGCTCTTGCTCCACCCCTGCCCTCCAGCTTTTTGTACCGACAATCTCCCTTTAGTCCAAGTGATGGGTCTCGTCCAGAAACATTGACTGTCCAGTTCCCTCCACAGATGCTGCCTGACCCCCTGAGGTCCTTCAGCATTTTGTGTATTGCTCCAGATTCCAGCATCTGCAGCCTCTTGTACTTCCCTCAGAAGGTAGTGAGTTCAAGTCCCACACCAGAGACTTAAGCACAAATACTAGTCTGACAGTCCGGTGCAGTATTGAATGATCTGTCAAATCTGAAGGCCTCATCCATAGACAATCCCATGACACTATTTCAAAGACCAAGACAGTACTTTAACAAACATCTCAGCAACGAACAATCTTACCACCGTGTCACTGCCGCTCACGACGCACGTTCACCTCACAGAAAACTGGCTACACTGCAAAAGAAAAATTTTGCCAGCCGTAAAGTAATTGGCGCATCTTGCAGTCATGAAAGGCACCATGGAAATTTATGGGACTTTCTTCCTAATTGAAGAACGCTTTGTCAGAACAAGGCTCGCAGTACAAATGGAGGGCAGCTGGAGGTCGGAACAATCCATCAAGAGGCAGATTAGAAGGATTGTCCCTAATGCACTGCAGCTTAGTAATGATCCATTAGGTGCTATTGATCAGGTCAGCAGCTCGATTGCTAAAAGACTATTGGCAGCCAGCACTTAAGGCAGGATCCATGTTTCAGGAGGGTTGAAGCCTTGCAAAATGGCTTGCTTCAGATTTATTCCTGATATATGATTTCAGCACTCTTAATTGATTGCTATACAGGCATACAATATTATGAGGGCTACAGATACCATCAGTTTAAGCAGGGTTTTTTTTCCTCACTAAGGTTAGGTGAGACTAGAACCAAAGGTCATGGGTTAAGGGTGAAAGGTGAAATATTTAAGGGGGAACTTCTTCACTCAGAGGGTGGTGAGCATGTGGAACTAGCTGTCAGTGGAAATGGTAAACACAAAATAATCTGCAGATGCTGGGATCAAAGCAACACTCACAACACGCTGGAGGAACTCAGCAGGTCGGGCAGCATCCGTGGAAACGATCAGTCGACGTTCCGGGCCGGAACCCTGTGGGTCCTACTGCAGCACTTAAGGGAATTTTGAATAGGTACATAGCTGGAGGGTATGGAGGGCTATGGTCCAGGTGCAAGTACGTGGGACTGGGCAGAATAGTAGCTTGGCCAGGACTAGATGGGCCGAAGAGCCTGTTTCTGTACTGTAGTGCTCTATGCTGCTGCAGTGTGCCGTGCTTTTATATCCTCATTGAATTGTTATGGCAGAAGAGTGGGCCATTTGGCCCTTTGAGTATGTTCTGGTTGGGATGAAACCCAGTCCAGTAAATCAGGCCACTTCCAACACACTTAATCATCCAGCCTCTGGTGAAAAGACAAACTGCTGCAAGCACTCAGTGTGTCAGGCAGCATCTGCAGAGGGAGATGGATAGTCAACGGTTTGGGTCGAGACCCTTCACCTGGACTGAGAGCAGAAGGGAGATAGTCAGTGTAAAGAGCTCTTAGAACATAGAACAGCACAGTGCAGGAGCAAGCCTTTCAGACCACCCATGCTGGGCTAAACTAATTAAGCTAGTAATTCAACGCTTAACTGGAGTGTAAGGGGTATCCAGCGAGGGGTAGCACCTCTGATGAAAAGGCTTGTCGTGCCCATTCTGTGACAGCTCACTCGCCTTTGGTCCCCACCGGACACTCAGCTGTGGCTCCAAGTAGCAGTTTGCATGCAACCGTGCCTACACCCTGGTACACTGCTTTGAAAGGCTGGCTAAATCAGATGAGGGCGGTCAGCAGGCCTTCTGAGATGGGGACATGCCTGTTCTAGCATGTAAAATTAGCTCTGGCGGGCTGGGCGGAAGAGACCAACAGTGAGACCTAATGGCCAGGAAGGCAGTTCTGCAAAACTTTGTGGAGAACAAAGGACACCACGAGACTCAAGAGAAGTTGTGGTCGTGCACTGCAACTGAGCAAGACCCCAGTTGTGACGACTACTTGGACTTCTGAGGCTGAGAGCAATGGCTTTTCCGCTTTAAAGCCTCTCCTGCACACGTTTCTTCTGTCATCGTTGGAATATGGTGCACAACCAATCAAATGAAAAGCGTAACTAAACTTGTCCCTTCTGCCTGGCCATATCCCTCCATCCTCTGCACATCTGATTGCCTTTCTAGCAGACTCATGCTCCACCCCTTCCCCTCACCTCTTTGTCCTGGCCGGTCTCCCGTCCGTTCTGCTGATCAGAGGAGAGTGCAGACTCAAGGAGGAGTATGCAGTCATGGAAGAAGTGGACGGAGAGGGGAATTCTCTGCCCAGCGAAGCAGTAGAAGCTACCGTACCCCATTAACTACATTTAAGACACGGCAAAATAGATTCTTGCATAGCAGGATCATTAAGGGTTGTGGGGGAAAGGCGGGGAGGAAGAGCTGAGTCCACAGCCGAATCAGCAATGACCTTATTGAATAGTGGAACGCGCTCAATGGGCCAGATGGCGGACTCCTGCTAGTTCTTCCATTCTAATGTGATATGATGTGGGTATCTATTGAAAAGGGACATTTTTGACTCGAGGATAAATTAGCTTATGAGCAGTTCTTGGGGGGGGGAGGGGGCATTCCGCAGTGACCTCAAGCTTAAAGCCAGTTGTGAGGGGCGGAGGGGCGAGTTAACTTGACACTATCCTTTGGAGGCTGGACGTACCCATGGAGTGTCAGTTACCACTGGAGAACTGCATGTAACCATGGGAAACGTTGTTTACTTATTCTGAACAGACAAGGCGTGGGAGGAAGGTTTATTGGACTGAAACTTAAGGTTGATCTAAATTTAACACATAGTTTGTAACGAGCTAAAGGATGCCTTTTAGAAAAAATAACTGCAGAGAGAAAGCGATCTGGGCCGCATAGATCATTTGCTGAAAGACTGGAAAATCTATACAAGCTATGCAGAGTGTTGGGCAGCATGATAGAGTAATGCCCTACAGCACCCGCGAGCTGGATCCAGTTCCCGCCGCTGTTTGTTAGCATTCTCTATGCTCTCCCTGTGACTGCGCGGGTTTCCTTTGGGTGCGCTGGTTTCGTCCCACTTTCCAAAGACAGACTGCATGGTTAATTGACCACATGGGTCTAAATGGGCGCTGGGGGCTCGTTGGGCTGGAAGGGCCTGTTACCGAGCTGGATCCCTAAATTTAAAAAAAATATAAAGCAGCCTGCACAATTAAAGACCACACCCACCCCCGACAGCCTCCCTTCTCCCCTCTCCCTTCGTGCAGAAGATACAAAAGCTTGAAAGCCCATGCCACCAGTCTCAAGGACAGCTTGCATCACACTGTTGTCAGGCTCTTGACGGGCCTCTTGTTCAATGAGATGGACTCTTGACCTCACGATCTACCTCACTGTGATGTCGCACCTTATAGTCTTCCTGTACTGCACTTTCTCTGTAGCTGTCACACTTACTCTGCATTGTCACTGTGTTAACCCGTTCTACCTCAGTGCACTGTGCAATGACTTGATCTGTGTGACCAGTATGCAAGAGAAGCTTTTCACTGTATCGTGGTACACGTGACCAATCCCAGTACCCATACGCATCACCTTATGAAGGACACTTTAATTGTCTCAGCTGCCAAGGAGAACAGAATAGAACTGTTCATTTAGTAAATGGTTTATTGTTGTCATTTGTACCAAGACACAACATACTACATACGGCACCCTCTGCGGCATATGATGTTGTGGCTCATTACTTAAGCAAGTTACACCCAATTCATCCTGTCTATATATAGCCCACACCTCTCCAGTCTCTGCATACTCATGTCAGTCAGTCAGTGGGTGCCGTCCCGAATCCAGGGTTGGCGGCTTTGCACCTCCATCTTCTTCGATCTTGTGACAGCACCGAGTACAGCCTCTCCTCCAGTTTGTCCTCGCTGGCTGCCTTGGCACCGCCCGCCACCCCGCCGAACTTGAGCCCGAGGCCGTGTCGGCCTCCAGCCGTGGCCGCTTCTTCGAGCTCGGCCCTTCCTTAGGCGGGAGCCTTGGGCAGGTCCGGGCACACGGTGCAGCGCCCAAGTTCATCATGTCTCTTCTAACTAGGTGCATAGCATACGATTCGTAGATACGTGATGAGGCTTTAATCTCTTCCATGGAAGATGGCCGTTGGCTCACAAGGAGCTCATCCGCCCTTTGTCAGGTCTTGTTTGCTTTTAGTCCTGTTTGGTGTCCTCATACCCTCCTTACAAGACTAAGTCCGGTGGGGGAGCTGGCCCAAGTCGCCGACCACTTGACCACGGCCCCCGGCCAAGCGCCAGGTGCCCACCCCCCCCCCGCCGCCGCGTGCCGGGTGCCCGCCCCCTACTGAATATTCATGTCCTAAGGCTTAAATTCCTGTTGTATCTGCTTTCACTACAACCATCCCTGGCAACACATTCCAGGCACCAATTGCTTCCTGCACATCTCCTTGAAACATTCCTCCTCTTTCCTTGAATGCATACCCTCTAATATTAGGCATTTCCGCCCTGGGACGAAAGGTACTGGCTGTCTGTCTGTCTATGTTTTTCATAATTTTTACTGACCTCTATAAGGTCTCCTCTCAGCTCCACCATCCAGAGAAAACAGCTCTAATTTGACCAACCTTCCCTTACATCACGTGCCATGCCTTCTAATCCAACCAGCATCCTGGCAAAGTTCTTCTCTCCAAAGCCTCACCGTCCCTCCTAAAATAGGTGACCTGTGTTGAATACTGTAAGTAATCCAGTGAAAAGCTTTTGTTTGAGTGCTGTTGAAAAAATCGTTCTGTGCATGTGCACAGACCTAGCAGACAAGGGAAAACAATAGCAGAGAGCAGAATGTATTGTTACAGTGATAAAGTGAAGTGGAAGTTATAAACTTGAGATTTGAATGATTATAATAATTATGCTGATAGCTCTGTTAATAGCAGATCACAAAGGGTCAATACACTTATGCACCATTTTCGTGTAAAGCTTTCCTTCGTCAGTTAGGATGAAGTGCCTTGCACCTGAAACATGAACTATTTTTCTTTCCATAGATGCTGCCTGACCTACTGAATGTTTCCTACCTTTTCTGATTTTCTTGAAGACATCTGTCGTAATGACACTAAGCTCTCTCTGCTTCGCTTGGTCTTTTTGATATCTGCTTTAAAAGTTGGTTAATAGCCATTTCCTTTCTCTCTCTCTCCAAACTCATTCAAAACTTTTTGCAACTGTAGACTGGTGAATTTGGAATTTTATCTTATTCTCAGTCTTCCTGGGTGTGGCATTGGAGTTTTCGATTTCAGCTTCAGAAGACTCCAGGCTGATTTAGGGGACTTGGAAGGCTGGAGATGTTTTCGGAAGTGGGCACAAGAAAAGGAGCATATGGCACAAAGTGTCATCGCTTTGCAATCTGTTGCCACCCAGGACATAAAACCAGTCTGGTTTCATCCTTGTTTATGTGTGTCAACCCAAAATCTTTACATTTAGTAGTTGTCTTTCTTGGTTCATTTAAAAAGAAATTAGTATTTTCATCTTCCACCCACATTTTCTGCTAAACTAATTTAATATATTTGAGTTATCCAATTTCTTCTAATTTCAGTGGTGGGGTGGGCGTATGTCTCTGATAAAGGCGGTATAAGACGCTCCTTCCCTCTGCAGACCACCCTTGGGCAAGGTGTAGCACCTGCTTAGCCCCCCAATCAGAATCAAATGAAGCCATGGGCACAGGTAGTGTACGAGCAGCCGGTGCATATCACAAGTCCTGGCTATGCGACCACTGACACCAGGCACGCAATCTCTGAAGAGTATTGCTAATGGCTGGGGCCACCCCTCTTGTAAAGACACTGCCCAGAAGAATGCAATGGTAAACCACTTCTGTAGAAAAAAATTGCCCAGAACAATCAAGTTCTCATGGATAGAGAAAAGAATAAGAACAAGGATGTGAAGGCGATGTTAAAGACAGATGGAAGACCGTGATCGCCCATGTCATACAACGCGGCACGTAATGATGGTGATGAATTTCTTCTAATACACACACTGGTGTATCAAGACAAAGATCAGAAGAAGCACCTTAGGCACCAGTTCCTAACACGGATGGGAGGCAAGCTGCGTTGAGAAGAGCAAGCAGTCATGCAGAAGCAACTCAGGACATCCGGCCTCCTGAGCCAGTGCTGACCGACTTACACCAATCCTAAACTGATCCACTTTATTCTCCCTCCATTCCTACAATTCCCTACAGATTCCACACAATAGGACAATTCCCAGTGGCTGGTTAACCAACCAATCAGTACACCTTCGGGATGTCGGAGGAAACCAGAACACCCAGGGGTAACACAAAATGTTGGAGGAACTCGGCAGGTTGGGCCATGGAAAGAAATAAAGAGTTGCTATTCTGGATAAGACCCTTCGTCAGGATTGGAGAGGAAGAGGGGAGAAGAAGCCTGAAAAAGAAGGTGGGAGGGGGGAAGGGGTACAAATTGGCAGGTGATAGGTGAAATCTGGTGAGGGCAGAGGTGGGAGGGAAGATAAAATGAGAAGTTGGAAAGTGATAGGTGGAAAGATAAAGGGCTGAAAAAGAAGGAATCTGATGGAAGAGGGGAGTAGACCATGGGAGAAAGGGAAGGGGGAGCCCAGTGGGAGTTGTTGGGCAGGTGAGTAAAAGAGAAGGGGTAAGAGGAGAGCCAGAAAGAGGAATGGAAAAAGAGAGAAGGGGGAGGAATTGTAGAAAGTACTAGAAGTTAGAGGGAAGTTAGTTACAGGGAGAACATGCAAACTCCACATAGACAGCACTGAAGGTCATAGAAGCTGTGAGGCAACAACTCTACTGAGCTGATAATGCGTGCAATAGTCTAACTTCCTGTTTTTTGTTGCCTGTAAATAGTGTTGCCCTATTAGGAATTCTTGGTGGACAAGTACAGCCAGTTAAACTGGGGACAGCCTCAATGTCTAGGCAGAATGGTAGCAATGAGAAGAGAGCACGTCCTGGGTGGTGGGGGTCCTTAATGATGTACACCGCCTTTCGTCACTCCTTGAAGGTGCCTTGGATACCATGGGGGCTAGTGCCCATGATGGAGCCAACTAAGTTTACAACTTTCTGCAGCTTACCCCGATCTTGTGCAGTAGCCCCCAACACCCGCATCCCCCATACCAGTCAGTGATGCAGCCAGTCAGAATGCTCTCCAGGGTACATCTGTAGAAATTTGTGACTTTGCAGAAAATTGGATTTGCTGCTTTAGTATGTAACTGCTGTAACCTCTTATTCCTGAAAAGACATTATTCTATTGATCTTGATCTTGACAATTTCAGTTGACGCATCTCTCAGACACAGGAGATTCTACGAGTGCTGGAAATATTGAGCAACATGTACAAAATTCTGGAGGAACTCAGCAAGTCAGGCAGCATCTATGGTGAAGAAATAAACAGTCGACATTTTGAGACTGTTTATTTCCTCTATAGATGCTGCCTGACTTGCAGAGTTCCTCCAGCACTTTGTGTGTGATTTCTGACTCCCTTGTTGCCCTTAAGCTGCGAAGGGATCACTGCTTGGAGTGTGTTGCTTCTACCTCCTTCATTTGGGGGGGTGGTAGTGAATCACTACAGTGTGACATTACAGCTTTGTTTCAAAATTACTTTTCACAATTGATACTTTCCTTCCAGAATCTCAAATAGTCTAGTTTTGTTTTAAAGTTTCAAAGTATATTTATTATCAAAGTGTGTATACAGCAGTGTTGGCACATGGCCAAGTGGTTAAGGCATTCATCTAGTGATTTGAAGGTCACTAGTTTGAGCCTTGGCTGAGGCAGTGTGTGTGTCCTTGAGCAAGGCACTTAACCACACATTGCTCTGCGACGACACTGGTGCCAAGCTGTATGGGTCCTAGTGCCCTTCCCTTGAACAACATCGGTGGCGTGGAGAGGGGAGACTTGCACCAGGCAGTCCTTCAGCATGCAGCAAGCTCCCAGTGTGAGAATGATCATGTACTTGGTACAAGAATGTTGGTTCAACAGTAAACAAAGACCAGGATTCTAGGAGAATATTGAGGGAAAGTGACAAGGAATTTACCGCGGTCGGGGACATGTTACTGAGGGATTGCTGCACTTCCGGGGTGCCTAGGTGTGACTCGAGTAGCAGTAGTACTCTCAATGGATACTGTTGTGTATGTGGCCTGTTTACACAGCTATGTTATTAATAACAACGCTGGAGACGGGAGCTAACTTTCATGGTTCTTTACTGGTAGAGTCCAAACTTGACGCTCACATACAGATCAATACGCGCCTCATAGTGCATGCAACGATGTGATACTACAGCATAAAGTAGTCCCTTATTATAATGTAGGCTATACAGTACACTCCTCCCCTTTTATTTTAAAAGTGTATCAACTGTTTTTTTTTACTGGGCACTATGCTAAACAAATATATTTACCCTTAACATACAAATGCCTACCATTTGTTTACAAATTATAACAAAGTAACTTAATAATATCAAATTATAACTCAAGTCTCTGGGGAGGTCTTCTCTGCCTCTTCAGGTAACGTCTGTCCTGAAACATTTGCTTTGGGGAATGAGTCTCCACAGGTACATTAGGTGGGTCCTCAGCACTGATGACAGGCTTACTTGTAGATGAAGCTGATGTAGTCACATCAGGAGTGTTTGCTTCTATGTTGGGAGTCCGAGCAAGGTGTTGTTGTGTTTTTCACTTGAGCATCCAGGATTTGGTCCACATGACGTCTCCATACGTTCTCTGCCACCTTCAATGTATACATCAGTGGCCCGTCTGTGGCAGAAATTGTACCCGGCTGCCACTTTTCAGTCCGGTAATCACGTGCAAGAACTGACTGTTCCACACTGAAGCTCCATGTTGACTTAGCATTCAAGTGTTTGAACTGTCTGTTCTCCACATCACGCCGTACATCTGGTTTGAGAAGATCCATGAGGTTCCCGTTCAGGAACATCATCGCTGGAGTCTGATTAGTGGTTGCGTGTACTGCAAGGAGGAAGTTGTCTATCTTGTGTTGCAGTGGTCGATTTTTGCTGTCCATTGCCTTGATGGCTTTCTTGAATGTCTGCACAAATCTTTCTGCCAAGCCATTTGTGGATGGATGGTAAGAGGCAGATGTAAAGTGCTTGATTCCATTGTTCTTCACAAAACTTCGGAATTCTTCAGAGACAAATTGTCATCCATTGTCTGTGCAGATTTGTTCTGGTATGCCATTCCTGGTGAACATGGTCATCAGAACTGTAATGGTCTTTTCCGATGTGGTTGTCTTCATTTTGATGACATCTGGCCATTTGGAATGTGCATCGATGGTGATTAAAAAGATAGAGTCCATGAATGGTCCAGCAAAGTCAGAAGAATAATGTGAGCTTCCTTAATGACTATTGCCCAGTAGCAGTCCCATCGACAGTGATGAAATGCTTTGAGAGGTTGGTCATATCTAGACTGAACTCCTGCCTCAGCAAGGACATGGATCCATAGCAATTTGCCTATCACCACAATAGGTCAATGGCAGATGCAATCTCAATGGCTCTCCTCGCAGCTTTAGACCACTTGGGCAACACAAACACCTATGTCAGGATGCTGTTCACCGACTATAGCTCAGAATTTAATACCATCATTCCTACAATCCTGATTGAGAAGTTGCAGAACCTGGACCTCTATACCTCCCTCTGCAATTGGATCCTTGACTTCCTAACCAGAAGACCACAATCTGTGCGGATTGGTGATAACATCTCCTCCTCACTGACGATCAACACTGGCGCACCTCAGGAGTGTGTGCTTAGCCCACTGCTCTACTCTCTACATACCCATGACTGTGTGCCTAGGCATAGCTCAAATACCAATTGTAAATTTGCTGACGATACAACCATATTTGGTAGAATCTCAGATGGTGATGAGAGGGTGTACAGGAGTGAGATATGCCAACTAGTGGAGTGGTGCTGCAGCAACAACCTGGCACTCAGCGTCAGTAAGATGAAAGAGCTGATTGTGGACTTCTGGAAGGGTAAGTTGAAGGAACACATACCAATCCTCATAGAGGGTTCAGAACTGGAAAGAGTGAGCAGTCTCAGGTTCCTGGGTGTCAAGATCTCTGAGGATCTAACCTGATCCCAACATATTGATGTAGTTGTAAAGAAGGAGTTTGAAGAGATTTGGTATGTCAAAAAATGCACTCAAAAACTTCTATAGATGTACCATGGAGAGCATTCTGACAGGCTGCAACACTGTCTGGTATGGAGGGGCTACTGCACAGGACCAAAAGAAGCTGCAGAAGGTTGTAAATCTAGTCAGCTCCATCTTGGGTATTAGCCTACAAAGTACCCAGGACATCTTTAGGGAACAGTGTCTCAGAAAGGCAGCGTCCATTATTAAGGACCTCCAGCACCCAAGACATGCCCTTTTCTCACCGTTACCATCAGGTAGGGGGTACAGAAGCCTGAAGGCACACACTCAGTGATTCAGGAATAGCTTCTTCCCCTCTGCCATCTGATTCCTAATTCAACATTGTATCTTTGGACACTACCTCACTTTTTAAAAAATATACAGTATTTCTGTTTTTGCACATTTTTAAAATCTATTCAATATATGTAATTGATTTACTTGTTTAAATATTATTATCAGTATTATTTTTATTTTATTATTTATTTATTTATTCTCTGCTAGATTATGTATTGCATTGAACTGCTGCTGCTAAGTTAACAAATTTCACGTCACATGCCGGTGATAATAAACCTGATTCTGATGATTCTGGTGTTACACAGGGGAGCACCGCTCTTGGAGGTAAGGTATTGGGAAGGGAGCTGCATCTGAGACACAGTCAGCCATTTTGATTGATCTGGAGCCACATGTAGGCCAGACTAGGTGAAAACTGTAACCCGGTGACAGAGGCAGCTTTTTATAACAGTCGGTAGTTTAATAGTCAGCCGTATTGAGACCAGCTTCTTATTTTAGATTTTTTTAATGACTTGAATCTAAATTGCTCAGCTTGTTCAGACCCCTGTCTCCGAATCAGTAGTGCAGCCACTCTGGATGTCAATACAGTGAAATGGCCACTAGCTAATGCCATCATAAAATAACCTTCATGGTAAGCGAGTGTTTTCTGTCAACTCATTTCAACAGACGCCAGCAACTAGTGACTGGCTGTTAAAGTGAGGTGCAGAAGCCTACAAACAGGTGCAACGTGATGGCAGCCCAGTGGAGCAACAACTTAAGACAGGCCATGATTTACGGCAGGGCATTGCTCAAGTGTTGTTGCCTTGCCGCTATTCCAATACTGACCGCCAGGAATTAGTGTGTTCTGCCTGTGAAGGCATCCATTTCCTCCGAGTCCTCCCATTTTCCGCGACATTCCAAAGGTGTAAGGGAAAGGTGAAGGTTAGTGAGTTGTGGCCAGGCTATGTTGGTGCTGGAAGTGTGGTGACAATTATGGGCTGCCCCCAGCACAATCCTCAGTGTGTTGACTGTTGCCACATTTCACTACAAGTTTCGATGCAGAGCCGACAAATAAACCTCATTCACAGACTGTCATAAAAAGCTGTCTCACTTTTTTTGCGTGTCGCACTAGACAATCAGCCATTCTTGTCTGACATGTGGTGTCAGGATTGATCTCCTTTAGGATTAACCAGGCCACAATATGAACGTTCCTGACTCGACCCTTGTTTTTTTTTACGAGGCTGAGTGGCTAGCTTGACACTCAACCTGGCATGGATGTAAAGCGACTTGGGATTGAACTCGGGAGCACTCCCTCAGTAACACATCCCAACAGTACAGCACTCCCTCAGTAACACGTCCCCAACAGAGTTGCTGCCTTGTCCCTGTTACAACAATGATTACAGACTGAGAACTGTACTGACGATAGAACTGTTTGAGATACAGTATCTTGTGCTTGTGAGAGGAACAATAAATAAGTTTCATAAGTTCTAGGAATAGTCTGTCCTCTCTCTCAGTTGACAAATATTTAACGTCTCCTTATCTGAAACGAAGACAGTACAATGAGTCATTGCTTGAGTTGCTGCCTCAGTTTCACTGACGTGTGTTCAATCCTGGCCTTGGATGCTCTGGATGTGAAGATTTTGCTTGAGTGCTTTTACCCCAAGTGCACTGGGTCTGACCCCCTCTTGCCAAAGGCATTTGGGTTAATAGCTTTATGATATTTAACTTCTAAACATTAAATTAATTCAAAGGAAGATGGACGGCCAGGAATACGAGTGTATCTTCGTCCTTAAGCAAGGCGCCGCACGTGTCATGTGGTAGTGTGATAAAATATACAATTAACATATTATTACATATGACCCATAGTTAATTATTTAAACAAACACGAATACCTAATCAACACATCTATAAGTGTATGTGTGTGTATATATATATATATATATATATTCATTCTGTGGATAGTCAGAGGCTTTATCCCACTTTATCCCAGGGGCTGGCACATGGCTAGCTCAAGAGGGCACAGTTTTAAGGTGTCTGGAAGTAGGTACGGAGGAGATATCAGGGGTAAGTTTTTTACGCAGAGAGTGGTGAGTGCGTGGAATGGGCTGCCGGCGACAGTGGTGGAGGCGGATATGATAAGGTCTTTTAAGAGACCCCTGGACAGGTACATGGAGCTTAGAAAAATAGAGGGCTATGGGTAACCATAGGTAATTTCTAAAGTAAGGACATGTTTGGCACAGCATTGTGGGCCGAAGGGCCTGTATTGCCCCATCAGTTTTCTGTGTTCTATATATTTATACAGGATTACTCAAACGTTATTGAAATATCAAAATACAGCCCTCCTCCTTGCTTGTCTAACTCTAACTCAACAGAGAATGCATCTCAACTCTCTACACAGTATAATATATAATACAGCTACTGTACAGACACCCAACATATTGTAAATTAATTTTAAATTCTCTTTAAGGCCAAAAGATTTCATCACTGGGGAGGTTTCCTAACTGTTGTGGGATATTCTTTCCTGACCAAGGGATACATTCTGCTGGACAGGTGGGACTTGTGGCTGTAAAAACATTCTCAGGTTCTGGGCCTCCTCCATGGTAGTTGAAGGAGTTGACTCTGGGACTGTAGGAAGTGGTTCTGACAGCTCAGAGCATCTTTTTTCTCCTTTGTTTTTCTTGTTCTTGTTTCTCCATCTTGATCTTGGGATGATGCATTTAGTCCACTGGAATATTCTCTAATTAATCCTTCAATTGCTCCCTTTATGATCCATCTGATCTCTCCTCTTGGTACCTGCATCCACAACATCATCTGACAAATTCTCTGCTTTTGAATCTCCATTGACACCTTGCTCTTTGACCTTTCATTCATCCAGCTGGGCTTTGGTCTTTGCGTCTACTTTTACAAACTGCTTTTTATCTCCCACTTGAAGTTCATCCAATAAATGTAATGCACGTAGAATATATTCTGGTTCATTATACTCAAAAAAGCCGAATGTTTGCAACTTTCATGAAGCTGTTTAAACTCTCTTTCAGCTTAAAACCAAGCCATATTTTGCATGTAACTGCCCTTAACATATCAGAAGCTTTCTCAAATATGTTGCCTACAAAAACTGTTGTAGTCACCCCACTGTTTTTGAAATTTTCACGATTCCTCTGAGCAGCATGGTCCCTCCTTGATCCAATATATTTTCCAACCAAAGGCTCAGAGGTTGGCAGCAACAGCTATTTGTCCTCTGTTGGGCAACAGTTCGTGGAGATAGTTGTGGCTTTCAGATGGCTTCATTGCAGGAAATGTGGCCTGTGAATAGTGGATGGACTGCCAATCAAGTTGTAGTTGTCTCAGCCAATCATGCTGATGTTGGTCGTCCTGTTTTTACCACATACAAGCTCAATGTGGCTTGTTGGTTGTTGCATTTCACTGTTACAAGTGTCATTCCCACAGGAGTTATCTTTTTCCCTGTATAAGTTGTTAGTTGGATATCTGCAGGCTTCAGTTTAGTATCTTTGAAATGCCATTCAGACTTATTTTGTGGAATGACTGAAACAGCTGAACCAGTGCCAATTCCATTTTAATTAGCTTGCTGTTCACTTCTCGCATAAGCCATATTGCTCATCTATTGTTAACTTTCGCACTGTAAATCTCACGGCTACACAATCCCTTGTAACTCCCATCATTATCCGATTTTTCATCAACACTGTGCACATTAGTACTCTTTTTGAAAATGAAACTTGGCATTGTGTAGCTTTTGTTCTTCTCTGTGCAGTCCATTTAATTTTGTCTTCCTGACATACTCTTTGAATGTTTCCTACTTTGTTGCATTTTCTGCAAGTTTTGCCTTTAAATCTGCATTTATTTGGTGTACGTGAGCCCCTGCCATAACAGTAAAGCAATTTGTTTGGCCAGGCTGGTTTCTGTTTAGGCAATGCAATTTTGTTCACTCTCACTTTCATTCCTAACTGCAACTCAATTGCATCTCTGTCGGCGGTTTCCATTGAAACAGCAATTTCCACTGCTCATTTGAATGTAAGCTGTGCTTCAGTCAGGAGCCATTTTTGAATGCTTTCTTTAAGATTCCACAAATTAAATGATCTCTTAGCATATCATTAAGGTAATTACCAAACTGACAATGCTCAGACAATCTCTTCAATTCAGTCACGTATGCTGAAATGGACTCCCCTTCCTTTTGATTCCACTTATGAAACCTAAAGCATTCTGGAATTAACAATGGTTTTGGTTCTAAATGTGTGTGCATTACTTTGACAATATCAGGTAAGCATGTTTCTGATGGTTTGGTTGGAGCAGTTAAACCCAATGCACTGACCAAAATTAGTACTTGTTTCTCATTGGCTATTTCAGTTGCTTCAAACTGCTGTTCCACTAGTTCGGTATACATGAGCCAATTATCCGTTGTGTAATCAAACTTGTCAATCATTCCGATGTAGCCAGCCATTTCTGATTTTTTTAATGATTTAATGATTTTAATGATTTAATGACCCAGTACTCTCTCTTTATGAACCCTGAATTCTTCCATTTACAGCCTCTTTTTCTACAACTTGACTGTGTCTTCCCTTCTAAAGAACATGTGCTGCCCTGTTTCGCCACTCCTCAAAGTGTTTTTTGCTTCAGTTTGAATGTCATACTCTGTTTTTAACAGATTGATAGCCACCTCAGGGTCATTTTAAAATTATCTCATCACCAATGTTCTGTCTTGTAACTTCAAAACATTAAATTAATTTAATGGAATATGGGCATATCTTCATCTTTACTTTAAGTGAGGTACTGCTCGTATCACATGGTAGTGTGATGATGTATGCAATTAACATATTTTTAGAATCAGAATCATGTTTATTATCATCAGCATGTGTTGTGAAATTTATTAGCAGCAGCAGTTCAATGCAATACATAATACAGAAGAAAAAATTGAAAATAAATAAATAAGTAAATCAATTACAGTACTGTATACATATATTGAATAGGTTGAAAATCACACAAAAACAGAAATAATATATATTTAAAAAGTGAGGTAGTGTTCATGGGTTTGATGTCCATTTAGGAATCGAATGCTAGAGGGGCAAAGCTGTTCCTGAATCGCTGAGTGTGTGCCTTCAGGCTTCTGTACCTCCTTCCTGATGGTAACAGTGAGAAAAGGGCATGCCCTGGGTGCTGGGGGTCCTTAATATTGGACGCTGCCTTTCTGAGACACCGCTCCTTGAGGATGTCCTGGGTACTTTGTAGGCTTGTACCCAAGATGGAGCCAACTAAATTTATGACCCTCTGCATCTTCTTTCGGTCCTGTGCAGTAGCCCCCCCGCCCCCATACCGATGGTGATGCAGCCTGTCAGAATGCTCTCCACAGTACATCTATAGAAGTTTTTGAATGTTTTTGTTGACATATACATATTGTTACATATAACCCCTAATTATTTAAATAAACAAGAATACTTAATCAATCAATATATATACAAGTTAACTCAAATATTGAAATATCAAATACACAACAAATGGGTGAACTGGCCTCTGTAAATTGTCCCGAGTGTGTAGGTAAGTGGTAGTACCTGGGGGTGTTGATGGCATTGCAGGCAGAATGAAATAGATTTAGTGGAAATGATTGACTGTTGGACAGATAGACCAATTTGGGTGAAGGGCCTGTTTCTTTGCTGTATGATCATGGCTTCAACCATCAGTTAGAGGTAACGTTAGCAAGATAACGGATCAGAAAAATTGGGTCAATCAATGTCAAGAATTCCTAGCTTTACAAACTTGTTCAGAAATCATTGCATTGTTCTTGCACACCTGTGGAGAGAGTTAACCTATTTCCTTCTTTCCTTATTTACAGAAGGATCTGCCTCTAACAAGAAAAGGAAGTAGGTAAGAGCAGCATTTTCCAGCCCTCTACAACACAGTTGGAAGCATGGTGTGGTAGTCGAGAAGTACAGCTGTTAAAATGTTCCTAATATGATAAATTGGACACTTCACCTTTTAATTTACCTCATTATGATCTTGTGTCTTATTGTTTTACTGGCTCTGCACTTTGTATGTAGCTGATTCACTTTATTCTTTGTCATATTGTTCTATTTTGTACTACCTTAATGCACTGTATAATGAATGACCTAAATGAACAGTATGCAAGTCAGAACACACAAAATGCTGGAGAAACTCAGCTGCTCAGCTGTTGTTTCAGGCCAAGACCCTTCATCAGGACTGCTGATGAAGGGTCTTGGCCCAAAATATTGACTGTTCCTCTCCCTTGATGCTGCCTGACCTGCTGTGTTCCACCAGCATTTGTGTGTGTTGCTCAAGATTTCTAGTATTTTCAGAATGTCTTGTGTTCTTGCAAGACACGCCTTTCGCTGTACCTTGGTACATGTGACAATAATACACCGATTCCAGTTCCAGTTCCAAAGTCTTTAAAATAAAAATTGCAGATGCTGTAAATCTGAAATAAAATCAGGAAATGCTGGGAACACTCAACAGGTCAGGCAGTATCTGTGGATAGAGGCAGTTAACATTACAATTCAGAAACCTTTTGTCAGAACTGTGAGAGAGAAGAGATTTTTTAAAAAAAGTATGGTTTAGTTACAAAGAGCGTGACAGGAGGGATGGATCTGTGATAGGTGTGCACAGGTCAAATGGGTTAACTGGGGCAGTTACAAGATGATCACTTTGCCTTTGTCTGTGTTCTGTGCTGCTAATAGCAGAGCTCTGGGACCTGCCCAGTAGGTCAGGCTGAACTAATGGAGATATATCTTGTCGCATTTTATCACATTACCTCACAGAATACATCACATGACTGCGGTGAGACAACTGAGCAATGGGAGTAATTACGATGGATGATGAAAAGCTCTGGTAAAGAGGTTGATTTGACAGAGTATTTTAATGGAGCAGAGAGATTCAGGAAGAGACTTTCTGAGACTGCTGAATTGAAGGCACAGTTGGTAATTGTGGGCAATGGAAAAGAGAGACAGAAAATAGCCAGAGCAGTGCAGAGTACCCTGGGAGTTGCAGATTTATAGTAGATTGAGACAGACAATCGCCAGAGCAGTGCAGATTACCCTGGGAGTTGTAGACTTGTAGGAGATTGAGACAGACAATCGCCAGAGCAGTGCAGATTACCCTGGGAGTTGTAGACTTGAGGGAGATTGAGACAGACAATCACCAGAGCAGTGCAGATTACCCTGGGAATTGTAGACTTGTAGGAGATTGAGACAGACAATCGCTAGAGCAGTGCAGATTACCCTGGGAGTTGTAGACTGGATGGAATTTGGAAAGATAAGGCCATGATTTGGAATCCAATTTTGAGAACTTCAAACCATGGCATGCATGGATTTGGATGGGGCTGAGTATAAATGTGCAAAGTGAACTTTCCATTAAATCTGTTCCTAGCACATTCAAACAGTGCCTCTGAGATTATAACTTTTAAAAATATGTATTCATTTTTTTTGAATCAGAAAATCTCTAGCAAGGCAGGTGGAATTTAATGCAGACAAAAATGAGGTGCTGCACATTGGGAGGACAATCTAGGGTAGAACTTACACAGTGAACAGTAGGGCACAGAGGAGTGTGGTAGAACAAAGGGAACTGTGAATACAGATCCATAATTCCTCGAAAATGGCTGCACAGGTAAATAAGGTCATAAGGAGGGCTCTGGGAACATTGGCCTTCATATGTCACAGTATTGAATACAGGAGTCGAGAAGTTAGGTTGAAGTTGTGTAAGCCATTGGTGAGGCCAAATTTGGAGTATTGTTTATAGATCTGATCACCTACCTACAGGAAAGATAAATATAAGATTGAAAGAGTAAACAGAAAAGTCACAAGGATATTGTCAGGATGTGAGGATCTGAGTTTCTATGGAAGGATTGAATAGGTGAGGAGTTTTTTTCCCTGCAGCTTAAGAGACGAAGGTGAGATTTGATAGAGATATACAAAATCATGAGGGGTAGGGACAGGGTAAATGCAAACAGGCTTTTTCATCTGAGGTTGGGTGAGACCAGGACAAGAGGTCATAAGCTAAGAATAAAAAGTGAAATATTTAAGGGAACCCGAGGGGGAACTATTTCACTTAGAGGTTGGTGCAAACGTGGAATGAGAGTTTCCAGCACAAGTCATGGATGCGGGTTCAATTGCAACATTTAAGAGAAGTTTGGATAAGTACATGGATGGGAAGAGTATGGATGGCTGTGGTCCAGGTGCAAATCATTGGGACTAGTCAGCATGGACCAGATGGGCCAACTGCCCATTTCTGTGCTGTAGTGCTCTATGACTCTATTTGTTGTCCATTCTTCACTACCATTGAGGAGAAGGTGGGGGTGGGCCACCTTGAACCACTGTAGTCCATCTGGTGAAGGTAATCCCACTGAGCTTTTGAATGAGGGGTTTGGGTTTTAACCTAGTGGTGATGAAGCTAGATAGGTGGTGATGGTCTTCTCCTGTCTACCTCTCTTGTTCTTCAGGGTTAGGAAATGGGGTTGGAGTGGCCTGGTGATACACACTGGTGTGCAAGTGGTGGAGAGAATGAATGTTTAGGGTGATTCATTGGCTGCCAATCTATATATGTCAACTCAGTGGCCACTTTATTAGGTACATTTGTACACCTGATTAGTGCAAATATGTGATGTCCATCATGCGGCAGCAACTCAATGCATAAAAGCATACAGACATTGTCAAGAGGTTCAGTTGCTGTTCAGATCAAACATCACAATGGGAAAAGAAATATGGACTAAGTGAGTTTGACTATGGAATAATTGTTGGTGCTTAACAGGGTGGTTTGAGTATCTCAGAAACTGCTGCTCTCCTGGGGTTTTCCACGCACAACAGTCTCTAGAGTTTACAGAGAATGGTGCAAAAAACAAAAAAAAGGAAAAAAAAATCCCGTTAGCAGCAGTACTGTGGCCAAAAACGTCTTGTTAATGATAGAGGTCGGAGCAGAATGGCCAGGCTGGTTCGATCTTAGAGGAACGCGGCTGTAATTCAAATAACCGTGAGTTACAACAGTGGTGTGCATGCACAATGTGTCGAACCTTGAAATGGATGGGCTACTGCAGCAGACGACATTGAACATTGAGGGCACTTTATTAGGTAGAGGAGGTATGTGACTCAAACCCAAACTCTAATCCTAATGCTTCAGGTTGAAACCTTCATTGTGGATGTAGCCTGTCCATTTCCCTCCACAGATGCTGCCTGGCATGCTGAGTTCCTCCAGCAGTCTGTGTATTGTTCTACACGTTAGGTGGTAAACCAGGCATGAATGATGTTCCATTAACACTAATAGTGGCCAGACCTTACGTCTTAGTTGGATTTAATTGTATGCACCAAAATGCAAAGGAACATCTGTTTAGATCATGTTTCCCACATTGTTAGAATGTTTTATAAATCCTTACAGCTAATGAACCACATCTGGTCACTGTTGTAATTGGCTGTTATACTCTCTAGCGTTTAGGAAGGTAGGAGATAATCTCATCTGAAATTCTGAAAGACTCTAACAGGTTGAATACTTTGAATTGTTTCCTCTATGGAGGAGTCTCAAATTTAGGGTAAGGGATTAACCATTTCAGGCTGCAATAAAGGAGGAATTTCTTCCCAGAATGTTGCGATTCCTTGGAATTCTCTAACCTGGAGAGCTGTGAATAATCAGAATCAGGTTTATTATCACCGGCATATGTCGTGAAATTTGTTAACTTAGCAGCAGCAGTTCAATGCGATACATAATATAGAAGAAGAAAAAAATAAAATAATAATAAATAAATAAGTAAATCAATTACAGTATACATATATTGAATAGATTAAAAGTTGTACAAAAAACAAATAATATACATTTCAAAAGTGAGATAGTGTTCATGGGTTCAATATCCATTTAGGAATTGGATGACAGAGAGGAAGGAGCTGTTTCTGAATCGCTGAGTGCGTGCTTTCGGGCTTCTGTACTTCCTACCTGATGGTAACAGGGAGAAAAAAGCATATCCTGGGTGCTGGAGGTCCTCAATGAGTCCAGAGAAGGAACAGATACTGTAGAGGAGTTGTGGATTGTGGGGATCAGGCAGGAAACTGACACTGAGGCCAAGTTCAAACAAGCCATAATGTTAAATGGCTGACAAATCAGGCTTAAGGCATGTGTTGCTGAACCTTATGGTTTTTAATGTTCCTGTGAAACAAAGTAGCCACTCTGTGCACAGCATGTTCCAGCAGTGTGGCGATTATGATAAGCTGATATTACATATGGAGATGATATTGTCTAAAAATGTTTCTTCAGAAGTCAAGAGTGAGGTGCAAAGTGTGGATACAGTTATTTTATTAGCTGTTCAGAACAAAGTGGTTAATAGTAAGTAACAGCAGCAGGGTAACTAATGTTAATTGTAACTAATTCACTCTATATCAAATAATCTGCCTTGTGGTTTTTCTTCATACCGAAAACTGGTTCAAGATTTATAGATAAGGAAGTCTTCTCTGATAAGACCAGCCTGTGAGACAACAAAGACAGTCTTGATTTATGCTGCTATCACATAGAACATAGACCATTACAACACAGTACAGGCCCTTCAGCCCGCAATGTTGTGTTGACATTTGGACCTACTCTAAGATCAATCTAACTCTTCCCTCCTACAAAGCTCTCCATTTTTCTGTCCTCTATGCCGCCTTCTAAGAGTTTCTTAAATGTCCCTAATGTGTCTGCCTCTACCACCACCCTTGTCAGGGTATTCATGTATCCACCGCTCTTGCGAAAAAAAATCCCCTCCTCTGTATTTCTCAGAATCAGAATCGGGTTTAATATCACCATCATATGTTGTGAAAATTGTTAATTTTATGGCAGCAGTGCAATGCAATATATGATAATATAGAAAAAACTGAATTATAGTTAAGCGTGTATATATATATATATATATATATATATCAAATAGTTAAATAAATAGTGCAAAAACAGAAATTAAAAAGTAGTGAAATAGTGATCATGGGTTCAATGTCCATTCGGAAATCAGAGGGAACAAGCAGTTCCTGGAATCTCCTCAAATGCCAAATGAAATATAGCCGCTGCCTTGCCTTCTTTAGAGCTGCGTCAAAATGCTGTGACCAGGTTAGGTCCTCAGAGATATTAAAACCCAGGAGCTACAAATTGCTCACTTTGTTCACTTCCGACCCCTCTATGAGGATTGCTTTGTGTTCCCTCATCTTACCCTTTCTGAAGTCCACAACCAGCTCTTAGATCTTACTGACATTGAGTGCAAGGTTGTTGCTATGCCACCACTCGACTAGCTGGTATATCTTGCTCCTGTATGCCCTCTTGTCAATATCTGAGATTCTGCCTGACAATGGTTGCATCATCAGCAAATTTATAGATGGGATTTAAGCTGTGTAGGAAAAGTAGAGCAGTGGGCTAAGCACACATCCCTGAGGTGTGCCAGTGTTGATTGTCAGCAAGATGGAGATGTTATTACCAATCCACACAGATTATGGTCTTCTAGTTAGGAAGTCAAGTATCTTTTTGCAGAGGGAGGCACAGAGGCCCAAATTCTGTAGTTTTTTGATTAGGACTGATGGTGATGATCTGTAGTCAATAAACAGCATCCTGACTTAGGTTTTGGCATTGTCCAGGTGATCCAAGGCTGCATGGAGAGCCAATGAGATCACGTCCAGCATAGACCTCCCACAGCCATCCATATCCCTCCCATCCATGTACTTATCCAAACTTCTTTTTAACTGCTGCAGTTGTGGTGTTAGGCAAATTGCAGTGGGTCTAGCTCCTTGCTGAGGCAGGGGCTGAATCTAGGTAGGAGTTGATTCTAGCCATGACCAACCTCTCAAAGCACTTCATCACCGTAGATGTGAGTGCTACTGGACGATAGTCATTAAAGCAGCTCACTCTGCTGTTCTTGGGGCCTGGTGTAATTGTTGCCCTTTTGAAGCAGGTTGTTGTGTTCTTTATACGTACCGTGGGTTACTCATAAAGACACATATTCTGGAAGAACATAACTAGAACTTTAATTTAACAGCAAACAGCAACCACGTCTAACATATAATCTTCTCGATCATTCTGTCAGTTCTGTGCATGCTCTGAACTCTGTCACGTGACACATGGTATCACCACATCTTCCTTTCCTTAAAAAGAAACACAGTTAGCAACATTAATCAAAACAAATGCATAATTTAACATGTCTCTGTCAGTCTCTCTGGGGGTTTACGAACACGAGTAGACCTTCTGAGTGTTTCACACAGTTCTTGTGTTTCATTGTTATTTCCATGTTTTGTCTGGTCTGCATCAGTTAACTGAAATTCTGAAGTTGGCTCTTTCCAGAGGTCTTTGCGATTTCTTCTTAATACTGCTCCTTCTGTTTGGACCATGTATGATCTGGGTTGCACTTCTTCAAGTACTGTAGCTTTCTGTGTCCATGTGTTCATTTTGTCTTGTATCCTTACTTCATCTCCTTGGCGCAGTTCAGGTAATGGACGAGAACATCTGTCAAAGTATGTTTTCTGCTTTGCTGTGTTCATCTTTCCATCTTTTCACTTGTTCACCTTCCTCTGTTCTCAAGAGGCTCTCATTTATTTGCAGATTGGATCTCAAACGGCATCCCATCAAGAGCTGAGCAGGTGAAAATCCATATTCAAGTGGAGTACTACGATAGGCTAACAAAGCTTTATAAAAATCACCTCCGCTATCACTTTGTGCATCAGTTTCTTGATAATTCCTACCGACTTCTCAACTAACCATTGAACCGAGGGAAAAATGGACTCGATGTTGTATGAACAAAGCCCCATTCCTGACCAAAATGTCTCATGCATTCACCATTGAATTGTGGACCATTGTCTGTGAAAACTTCATCAGGTACACCATGTCTGGAAAAAACTGATTTCATGCATATAATTACATTCTCTGCTGTTGTTCTGCCCAAACCACACACTTCAGGATACAAGGAGTAGTAATCTGATATTAATAGATGATCTTTGTTGTCATTTACAAAAAGATCAACGCCTACCTTCTGATAAGGTCTCTGAGGACTAGGATGTGGATGCAGTGGCTCCTTAGGGTTGCTGGGTTGGTATTTAAAGCATATTCAACAAGAAGACACCAATTCTGCAATTTCTTGATTCATCCTGGGTCAAAACATCACTTCCCGTGTCCTTCTCTTACACTTTTCAATACCTAGGTGGCCTTCATGAATTTTCCCAAGCATTTCTTTTTGGAGACTTTTAGGAATTACAATTCTGCTACCTTTATGCAATATCCCATCTACAACAGAAAGGTCTGATCTGTGGTTCCAATAATCTTGTGCTTCTGAGGTACAGTAGTGCCTATTATCTGGCCATACTTCCATCACCACTAGTATTACCTGACTGAGAATTTTGTTCTTCTCTGTCTCAAGACACAGCAGTTCCAACTTTTTGGGAGCAACAGGTACAGTTTCTATGACCATATCAATAAATACCTGAACATCAATAATGTTCCCGTGACTGTCTTTTGTCGTTGGATCCACAGCTCTGGAAAGTGTGTCAGCCGTGTACATGAATTTTCCAGGTGTGTATGACACATTCAATACATACCTTTGCAATTTGATCATCATTCGCTGAATTTGCAAAGGACAGTTGCATTAAGGTTTGCGAAACAATGCAATCAAAGGCTTATGATTGGTTTCAACACCAATAGATTGCCCTGACACAAACTGATGAAATTTCCAACAAGCAAACATAATGCTGAGCAACTCTTTTTCAATTTGAGCATACCTTGTTTCTGGATCAGATAATGAACGAGATGCATATACCAGTGATAGTCATTCCTGATCATGTTTCCGGAGTAATACTGCCCCTAAGCCTGCCTGAGATGCATCACTTGAGATTTTGATGGCTTTCTCAGCATCATAGAATTTCAATACACGTCCTTTGGTGAGCACTTTCTTGAGATTTTGCCATGCCTTCTCCTGTTCATGATTCCAGCTCCATCTGTTTTGCTTTTCTGTTAGCTGCCTCATTGGAGCAAGCTGTTCTGAGAGATTGGGTATGAATTTTCCCAGGTAGTTGACCATTCCCATAAACCTTTGAACATCCTTTTTACATTGCGGTCTTGGCATTTTCTCAACAGCAGAAATCTTCAATGGATCAGGACGCACACCCTCATCGCTGATGATATCACCCACAAAGGTAAGTTCAGTCACTCCTAGCTGACATTTGTCTTTATTGAACTTCAGGTTTGCCTTGTGTGTTGCCTCTAAGACTTGTCTAAGTCTGGCGTCATGCTCTTGTTTAGATGATCCCCAAACAATAATATCGTCCATGGATGTATCGGGCCCTCAATGTGCTCGTATGGCATGTGAATGGTTTCATGGTACACTTCAGGAGCTGATGCAATTCCAAACAGAAGCCAAATAAAATGGTATCTGGCAAAAGGAGTGTTAAAGGTTCACAACTTTGAACTCGGTTCATCTACAAACGTTTGTAGTTTAAGTTGCCAGAATCCAGAGGATGCATCCAATTTACTAAAGTACTTTGCATTAGCAAACTGTGACATAATTTCTTCAGGAGTAGGCAATTCAAAATGCTCTCTTTTAATGGCTCGATTCAAGGCTCTTGAATCTAAGCAAATCCTAGTTTTCCATTTTTCTTATCAACAATAACAAGCGAATTGACCCATTCAGTTGGTTCATCAATTTTTTGTATGACTCCTAACCGTTCCATTCTGTCAAGCTCTGTTTTCAGTTGATCACGTAATGCAAAAGGTACTTTTCTACATGGATGTACTACGGGTGGCACTGTGTTGCCAATTTTAATCGTGCGCTTTCCTGGAAGACAACCAAGCCCTTTGAACAAGTCCTCATACTCTTTCATCAGGTCACTGTATTCTGACTCTGTGTCACTGTCCAGGACTAAGACTCTTTTCACCAAATTCAGTCTCTCACAGGCAGATAAACCAAGTATTGACTGTACATTGTTAGGCACGACCACAAATGAAAGCGTGTGCACCATATTTTTGTGTGATACTTTTGCCGCACATGTTCCTTTACCTGGAATGTCTGCACCTGAATACCCAGTCACTTTTATATTTGTCTGATGTAACTTTGGTCTCAGATTCTGCAAAAACATTTACTTGTGCTCCAGTATCCAATTTAAACAGAATAATGTTTTGGTTCACTTGCAGTGGCATAGTCCAGTCATTCTTACTTCGTTTTCACAAAGCACATCTATATAAAACTCCTCATGTTCATTTTCAAGCACTGCATTTATGTGTTTTATTTCCTTTCTACTTCTGCGACTGTGTGAAAAATGATTAATCTTACCACAGTTGTTACACAGTTTCTGATACGCTGGACACATTTTAGGTCAGTGCTGCCACCCACAGCGATCACAAAGTCTTTTTCTTTCAAACGATGTCTTGCTCTCTGTCGGTTTCGTAGTCACTTGATTATTTTTTCTAACATGTTCGTGGTTATTCACAGCGTGTATGCTGCAGTTCTCAATAAAAAGCTCTTTAGCCTGTGACTTTATAGTTTCCAAAGCTTTGCAGAGAATTAAAGCTTCTTCCAAATTTACGTTTGGTTCTCTTAAGAGTCTTTCTCTCAGAGCATTATCCAGAATGCCGCAAACAATACTGTCTTTAACGAGAGAGTCCGTCAGCTCTGCAAACTCAAATGTTTTACTGTGGTTTCTCAATTCCGTAACAAATTGATCAATCGTTTGACCAACTTTCTGCTTGCATGTAAAGAATTTATACTGTTCATACGTCACATTGCGCTTCAGTATGCAAAGTGACTCAAACTTATCGATTATCGCTTTTAGATTCAAATTATCTCCATCTTCGAAAGTAAAATGGTTATATACCTCAATTGCATCATCCCCAATCATATGGAGTAGAATTGCAGCTTTCGTTTTCTCTGTTTTATTATCTGCTCCGATCGCCGATAAATAAATTTCAAAACGCTGTTTAAATCTTTTTCAATTTTCAGCTACATTTCCAGTCAGCTGAAGCATCAATGGGGGTTGCAAAACTTCCATTCTTAAGGTTGTTAGCAAACAATGAAAAAGTTTGCGCTTTTTTTTTCGCTTATCTCCACTTCTCCTGTGTTAGTGAAACGAATTATTCTTCCAGACCGACATTTGACACCATGTTGTGTTCTTGATATGTACCGTGGGTTACTCATAAAGACATATATTTTGGAAGAACATATCTAGAACTTTGATTTAACAGCAAACAGCAACCACATCTAACATACAAGCTTCTCGATCATTTTGTCAGTTCTGCGCATGCTCCGAACTCTGTCATGTGACACATGATATCACCACACAGGTGGGAACCTCTGAGAGATTGAAATGTCTTTAAAGATTCCCACCAGTTGGTTGGCGCAGGTTTTCAGCGCCTTACCAGGTACTCCATTGAGTCCTGCTTCACTCTGCTGAAAGACAGCCCGACATTGGCCTCTGAGACAGAGATCACAGGGTCATTGGGTGCTACAGGGATCCTCATAGCTGTGGTTTTACTCTCTCTTTCAAAGCGTGCATAAAAGGCATTGAGCTCATCCGGGAGTGATGCATCACTGCCGTTCATGCTGTTGGGTTTTGCTTTGTAGGAAGTAATGTCCTGCAAACTTTGCCAGAGTTGACGTGCATCCAATGTCACCTCCACTCTCACTCAGAATTGCTTCTTAGCTCCTGAAATTGCCCTCTGCAAGCCTGGTTTTCTTGTACAGAACTAGGTCACCAGACTTAAATGCCACAAGATCTCGCCCTCAGCTGACTGCGAACCTCTGAGTCATTCACGGCTCTTGATTTGGGTATGTACGACATGTTCTCATGGGCACACACTATCCACACAGGTTTTAATAAAGTCGGTGACAGCTGAGGTGTGGTCACTTTCTCCAATCACCTTAAAAGTATGACCCTGGCGCTAGCCATTTCCACTCTGGGGAAAAAGCCTCTGGCTGTCCACTGAGTCTACGACTCTTACACCTGTTCAAGTCACCTCTCATCCTCCTTCGCTCCAGAGAGAAAAATTCTAAAAGGGCATCACAGCTCAGATTTACAGATAAAGAAACTACAGAGGTACTACAAAGAACAAATATTCACCGATCACTTACAGACAAACAGGTGATTATCCAAACATCTAAGCAAGGATAAAGGAAGTTAGACGACAAAGAAAAGGAACAACTTAGGCTCTAATCCAACAGTGAATATGTTTTAACTGGACATCTGGAATAAGTCATCCACTCTTCCGAGCTGTGCCATGGAATCTTTTACCTCCATGTAAAGAGATGAGCGACGCCTCAGTTAATCTGTACAGATACGGAACAGTACAGAACAGGGCCAGGCCCCTTCGGCCTATGACGTCCTGCTGACTATGATGCCAAATGAAATTCAGCCGTGCAAAATGCTGGAGGAACTCGGCAGGCAAGGCAGCATCTATGGAAAAAAAGTACAGTCGACATTTCAGGCCGAGACTCTTTGGCAGGACTGTTGCCTTTACCTGATCCATAGCTCTCCATGTCCACATGCCTGTCTAAATGCCTTGTAAATACCACAGTTGTGTCTTTTTCCACCACCATCACTGACTGTGCATTCCAGGAACCTATCACACTGTGTAAAAACATAATAATTACCCTCTAGTATTTGACATTTCCACCCAGGCATAAACATTCTGCTTATCTACCTCATCTATGTATTCCTATCAGGCTCCTTCTTAGCCTCTGTTTCTCCAGGCAGCACAGTCGTGATTAGCAGTAGCGCCACTACAGTGTCAGTGACCCGGGTTCAATTCCCACCTCTGTCTGTAAGGTGTTTGTATGGCCTCCCTGTGACTGTGTGCTCCAGTTTCCTCCCACAGTCTAAAGACATGTAATTGGTCAGTGCGGGCTTAAAAACATAGAAAACCTACAGCACAATACAGGCCCTTTGGCCCACAAAGCTGTGCCGAACATGTCCGTACCTAGGCTTACCCATAGCCCCTCTATTTCTCTCAGCTCCATGTACCTATCCAGGAGTCTCTTAACCCTGTCGTTTCCGCCTCCACCACCGCTGCTGGCAGCCGATTCCACGCACTCACCACTCTCTGCGTTTAAAAAAAAAACTTACCCCCGATATCTCCTCTGTACCTGCTTCCAAGCACCTTAAAAATGTGCCCTCTCATGCTAGCTATTTCAGCCCTGTGAGAAAGCCTCTGACTATCCACGCGATCAATGCCTCTCATCATCTTGTACACTTGTTGAGCCGAAGGGCCTGTTACCATGATGTATCTCTAAGTAAGTAAAATGAAAATAAAAATAGTCCAAGTCTGTCCAAAATCTCCTTATAGCTGATACTCTCTAGTCCAGGCAGCATCCTTGTGACCCCTCATCTGTACCATCTCCAAAGCCTCCTCATTCTTTGTGTAATGGGGTGGCCGGAATGGTACACATTTCTGTGAAAGTCAGCATGAGGTCCATGAAGCAGGCACATGGTCCAATAATGGGAATAGAGAGAACTTGTCTGATATTTTTTGCTGTAGACAAGATGGAAACTGAAGTCAGATTACAGACAATTCGTTATAACAATCCCAAAACTGCACTCAGTTCCCATTTCGTTGGATATCCGCTGGACCTAATAAAGTGGTCATGCCTTCTGCTGCTGTGTAGCCCATCCATTTCAAGGTTTGACATGTTGTGTGTTCAGAGGTGCTCTTCTGAACATCACTTTTGTAACTGTCACCTTGCTGTCAACTTGATCTAGTCTGACCATTCTCCTCCGATCTTCTCATTGACAAGGTGTTTTCATCCACAGAACTGATCACTGGATTAATTTTGCTTTTTGTACCATTCTCTGTAAGCTCTAGAGACTGTTTTGCATGAAAATCCCAGGAGATCTGCAGTTTCTGAGATACTCAAACCATGCCGTCTGACACCAACAATCATTCCACAGTCAAAATCACTTAGATCATATTTCCTCCCCCATTCTAATACTTGGTTTGAAGAACAACTGAATTTCTTGGGCATGTCTGCATGCTGTTATGCATTGAGTTGCTGCCAGATGATTGGCTGATTAGATATTTCAATTAACGAGCAGGTACACCTAATAAAGTGGTCACTGAGTGTATTTGTAGCTGTAGTCACTAAAAGACTGGAAAAGCATCTTTGAGAGTACGAGGAGATTGCAAACTCACGTAGAGCAAATTCTCCTCTGGATCCTGGACTGATTGACTGGTATCTGTGCTATAAATGCAGTGTAATATTCCGTTATTGATATCCGGTATAGATTGGAATCTGTTCATGGAATGTTTGCATGTAGCATTCTAATCCATGGATCTAAAGAGTAACTTGGATGGTCTGAATACGGTCTTTATGCAAATTGACAGCTATCTGAAAATGAGTTACCAGCAGGAATAAAATTAAAGGGTTTGAGTGTTTTCTGTACTAATAGTAGTTATCTGGAAGTGAATCTAATTAAGGATCTTGAATGTGCGGTGCACACTCATGATTGCTAGTTTAACTGGTTCGGGTGATACATTCTGTGGTTTGTAGCTCTAATCTGAAAGGCAGAATTAAATTACAGAGAGGAGAGCACACCTGGTGTCTGTTAGTTAGCACTGATTGAATTTTACAGGGGAGCTTGTGTGCTAAGCCTGGCTGCATCCTACATTGCCTACAGCTGCCAGTCCAATCATTTCACACCGTCTCCTCGATACACAGTGACATTCGCACTAGCAGATTATCTGGCGTGATGCCATTAACTGTGGCATTACTCTTGGAGTAATTGACACCCAGGGGTCTGGGAAAAGACTGCAGGGAGAGGTCTTGAGAAGGAAGACGCTCAGTGCTGTAATCTTGCACAAAAGTTCTAATGCTGTCATTAGAAGCAAGGACGACTCATGGTGGGCGGAGATGGGGGTGGAGGAGTCAGCTTGTACCTCAGGTCATGTCAGTGGATTCGCCGAGGCCTGTTTTACACTTTTGTAAAGATTAGCTTTATTTGTCATATGTATTTAGAAACATGTTAAACAGTGAAGCATGTCCACAACTCACTATCCCTAACCTGTACGTCTTTGGAATGTGGGAGGAAACAGGAGCACCCGGAGGAAACCCACATGGTCACGGAGAGAACGTATGAACTCCTTACAGATGGTGGTGGGAATTGAACTTGGTTCACTAGTGTTGTAATAGCATCACGCTAACCACTTGTGCATGGATATCACTGTGCACACCTGGAACATCTGTACATTAGCCATGGAAGACCAGGAGTGAAAATCATATCTGGTTGTGACCTGCAGTAGGACCCCAGTTTTTTTAAATTCCAATTATAATTGATTTTTCATTGAGGTGAGGTCACAAGGCACCAAAATGAGCCCACAGTCTGGCCGAACTCCATAGCTTTAGATGGGACAATAACAGTTGACCTGTTTTTGAATCCCTCTGTGGTTTTCCCCCTTCCTGTGTTGGATTCTCTCCTCCACCTCTACTGTCCTCAGACACCTCCGCAGCCTTTCTGTCTCCATCCATAACTCCCATTGTTGAACCATTGCATCCCAGCCTTCAGGTGCCAAAACCCTGGAATTTGCTGCTTTGGGTTTTGAAACCTCCCTCTTCCTACAAGTGTCTGCTCAACTCTACCTCATCTGACTGCATGGAGTTTGCATGTACGCCCTGTGTCTGCATGGATTCACCCAGCAGTCCATCACAGGCAAAGCCTTCCCCACCATTGAGCATGTCTACAAGGAGCGCTGCCACAAGAAAGCTGTATCAAGGACAGCCACCGTCCAGTCCATGCTCTCTTCTCACTACTACCATCAAGCAGAAGGTACAGAAGCCTTAGGTCCCACACCACCAGGTTTAGAAACAGTTATTACCCTCGAACCATTGGGCTACTGAACCAGTGTGGACAACTTCTTCCATCTCAATGCTAAACTGATTCCACACGTGATTCACTTTCATGTCCTCATATTATCTTGTTATTTTTGTTATTTGTATGATTTGTCTTATTTTGCACATTGGTTACTGGTCAGTCTTTGCTTATGAGTAAATGTTAATAAATTCTGTTGTATTTCTTTATTTTCCTGTAAATTCCTGCAAGAAAATGAACTTCAAGGTCGTATATGGTGACTCAATGTGGAGAAGAGTCGATGGGCCACTTGGCCTAATTCTGCACCAATGTCTTGTGGATTTGCACCTACTTTGATAAGAAATTTACTTTGACTTTGATGTTGGCTTCCTCCTATAATTTGAAGACATGCAGGTTGATAGGTTAATTGTCCATTGCAAGCCTGTAGGTGAGTTTAGGGTTGAGTTTATGTGAATGTGGAGAGGATACATTGAGATTAAGGTAGGTGGCTACCTCATTGTCAGCATGGACATTGGGCTGAAGGTCTTACGTCTGTGTTCCATGAACAAGGTGACTTTATGGCTTGTTGTCTACTTTGGCCTGGCAATTTCACCACGATGCAATTTAGAACACTTACAGTACATTTTGAACAAGATGTATGTAAGGCTATTGGGGCCAGAGGACATGGACATGTGATTGTGAGGGTCAAGGGTGAGGCTGATTAGCTGCAGATCTGGTTCTCAGCGACAGTGGTGACTGCCTCCCCCTCCTTCGTTTAACCATCAGATTGAGCTGCTGGAGTGCCATCCCACACCTTTGGGAAAAGCTGAGGACAGAGATCACAAGAGAGTATGGTAACTGTACCCCTCTCAGGGCTCAAAGCTCACAGCTTTCTGTACATAACCATTTTAAAGTCAATCTTTATTTTATTCTTTTATTGTTATCTCTTTGACTTCTTTTTCTACTTCACTCATATTTTCCTGATATCTATAAATATATATCTATTCCTATGTGTGTGTCTCTTTCATCTCTGCCTTCAATATCTGTCTTTTTTTCTACCACAACACCCTGTTCTCTCTAGATTCCACTGCTCTGGAGTTTTGCCTGTCTCTCTGTCCTTGATTTGGAGCTTGAGAGGCTGAACTTTGGGTCCCCATGCCCATTTTGTCTTCTTTCAGCTCCCTCTGATTATCAACTTTACCTAAAAAAAACATGTTCTGGAAATACTCAATAGTGCTAACATTTCAGCTCACTGACCTTCAAAGGTCGCCAGGCTGACAGGTTTCTCTGCGCACAGAGAATTCAGAGCTAGCCAACTGTTTCCAACATTTTCTGGGTTTAATTTTCCTTTGTCTGCCTCTCTCTCTCTCTCTCTCTCTCTCTCTCTCTCTCTCTCTCTCTCTCTCTCTCACTCACACTCACACTCACACTCACACTCACACTCACACTCACACTCACACACACACACACACACACACACACACACACACACACACACACACACCTTGTGACTGTGTTCTTTCTCCCCATTTCTACATGCTCTCTCTTTAATGTTCTGTTATCCTCTTTGCAGCATCTCACTGTCTGTTATATATTCTCTCTGTTCAACCCCACTCGACACCCAGGGCTCACCATTTATCTCTATGGCTCAACCCACTTTATTCAATCCTCCTTCCAGTAACATTCCTCACTCCACCCCATACCACTATCCCCAGTGATTGTCCTCACAACTCACCCTCTCTCCCCCCTCCTCACCCCTCCTTTCCTCCCTCCTCACTCCTTCTCCTCTGCTTCTTCACTGCCCCTCTCAATCCCCCTCACTCCCACTCTCCACCACTCAACCCCCCTCTTCATTACTACCCCCTCATCTCCCTCCTCCCCAATGTTACCCTTCTTCTTCCCCTCACCCCTCCTCTCCCTCATTAACCCTCTCCCCATCACCCACACTCCTCCTCTCCCTTCTCCCACCTCCTCACCCCTCTCTCTGCTCCCCTCTATCACTTTCCTCCCCACTCTCTCCCTCCCTCCCCCTCTCCATCCCTCCCTCCCTCCTCCCTCTCCATCCATCCTTCCCTCCCTCCCCCCTCTCCATCCATCCCTCCCTCCCTCCCCCTCTCCATCCATCCCTTCCTCCCTCCCCCTCTCCATCCATCCCTCCCTCCCTCCCCCTCTCCATCCATCCCTCCCTCCCTCCCTCCCCTCTCCATCCATCCCTCCCTCCCTCCCTCCCCCTCTCCATCCATCCCTCCCTCCCTCCCTCCCCCTCTCCATCCATCCCTCCCTCCCCCTCTCCATCCATCCCTCCCTCCCTCCTCCATCCTTTCCTCCCTGTCTCTCCATTAATCCTCCCTCCCACTCTTCACCCCTCCTCCTCTTCATCCCTCCCTCCCTCGCCCCTCCCTGCATCTCTCCCCCCTCTCTCCCTTCTGCACTTTCCTGTCCCGTTTCCCACGCCACACCCTGTCCCGTGTGTTTTGTTGCTAATGTAGTCTCGCTGGAGACTGGTTTTGCGGTTGATGAGATACCTGGATGAATAACGGGCCGCTTCCAAGTGCGCGCAGACATCCCGACCCTCCCAGGCCGGTCTGATTGCGGACGGAGCGTGCGGGAAGGCTGAGGCAGGAATGAATGGGGAAGCGAGGGCGCGATGCGGGCTCTTCCAACGCCCGACAGCTGGTGGCAATAGACTCCCACACGAGTCTACACACACCCAGTCCCACACACACATCCTCCCCTCTCAGGTCGTTGGAATAATCTACCAGCCCCAGTTAGGGAATTAGCACAGCGCTGACTGTAGCCGAGGCTCCACGTAACGGCGCCAACAACAATGTCAGCTCCACCGGACCATGTCGGAGACTCTGTGGACGATGCTCTCTAATTTTTCCATGCCCTATTTTCTTGAAAGCAACATGTTCCGGCGGTCCAAAAGGTAACGAGCAGCCTTGCCCCATTCATGAAAGCAAGCGTGGCACAGAGTCTGGTTGGGGCGGGATGCGGAGAAGCTTTCGCTTGGTACCTTTGCCCGCTCTCTTTTGGGCGGAGGTATCGTTGTAACCGGGCTGGGGTATCGTTTTAGCAAGGTGGGCGTTTGAAAGGTGCAGGGCTATAGTTAAAGGACAGAAATAGAGACGGAGGTCTTGTGCCCGCCCTCCCTCTCGCTTTCTCAGCCGGGCTGGGTCGCTGGGGCTGCGTTGGTCGTAGCCATGAAGCGGCCGGTGCTGCAAGTGGTCGGTTCACCTTGGCAACGCAGAGGTGCCCCGAAGAGATCGCCCATTTGTGGCCAGGAACCGAGGGGCTGCGGGATTGTGATCTGGAGCATTGGTGACCCCGATCGCTATGCGCTGCAAGGTGTGACTATTGTCGGGATGGAGAAAGGCTCAGCAAATGCCGGGGTGGATTCCATTGTCTCACTCGGCCCTCCCCCTGTGGAGCGCCGAGCTGACATGCACATAACACACACACACACACACACACACACACACACACACACACACACACACACACACACACACACACACACACACGCATAGAACATAAACACACACACACACGCTGCACACAGATAAATACACTACCCACACACAGAACTTAAACATACCATCCAGTTAAAGCATAGACATACACAACACATATATGTAAGACAAATGCACAGGGATGGCCAAACACATATGCACAAATACATAAATGCACACAAAACACGGACATGGTAGGTATTATGCACACTGAGCACAGGTTCATGGGCAACAGTTAGACAGGAGGAGGGATATTACAAAGGGAAACGCGTGTGGAGAAATAGAAGAAAGGATAGTCCAGTTGGACGCAGGCACTGGGGGGGGGGGAGACTGTGTGTGAGAGGTAAGAGGCAGCCAGACAGGGAAAAAAAACATAAAATGCTAAAAACAGGCAGCAGGTTCAGAGGTGTGAACAAACTTGGTGCAAACAATGGTGCAATACAGCTGTGTGTGACACACACACACACACACACACACACTCACCATGAGCAGCATCTAGAGAAACTACAACAGGAACAGACACATTGAAAATAAATACCTTATACAGGTGCAAGCATTCACAGATACACCATGTGTGCACAAATATAATGACAGAGCTGTTACATTCAAGTGTGTATACATGCCCAAACACATGCAAACTCATTCCCCTCCCATGACTGGGTTTTGCAGTCAGATGTTTTCCAGCTTGTTCTTGTGTATTTGAATGAAGTTGACATTTGGTTCATAGCTTAGTGAGATACTATACTTTTAAAGAGTTCCAAAGATAAATTAATTTCAGATTCCATGTCGTGGCTGATGGTCGTACGCAGGTTGGCCGCTGAGTATCCTACATGGCTGGAGATATATATGTTTTTCCCATTCAAAACCTTTGAAAATTGGGATGAAAGTGCTGGGAATGGAGACGGTGGAAAATTCAAAAAGGAGGCTGGATGGAGATAATGTTAGTTGGCTGCAGAGCTAGAGCAGGTTGTTGAAGTGATTGTCACTGGAAGATTACTGTCCCTAAAACAACTGTATGACTCCTCTATCAATTCACTGCGTTATATAGCACGAAAGCAGGCCATTTGTCTGATTCATCTAATCTGACCAAGTTATTTACCTGAGCTGGTCCCATCTATGGGGGAGGGAGGTTGAACTTTACCCTCCCCTCTAGGGGAATGTTATGCATGTTACCTGATCCACCTATTCGCTTCTAGCTTCTTACTTCAGACCTCCCTTTCTCATCCACCCACCCACCTTCCCCCTCACCTGGCTTCACTCATTCTGACATGGCAGTCCGTGGCCTCCTCTACTGCCACGCTCAGGGTGGAGGAACAACACCTTATGTTCTGTCCGGCTATCCTCCAGCCTGATGACATTTCTCGAACTTCCAGTAATTGCCCCCACCCTGTTGCCATTCTCATTCCTTTTACCTTTTCCCACCTTTTCTCCTTACCTGCCCATCACCTCTCTTTGGTGTTCCTTCTCTTTCCCTTTCTTCCATGGTCTTCTACCCTGTCCAATTGATTCCCCCTTCTCCAGCCCTTTATCTCTTTCAACGATCAACTTCCAAGATCTTTTCTTTGGTTCTCCCTCTTTCCTGGTTTCACCTAACATCTACCACCTTTTACTTCCTCCCCTCCCCCACTTTTTCATGCTCTAACTTCTCATCTTTTTTTTCAAGTCCTTATGCAGGGTCTCGGCCCAAAACATCGACTGTTTCTTCTTTTCCATAGGTGCTGCCCGGCCTGCTGAGTTCCACCAGCATTTTGTGTGTGACAATCATCATCTGCCAGCTCCATCCCTTCACTTTCATATTCTTTTTTCCCCCCTTTCTTTCCAGTCCTGATGAAGTGTCTTGGCCGGAAACGTTTACTGTTTATTCTCCTCCATAAATTCAATTATAAAGTAAATTTGCTTTGCATAGAGTTGTTGCTGATATCCAAAGATTCCAGTGGCCGACGGTACCTTTTCAAGTTTACTTTTTGAGGTCTGGGTGTCACTGGAAGTGCCAGGATTTAATGCTCATCCATGATTGAGACGGTGAGGATGATGATGGTGTCACCTGGAACTGCTGTAGTCCTTTTGGTGAGGGCCTTCCACCAAGCTGCTAGGGAGGGTGCTCCAGGATTTGGACCCATGACAGTACTTTTACTGTTGATCCCATGCCTCCTGAACTTCAGTTTCTCAAATGAACCCTTAAGTCTCTCGATGTACTCTGCTCAACATTCTCATTCTACCCACTGTGGGAAAAGATAATGGCGGATATCAAATAATATTTAATGATTGCATAAAATGTTTTATATGCAAGACATTAGAAACACTAAAAAAACTTCAAGTGCAAAATATAAACACACGAGATCCTGTAAATGCTGGAAATCCAGAACAACACATAGAAAATGCTGGAGGAACTTAGCAGATCAGGCAGCATCTGTGTTTATTCCTCTCCACAGATGCTGTCTGACCTGCTGAGTTCCTCCAGCGTTCTGTTGCTGTTGCTTAAGTGCAAAATCCTTGACTTTCCGTGAATGGGGCATTTTAGTAAGTTGGCCTGTGTGCACATTGACACATCATAGAATTCTTAATCCATGTGTGTGAGACTGAAATGATAATTACAACATGTATGAGGGTTCTTTAATGTCTTGGCTGTTTCATTCCGAGGTATTTGAATGTTGTTATTTTAACATATGAGGAGTGGTATGTGAGGGTTAACATATGAGGAGCACTTGATGGCTCTGGGCCTGTACTCACTGGAGTTTGGAAGAATGAGGAGGGATCGTGTTGAATCTTACTGAATATTGAAAGGCCTAGAAAGAGTGGATGTCCAGAGGATGTTCCCGGCAGTGGAGAGTCTGGAATCAAAAGGCACAGCCTCAGATCAGAAGGAAGTCTTTTTAGAATAGAGATGGGGATACATTTCTTTAGCCACAGGAAGGAGGACATATAGAATCCATTGCCATAGTCTGCTAAGGAAACCAAGTCAATGGGTATATTTAAAGAGAAGGTTGGTAGGCTCTTGATTAGTCAGGGTGTTAAAGGTTACGTGGAGAAGGCAGGAGATTGGGGTTGAGAGGAAAAATCGGCCATGATGAAATAGCAGAGCAGACTCAATAGACCAAATGGCCTAATGCTGCTCATGTGTCCTAGAACTTATGTTTACTGTCATGGACATGAGGCAATAAAGCTGTGTTTCTTAGCTTTGCTATTTATAACATCTCTGTAATTCTTCAGTAGCATAGCTTTTGCATACCCACTTTATTATACCCAATAAAGTGGCCACTGAGTGTACGATAAGTCTTCCGCTGTTGTAGGCCAATCACTTCAATGTTTGGCATGTTGTAATATGTGGTTATTTGAGTTACTGTCACCTTCCTGTCAGCTTGTGCCAGTCTGGCCATTCTCCTCTAACCTCTCCCTTTAAAAGGCATTTTCACCCAAAACAGCCGCTCACTGGATTTTTATTTTTGCTTTTTGCACCATTCTCTGTAAACTGTAGAGGTTGGTGGGTGTGAAAATCCCATGAGATCAGCAGTTTTAGAGATACTCAAACCACCCTGTCCAGCAGCAACAATCATTTTGTGTTCAAAGTCACTTATATATCACGTTTCTTCTGCAATCTTGTGTTGGGCCTGAATTACAACTGAACCTTTTGACCATGCCTGCATGCTTTTATGCACTGAGTTGCTGCCACATGAATGGGTGATTAGATATTTGCATTAACGAGCAGGAGTACAGGTGTACCTAATCAAGTGGCCACAGAGCGGATATGATGTGGTTCATTGATTCTTCCATGAATGAAGTAATGATTGTTGCACGTGTAATTGATTTTAATGACTTGGCTTACACTTATGGGAGATTCAGGCCAATACTGTTACATTTTTGCAGATCCGCTGCATTTTAACACTATGACCTACCGTTGTGGGTGTCCTTTAATGCCATTGTTATCTTGTATGAAGCATTCCTTGCAACCCTTTAGATTCAGTGGTCTGGTTTGAAAATCCTGTCAATAGATTTAATGCTGTACATTTTCAGAATTCTCCTTTGAATTGGTCACCCGGAGTTCTCTGTGCCCATCAGAATGTTCCTGCGTACCTCCAACACATGTTTCTGACCCAGACATTGCAAATTCCTGCCCTTTCTTGGCATGACCACAAGCTGCATAACGCGGGGATGGTGAGTCATGGTCAGGAGGGGAGCGGGGAAGAGATGGCTGATTATTTTGAACACCAGATGGTGAATCACCGAAAAGAGGCTGGCCAGGGATTCTGGAGGACATCCCTCCGGGGAGATGACATGAGGGGTTTGGGAAAAGCAGTTGACACAGCAAAGTTAGTCTCACCATTCGGTGACCCCGTAAATGTTGCAGCCCCTGAAGAGGGTAGTGAGCTGGCAGTGTTAACCAGTCTGAGGGGGAGCGGTGTTGGGGGTGTAAGCAGACTGGCCTGAGAAACGTGTTATCTACTACTGACTGTACCTGTCTTGAGGAATTACATTGCAGAATAATATCTGGTGACATTATGAACTTAACATCCACTTACAGTGTGAAAAACTTCAAACTCTTGAGAATCAGGATCAGGTTTAACATCACTGAGATATGTCACGAAATTTGTTTTGCAGCAGCAATACAGTGCAGTACATTAAAAATACTGTAAATTACAACAAAAAAAAATATTAAAAATCGATGGTGTTCATGGGTTGGTTTATTGTCTGTTCAGAGATCTGATGGTGGAGAGGTAGAAGGTGTCCCTAACACTCTTGAGGAACAACTTTTACCCCTGCTCAAGTTGAGTGTGTGTCTTCAGGCTCCTGGACCTCCTCCCTGATGGCTGTAATAAGAAGCAGTCATGTCCTGGGTGTTGGGGATCCTTAATGATGGACACCTCAGTCCTAGCCCCAGTCTTCCATATGTGGAACAGTCATGGCATCTTGTATTTCTAAATATCAGCACATCACTTGTATTTGCATAATTGGCAAGACCTCTGAAGCACTGAATTCAGAAGTTCCATTTAATATCAGAGGAATACATCCTGAAGTTCTTGTTCTTCGCAGGCATCCACAAAAAAACAGAAGAGTGCTCCTAAGAATGAGCGACAGTAAAACCGTTAAAACCTCAAAACCCGCTACCCCCACACGCTCAAGCAGCAGCAAAGCATTGGTCCTCCCCCTTCCCCATTTACTTCAGCAAAAAAAAACCATCAGCACCATCCACTCACCAAGCAAGCAATAACAAAGACCCCAAGAAAGATCCTGATGTGCAGTACAACAAAACTAATCATTCACCCGACAATTGGACATACCACAGGCATAAACATGCAGGCAAAATCCCCAAATCCATTTTGGAACATTTCCTAGGATATTAGACTTGCCTTTACTTAAAGCTCACCAGGGAACTTAGAGTTTTACAGCATGAAAACAAGCCCTTCAGCCCAACTGGTCCATGGCGACTAAGATGCCCCATCCAAGCTAGTCCCATTTACTAAAGTTTGGGCCATAACCCTCCATACATTTCCAGGCCAATTGTACCATCCGGCTGCCCTCTGTCACTGCTTCCACTTCGAAACTCTTTTCATATAGGTGCCTCCCTCGGGGCTCTGGAGATGGGTGGATTGACGGTCGGTGTCATAGCAGGAAACTTGTGTGTTGTCAGGGAGGCCGGAAAATCATTTGCCGTGGGCCCGAAGACCCAAGATCCTTGCGATCTTCGGGCCCAGAGCTCATCAAAAGTGGCGAAACAGACTTTTTAACATTGTAAACCAGCGGGTTGTTGTTGTGTCAGCTGCTCGCTGTGAAAATGGGGGACACCTCCCTCTCCCTTATTAGGGAGAGAGAGAGAGAGAACCTATTTTGTCAAATGCCGGATGAAATGTGGTAGTCTTGGGGTAGCTGTGTCTTAGCTATCGCCTAGCTCATGTTTGTGCTCGGTAGCGGGTGCGCTTTTTTTTGCTGGGGTGGGAGGGGAGATTGTTGCTTGCTGCCACACGTGCGGGAGGGAGGGGAGCTGGGGGGCCCAGGACTTTGGGGTTCTCACGTTTAACTGTCGTTCATTCTTCGGGGCACTCCTCTGTTTCCATGGATGTTTGTGAAGAAAAAACATTTCAGGATGTATATTGTATACATTTCTCTGACATAATATGAACCTTTGTGTAAAAGGAAATGTTGCCCCTCGAGTTCCTATTAAATCTTTCCCCTCTAATCTTAAATCTATGCCCTCTAGTTCTTGATTCCCAAACTCTGGGAAAAAGATTTGGTGACACTGAGCCCCTCATAATTTTATACACCTATATAAGATTGCCTCTCAGCTTCCCTTGAACTTGCTCTCTTTGTCTCCAGCCCTGGAAACATGAGCCACAACCCATTCTTCAGCATGAATAGATTCAAGTGCATTTTGGATTGAGCTGTATTGCAGAACACTAGGTGTTTCAAAGGGTGTGGCTGTTTGGATTTCTCCTCAGAATGTCTTTGCCCTTATATACACTGTGGCCATTTTATTGGGTCCAGGAGCAGAACCTGGTGTGGTCGTCTGCTGCTGTAACCCATCCACTTCGAGGCTCAAAGTGCTAAGCATTGATTGAGGCTCGAATGCACAGCACTGTTGTAATGCGTGGGTGTTTGAGTTGCTGTCGCTTTCCTGTCAGTTTGAACCATTCTGGCCATTCTCCTCCGACCTCTCTCATTTAGCAGAGTGCTTTGACCCACAGAACTGTCACTCACCGAATGTTTTCTTTTGTTTTTCAACACATTCTTTGTAAACTTTAGAGACTGTTGTGCATGAAAATCTTAGGAGATCAGCAGTTTCTAAGATACTCATGCTACCCTGTTCCAACGATCATTCCACGGTTAAAGTCACTTCGAACACAGTTCCTCTCCATTCTAATGTTTGGTCTGAACAACAACTGAACCTCTTGAGCATGTCTGTATTCTTATGCCTTGAATTGCTGCCACTGATTAGATATTTACATTAACAAGCGGATGTATGAGTATACCTAATAAAGTGACCACTGAATGTATTGTAAACAACAGGAATACTGCAGATGCTGGAAATTCAAGCAACATACGTCCTATAGATGCTGCTTGGCCTGCTGCGTTCACCAGCAACTTTGACTGAATGTATTGTGATTGGATTTGCTTGCCAAACTTCCTTTTGCCACTTGACACATTGCTTTAGCTTAAAAGAAACAGAATCTATATACTTTTTTACAGAAATTTCCAGTTGTCATTGTTTATAGCTTTTAGAAACTTGGTATATTGCATTGTAGAGAGAAAGGCTGCAGAAAGAGCCACCACTTGGCTATTTGCAATGTGCAAACCATACTGACTTTGACGAAAAGACGAAGTATAATTTATCCAAGTTTGCAGGCAATACAAAATCAGGCTGGATAGTCAGCTATGTGCAAAGCACAAAGGGCTGGAAACTGTTCACACAACGGTCTGCTGTTGGGAGTCAGGTTAATAGCAGTTTTGCAAACATTTCTGGATGCTGTTTGGGAATGAATCATCTCATTTTTCTACAGGATTTTAATTTTCCCCCACTGATTCCTTCAGCACTGATGCAGAATATGAACACAAAGGATTCTGTGGATACCAGATTAGCACTGATGGAGGGTCTCAGCCTGAGATGAGGACTGTTTATTTCCTTTCATTGATGTTGCCTGAGTTCCTCCAGCATTTTGTGCATATGGCACTTGTTCAGAACTTGTCCACAGTGTGATTCTTAATTTTACTGGCCAGAAGACTTCATTTACTTACCCACAGAATAGTCTTGTTAACTGTGTTTTACTTGAAATGGTTCTACTTTAGGGGCCTGTGCTCAAACAGAAGTATTTGTCTTTACTGAGGCTAATAACAAGTTCTGCTTCATGTTTGTTTGAACTGCTTTTCCCATGGTGATCAAGGACACGTTACTCAGCTATTTAACTTCAGTATCATTCTAAGACATTGATGTTCTCTCCCACATCTTACAGTTCACTGCATTGGGCAGGAGAGTGGTGGTCATCCAAATCTGATTTACTAGATATAGTACTTGATGTATCTATGCTGGGTAAAAGATTCTGTCTATCTATACTTCTCAAAATTTTATAAACTTCTATTAGGTCACTAGTCAGCCACTATTGCTCCAGAGAAAACTAGCCAAGTTTGTCCAACCTCTCTTTACAGCTCATACCCTTTAATCCAGGTAACGTCTGAATAAACCTATTTTGTTCCCTTTCCAAAGCCTCCACATCCTTCCTGTAATTTATATATAGGCATCTGTTAGTCCCGTGAGACCATGGATTTGCGCCTTGGAAGGTTTCCAGGGCGCAGGCCTGGGCAAAGTTGTTTGGAAGACCGGCAGTTGCCCATGCTACAAGTCTCCCCTCTCCACGCCACCGATATTGTCCAAGGGAAGGGCACTAGGACCCATACAGCTTGGCACCGGTGTCGTCGCAGAGCAATGTGTGGTTAGGTGCCTTGCTCAAGGACACAACACTCTGCCTCAGCCAAGGCTCGAACTAGCGACCTTCAAATCACTAGACAAATGCCTTAACCACTTGGCCACGCGCCAACACTTCCTGTAATAGGGTGACCAGAATGACACACAGTACACCAAGTGCCGCCTAATCGAAGTTTTAGATAGCTGGAACATCATGTATTCAGTATTGTATGTCGAGTATTAGAAGGCATGGACTGTAATCATCGAGAGTGGTCACTCATTGGTGAGGCTGCGCGAGGTTTAGAAAGGGTTCAGGGGCTTTTGGATCTTTTTTGGTGGGGGCTGCAATCATTGCAATCTTTTACGCACTTGGCAGGGGTCAATAAAAAGAAGCGAGGAGTAAGCAGAGTGGCCATTGTGGGAGCGGGCCAGTGTCATGGTGGTCGGATTTTGGCTCCACAGGCTAGAATTTAAGCTTGAGAAGTTAGAGACACAATAAGTGTAGGCAGGATAATAGTTCAGACAGTAGAATGCTCCTGCTGTGAGATGTGAGATTTTAGGGTACCTGATGACTACATATACAGGAAGTGCACCCAACTTCAGCTCTTAACTGGCAAGGTCAAGGAACTGCAGTTGGAGCTGGATGTATGCAAGGGCATCTGTGGGGCTGAAAACCTCATAGGTGAGACTCTTACTGCAATGGTCTGGTCACACACCCAGAGTGCAGGTTTCAGAGAATAGATGGTGATCACTAGGAGAAGTAAAGGAAGAAAGCAGTCAGTGCAGTGTTTCCCTGTGGCCATTCCCCTCTGCAACAGCTGTATCCCTTTGGATACTTATGGGAGGAATGAACTATCAGGGCACAGCAGCAGCAGCCAGGCTAGTGGCACTGTGGCTGGCTCTGTGCCTCAGCAGGGAAGGGTGAAGTCAAGCAGAGGGTAGTGATAGGAGACACGTTAGTTAGCAGTATGGACAGCAGATTCTGTGGCCGGTAAAGAGAAGCCAGGATGGTGTGTTGCCTCCCAAGTGCTGGGGTGCAGGATGTCTCAGATAGGCTGCAGACGATTCTCCAGAGGGAGGCACATTTGCACCAGTGACAGGTAGAAAGGGAGAAGCGATCCTGTATATTGAGTATAGGGCGTTAGGGAGGACGCTGAAAAGCAGGACCTGCAAGGTAGTAATCCCTGGGTTACTCCCAGTGCCACGTGCTAGTCAGGATGATGGTACAGATGAACGAGTGGCTGAGGAAGGTGGTGCAGGGGGCAGGGTTTCAGATTTCTGGATCATTGGGATCTTTTCTGAGGAAGGTACCACCTGTACAAAAAGGACTGGTTTCACGTACTCAAGAGGAACCAATATCGTTGCGGGCAGATTTGCTGGAGCTGTTCAGGAGGGTTTAAGCTAAGCTGGCAGGGCCATGGGAGCCAAAGTGACAGGGCTATGGATGGGGCAATTGGTTTACAGTACAAGATGATAAATTATGTAGTCATAATTTGTGAGAAAGGACAGGCAGATGATAAGGCAAAATTGCAGACAGCAGGGTAAGTTGAAGTGTAACATAGGGGCCAAATCAAAAGGGTGATGTATAGAGGACTGAAGGTATTGTATTTGAATGCACACAGTATTTGGAATAAGGTAGATGATTTTGTAGCACATGAGGTGGGCATGTATGATGTTGTGGGCATCATTGAGTCATAGCTGAAAAAAGATCACAGTTGGAAGCTTAACATCCAGGGATACGCATTGTATTGAGAGGGCGGGCAGGAGGGCACAGGGGTGGGGTGGCTCTATTGGTAAAAAATGAAATCAAATTCTTATAGGAATGGAAGGTGTAGTATCCTTGTGGGTAGAGTTAAGAAACTGCAAGGGTAAAAAGACCCTGATGGGAGTTATATGCAGGCCTCCAAACAGTAGTCAGGATGTACGATACAAATTCCAATGGGAGATAGAAAAGATATGTAATAAGGTCAGTGTAACAATAGTCAGAGGGGATTTCAGTATGCTGCTAGATTGGGAAAAGCAGTATGGTGCTGGATCCAAAGAGAGAGGATCTGTAGAATCCCTTTGAGATGGCTTTTTAGAACAGCTTGTGGTTGAGCCCGATAGGAGAATGGCAATGCTGGATTGGGTGTTGTGTAATGAACCAAATTTGATTGGAGAGCTTAAGGTAAGGGAACCCTCAGGAGACAGTGATCATAATATGATATAATTCACCATGCAATTTGAGAGGGGAAAAGCTAAAGCCAAATGTATCAGAATTACAGTGGAGCAAAGGGAATTAAAGAGGCATGAGAGAGGAGCTGGCCAAAGTGATTTGGAAGGGGACACTATTAGGGAAGCCGGCAGAACAGCAACGGCTGGAGTTTCTGGGGGCAATTCAGAAAGCACAGGACAAAGATGAAGAAGTATTCTAAAGCTAGCATGAAACAACTGTGGCTGACAAGGAAAGTCAAAGACAAAATGAAAACAAAAGGGAAGGCATATAATATAGCAAAAATTAGTGGGAAATTGGAGGATTGGGAAGCTTTTAAAAACCAATAGAAGGCAACTGAAAAAAACATAAGGAGAGAAAAGACGAAATATGAAGGTAAGCTAGCCAACAATATGAAAGAAGATGCCAAAAGTTCTTTTTTTCCAGATATTTACAAAGTAAAAGCGAGTGAGAGAGTGGACTGATGGAAAAATGACACTGGAGAGGTGGTAATGGGGGGAACCAAGAAATGGCAGTCAAACTTAATAAGTATTTTGTGTCAGTCTTCACTGAGGAACACACAAGCAGTATACCAGAAATTCGAGAGTGCCGGGGGGCAGAAGTGAATGTAGTTGCTATTACTAAGGAGAATCTGCTTGGGAAACTGAAAGGTCTGAAGGTAGATAAATCACTGGACCAGATGGATGCACCCCAGGGTTCTGAAAGAGGTAGCTGAAGAGATTGTAGTGGCATTAATAATCATCTTTCAAGAATCGCTAAATTCTGGAATGGTTCCAGGGGACAGGAAAAATACAAGCATCACTTCACTTTTTAAGAAAGGAGGGAGGCAGTAGAAAGGAAATTATAGACCTGTTAACTTGACTTCAGTAGTTGGGAAGATGTTGGAGTCCATTGTTAAGGATGAGGTTTCAGGGTACTTGGAGGCACATGATAAAGCAGGCCAAATTCAGCATGGTTTCCTTAAAGGGAAATTTTGCCTGATAAATCTGTTGGAGTACTTCGAGGAAATAACAGGCAGGATAGACAAAGGAGAGTCAGTGGATTTTCAGAAGGCCTTTGATACGGTGTCGCACATGAGGCTGCTTAACAAGAGAAGAGCCCATGGTATTACAGGAAAGATACTAGCATGGATAGAAAATTGGCTGAGTGTCAGGAGGCAAAGAGTGGGAATAAAGGGGGATTTTCTGGTTGGCTGCCAGTAACAGATAGCGTTCCACGGGGGTTGGTATTGGGACTGCCTCTTTTCATATTATATGTCAATGATTTGCATGACAGATTTGTTGGCTTTTTGGCCAAGTTTGCAGACAATACAAGGATAGGTGGAGGGGCAGGTAGTGTTGAGGAAGCAGAGAGTCTGCAGAGCGACTTAGACAGATTGGGAGAATGGGCAAAGAAGTGGCAGATGGAGTATAGTGTAGGGAAGTGTGTGGTCATGCACTTTGGTAGAAGGAAAAAAAAACCATGGACTAATTTCTAAGCAGGGAGAAAGTTCAAAAAAATCAGGTGTGAAAGGGTGTTGAGAGTCCTTGTATAGGATTCCCTAAAGGCTGATTTATATTGGTGCGTACGGGCTATGCCGTAAGCCTGATTTATACTTTTGCATAGCCCTACGCTGTAGCGAGCATGCGTAGTTGTGTCTGTGTTGCTCTGCAATTCACCGCCAAAATGCTAGTTGGCAGTGGGGTTTCTATGCCACTGTGTTGAGTTTCTTTGTGAGAGACATGGGACGAGGAAATGCATTTCAAATATTTTCGGATGTCGGCAGGTGGATTTGACGATTTGGTTCATCGTCTCCAACCATTTATTTCGCATCAGTGTACAGACATGGCGGAGAAAAGCAACCGGAAATGCGTAGGAGGAAATGTGACGCTACCAAGCGGACCAATCACAGTTGTTGCGGTCTGCGTCGCCGTGATGCGTGAGTTACATTTTCGGGGAGGTGCACATCACCCTACAGCGTACATTTGACGCAGAAGTGTAAATTGGGCTTAAAGGTTAACTTGCAGGTTGGGTCAGTGGTAAGGAAGACAAGTGCAATGCTAGCATTCATTTGAGAAGACCAGAATGTAAGAGCAAGGATGTGATGCTGAGGCTTTGTAAGGCATTGACCTGACCACACTTGGAGTATGGTGAGCAGTCTTGGGACCTTTATCTAAGAAGTAATGTGCTGGCATTGGAGAGGGTCCAGAGAAAGTGTGCGAAAATGATTCTGGGAATGAAACTTTTCATGTCTGAGGGGCGTTTGATGACTCTGAGCCTGTACTTGCTGGACTTTAAAAGAATGGGGGGGGGATCTCATTGAAACCTCTCGCATATTGAAAGGCCTAGATAGCGTGGATGTGGCGAGGATACTTTCTATAGTAGAGGAGTCTAGGACCAGAGGGATCAGCCTCAGAGGAACATCCATTTAGAACAGAGATGAGGAGGAATATCTTTAGCCAGAATCTGTTGAATTTACAGATTACTGTGGAGGCCAAGTCATTGAGTATATTTAAAGTGGAGGTTGATAGGTTCTTGATTTGTCAGGGCATCAAAGGTGACAGGCAGAAGGCAGTAGGACGGGGTTGAAAGTGATAATAAATCAGCCATGATGGAATGGCAAAGTAGATTTATTGTGTCCAGTGGCCTAACTCCACTCCTGTGTCTTATGAGTTTAAGGTCAGGCAGGATCTATAGAGCGGAATAAACAGTTGACATTTTGGGCATCAGTTGGCTTCTTCCCCCTTCCTTTCCAGACTTCATGAAGGGTTCCAACCCGAAATGTTGACAGTTTATTCCTCTCCATAGATGCTGCCTGACCTGCCAAGTTCCTCCATCGTTTTCAGAATCAGAATCAGGTTTATTATCACCAGCATGTGATGTGAAATTTGTTAACTTAGCAGCAGCAGTTCAATGCAATACACAGAAGAATGAATGAATGAATAAATAAATAAATAAATAAATAAATAATGGTATACATATATTGAATAGATTAAAAATCATGAAAAAAAACCAGAAATACTGTATATTAAAAAAAGTGAGGTAATGTCTAAGGGTTCAAGGTCCATTTAGGAATCAGATGGCAGAGGGGAAGAAGCTGTTCCTGAATCGCTGAGTGTGTGCCTTCAGGCTTCTATACCTCCTATCTGATGGTATCAGTGAGAAGAGGGCATGCCCTGGGTGCTGGAGGTCCTTAATAATGGACGCTGCCTTTCTGAGACACCACTCCCTGAAGATGTCCTGGTACTTTGTAGGCAAATACCCAAGATGGAGCTGACTAGATTTACAACCTTCTGCAGCTTCTTTCAGTCCTGTGCAGTAGCAACCCCCCTCCCCATACCAGACAGTGATGCACCCTGTCAGAATGCTCACCACAGTACATTGTTGACATGCCAAATCTCTTCAAACTCCTAATGAAGTATAGCTGCTGTCTTGCTATATATTTGCTGTTAGATCCTCAGAGATCTTGACAGCCAGGAACTTGAAACTGCTCACTCTCTCCACCTCTGATCCCTCTATGAGGATTGGTATGTGTTCCTTCGTCTTACCCTTCCTGAAGTCCACAATCAGCTCTTTCGTCTTGTTGACATTGAGCATTTTATGTCTCTTGCTCTGGATTTTCAGCATTTGCGGAATCTCTTGTGCTTATAGGTTTAAAGTGAGAGGGGGAAAGTTTAAAGGAGATGTTTGAGCAAGTTTTTGTTTCACACAGAGAGTGGTTGGTGTCTGGAATAGTCTGTCAGGGGAAGTGGCAGTAGTGGCCTTTAAGTGGCTTTTTAATGGACCCATACATATGCAGGGAATGGAGGCTTAGGGATTGTGTGATTGAGTTTAATTGGGAATTGTGTTTAGTGTAGACAAGGTGATCTGAAGGGCTTGTTTTTGCTCTATACACTGTTACACTTGCTCTGTTTTTTCTTTAACCCACTGGACCAAGAGGAATAGGCTCCGATATCTGACTGCACTGTAGCAGTAGTGCATCATTACCCTATTATATGGGCTCATGTGGGCACTGTGGTCGTGTAGTGGTCAGTGTGATTCTATTACAGCTTGAGACGTCAGAATTCAGAGTTTATCTCCAACGTCATTTGTAAGGAATTTGCATCTTCCTCCCCTTGACCCGGTGGTTTTCTACCACCTGCTCCGGTTCCAAAGACGTACTGGTTAGTAGGTTAATTGGTTAGTGTAAATTGTCCTGCTACTGGCATGATGAAAGAAGCCCTGAACATCGCCAGAGATAGAGGACCCTAAACATTACTGCCCGAAACGCCAGTGTGGTAATGGGCAGTAAGTCAATAATTAAATTATCCTAGGTTGAGTAATGTAGATCCTTGAACAGGAAGGGTCTGTTCCCCACTCTATCTCTAAATAATTAGAAATGATCAATATTACACTGGGAAATCCATTAGTGCTCTTCTGTGAGTCAACCAACTGCTTTCACTTACAAGGATGATCTGCCATGTCGTTTAAATGCCACAAAGGAAAATGGTCTAGATCGATGTCTCTGATTCGAAAAGGATACAGACAGACATTGTGAGTGGGCAAGAACGTGGCAAAAGGAGTGTAATATACGAAAATGTAAGGATATTCACTGTATTAAATAACTTAGTAAAACAGAATACCGATTAACCAGGAAACCATTAAAAGTGGAGTGTCATGGAACTCCGAGCTTTGTTTCATGAAATGCTGAAGGTAAAACAAAAAGACTTGAGACACAAGAGATCCTGCAGTTGCTGGAAATCTGGAGCAAAATACTGGAGGAGATTAACAGGTCAAGTGGCATGTATGGAGGAAAGATGTCTTGGGCTGAGACCCTTCATCTAGACTGGAGAGGAAGGAGGGCAGAACCCAGAGTAAAAAGGTGGGGAAGGGGAGGAATGCAAGCTGATAGGTGAGACCAGATGAGGGGGCAGGCAGTCGGGTGGGGTGGGAAAGATGAAAGTGAACGGTGTGAGAAAGTAGGAGGTGAGAGGTGAAAGGGAGAAAGGGTGGAAAAGGGAATCTGATGGGAGGGGATAGTACACCATGGAATAAAGGGAAGGAGATGGGGAACCAGAGAGAGGTAATGGGCATGTCATGAGGTGGGAGGGCAGGAGAAGTGAAGGGGCGAGAGGGTCACCAGATCTGGCATATTGACTTCACTGACATGAGACGTTTGAGGATAAAAGTAAGGAAGTCCAGATAGGGCTGTAAAATCTAGACCATTTAAATTAGTCTTTCAGCTTTCCACTTGCGGTCGAATAACGACCCCCCCCCCCCACCACCCAATCAGGTACAACAGATTGGAACAGATTAGAACAAAGCTCTGGGAGGAGATGTGCCCAGGAGATTTCCAAGGATGTTGACACAGCTATGAGGAAATATTGGATAGCCAAGTTTATCGACACTGGAACGCAAGAGGCTGAAGGGAAGTTAAATTGTGGTGTGAAAAATGATACCAGTACTGAGTAAATATGAAGGACGTATTTTATTTAACAGGACCCAAGACATATCAGTAAAGCAATTGGTAGAATTGTGCATAAGATCTCCCATTGTCAAAGAAATTGAAATAGTTAACTAAGATTGTTGAACTACTATTTCGAGCTCTGGCTGATGTGTGAATCTGACCCCATTTCAATGTTGACTTTTGACTCCCACCTGAAGTATTTGGGCTTGTGAAACAGTTCTGTCGCCTTAAGGAACTGCAAAGGAGTCATAAGAGGGTGGTGCAGCTGATCATTATTTCAAAGTGCTGTACTTTACCTCAAAGTACAGGCAGTAAATAAAGTGACCTCTGAGTATATGTTTGTAGCCTTCTACTGCTGTCGCCCAGCCACTTCACGGCTAAATGCTTTGTGTGTTCAGAGATGCTCTTCTGCACACCACAGTTCTAACACATGGTTATTTGAGTTACTCTCGCCTTCCTGTTGACGAACCAGCCTGGCCAGCTGCTCACTGGATATTTTTATTTTTTTGCATCATTCTCTGAAAACTACAAAGACTGTTGTGCATAAAAATCCCAGGAGATCAGCAGTTTCTGAGGTCCTTAAACCACCTCCTCTAGCACCAACAATCACTCCACGGTCAAAGTCACTGGGATCACATTTATTCCCCAATCTGATGTTTGATCTGAACAACGATCGTACCTCCTGACCATGTCTGCATGCTTATGTGCATTGAGTTACTGCCACATGATGGGCTGATTAGATATTTGCATTGACATGCAGGCATACAAGTGTACCTAATAAAGTGGCCATTCAGTGTGCATGCTCAGGTTGTGGTGTTTTTTAATAAGGTCTATACATTTAGATTAGATTATTAGATTAGATACATTGATTCATTTAACAGAGACAGGCCCATCGGCTCAACTGGTCCAGACTGACCAAGTTACCAATCTGAACTAGTCCCATTTACTTCTATACCTTTCCTATCCACGTACCTGTCCAAGTTCCTTTAAAATTTTTGTAATGTACTTGTCTCGGCTAAAGACTGACGAGCAACCAATGTGCAAAAGAAGGCAAACTGTAAATACAAAAATAAATAAATAATACTGAGAATACAAGTTGTAGAATCCTTGAAACTGAGTGTATAGGTTGCAGAATCAGTTCAGATTTGAGCTGAGTGAAGTCATCCACACAGGTTCAGGAGCTTGATGGTTGTAGGGTAATACCTGTTCCTCAACCTGATGTTATGGGACCTCTTCCTGGTGGTAGTAATGAGAAGAGAGCATGGCCTTGATGATTGATGCACCATTATCATTTATCATTTGTTCCCTTCATGGCTTTATATTCTGCTATAAGGTCACCCCCTCATTTTCTTAACCCCCTGTACTAGCTTGTTCAATCTCTCTCTATAACACAGTCCCTTGTATCTTGGCAACATCCTCACGAACCTTTTCTGCCCCCTCTCCTCTGTCACAGCCCCTTTCCTATAAGCAGGGTGCATGATCAGGCCAGATGGCTGTTTCCTCTTTTAAGGATCACCATGAAGGAAGGTGAGCCAAGCCTTTGGAGTTAGTGTGTCCAAGGTCAGGGCAAATGACTCGACTTGGGCAGTTACAGGGGCCAGGTTGCAGAGTATTAATGGGAAAAACATTGGAACAACGAGTTCTAGAATGTGTTTTCCGAAGAGGTTACTATGGATTAAATGTTTTAATCCTCTTTCACTGCCTCGCATTCTCTTCATTTGCAGTTTAGCTGCTGTTGAAACCCCAAAGGATTTGGATAACTCCCAACAACCATGTAGCCTACATACTGCTGTGCCTGATGTTTGCAGTTGCATTCTAACATATTTCTGGGAAATTGCTCTGTCTGATTGTCTTTTTAATATAGATGGCAAAGCATTTACTTATTTAAAAGGGTTCCTACCCTGTGTATTGAGAGATTCTGAAGTGAAGTTTTGAGCATTTTCTCACTGGTGCTGTGAACTCTAACTTCTAAGCTTATCCATACTGATTGATCGAGCGCTGTGCTTTCCAGCACCGTAGGAGTTGAAGATTTATCTCCAGGAGCCAGCTGCAAGCAATTCCCAGGAGAAAAATGTGTTTCTTACATTTTCCTTGATCCCTAGTTTATTAGTTGGAGATGGAGGAAAATGGCTGCTTATTATTTTGTGAAGCTTCGTCCAGCAGGAATAAGTGTCTGTTCTTTTTCCAATTGGTTGCAGGTAGGCAGGGTGCCCACCGATTGAGTGTTGGGGTTGAATGATTCATACAGGAATTCACTCATTAATCCCTCTATTCCTCCAGCCGTTCAATCACCTGAGGCATCTTCATTTTTTAGTCTTATGGTCATCCCTAATTTTATCATTTCATCATTGCTGGTCACGTTTTTGGCTGCCAAGGCCTACAACAGTCCTCTCCCTAAACCTCCCTCCTCTCCTTAGAGCAAGACACACAAAATGCTGGAGGAACTCAGCAGGTCAGGCAGCGTCTATGGAGGGAGATAACCAGTTGACATTTCTGGCTGAGGCCCTTCAATGGGACTGGAAAGGAAAGGAGCGGACGACAGAATAAGAAGGTAGGGGGAGGGGATTCAGCATATGTCAATTCTCACGTCTCCCCTCCTTAAAGACTATTCTTAAAAATCTACCAATTTTTTCTTTATAATATCTTCCTGTGTGACTCAGTAAAGAGAGTAATGTAGCATGAAAGCAGGCCCTTCGGCCCAACATGTTCATGTTGACCATGGTTCCCACCAAACTAGTCCCATTTAGCCTCTTATCCCCTGAGCATCCTCCTTTCTGTGTACCTATTCAAACGTCCTTTAAATGTTGTTAATGTACCTACCTCAGCCACTTCCTCTGGCAGCTCATTCCATTTATGCACCATCTTCTGTATGAAGTAATTGTCCATCGTGTCCCATTTAAACCTTTCATCTCAAACCTTAAACCTATGCCTCTAGCTTATAGTTCCTCTTCCCTGGGAAAGAGAGAGTGCGTGTTCACTCTGTCTATACCCCTCATTTGTATTTTGGTGTTAAAACCTCCTTGAATTGTCGGCTGCTTTACTCTGCTGAAAGTGCAACATTCTGGGCACCCAACTGGAGCTGGCACTGGGTTCAGTTCTGAGGTGGTGTGTGAAACTGATAACCAGAATGGGTATGCCATTGAAGAAAAGAGTGGACAAACAGATTTGAAAAGATGTGAGGCAACTGGAATTAACCATAAGGTACAGGAGTGGATTGGGCCATTTGGCCCTTTGAGTTTTCACTGTCATTCAATCATGGCTGATTTTTTTTTCCTTAATCCCTTTCTCCCACCATCTGTCTGTAACCTATAATGCCCCTTACCGATCAAGAACCCATCAATCTCTGTAGTAAATACCCCCAATGTCCAGGCCTGCACAGCCCTCTGTGGGATTAAATTTCCCAGAGCCACCGTTCTCTGGCTGAAGAAATTCCTTCTCATTTCACTTCTTACCCTTTATTCTGAGGTTTGCTGTCAGATCCTACCCTCCCCTACTGCTGGAAACCTCCATACCACATCCAGTGTTATAGGTCTTCAATAGCTTTCAATGAGATCTCCCCTGCGCCTTCTAAATTCCATGGAGTACAGCCCTAAAGATATCTATTGCTCCTCTTACATTAAGGCTTTTAATTCCCTCAAGATCCTTTCTAGGGCCAGCACACCCTTCCTTAGATAGAGGGTCCAAAGTGGCTCACAATATTTTGATGTAGTCTGACCTACAGCTGTACAAGATCAAAGGAGGCTTGATAGAGTGGATTCTCTCGTGGGAGCATCTCAGGGTCACTTTGAAAAAAAGAGGCTGTCAAATTAAGTAGAGATGAGACGAATTGTATTCTCTCAGGATAATGGCTATTTTGATCTCTCTTTCTGAAAGGGTGATAGAAGCAGAGACCTTGAAAGTTTTTTTTTAAGACAGAGGGAGGTAGATTCCTCATTAGCAACGTAGTAGCTAATTCAGAGGGTCAGAGAGCTCAGAGGGTCACCAGGGTCTCCGTCCCCCCGGCCCCATTTGTGGCAATTGCTGGCAGTGTTGTATACAAAGGGCCCAAAGCATTGTTAAGGATCCTACCACTCACCTCACCATCTTTTTGACCCACTACCGTCAGGAAGGAGGTACAGGAGCATCAGCACTAGGATTGCCCCAGTGGGTAGCTGCTTCTTCCCTCAGGCTGTGTGACTCATACATACCCTGACACCACCGAGGTCTCATCACTAGAACAGCAAGCTGTCTATTGTTTACTTTAATATTTACTGTTTACCTGTACTGCACACTTTGAATTATGTTTTATTAACTTATTTGTGGTAATATTTTGTTTTATGTGCTGTGTGTGATATATGTCTTGTGGGTTTACTGTGGTCTGGAGGAACGTTGTTTCATCTGTCTGTATATATGTAGAGTTAGCTGACAATAAATTTAAACTTGAACTTGAATTTGGTGAAAGACTATTGCCGCCAGACAGGAGTGTAGAGTTGGCCTTACTGTCAGATCGGACATGATCTTATTAAATAGTGGAGCAGCCTCAAGGTGTTGTGTGACCGTCTTCTGATGTTAATTCATATATTTTTATGTGTAATGCAAGGGTACTAGCCATGCTCCCAACTCTAAACTTCTCCATAAGCTGAGATCTCCACAGAGTTTGCAGTGAGTTGTGACCACAGCCCAGTCCATCATGTAAACCAACTTCCCTTCCGCTGTCTTTGCCTACATTTCCCGCTGCTGTAGGAAAGCAGCCAACATAATCAGGGAGCCCTACCACTCTGGTCATTTGCTCTTCTACTCTCCCCTGTTGGGCAGAAGACATAAATGCTTAAGTGTACATACTATGAGGCTCAAGGACAGCATCTGTGCCACTGTTTTCAGACTCAGACTCTCATATATCAGAAATCACCTTTGTGGTCTCCAAATCTACCTCATGGTGGCCCTTGCATTTTATTTGTCTACATGCACTGCAGTTCTTCTGTAACTGCAATGCTATATTCTGCATTCTGTTTTCTTGTTACTACCTCGATGTTATTATGCATGGCATGACCTGTCTGGATGGCATGCAGAGCAAAACCTTTTTGCTGTATCTCGGTACATGACTATACTAAATCAATCTAATCCATTCCAATTCAGAGTCAGCCTCAAACCTGACCTGAAACCAAACACATTGATGGGATGGTATTGTTGATGGGAGTGAATCAGCTCAAATGGAGATATCTTCCTCACTTGATTCTCCCCTCATCTACAAAATTAGCCCAGTTGACATTCCCAGCACGTGATCCATATTGAAGCTGGTCCATAAGGAATTTCTGAACTGATTCCACAACCTACAGACTCACTTTCAAGGTCTCTACAATTCATGTTCTCAGTATTACTTATTTATTATTTTAGTTGCACAACTTGTCTTTGTTGCACATTCGATGTTTTTCAGTGTTTATGATGTTCTATAAATTAATTTCATAAATTCTATATTATTTCTTTATTTTACTGCAAATGGTGATATATGGTAACATACTGCATAATACCTTGAGATTCTATACCGAATATAGACTATGTGAACAATGACATATGCTCACTTTGATAATAGAATTTACTTTGACTTTGACTTTCATGGCATGTCTAAGAATAGAGTCAGTGGTGAAGAGGTGTTGATCTGCTTCCTGGTGAAGGAAAGATGAGGACCTTGCCCCCTTTTCAGTTGCCCGTGGGATGTTGATTATAGGCAAATGGGACAGTGGTTGGAGTACACGAGTTTGGGTGGCTGTGCCGCTATGCAGTGGGCTGAGAAACAATGTCTAAGGAAATTCGGTCAGTAGAAAAGATTAAATATCAGCTTTATTTCTAACATGTACAGCGAAATGTGTCATTTGTGTCACGTCTGATGTGGGGGCAGCCCACAAGTGTCACCATGCTTTCGGAGCCAAGGTAGCTTGCTGACGGCTTACTAAACCTAACCCTAACCCTAACCCGTACATCTTTGCAATGCGGGAGGAAACCCATGACCCTATAAACTCCTTACAGACAGCGGCGGGAATTGACCCCTGATCGCCGGTGCTGTAAAGCCTAGTGTTAACCATTATGCTACTGTAGCCCCCCCCCGGCCACCCTCAGGGTCGCTCGGCTCGCTGTCGTCTAGGGAAACAGCCTCGGCCCCGGCAAACTGGGTAATTCATTTGTGTGAATGCTGTGTCAGGTACCCCACCCCGCCCAAATAACAGACAATACACCAGATGCAATTAAATGATTTATAGTTTATAGATATTACTGGAACTATATAATTAAGAGAGAATAAAATATAAAAGGAAAATAAAAGGCGCCACACTTATCAAAGTTCAATCTCTTCGTGCACAAAACAGTTGGAGCTCAAGAACCTTCTTCTTCACCCTGCAACCCCTCGGACCACCTCGACCGGCCGCCTGGGACCAACAACGGTGGTCGACCAGATGCTCCACATGAGTCTGTCTCTGTCTCCTCGCCGAATGTCCTCCCCGGGGTCTGACCCCGTTAGCAGACATCACAGCACCTCGTCCATCCTCTGTCTTGCTCTCCCGCCTTCTGCCCCAAAACCCTGCGCATACAGTATCTTCAAATACACCAAAACCATAACAACTATCCCAATTGTTAATAACATATTTCTTATCACACTCTAAACCAAAACAAGCTGCTAGTGCAAACTTTCTTAGCGTTTAACACAACAAAGCCGCATTCCCCAGATTAACATAACAAAGACGCCATGTTAATTAGCCTCCGCAGTAACATAAAAGTCGAAACTCCCTTACACTACCATGCCAATGTGAAGTAATAGTAAATAAGGCAAGGATACTGAGGAATGTGGACCCAGGAGTGCCCATCCAAAGGTCTCTGGAAAATGATGGTGGAACTGGATGAGCTAGTTAAGAAAGCATCTTGGATACCTGCCCAAGTATGATCAAGGGGATTAAGCAGGATGTAGGTTAGTAGTAGTGCGGTCACAGCAGTAATATACAGTTCTGGTCAACATCCTGCAAGAGTCAGATGGTAGTACCAGCACTGAGATTTCTAAGGAGAGTATGGATCACATTATCAACTTTGGCTGTACTGGTGTCATTTCTTTACAACAAAGGAGGCTGAAAATATACTCTCCTCTCCTATCAAATTCCTTCTTCATTCCTTTACGTTTTCCACATATCACCCCCTAGCTTCTCACTTCATCCCCCCTGCCCCACCCACCCACTTTCCCTTCACCTGGCTTCACCTATCAGCTGCCGATTTGTACTTCTCCCTCCCCACCTTCTTATTCTGTCTTTTTCACCGTTCCTTTCCAGCCCTGATGAAGGGTCTCAGCCCAAAACGTCAACTGTTTATTCCCCTCCATGGATGCTGCTTGATCTGCTAAATTCCTCCTGCATTTTGTGTCTTGCTCTATAAAATTTGAAAGGCCCACCTTTTTCCCTCAGTGAAAAAAAATCAATAAATTCAATGTAATTGTTTGAATGATTATAGAAAGTTTGAGGAAAGATTTTCATCCAGACACTGGTGGAGATGTGGAACTCGGTGCCTGAAAGCAAAGTTGAGGAAAAAATTCCCACCACATTGAGCAAGTGTCTGGAAGAAGTGTACTCCTACAAGGGTTGAGGACAGAGAAAAGTGCAATATTCTCGGTAGCCCATTCACTGTAACCATGGCAACAGTGGGGTGACTGGCCTTCAATTTCTGTGGTCCTCTGATCAAATTCCCTCCCCATTGATTTTTTCTCCATTCTTTCCTGGCAGCGACATGAAGGTCAATTCCTAAACGTGCCAGGGTGATCCTGGGTAATTTCCAATCCTATACGTACTTTGCATCATGTTATCTTTCTCAGAGCTTAGATGAATTAGAGCCAATCTAGTGAGCTCAAGTGCTCGCTGATTAACAATTGCAGGAGTCATCCAAGTTTGGTCCCAATTATGAACTGAATATCAGTTTTAATGATAAGAAGCAAAGATGGCCAAACTGGTACAGAGGATAGAAGTTCCTTGCACTTTGATTCAAAGTTTATTCACTGAACTTGGATGTTGACGGTAGGAAGATTTTATTCCTTGTAGCTAATTGCCCTATGAACAGAATGGGGAGGGGTTTGCCTGTGATGGACTGGGCTGAATCCACTAATTTTTGAAGACTTTTCCATTCCTGGGCATTGTTGTTTTCATATCAGACCATGATGCAACCAGTCAGGATACTGTCCACCGTGCATCTATTGAAGTTTGTCAGCATTTTAGATAACATGCCAAATCCGTGCAAACTTCAGTGAAAGTAGAGTCACTGTTGTACCTTCTTTGTGCTGGTCCCAGCACAGATCCTCTTATATGATAATACCAAGGAATTTAAAGTTACTGACCCCCCCTCCACCTCCCATCTCCTAATGAGGACACTCTAATGAGGGCTGGTTGAATAGGTTGATTCAGGAACTGAAGGGTTGAAGAATGCTCACGAGATGGCTTTCCAAAGCAGTTTGGAGTTGAGCCCACTAGGGGAAAAGTAATTCAGGATTGGCTGTTGTTTAATGAACTGGATTTGATTAAGCAGCTTAAGGTAAGGGAACCCTTAGGAAGACAGTGATCATAATATGATAGAATTAGATTAGATTAGATTATGAGGACACGCAGTCCTCTTTTATTGTCATTTAGTAATGCATGCATTAAGAAATGATACAATATTTTCTCCGGTGTGATATCACAGAAACACAGGACAGACCAAGACTGAAAAACTAACAAAAACCACATAATTATAACATATAGTTACAACAGTGCAACAATACCATAATTTGATGAAGAATAGGCCATGGCACAGTAAAAAAAGATCAAAGTCTCTCGAAAGTCCCACATCTCACGCAGACGGGAGAAGGAAGAAAACTCTCCCTGCCGTGCCCGACCACAGTCCGACTCTGAGTCGTCCAAAAACTTCTAGCCTCCGATCAGCCCTCTGACACTGAGTACCGAGCACCATCTCTGCTGAACGCTTCGACCCCAGCCTCGGTCGCCAGCAGCAGGCAAAGCCGGGGATTTTGCAGTTCGAGAGAGACACGCTAAAGTTAGATGTATCAGTATTACACTTGAGTAAGAGGAATTGCAAGGGATGAGAGAGGAGCTGGCCAAAGTTGACTGGAAGGGGACGTTATCAGGGATGACAGCAGAACAGCAATGGCTGGAGTTTCTGGAGGTATTTCGGAAGGCACGGGATAGATAAAAACCAAAAATGAAGAATTCTGTAGGGAGAATGGCTGACAAAGGAAGACAACGACAGCTTAAAAGCAAAAGAGGGCGTATAATATAGCAAAAATTATTGGGAAGTTAGAGGATTTGGAGGTTTTTAAAAGCCAATAGAAGGCAGCTAAAAGAACATAAGGAGAGTAAAGATAAAATATGAAGGTAAGCTAGCCAATAATATCAAAGAGGGTATTTCAGATCTGTAACAAGTAAAAGAGAGGGGAAAGAGTGGATATCAGACTGATTGAAAATGATACTGGAGCGATAGTAATGGGGAACAAACAAATGGCAGACAAACAATAAGTATTTTGCTTTAGTCTTCACTGTGGAACACACTAGCAGTACGCCAGAAATTCCAGAGGAAGAAATGAGTGTAGTCGCTATTACTAAGGAGAAGTGCTCGGGAAGCTGAAAGGTCTGAAGTTAGACAAGTCACTTGGACCAGATGGATACATCCTAGGGGTCCGAAAGAGGTAGCTGAAGAGATTGTGGAGGCATTAATAATCATCTTTCAAGAATCACTAAATTCTGGAATGGTTCCAGAAGACTGGAAAATTGCATCTGTCTCCCCACTCTTTAAGAAGGGAGGGAGGCAGAAGAAAGGAAATTATAAGCCAGTTAGCCTGACTTCAGTGGTTGGGAAGATGTTGGAGTCCATTACTAAAGATGAGGTTTCAGGGTGCTTGGAGGCACATGATAAAATATGCCAAAGTCAGCAAGGTTTCCTTAAAGGAAGATCTTACCTGACAAATCTATTGGAATTCTTTGAGGAAGTAACAGGCAATGCAGACAAAGGAGAGTCAGTGATTGTTTACTCGGGTTTTCAGAAGGCCTCCGACAAGGTGCCACACATGAGGTTGCTTAACAAGATAAGAGCCGATGGTATTATGGGAAAGATACAAGGATGGATATAAGGTTGGCTGACTGCCAAGAGGCATAGAGTGGGAATAAAGGGAGCCTTTTGGTTTGCTGCTAGTGACCCTTGGTGTTCCATAGGGATTGGTTTTGGGACTGTACCTTTTCACATTATGGCTCCGTCTGTCTAAGTAGACAATGGATGCGCCTGGTTTAGTTCTGGGGCACGGACATGGGCGGTGAATATGGAGATCCTGGGCTGGCCAGACATCAAGATCCCCCTCTCGGCCTCGCGGATGTGGTCCAAAGGAGAGCGAGGCAGTACATTTGGCATCAGCTTGGCTGCAGGAGCTGCCGGGAGGTGACGTGATATGTCATCCAACCGCCTTAGGGGCTCCACTCCGGATTTGTGTAGGGTTTACTCCTTAGCTTTCTCTTCTCCCGAAGATACCCACAAGCTAGTGGGATCCATAACCCTGGATAGGGGCCCGTACCGGGTACTGTCAGCCGGAGCCAGCTGAGCCCGGGGCTCGTGTAAGGCAGGGTCGTCACACCCTGTAGTAGTGACATATGGAGCCACTACCCACTACCCAGTAGAGGTGTATAAGATGATAAAAATCATACATAGAGTGCAGAACCAGCACCTTTTCCCAAGGATGGCAATGACTTATATCAGTGGGCATACTTTTAATGTGGTTGGGAGAAACTATGGGGGATGTCAGATGTAGTTTCTCTTTATGGAGAGTTTTCGGCGTGTGGAACATGCTGCCAAGGCTAGTCACATTAATTTAAGGGACTCTTAGATGGGCGCATAGATGAAAAAAAATTAGAGGGTTATGCGGGAGGGAAGAGTTAGGTTGATCTTAGAGTGAGTAAAAAGCTCAGCACTGTGCTGTAGTGTTCTATATAACAGAGGGACAGCGAACGGCTTGCATACTGTTGATACAGATCAAATCATTACACAGTGCATTGAGGCAGTACAAGGCAAAAGAATCACAAGAAAGCTGAACAAAGTGTAACAGGTGCAGGAGTGCAGTGCAGGTACACAGCAAGGAGCAAGTTCGTAACAAAGTAGATTGTGAGGTCAAGAGTCCATCTTATCAAATCAATAGTCTTATAACAGCAGAATACCTCAGTAATAGTGAAACCATCAAATTCTTACAAGAATTAACCTTTCTGCCCTATGTGTGGCACCAGACCCTAGCCATAGAGCTCATTCTAAGCAAGCCTTTCAATTTAAAGATCAATAAGGGATGGAGAATAAAAGCTAGTTTTTCTGGAGACATCTTATTCTGTGAAAGTTTTTGTGCATCATGGTTTTAGCATTTGGCTTTGCTTAACTTCAGAAGTTTTCAAAGTAATGCCATGGAATTGTTGGAATGTGTTCAAAACAATAACTTTAATTAAACTCACTCTGATTAATCATTAAAACACCCCAAGCAGAAAGCCTCAACAGCGTCTTACAAATGCCATTGTAGACTGAAACGTCATCCATCACCCTAAATAACCATTTCTGTTACCACCAGCAAGCTGTAGCTGCAGTGTGGACAATCCAACAGATTCCTTGTAGTAACTCAACAAAGTTTCTCTGGCAGCACCTCCCACACACTTCTCCATCACTGGGCTTAAATCTTGGGTCTTCCTACCTCTCCTCCAAGTCGGCTGGAGGACGAAGAAGTTGGCCTGTCTTGGACACACAAAATGCTCTGCAGATGCTGGGGTCAAAGCAACACTCAAACACGCTGGAGGAACTCAGCAGGTCGGGCAGCATCCGTGGAAACGATCAGTCAACGTTCCGGCCCGAGACGTTGACTGATCGTTTCCACAGATGCTGCCCGACCTGCTGAGTTCCTCCAGTGTGGCCTGTCTTGGAGTTAGAGGACTGTGCTTGTGTGTGGGCGAGAGGGAGGAATGGGGCTTGTTTTGCTGTAGTTGTCCTGGGTCCTGCCCAGAAATGGCCTGGTGGTCTTTAGCAACTCATAAGTATACTCAAAATTCAAGATTGTCTAACTTCATTTCCAGTGCACAGGTGTAAAGGAGACCAAAATAATTGTGGCTTGGATCTGATGCAGCAGAAACAAAACGCACTAAGATGAAGAACACAGTAATGAAACAACGGCGATAAAAATAAATACATGGTAGCTTATATACATAGACTGATTATATATACATAAAGTGACTCTAGGTGCAGGAATATCCATTCAGAGGGTGACTCTGATAGGAAACTATAAAGTTGTTCACATCACAGTACAGTAGTTATTAGTGTGACACTATTATAGCTCGGGGCATCAGCGTTCAGAATTCCACTCCAGCGTTGTCTGTAACAACTTTCTACGTTCTTCCTGTTAGCTTATAGCTTTCCTCTGGTTGCTCCTGTTTCCTCCCACAGTCCAAAGCCGTACTGGAGGGCATGTTAATTGGCTATTGTAAATTGCCTTCTGATTAGGCTAGGGTTAAATGCATTTGCTGGGTGGTGTGGCTCACTGGCCTGGAAGGACCTGTTTCACACTGTACCTCTAACTAAAAGAGATAGTGGTGCTGGGGTGGGTTAGTGGGTGGAGGTGTTGATCAGCTTTCCTGCTTGGGGAAAGTAACTGATTTTGAGTCTGGTGGTCCTAGTGCAGGTTCCTTCATGATGGGAGTGAGCAGGATGGGTGGGATCCTTTATAATGTTCAGAATCAGAATCAGGTTTATTATCACCGGCATGTGCCGTGAAATTTGTTTACTTAGCAGTTCAATGCAATGCATAATATAGAAGAAAAATAAATAAATTACAGTATATGTATATTGAATAGATTAAAAATCGTACAAGAACAGAAATAATGTGTATTTAAAAAGTGAGGCAGTGTTCACGGGATCAGTGTCCATTTAGGAATCGGATGGCAGAGGGGAAGAAGCTGTTCCTGAATCGCTGAGTGTGTGTGCCTTCAGGCTTCTGTACCCCCTACCTGATGGTAACAGTGAGAAACAGGCATGCACCGGGAGCTGGTTACTGCCCACTTTCTGGCTCCTTTCTGTATATGTATGCAAATGTCCCAAATAGTGAATGAATTTTTACAAGAGTATTGATATGGATTTAAATATTAAAAGAAATAGAACAATTTACAAAGTTAGATGAAAACACCCACAAGGTTACTTAAAATGCTTTGAATTCTGGAAAATAATTAACAACATTAAGCTTTACACTTGACTGCAATCAAAAATCAAAACAAAATTATCTAAGACATAGGAGCAGTGTTAGCCCATTCACCCAATCGAGTCTGCTTTGCCATTCCATCATGGTTGATTTATTATTCCCCACAACCCATTCCACTGGCTTCCCCTTAGCAGGTCAGGCACCATCTGTGGAGGGAGAAACAGTCAATATTTTAATTGAGATCCTATTCTGACAGAGGGTCTCCAAGCTGAAGCTTGATCTCTTCTTTCCACACCTGGTTGACTCACTGAGTGTTTCAGCATTTTCTGGTTGACCTGCCTGCACTCGGTGCCCACTTTATTAGTCCACCTGTACACCTGCACGTTAATGCAAGTATCTAATCATCCCATCATGTGGCAGCAACTCAATGCTTCAAAGCATGCAGACATGGTCAAGTGGTTCAGTTGTTGTTCAGACCAAACATCAGAATGGGGAAGAAATATGATCTGAGTGACTTTGACTGTGGAATGATTGTTGGTGCCAGATGGGGTGGTTTGAGTATCTCAAAAACTGCTGATCTTGGATGTTCATGCACAACAGAGAATGTTACAAAAAACTAATCAACATCCAGTGAGCAGCGATTTTGTGGGTGAAAATGCTTTGTTAATGAGAAAGGTCAGAGGATATTGGCCAGACTAGTTCAAGCTGACAGGAAGGTGACAACAACTCAACTAACTATGTGTTGCAACAGTGCCTTGCAGGAGAGCATCTTTGAACATACAACATGTCAAACCTTGAACAGAGTGGGCTTCACCAGCAGAAGACCATGAACATATGATAAGTTAACATTTTATTAGGTACAGGAGGCACCTAACAATATGGCCACCTTTTCCCATACGGTATGAGACTCCATTTGAGTTAACGGGTTACTGCTCCTCCCTCCTTGCGTTAAGGAGGGGCATGAACTTTCTGCACTAGGTCAGGGACAATGGTGGGTCCAGCTGTGGAATGGAAGGTCAGGGTGTCGGCCTCCTGGACTTGAATTCCTGTGTCAGGTCACCTTTCCCTCTGCTTCCAGTGAAAGCAGGCACAGATTTTCCAACCATTCCCCCCATGTCTAAATTCTTCCAATCCAGGTAACATCCTGGCGAATCTCCAGTGCGGTCTCAACCTTTCCATGTGCATGGAACATTTGTATGGACAGCTGATCTAATCGCTGCTTCAGTTCCATATTACAGTCGGCCTGGGGTAAGCTTTCATCTCCCTGCTCCTTGCTTATACAAGGATTGTTTCAAGCATGGAACAGTATAGCCCAAGCCCTTTGCTTGTGGTTTCTACACTGACCGTGATGCCAATCCAATCTAATCCCACCTGCCTGGAGGCTGAAGACCATGACAATCAAAATGTAATCAAAAACTAGAGGGACGAAAAACCTAAGCTTAAAGCGAGAAGGAAAAGTGAACCTGACAGGCAAAGAGGATGTTGGGCATGAGGAACTGGTAGAGTTCAGTTGCAATGTTTAAAATGCATGGCAAAATGGATAGGAAAAGTTTCAAAGGATATGGGTCAAATACTAGCAAATGGGATCTTAGCTGAACACCTCGGTTAGAAATCTTATAGAATCATATACAATTGTGAAAGGGATGGATAAGATAGAGGCAGGAAAGTTGTTTCCACCGGTAGGTGAGGCTAGACCATGGGATATAGCCTCAAGATTCGGGGGGGGGGGTGGGGGTAAATTTAGGATGGAGATGAGGAGGAACTGCTTTTCCCAGAGAGTGGTGAATCTGTGGAATTCTCTGCCCAATGAAGCTGTGGAGGCTACCTCACTAAAACATATTTAAAACAAGGTTGGATAGATTTTTGCACAGTAGGGGTATTGAGGGTTGTGGGGAAAAGGCAGGTAGATGGAGATGAGGTCTGTGGTCAGCTCAGCCATGATCTTATTGAATGGTGGAGCAAGCTCGACAGGCCAGATGGCCTACTCCTGCTTCTATTTCTTATGTTCTTATGTTCTTAGCATGGACAAGTTGGGCTGAAGGGCCATAATGTATAACTCTATAAATCTACTAACTGCATCACTGTGCTGACCCCAGATTTCACTTCACCTCACCCCGTACTTTTAAAAATGACCTCACCCGCACATGCATCTGTCAAGGTCTTTCAGGATTTTAAATATTCCAATCAGATCTACTTTTACTCTTCAGTTGAAGCCTAGCCTGTGCATCCTGCCCTCTTAAGATAACCCAGTCGAGGTATCAATCACTTTAACACAGCTGAGGATAAAGCAGGTGATAACATCACAGAATTACCAAGTAAAATATATCTGACTTTGAAGCTGAAATGAAGTCAGGGGATGAAATGGAGAGTATAAGATGTGAAATTATGTTTGTCAGATTGTGCCCGGAGGCCTCAGATGAGTGCTGTCCTTTAATTTCCTGTCAGATCAAAATCATTTTATATTCTTCCTTTCAATGTGCAGCGATCCAATCTCTCGCTTTGGGGTGAGTAGCAAAGGATAATAATGGAAATCATTTACAGCCGTAGCTGAGTGATTAGCACCTTGACTTTCAGGTCAAAGGTCACAGGCTTCAGGCCTCCTCAGCCTGTGGGTCATTCTGTCACACACTCTAAGCTGTGGTGCTGGACACTGAAATTTGGATGAGAAATTCAACAAAGGCTGCATCTGCCCACTCCAAGCGTATGAGCCAAAACTTACTCTGCAGCTGGCACCATTAAAATAAATAATTTGACTTGGTGTGTGTGTGTGTGTGTGTGTGTGTGTGTGTGTGTGTGAACTTGCCTGTGTTCAGATTGACTCGAGACATTGCCTACGATTTAAACAAAGTACTTCTCTGGTTGTCAGGCATCCAGACACATCCTAAGGTCATAAAAGGTAGTCTGGAGGTGCTGTCTTTTCCCTTCAATTATAGACCTTCGGTAAATAAAAAATAGTAGTTGGGAGGATGCTGATGATGAAGAAATGAGTGAAGCAGCAAAGATGCCTATTGTGGTGGTGCTTGGTGGCTCTGGGCCTGTCCTCGCTGGAGTTTAGAAGAATGGGGGGGGGGGGTGGTTCTGATTGAAACCTATCGAATATTGAAAGGCCTAGGTAGAGTGGATGTGGAGAGGATGTCTCCTATAGTGGGGGAGTCTAGGACCAGAAGACATAGCTTCAGAATAGAAAAGCATCCTTTTAGAGGAGAGAGGAGGAGGAATTTGTCAGCCAGAAGCTGAATCTATGGAATTCATTGCCACAGATGGCTGTGGAGCCAAGTCATTGGGTATACTTAAGTGGAATTTGATGGGTTCTTGATTAGTAAGGGTGTCAAAGCTGATGGGGAGAAGGCAAGATAATGGAGGTGAGAAGTAAAATAAATTAGCCATGATTGAATGGTGGAGTGGACTCGATGGGCTGAATGGCCTAATTCTGCTCCTATGCTTTATGGTCTTGCGGTCCCATTTATGCACAGATATGTATAGGCAGGCACACAGATGTCTACACACACATGTTCAAACAGAACTGCTCAGGGAGAGAAAGCTCCTGGATTTATCAATGGTGAGCATAATATTGACAGTATCACCTGAGAGCACAGTGTGTCAGTTCAGCAGGAGAGTCAGCCCAAGATCTCATTTCTGATTACCATGCAATAAATCCACAGACTTCAACAGAGTGAAATGTTCGTTGGAGCTTAAGAGGAGCAACTGTCAATAGACAATAGGTGCAGGAGTAGGCCATTCAGCCCTTCGAGCCAGTACCACCATTCACTGTGATCATGGTTGATCATCCACAGTCAGTACCCTTTTCCTGCCTTCTCCCCATATCCCTTCACTCTGCTATCTTTAAGAGCTCTATCTACTCTTTTTTTGAAAGAATCCAGAGAATTGGCCTCCAACTAAAACTTAGCTGAGCTACTTAGGACAGGGTTAAGGGAGGAAAATGTGTGGGTTTTATCAAACATCTTAAAGGGGGGAGAAAATGGCAGAGATTTAAAATTCAAAGCAAAGTTATTATTAAAGTACTTATATGTTATGATGTCCTACCCTGAGATTCATTTTCTTGCAGCCATTTACAGGGGAAAAAAGAAATACAATAAATTTCTAGCAGCTCTACATAAAGCATGTCAAACAGCCATTGTTTGAAAACTGTGCAAATAAAATCTAATACTGCAAATATGAGTTGTAAAGAGACCTCGAAAGTGAGTGTGCAAGTTGTAGAATCAGTTCAGAGTAGTGGTGTTTGAAGTGAACCACGCTGCTTCAGGAGTCCAATGGCTGTAGGGTAGGAACTGTTCCTGAACCTGGTGGTGTGGGACCTAAGGATTCAGTCCCTCCTTCCCAATGGTAGGAGTGAGAAGAGGGCGTGATCTAGATGGTGGGGATACTGCTTCATGTGGCAGTGTTTCAAGTAAATGTACTCAATGGTGGGGCAGTCTTTTCTGCGATGTATTGGACTGCCTCCAGCACTTTCTGTAGGTGTTTATGTTCTTGTGCATTGGTGTTTCCATATCAGGCTGTGCCGCAACCAGTTAGGATACTCTCCACTGTGCATCGACAGAAGTTTGTCAAAGTTTTCGGTGGCGTGCCGAATCTGCGCAGATTTCGTAAGGATGTAGAGGCACTGTCGTGCCTTCTTTGTGATGAGACTTGTGCCATCACAAAGAGGGAATTCCAGAGCTCAAAGTGTCAGCTCCTAACGGCACTGCCGTTAGTGGAGGGGTGATTAACATTAGAGATGTGCAAAAGGCCAGAGTGAGAAAAGGAGGAGAGGCTTCAGTCACTAGCTACATCAAGAAAGTGCCAGAGTCTGAACGTTGAATGAAAACTAACACAGGCACAGCTGTGAACTCCTCAAATGCCATCTGTCTGGTTGAGAAACAAAGCCTCAGACTAGTATACCATACACAGCCGGCTGCCTACTACATTATGCTACCTCGGATCGCCTGTCACTCAGAAGCTAGAACACCCGGACAACACACACAGAGATTCTGACTATTTAGAATAGCTGCCCGTGGTGCTGGGTTCGACTCTCCAAAATGATCTGAAATGACCTCGATGATGGTCGAACTCTTCATGATCTTAAAGGCAGGCAGGATGATCTGTCCTGGGCCCCGCACATAGATGCAATCACAAGGAAGGAGTGCCAACATCTTTGTTTCCTTTGCGGGTTAAGGAAGTTCGGGAGATCATTGACCCCTTGAATAAACATTGGCAGCTCTGCTGTTGGCTGATAGGGAGGATGCTGTAGTTGCCCTGGACCAGTTGGGCCGCGGGGGCCTGTTTCCATGCTGTGTTACCCTATGACTCTGTGCTTGCATCATTTATGGTCTGTTTCACCGGTCTGAATGTCGGGAACGTAAGAAGCTGCAGAGAGCGATGGACTCTGCCCAATGCATTACCAACCCATCACTCCACACTACTGGTAGGATCCTCAGGAGGTGCTGCCTCAAGAGGGCAACGTCTATCATCAAAGGTCCCCACCATCCAGGAAACGTCACCTTCCCATAACTACCACTAGCTACAGCAGGTACCGAAGTCTGAAGTTCCACCCTACCAGGTTCAGGTTCAGTTATTGCCCTACAATCTTCAGGCTCCTGAACCACAACTCTGAACTGATTCCACAACCTACAGATTCACTCTCAAGGACTTGACAATTCAGGCTCCCAGTATTCTTTATTTTGTATTTGCACAAATTGTCATCTTTTGCACATTGGTTGTTTGTCAGTGTTAGTTTTTCATAAATTCTATTGTATTTCTCTACTTCCCTGTAAATGCCTGCAAGAAAATGAATCGCAAGGTAGCATATGGTGGCTTGCTCTCACCAAGAGGTGGCTTCCTCTTGGAAGCTGTCGGGGCAGAAGACGCTGCCAGCCTGAGAGGCGATCAGGTCTGCGAGTTGAAAATTGGCTCTGAAGCAAAGCCGAGGAGACAGACATCAGGCAGAGCCATGGTAGTAGGGGACTCCATAGTGAGAGGTACAGAAAGGTGTTTCTGTGGCAACAGGTGAGATTTAAGGATGGTGTGTTGCCTCCCTGATGCCAGGATCCAGGACGTCACGGACCGATTGCAGGGAATCCTCAAGGGTGAAGGTGAACATCTGGAAGTGGTGGTGCATGTCGGCACAAATAACGTAGGGAAGAAGAGGAAAGACATTCTACAGAGTGAATTCAGAGAACTCGGAAGAAGGCTGAAAAGTGGGACTTCCAGGGTGGTTATCTCTGGTTTGCTTCCAGTTCCTCATGCTGGAGAGGGCAGGAACAGGGAGATAATGGATCTGAATGTGTGGCTGAGGAACTGGTGCAGGAAGCAAGGATTTATGTTCTTGGACCATTGGGGTATGTTTTGTGGTAAGGATGAATTATACAAAAGGGACGGGTTGCACCTTAATAGGCGGGGGACCAGCATTCTGGCAGGCAGGTTTGCCACTGCAACATGGGTGTGTTTAAACTAAGTAGTGGCGGGGAGGGGACGAACTGGAAATATAAGGATGGAGTTAAAGGGAAAGTGAGAATAAGAAAAGTTAAGAAAGACAACAGAATCAACAGAGCAGAAAGTTCAAGAAGGGATCGTACAGTATGGCCAAGTGAAATAGGAAATGATATGGGGGGTGAGGGGAGTAATGAATTAAATGTATTATATATGAATGCACAGAGTATAAGAAATAAAGTGGATGAGCTTGAGGCACAGTTGGAAATTGGTAAGTGTGATGTTGTGGGAATAACAGAGACATGGCTTCAAGTGGACAGGGCCTGGGAAATGAATGTTCAAGGGTATACATCCTATCGAAAGGACAGACTGATGGGCAGAGGGGGTGGGGTGGCTCTGTTGGTGAGGAATGATACTCAGTCCCTTGCGAGTGGGGACACAGAATCAGGAGACGTACAGTCATTGTGGATAGAACTGAGAAATTCTAAGGGTAGAAAGACCCTAATGGGAGTTATCGACAGGTCCCCAAACAGTAGTCTGGATGTAGGGTGTAAGTTGAATCAAGAGTTAAGATTGGCATGTAGCAAAGGTAATGCTACAGTTGTTATGGGGGATTTCAACACTCAGCTAGTCTGGAGGAATCAGGTTGGTACTGGACCCCAAGAAAGGGAGTTTGTGGAGTGCCTCCGAGATGGATTCTTAGAACCGCTTGTACTGGAGCCTACCAGAGAGAAGGCAATTCTATATTTAGTGTTGTGCAATGAACCAAATTTGATCAGGGACCTCGAGGTAAAGGAGCCATTAGGAAGTAGTGACCATAATATGATAAGTTTTCATCTACAAATTGAGAGGGAGAAGGGAAAATGGGAAGTGTCAGTATTTCAGTTGAACAAAGGGAACTATGGAGCTATGAGGGAGGAGCTGGCCAAAGTTCAATGGAACAATACCCTAGCAGGGATGACAGTGGAACACCAATGGCAGGTATTTCTGGGAATAATGCAGAAGGTGCAGGATCAGTTCGTTCCAAAGAGGAAGAAAGATCCTAAGGGGAGTAAGGGGAGGCCGTGGCTGACAAGGGAAGTAAAGGACAGTATAAAGATAAAAGAGAAGAAGTATAACATAGCAAAGATGAGTGGGAAGCCGGAGGATTAGAAAACTTTTAAAGAGCAACAGAAGATAATTTAAAAAGTAATACGCGGAGAAAAAATGAGGTATGAAGGTAAACTAGCCAAGAATATAAAGGAGGATAGTAAAAGCTTCTTTAGGTATGTGAAAAGGAAAAAAAAAGTTAAGTCCAAAATTGGGCCCTTGAAGACAGAAAAGGGTGAATTTGTTATGGGGAACAAGGAAATGGCAAATGAGTTGAACAGGTACTTTGGATCTGTCTTCACTAGGGAAGACACAAACAATCTCCCAGATATAATAGTGGCCAAAGGACCTAGGGTAATGGATGAACTGAAGGAAATTTATATTAGGCAGGAAGTGATGTTGGATAGACTGTTGGGTCTGAAGGCTGATAAGTCCCCGGGACATGATGGTCTGTATCCCAGGGTATTTAAGGAGGTGGCTTTAGAAATCATGGAGACATTGGTAATCATTTTCCAATGTTCTATAGATTCAGGATCAGTTCCTGTGGATTGGAGGGTGGCTAATGTTGTCCCACTTTCCAAGAAAGGAGGGAGAGAAAAAGCAGGCAATTATAGACTGGTTAGCCTGAAGTCAGTGGTGGGAAAGATGCTGGAGTCAATTATAAAAGGTGAAATTATGATGCATTTGGGTGGCAGTAACAGGATCGGTCTGAGTCAGCATGGATTTACAAAGGGGAAATCGTGCTTGACTAAACTTCTGGAATTTTTTGAGGATGTAACTATGAAAATGGACAAGGGAGAGCCAGTGGATGTAGTGTACCTGGACTTTCAGAAAGCCTTTGATAAAGTCCCACATAGGAGATTAGTGGGCAAAATTAGGGCACATGGTATTGGGGGCAGAGTACTGACATGGATTGAAAATTGGCTGGCTGACAGGAAACAAAGAGTAGCGATTAATGGGTCCCTTTCGGAATGGCAGGCAGTGACCAGTAGGGTACCGCAGGGTTCAGTGCTGGGACCACAGCTGTTTACAATATACATTAATGATTTAGATGAAGTGATTAAAAGTAACATTAGCAAATTTGCAGATGACACAAAGCTGGGTGGCAGTGTGAAATGTGAGGAGGATGTTATGAGAATGCAGGGTGACGGACAGGCTGGGTGAGTGGGCGGATGCATGGCAGATGCAGTTTAATGTGGATAAATGTAAGTTTTCCACTTTGGTGGTAAGAACAGGAAGGCAGATTATTATTTAAATGGAGTTAGGAAAAGGGGAAGTACAACGAAATCTAGGTGTTCTTGTACATTAGTCGCTGAAAGCAAGCATGCAGGTACAGCAGGCAGTGAAAAAAGCTAATGGCATGCTGGCCTTCATAACAAGGGGAATTGAGTATAGGAGCAAAGAGGTCCTTCTGCAGCTGTACAGGGCCCTGGTGAGACCACACCTGGAGTACTGTGTGCAGCTTTGGTCTCCAAATTTGAGGAAGGACATTCTTGCTATTGAGGGAGTGCAGCATAGGTTCACAAGGTTAATTCCCGGGATGCCGGGACTGTCATATGTTGAAAGATTGGAGCGACTGGGCTTGTATACTCTGGAATTTAGAAGGGTGAGAGGGGATCTTATTGAAACATATAAGATTATTAAGGGATTGGACACGCTGGATGCAGGAAGCATGTTCCCACTGATGGGTGAGTCCAGAACCAGAGGCCACAGTTTAAGAATAAGGGGCAGGCCATTTAGAACGGAGTTGAGGAAAAACTTTTTAACCCAGAGAGTGGTGGATATGTGGAATGCTCTGCCCCAGAAGGCAGTGGAGGCCAAGTCTCTGGGTGTTTTCAAGAAAGAGTTGGATAGAGCTCTTAAAGATAGCAGAATCAAAGGTTATGGGGATAAGGCAGGAACTGGATACTGATTGTGGATGATCAGCCATGATCACAGTGAATGGCAGTGCTGGCTGGAAGGGCCGAAGGGCCTACTCCTGCACCTATTGTCTATTGTCTATTACATGCTGTATGTGTACTTTGATAATATACTTGCTTTGACTTTGATTCAATTCCTGACCCAATCAGCCCAACCCTAAGAACTGCCTCAGTTTTGCAGCACTACAATGGACCTTTGTGCTCTCTGATCTCTCTTGTATAATTTATGATTTTCTTTCGATTGTCACATTTCTGATAAATATGCCTCTGATGCTGTTGCCAGTAAAGTTTTCATTGCCAGTGCAGACATGCAAGACCATCAGACAATAATTAGGTCATTCGATCCATTGAGATTACTCGGCCATTCTATCACGGCTGATTTAATATCCTCTCAAACCCGTTCTCCTGCCTTCTCTCCATAACCTTTGACTACCTTACTAATCAAGAATTTATCAACCTCCGCTTTAAATGCACCCAGTGACTTAGCCTTCACAGCCACCTGTGGCAATGAATTCCACAGATTCATCACCCTCCGGCTGAAAAAATTCTTTCTCATCTCTGTTCTAAAGGGACGTCCTTGTATTCTGACATTGCATCCTCTGGTCCTAGACTCTCCCACTGTAGGAAACATCGTCTCCATGTACTTTATCTAAGCTTTTCAGTATTCAGTAGGTTTCAATGAGAGCCTTCTTCATTCTTCTAAATTCAAGCGAGTTTAGGCCCCGAGACGTCAAATGCTTCTCATACGTTAACCCTTTTATTCCTAGGATCATTCTCGTGAATCTCCTCTGGACCCTCTCCATCCTCTTTGATCATGTACTTGTACACCTGACAATAAATTCGACTTTGACATGATTAGGTCACTCCTTAGTTGTCTCTACAGAATGAAGGATTCTCGCTTGCTTACTCTTTCCTGCTGAGCGAAACCTTTCAGTTCTGGCTTCATCCATCTCAATCTTTCCTGCACCTCCTCCTTCCAGACCTAACATTAAGGAGAAAATGCTGGAAGTATTCCACGGTTCTAGCAGCGTCTGTGGAGAGAGAAGTAGGGTTAACGGTTTAAATCAGTGATGCTTCGTCGTTGAGGTACTAGGAAACAGAAGCTATTCACAGCATCAAGTGTTCCCTTATTCAGGTGGATGAACTTGTTATGCATCGTGGGCAGTTAATGAGGCCCATTTTAATTTAGAGTGCTAGGCTTTCACTGAATGCATTTACCTCAATGCTAATAAGATCATTTTCAAATGCTAATAGTCCTGTAAGCACCTCAGTTAAAAAGGGGCAGTGAAACGCTGTTCACTGGGTGATTGTAGGCCAGGCCATTCATGCTGGTGCTCATAAACACAAGAGATTCTGCAGATGCTGGAAATCCAGAGGAACACACACAAAATGCCAGAGGAGCTCAGCAGGCCATGCTGCATCTATGTAGAGGAATGAACATCGTTCCTGTACCTAAAACGACCGAGGTAACATGCCTGAATGACTGGCGTCCTGCTGCACTCACCTCAATAATATGCAAATGCTTTGAGAGGCTGGTCAAGGATTACATCTGCAGTTTGCTACCACCCAAATTGGACCCCCTACAATTCGCCTGCCGACACAACCGATCGACAGATGACGTAATAGCCACTGCTCTACATACCATCCTCACACATCTGGAGAAGAAGGATGCTTATGTGAGAATGCTGTTCTTGGACTACAGTTCAGCATTCAACACCATAGTTCCATCCAGTCTCAACAGGAAGTTCAGAGACCTCGGCCTTGACCCTGCCTTGTGCAGCTGGATCCTGGACTTCCTATCAGATTGCCAGTGGTAAGAGTGGGCTCCCTCACCTCCAACCCTCTGACTCTCAATATAGGAGCCCCTCAGGGCTGCGTATTGAGTCCCCTCCTTTACTCCCTGTATACCCATGACTGTGTTGCCACACACAACTCTAAATTTGCTGATGACACTACATCGATTGGCCTTATCTCAAACAATAACGAGGTGACCTGCAGGGAAGAAGTCATCTCTCTGACACAGTGGTGTCAGAAAACAACCTTTCCCTCAATGTCGCAAAAACAAAGGAGCTGGTTGTGGATTACAGGAGGAATGGAGACAGGTTAACCTCTACTGACATCAATGGATCTGGGGTTGAGAGGGTGAACAGCTTTAAGTTCCTCGGTATACACATTATCAAGGATCTCACTTGGTCTATACCTCAGTTGTCACCTCAGAAAGTTGAAGAAACTTGGCTTGAGTCCCCAAGTCCGAAGGACTTTCTGTAGGGGCACAATTGAGAGCATCTTGACTGGCTGCAAAACTGCCCAGTATGGGAACTGTACCTCCCTTAATCGCAGGACTCTGCAGACAGTGGTGTGGAGAGCCCAGTGCATCTGTAGCTGTGAACTTCCTATGATTCAGGACATTTACAAAGACAGGTGTGTGAAAAGAGCCCGTAGGATCATTGGGGACTCGAGTCACCCCAACCACAATCTATTCCAGCTGCTACCATTCGGGAAATGATATCGCAGCATAAAAGCCAGGACCAACAGGCTCGACAACAGCTTCTTCTACCAGGCCATCAGACCGATTAACTTATGCTGATTTAAGTGCATTTCTATGTTAGATTGACTGTTCTATTTATTATAAATTACTACGATTGCACATTTCGACAGAGAGGTGACGTAAAGATTTTTACTCCTCATGTATGTGAAGGATGTAAGAAATAAAGTCAATTCAATTCAATTCAAGATGATGTTTCAGAACTGAGACCTTTCATTAGGAGTGGAAAAGAAAGAGTGGGGATGAATCCAGAATGGGAAGGTTTGGGAGGGGAGGGAGTACAAGCTGGAAAGTGAAAGGTGAAGCCAGGTCAGAGGCCAGGCCCCTCCTTCTTCCCTTTCTCCCGTGGCCCACTTTCCTCTCCAATCAGATTCCTCCTCCTTTGCCTTTTCCACCTATCATCTCCCATCTTCTCACTTCATCACCCTCCCCCACCCACCTACCTTCCCCCTCACCTGGCTCCACCTGTCGCCTTCCAGCATGTACTCCTTCCCACCCATCCCACCGTCTTTTCCATCCTGATGAAGGCTCTCAGCTCGAAACATTGACTGTCTTCCTTTGCACGTCCTTCTGAGTTTCTCCAGCATCTTGTGTGTGTTGTGCTGCTACTGTACACATCAGAATCAAGGTTTAATGTCACTAGCATATAACGTGAAATTTGTTGTTTGGCGGCAGTAGTACTTTGCAATACATAATAAAAAACTATAATTGCAATTAAAATATATTTCTAAATATTTAATTAAATAAGTAGTGAAAAAAGAGAGAGAAGAAATTGAGGTAGTGTACGTTGGTTATTGTCCATTCAGAAATCTGTTGCTGGAAGAAGCTATTCCTAAAGAATCGAGTGTGTGTCTTTGGGATCCCATACCACCTGCTTCATGACAGCAGTGAGAAGAGGGCATGTCCTCGTTGACGGGGTCCTTAATCACGGATGTCTCCTTGTTGAGGCATCATTTTGTTGAAGATGTGCTCAATGCTGGGGAGGCTAGTGCCCATGATGGAGCTGGCTGAGTTTACAACTTCCAGCAGCTTTTTCTGATCCTGTGCTATGGCCCCACCATACCAGACAGTGATGCAACCAGTTAGAAGGCTCTCCACGGTACATCTGGTGAAATTTGTGTGAGTCTTTGATGTCATACCAAGTCTCCTCAAACTCCTGATGAAATATAGCCGCCGTCATGCCTTTTGTAATTGCATCAATATGGTGTGCCCAGGATAGATCTTCACAGATATTGACTTCCAGGAACTTGAACCTGCTCATCTTTTCCACTGCTTATTCCTTGATGAGGACTGATGTGTGTTCCCTCAGCTTCCCCTTCCTGAGGTCCACAATCAATTCATTGGTCTTACTGCGTTAAATGCAAGGTTGTTGTTACGACACCAGTCAGCCAGCTGATCTATCTCCATTCTGCATGCCTCCGCATCACCATTTGAAATTCTGCCAACAATAGTTGTGTAGTTGGGAAATTTATAGATACTGTATGAGCTGTGCCTAGCCACACAGTCGTGGGTGTGGAGAAAGCAGAGCAGTGAATTAAGCACGCATCCTTGAGATATGCCAGTTTTGAGCATCGATGTGAGGGAAATGTTATTTCTGATCTGCCCTGATCGTAGTCTCCCAATGAGAAAGTCAAAAGGAAGGTATAGAGGGCCAGGGTTTGGAGCTTGTTGATTATTACTGAGGGTACGATGGTGTTGAACGCTGAGCTGTAATCAATAAACAGCAGCCTGACGTAAGTGTTACTATTGTGCAGGTGATCCAAGGCAAGGTGGAGAGCCAGGGAGATTACATCCACTGTAGACCTGTTGTTGCTACAGGCAAGTTGCAGCGAGTCCTGGTCCTTGCTTAGACAGGAGATGATTCTGGACATGACCACCGTCTCAAAGCCGTTCATCACAGTAGAGAGGGTGCCACTGGGTGATGGTCGTGGAGGAAGCTCACCCTGCTCTTCGTGGGCACTGATATGGTTGTTCCTCTTTTGAAGCAGGTGGGAACCTCCGACTGCAGCGGTGAGGGATTGGAAGATGTCCTTGAACAATCTTGCCAGTTAGTTGACGCAGATTTTCAGTGGGAGTAAATTAACTGGAAGTGCCCTTAGTGATCATCAGATCTGATCAGTTCCTAGTCATAAGTCTTAATGCCTAGTTCTTCCTACAGATGCCCCAGATCCCATCACCCTGTTTTTACCCTCCTCCATCTGCCCATCACCCACACACACTCCTCCAACTAGTCACCACTCTATTACTGGTCACATCTGTTTCCCCACCCCCCACCTGTGATTTCATTCTCCACCTTCCTCTCCTATCAGTTTTCAGCATCTTTGCTCTTACCCCCCACCTCCAATTGTTATTTCCACTCTCGCCTCCTCACCTGGATCCACCTGTCCCTTGCCAGCTCTTATTACGACCCTTCCCCTCCCCTCTTCTGGCTATCTCCTCTCAACTCTTTCAGCCCAAGTGAAGGATTTGGACTTGAAGCATCAGCTGACCATTTCCCTCCTCAGATGCTTCCTGACCCCCTGAGTTCCTCCAGTATCATGGTTTTTGAATAAGACTTCAAGTGGCATTGGGTGTGTTGAGAGAACACTGCCCTGTTAGAGTGCTACCTTTTCAGAGCAGGTGTAAAATCTCACTGAAGACATGAGGAAGCTGTTTTTGGTGTCTAGTCACCCCACAAGGACTGGAATAGGCCAATTGTTTGAATATTATCACAAAGCTGCTTTTGGGAGCTTGCTATGTCCTAATATTTTTCCTGTTGCTTTTCATTTCCAACAGTAACTACATCCACATTGACTGTAAAGTGCAATGGGATTTCCTGTGGACAGAAAATGCGCTGTAGAAGTATGACCGTTTGTCTTTTCCCTCCTCCCCATTCTTCATTCTTGCTTGCTTGTCTTTTCTTCCCTTTCACTGTCCCTCTCTCCTGCAGCCTTTCCACTATCACTCTCTTCTCTCTGCCCCCTTCCTAATACTCCACTTATTCACAGAAACTAAATTAAATGGTGATGATTACAGCCAGTGTCAATTGCATTTGGTTCAGCAAGGAGAGTTTGGTGGCAAAAGTAGAAATATCTACTCTGAATTAAAGTCTTACCCATCAGCCAGGAGGCAATATTCCTGTAATGTTGCTTAAATGAAAATCAATAGAAACTGTAGATACACGACATACTTTTTTAAAAAAAAGGAAGCGCAGGAAAACCCAGTAGTAATTGTGGAAAGAGAAATGGTTAACACTTTGGGATTGTAACACCACCTGAAGCGTTTATTGTTTCTCTTTCTGCACATGCTGCTTAACCTACTGAGGATTTCCAGCATTTCCTATGTTCAGTTGAAACTTTTATATGTTGAAAAACACATTCAACGATTCAGGAACAGCATCTTCCCCTCCGCTGTCTGATTCCTGAATGGACATTGAACCCATGAGCACTACCTCACTACGTTTTTACTTCTCTGTTTGCACTACTATTTAACTTTCGCACTAAATTAACTATTTTATATATAGATATATATACATACATACACACACTCTTACCATAAGAGGTTTTTCCCATATTATCATGTATTGCATTGTACTGCTGCTACAAAATTTCACGGCACGTGTCAGTGATATTAGCTTCTGAAGATTCTGGACCGCACCATCTACTTCATCATAGCCTTGTACCTTATCATCTACCTGCACTGCACTTTCTCTGTGACTGTAACACTTTATTCGACCTTCTGTAATTGTTTTTCCTTTGTACCACCTCAATGTACTGAGGCGATAAAAAGATTGGTATGGATGGCATGCCAACGAAACCTTAGGTAGATAATGACAATATTAAACCAAATTACCGATTGCTGGGAGCACCATCCAGAAGGTCCACCTTCCTACCCTCTGACAATGGCGAGTTCCCCTCCCGATGAGCTAAAGCCCCTTACTGTTGCAGCACTGAATTAAGCATCTCAGGGTTAGCGCCGGCATTATGTAATAAACGCAAGCTTTGGGGGCCAAATCGAATGAATGCTCTTTGAATGGCAGCAAGGGATTGGTGGGCTTGTAACTGGCGTTGCATTGAGAAGGGCTGCAGAAGAAGTTTAATGAGCTGCTTTCTGAGTTAATTCTCTTTAATAAAAGCTTCCATCTCAAAGGTGTTCACGACACAGCACTGCAATAATCATTATCCGCTAGGTATTAATTTGTCTCCTTGAAGGGAGAAACTGGCGGAGGCTATTATTTGCTACATGCTAGGGAGGCTTGTTTGCTCTCTTAAATGGTCTACAGTCTTGTTAAGGTACTTGGCAGTGTTGACTGAGATTATAATTATCTGAGGCTCAATGAAAGGAGAAAGGCTTAGAGTTTGGATATATATTATTAAAACGACAGCTCCGTCTGACCAACGAGGCAGCTTTAATTACTGTGTCTTTTGTCCCTATTCTGGGAGAGCAGTGTGACTGTGCCATGCAGATTCACTGGATTGATTCCTGGGATGAGAGGGCTGGTCTGTGAGGATGAACATAGTGAGTCTGTGGAGCTTAGCAGAATGAAAGATCTCATTGAGATGCAGGGTTTTGAGAGCAACTGGCAGGGCAGATGTTAAGAGGCTTGTTTCTCAGGATAATCTCCTCTGAGGGTTGGCACCTTGTTGTGGTGAAGAAGATTGTGCGTTCCTGAGATCCCGAAAGTAATGTCATCTGAGGTTTGGACATCTTGTGCTTAGCTCCTGGTAGAGCTGCCCCTGGTGGTAAGATCAAAGGGGAGTTTCCAGACAAGGAGCAATCTAACCATGACCTGGCAGAAGCTGGCAAAAGATGATGACACATCAGAATGGAAGTGAAGGGGTCCCAGTCATCTTGCATTCCACCCACTGCACCCTGTGCCCGATCTGTCAAGGACTGTGTGCTGGCTGCCCGTGCAACAGCCTCCCCAAGTTAAACCAAGACGTGCACAGACGTTTGAAATTGTATAAGGCATTGGTAAGGCCAAATTTGGAGTATTGTGTTCAGTTCTGGTCACCGGATTATCAGAAAGATGTCAATAAAATTGAGAGAGTACAGAAGAGGTTTACTAAAATGTTGCCTGGGTTTCATCTCCTAAGTTACAGAGAAAGGTTGAACAAGTTAGGTCTTTATTCAAGTTAGGTCTTTATTCTTTGGAGCGTGGAAGGTTGATGGGGGACTTGATAGAGGTGTTTAAAATTGTGAGGGGGATAGATAATGTCGACGTGGATAGGCTTTTTCCATTGAGAGTGGGGGAGATTCAAACAAGAGGACATGAGTTGAGAGTTAAAGGACAAAAGTTTAGGGGTAACATGAGGGGGAACTTCTTTACTCAGAGAGTGGTAGCTGTGTGGAATGAGCTTCCAGCAGAAGTGGTTGAGGCAGGTTTGATGTTGTCGTTTAAAGTTAAATTGGATAGATATATGGACAGGAAAGGAATGCAGGGTTATGGGCTGAGTGCAGGTCGGTGGGACTAGGTGAGAGTAAGAGTTCAGCACGGTCTAGAAGGGCCAAGATGGCCTGTTTCTGTGCTGTAATTGTTACATGGTTATATGGTTCTCCATTAAGGGAATCAACCCTAAATACGTGGACCTTGGATTGGCCTCTGCAGCCAGCTGAGGACTTACCAGTGGAGAGCTTTTTGGGAGAACATCATGCTCAACTCAAGTCATCCCACTGCTGCATGTACCTAAATAAAGTGAAAAGCTTTTGTTTGTGTGCCAAACAGAAAGATTATGCCTTACACATCAAAGTTGCTGGTGAACGCAGCAGGCCAGGCAGCATCTCTAGGAAGAGGTGCAGTCGACGTTTCAGGCCGAGACCCTTCGTCAGGACTAACTGAAGGAAGATTATGCCTTACTTTGGTACATAGAGGTAGTAGAGTGAATGAAAAGAAAATATGGTGTTGCAGTTTCAGACAAGACCCAGTTCAGATAGATAAGTGAAGAGTAAGGGGAACCCTGAGGTAGAGGGGGTGATCAAGACTTCGTCTTTTAGTGTATGAGAGTGTGATAGCAGTGGCATGAAAGCTGTCCTACAGCCTAGAGATAAATACTCTCAAGCTATTGTATCTTCCGCCCATGCCTAGCTGTGGAATGTATGGGAAAACTTTGATGGTTGGAACACAATATAGAATCTGAACTGTGATTTCAATGACAAAATATTCAGAGGTCAAGCATAATGGGTTGATGCAATAATAGAGCAAATGGGATGAACCTCTATGCAGTAGATTTTTATCATGCCTGGGTGTCAAGAGAGAGTTGATTAGCCATGGTTGGATAGGATTGAGAAGCAGATTACCTTGTTCCTATCCCTCTCAGTCAGAAACAGGGGAATTTATACCGAGGGACAAGAGACTGGTGGACCAATTAAATGCAGCCTGCTTTTGTCACACAAATAATCTCTGGGAAATATTGGAGTTCTATAAAGTTTTATTGAAAAAGAGGAGCTGAATGAAATTAATATTAGTTGGGAAGTGAGGTTGGAAAGTCCAGGAGAGTGAGGGCTGGTAAGTCCCCTGGGACAAATAATTTACATCCCAGAGAACTTAAGTAAGTGAAAGGGTTGCGAGAGTAGCTCATTCACCCACTATTTAAAAATGGAGCGGGGGGAGAATTAATAAACAGGGAATTTTAGATCCGTTGGGAAAATGTTGCAGTCCATTGTAAAATGTAAAGGAGTGGAGTGTGACGAAAATGGGGACAGGATTGGACAAAATCAGCATGGATTTCTGAGAGGGAAATCAAGTGTCACATATCTATTGGAACTATTTTTGAGGATCTAATAGAGGAAAACCAATGTGCATGGTCTACGGACGTTCAGAAGGCTTTCAGTAAGGTCTGCTAGTGTACAAACTTAAGTACATAGAACTATGGAGAAGGTGGAGACATTGGTGCGAACTAGATAGCAGTCAGGAAGAAGAGTAGACACCAGTGTTTCACAAACACGACATTCTGAAGACCCTGGAAATCCAGAGGAACAAACACAAAATGCTGGTGGAATTCAGCAGGTCAGGCAGCTTCTATGGAGAGGAATAAACAGTTGACCTTTCAGGCTGAGACCTTTCACCAGGACATTGCTGTTTATCCAGCTGGTGGAGGATAATTGGTGAGGTATAGCAGGGATCAGATGCCAGTATCCCAGTGATTCCCAAAATAAATTGAGCTCACACAAAAGAATGAAAAGATAGATTTCTGAGTTTGCAGGTATAGCGCTGGTGGAGTGTGAGGAGAATGCAGAAAAGCTCCAATGTGATTTTGACAGGTTGAAAAAGAAGACAACTATGTGGCAGAATAGGGAAAAAAATGATGTTATCCAAGTTGGTACCAAAAGCTTGAAGGCAAATTATTGAAGACTTGAGACTGCAGATGCTGGAATCTATAAGTAACAATTTGGACACAGTGCAGTGTCTTGGTCTGAAACACTGACCATCCCTTTGCCTGCACTATTGCTACATGACCCTCTGAGCTCCTCCAGTGGTTTGTTCTTTGCTTAAGAAATACTGTATTATTATCTGAGCAATGACAGATTGGGAAAGGGAGAACCCCATTCACCAGCGGCTGAAGGTAAACATGCATATGTATCATGTAGCTCAGAAGGTGAATAGTTTGTTGGCCTTCAAATTGAGAAAAAAGGGAATGTCTTATTGCAGCATACAGAATCTTCATAAGACCACATCTTGAGTATTCAGTGAAGTTTTGGTCTCCCTATCTGAGGAAGATAATTTCTCAGATACATGCTGTGCAGGAAATCTAGTGAAGCTTCACTGGACTGTTTCCTGGTTTGACAGAACTAATATATGAAAGAGAATGAATCGATGAAGATTACAGTCATCAGAATTAGACCAAGAATGGATTTCACAAAAACCTACAAGTACTAGCAGGGCTGAATAGGGCAGATGCAGAAAGGCTGATCCTGGTTACAGGGAAGACCAGGGCAAGCAAAAGGGAGTAAACTATACGAGATGAGAAGGGGAGAATCTTCTCCCTGACAGTGGCGAGGGGACCAGTGGAACTCTCTATCACAGAAAGCATCGGAAGCCAGACTCAGATTACTTCATTGTCAAATACACCAGAGTGCAGTAAAATTCCTTGTTTGAATAAAGCTCACGGTGGAGGTCAATGTACATGGGAATGTCAATGACTGCAGAACAGCAGAAAGACGCAAAGACTGTGGAGTACTCCGAATCACTGCAAAAAGAAATGCTGAAGTGACAATAATGAGATAATCCAGGGAGTCTGAGAACGTGTCACTGCCGGGAAGGGGATGTGAAAAAAGTGATTGGTTTTAAAATCTGATAGCAGTGGTGCTTATTATTAGACGCCTCCTGTACCTAATGAAGTGGCCACTGAGTGTAAGTTCATGATCTTCTGTGCTTGTAACCCATCCGCTTCAAAGTCCAACATGTTATGCATTCACAGATGCTCTTCTGCATGCCACTGTTATAACGTGTGGTCATTTGAGTTACTGTCGCCATCCTGACAGCATGAACCAGTCTGGCCATTCTCCTCTGACCTCTCTCGTTAACAAGGAGTTTTTACTCACAGAACTGCCACTCACTGGATTTTTTTTTTTTGCTTTTCGCACCATTCTCTGTAAATTCTGGAGACTGTTGTGTGTGAAAATCCCTGGAGATCATATTTTCTCTGATACTCAAACCACCCCATCTGGCACCAGCAATCATTCTACAGTCAAAGAAACTTAGATCATATTTCTTCCCCATTCTGACATTTTGTTTGAACAACAACTGAACCTCTTGTCCATGTTTGCTTGCTTTTATTTGTGTGTATTGAGTTGTTGCCACATGATTGGCTGACTAGATATTTGCATTAACAAGCAGGTTAACAGGTGTACCTAATAAAATGAGTTAGGTATAGTGCTTAAGACTGGGAGAGATCAAGGCAGAAAAGGAAAGCAGGAAGAGCAACGGAACTTAGATGGTGAGTCACAATCCTAGTAAGTGGCAGAACAGGCTTGAAGGGGCAAATGGCCTACTCTTGCCCCTGTTTTTGATATTTCTGTATTGATAATGAACTCAGCCAATGGCTCTGAAGATGTTTATCTGTATGCTGACATTAATGGTTCTGAATCTCTTTCATGTTTGTTTTCTCTGCAGTTGTCGAACCAGCAACAGGAAAAGCTTGATTCTGACCAGCACATCACCAACCCTTCCACGGCCTCATTCGCCACTCCCTGGGCACCTAGGTAAGGCGTCAGGTTCCTTGGCTTTTGTCCTTGGCCACTGAGAACAATACCACTGGATAGGAAAGGTTTAGAGGGATAGGGACCAAATGATGGCAATTGGGTGCGAGCCTTGGTCTGTCGGGCTGAATGGCCCATTTCTGTGCTGTATGACACTATGACTAAGTGAAAAGGAAGGTGAAAGATTTGCTTTCATTGTCACCTGCAGTGAAATACATCACTTGTGTCAAATCAAATCAGTGAGGATTGTGTTGGTCATCCGTTAAGTGGCCCTACACAGCTGACAACGTAGTATGCCCACAGCTCACTAACCCTAACTGAGTGTCTTATGGAATGTGGGAGGAAACCAGAGCACCCAGAAGAAACCCACATGGTCACGGGGAGAACATTCAAACTCCTTACAGACAGTGGTGGAAATAGAACCGTGATCTTACAGCTGGCGCTGGAAAGTATGGCATAACCTTCCCGCTCCACGCTTTTCCTGCAGTCACAAGATACTTCAGGTGACCCTGGTTCCAAATAGAGTTGTTGGCCATCAAAAACTAATCATCTGGATGTCACAGAATTAGAGTGGTAAGATTACTAAGCTAGCTTCCTGAGCCAACTACCATGGCAACTAGCAATTTTAAATTCAGTTAATTAAATATATATACCAAAAGTAAGCTATTGTCAGTGACGGTAACTGTGAAATTACAGGCAATCCTGAGGTTACGAATGCTCGGCTTATGTATGAATGTGCTTCCATAATATTACTGCATTCAGATGTCCAAAGTGCGTACATACACTCATTTTTACAGGTCCAAGTTTGTTTAAATGGACACCGCTCTATCCTGAGGCTGTGCTCTTTGTCCTAGACTTTCCCACCATGGGAAACATCCTTTCCACATCAACTGTGTCTAGGCTTTTTAACATTTGAAAGGTTTCAATGAGATTCCCTCTCATCCTTTTAAATTCCAGCAAGTGCAGACCCAGAGCTGTCAAACATTCCTCATATGTTAGCCCTTTCATTCCTGGAATCATCCTTGTGGGCCTCCTCTCAACCATCTCCAATGCCAGCACATCTTTTCTTAAATGAGGAGTCCAAAACTGTTCACAATACTCAAGGTGAGGCCTCACCAGTGCCTTATAAAGCCTCAGCATCACATCCCTGCTCTTGTATTCTAGACCTTTTGAACTGAATGCTAACATTGCATTTGCCTTCCTCACCACCAACTCAACCTGAAAGTTAACTTTTAGGATGTTCTGCACAAGGACTCTCAAGTCCCTTTGCATCTCAGAGTTTTGGATTTTCTCTCCGTTCAGAAAATAATCTGCACATTTATTTCTACTACCAAAGAACATGACCTTGGATTTTCCAACATTGTATTTCATTTGCCATTTCCTTGCCCACTTTCCTAATCCGTATAGGTCCTTCTGCATCTTACCTGTTTCCTCAACACCACCTGCCCCTCCACCAATCTTTGTATTATCTGCACACTTGGCAACAAAGCCGTCTATTCCATCATCTAAATCATTTATATAGCATAAAAAGAAGCAGTCCTAACACTGACCCTTGTGGAACATCACTAATCACTGGCAGCCAACCAGAAAAGGGTCCTTTTATTCCCACTTGGTGCCTCCTGTCAATCAGCCAATGCTCTAACCATGCCGGTAACTTTCCTATAATACCACGGGGTCTTAACTTGGTGAGCAGCCTCATGTGTGGCACCTTGTCAAAGGCCGTCGGTAAGTCCAAGTATACAACATCCACTGCATCCCCTTTATCTATCCTATTTGTAATCCCTGCAAAGAATTCCAACAGGTTCATCAGGCAAGATTGTCCCTTAAGGAAACCTTACTGACTCTGTCCTATCTTGTCCTGTGTCACCAAGTACTCCAACACCTCGTCCATTACAATTGGCTGCAACATCTTCCCAACCACTGAGGTCAGGCTGACTGGTCTGTAATTTCCTTTCTGCTGCCTTCCTCCTTTCTTAAAGAGTGGAGTGACACTAGGAATTATCCAGTCTTCTGGCACCATGTCGGAGACCAATGATTTTTGAAAGATCATTACTAATGCCTTCAAAATCTCTTTCAGAATTCTGCAGTGCTGTTCATCTGTTCCGGCTGACTTATGTACCCTTAGGTACATGATATATCTATTCTGCACTTCCTCATTTTTCCCAGAAACTCCCGGCATTGCTCTCTGCTGTCATCCTTGCCAGCATCTCCTTCCAATTTACTTTGGCCAGCTTCTCTTTCATACCACTGTAATTTCCTTTACTCCACTGAAATACTGCTATGTTAGACTTTACTTTCTCCATATCAAATTTCAAGTTGAATTCAATCATATTGTGATCGCTGTCTCCCAAGTGTTCTTTTACCTTAAGCTCCCTAATTGCCTCTGGTTCATTACATAACACCTAATCCAGTATAGCTGATCCCCTAGTAGGCTAAACGACAAACTGCTCTAAAAAGCCAACTCGTAGGCATTCATCAAATTCACTCTCTTGAGGTCCATTACCAACCTGATTTTCCCATTCAACCTGCATGTTAAAATCTCCCAAAACTATCATAACATTGCCCTTTTGACATGCCTTTTCTATTTCCCATTGTAATCTGTGGTCCACATCCCAGCTGCGGTTGGGAGGCCTGTAGATAACGGCCATCAGGGTACTTTTACCCTTGTAGCTTCTTAACTCAACCCACAAGGATTCAACATCTTCCATTCCTATTTCGCATCTTTCTACTGATTTGATGCCATTCTTTAGCAGCAGAATCACGCCTCCCTCTCTGCTTATTTTCCTATTCCTTTAATACAACATGTAACCTTGGACATTCAGCTCCCAACCACAACCATCCTTCAGCCATGATTCAGTGATGGCCACAACATCAGATCTGACAATCTGTAATAGTGCACCAGGATCATCCACCTTATTCCTTGTACTTCATGCATTGAGGTATAACACTTTGAGTACTGTATTTGCTAACCTTTTTGATTCTGCATCCCTAATGCAGTGATACTCACCCTGCTGGCTGCAATTTTGCCCTGTCATCTGCCTGTCCTTCCTGACAGTCTGATTGCACGCTAACTTTGCTTTTTTATCATCTGTCCTATTCTGAGCCCTTTCACTCTGGTTTCAAACCCCCTGCCAAATTAGTTTAAACCCTCCCCAACAGCTCTAACAAACCTGACCGCGATAATATTGGCCCTCCTCGGGTTCAGGTGCACCTCATCCCTCTTGAACAGGTTATACCTCCCCTAGAGATCCCAATGATCCCAGTACCTGAAGCCCTGCCCCCTGGACCAGCTTCTCAGCCATGCATTTATCTGCCAAATCATTGTGTTGCTACCCACACAGGTAGCATTGCAGAAATTGCTACCCTGGAGGTCCTGCTTCTCAGCTTTCCGCAGGACCTCTTGGTCATTGGTACCAATATATACCAAGACATCTGGCTGCTCTCCCTCTCCGTCCAAAATTTCGTGGACACGACCCAAGACGTCCATGACCCTACAACCTGGGAGGCAACATACCATCCGGGTGTCCTGCTCACGTCCCGTACACAGTGTTATATGTGATACTTGCAGGCTGCCCCAGCACATCCTTTTGTGTGTTGGCTGTTAACGCAAAAGATCAATTTCACTCTATGCTTCGATATACGTGTGGCAACTCTGAGGTCGGGCAGCATCTGTAGAGAGAGGAAAACAATAGATAAGTTTGTGTCTGTGTCCACTGATGCCGAGTTTGTTTTGGTGTTCGGTGTGAGGAAGCCCCAGCTGACTTGTCATGTGTTTTGTTCCCTTATTCAGGCAGCAGTCCCTTGGACAGCCCTCGGAACTTCTCTCCCAATGCCCCGGCTCACTTCTCATTTGTGACTTCTCGAAGGTATGGCTACTGTTGACTAGAGGGAACAGCTCTTGGGTGTGGTCCAGAGGGCAGCAGTAAACATGGGCACACGGAAGAATCCAGTTGCTGCGATCAGCTGCAAAACAAACCAAACTACAGGAGGAACTCTGAAGGTTTGGCAGCATCTGTGCAGGAAGAGGCATGGTTGCTGTTTCAGGACTGATGAAGCATCTTGACCTCAAACCACAACCACTCCTCTGACCAGCAAGCAACCAGACATTTTGTCAAGTGTGATTAATATAGTAAAACGCCCCAAAGCAGCTCATAGGATCAAATTCAAGTTCATTGTCATTCTTCCATATACTGCCAAATGAAACGATGTTCCTCCAGATCAAGGTGCACAACACAGCACATATAACTCACACACAACACATAAAGTAATATTACCAGAAATAAATTATCAATTATAAAATATATACAGAACGTTTATATTTAGCATTAGGGGCATTTACGGCACAAGTTAAGAAGTTAACAGTATAACGCTACTGGCGCTTCATACACGATGAGACCTGGGTGGTAGTAGGGAGTTCAGTAGTCTCACGGACTGGGGGAAGAAGCTGTTTCCCATCCTAACAGTCCTTGTTCTAATGATACGGTACTTCCTGGCTGATGGTAGGGAGTCAAAGAGATTGTGGGACTGATGGGTGGGAACCTTGGGATTGTAATCAAATAAAAATTGAGACAAATATGAACTGTACTGAATTGATTGTGAGAATGTGACAAGTACACATGTGGTTGATTGATCGCATCCTGACAGACAATTTCAACATCTCCCTTAGTCAAGCTATTGTCCCCAGATGCTTCAAAACCCCCACAATCACCCCTGTAGCAAAGAAATCAGTTGTAGCCTGTTGAATGATTACCGTCCCGTTGCCCTGACCTCCATAGTGATGAAATGTTTTGAACGGCTTGTCAAGCCTCATATCACAGCCAGCCTCTCCTCATCGGTGGATTTGCTTACCGTCCGAATCGCTCTACGGAGGACGCAATATCCACCACACTGCACACAGTTCTCTCTCACTTGGACAACAAAGACACTTATGCCAGAATCCTGTACATTGATTTCAGTTCAGCGTTCAATACCATCATCCCACAGAGACTAGTGGAGAAACTGTCACTGCTTGGCCTTAGCACTGCCATGTGTCGCTGGATTCTGAATTTCTTGACAGAGAGACCACAGTCAGTCCGTGTTGGCAGGAACATGTCTGACTCCATCACAATGAGCACTGGATCCCCACAAGGCTGTGTGCTTAGCCCATTGCTGTTTACACTGCTAACACATGACTGTGCAGCCTGATTCAAGGAGAACCTGATCATTAAATTTGCTGATGATACCACAGTGGTGGGGCTCATCAGCAAAAATGATGAAATAATGTACAGGGAGGAGGTCAAACACCTAGAGAGCTGGTGCAGTGGTAACAACTTGCTGCTTAATGTCACCAAAACCAAGGAGATGATTGTCGATTTCAGATGGTCTCAGCCTGAGCACACACCCCTCAGCATCAGCGGCTCCACAGTGGAGAGAGTGGAAAACATCAAGTTCCTCGGGGTGCAGATCTTGGACAATCTCACCCAGTCCAGGAACATGACTGGGATTGTGAATCGGGCCCAGCAGAGATTGCACTTTCTGAGGAAGCTTAAACAGGCATCACTCTCCACTAACATCTTAACTACATTCTACAGAGGCGTGGTTGAGAGTGTGCTGACCTTTTGCATCACAACCTGGTACTCCAGCTGCAGTGCTGTCGACAAAAAAGTCTTGCAGAGGGTGGTTAGGGAAGCAGAGAAGGTCATTGGGGTCTCCCTACCTTCTGTCCAGGACCTCTTTCAGAGTCGATGCCTCCAGAAGACACGGTACATCATTAAAGACCCCTCACACCCTCTCCATGAACTGTTTGTTCTTCTGCCATCAGGCAAACGTTACAGGAGCATCGAAACTAAAACCACAAGGCTTCTAAACAGCTTCCTCCCACAGGCAGTCAGACTGCTAAAATAGCTGCTCCACCTGACTCTGCTTTGGACTCTTTTAACTTGCACTGGACACTTATAACTTGATTTTAACTGACATGTGGCTGTTGTGTTTTACTATTTATTGTTATGTTTATTATTTAGTGTTGTGTTTGTTATGTTATGATTGCACTGCTCCTGGGAAACGCTGTCTCATTCTGCCCTGCAGAGCCGATGTATGGTTAGAATGACAAAGTTTTTTTGAATCTTGAATTGATTGGACCTCCTCCGCGCGGAAAGCTCTCTCTTTCACATGGACTTTTCAGCATGTTTTCGTCTCAGTTGACCTGATTCATTGCTCCTACCCAGCGTGTACCCTGGCTAACGTGGTTCAGCAAGAATGATTAACCCTATTGCTCAGTTGTTGTTCTTGCTCTGCGCATACGTAATGGCATAGAAACAGAAACTGCTGGAAAAACTCCGTGTGTCAGGCAGTATCTCTGGAGGGAGGGACAGAAGCAACGTTTAAAGTCAAAGACACTTCATCCAGACTGAAACGAATTTTAAAGTCTGGAATTTGAAACCGAGCCGCATGAGGTAACACTGGGGCAGTATACAGTTTGGTTGCAGATGTACTGTTTTGACATTTAAAGTAAATGTGAGGTAAAGAGACTGAAAGATGAAATTCCAGAATTAGCTGAAGGCTAATTGCGACAGTTCCATTTGGAGATGAGCAGGAGGCCATAGCTGCACATATCTTGGAGGGTTGCACAACAGAAGAAAAGCACTGACTAAGCTCAAGGATAAGAATTTTAAAACCTCAGCCTGAAACATTGCCTCTGTTTCTTTCTACACCAACACTAGCTGAATTGGGGAGTGTTTCTAGCATTCCCTGTTTTCATTTCAAATTTCTAGCGTTTGCCATTTTTATATGTGCTTTCAACTGATCTCTTTGACCCCATTCTTTCCAATCAAAACAAGGGGTTGGAGTTGGAGGGGCTGTGTGGAGGAGGTCGTGGGGAGGGGGACAAAGGTGTGCTTTTGATTGCTGCTTCTTACTGAGGTTTGCAAAAATGCAAGTTGTCCACTGATCTGTGGTGATTGCTTTTGGAGAGGTTAGCAAAATCCTTCTTCAAAATTTAGAGTTATCACAATGACTCTGACACTAAGCTTGTTATCTCATGATTTCAGTCTACACTCACTCCAAGTCTGGGCTTCCTTTGGGAGGTCTAGATTCCACTCGTCTCCCATGTATAGGTTGGTAGATTTATGTAAATTGCTCCAACTGTGTATCTGAGTGGTTAAATACGGAGAGAATGAAAAATGGGGATTAATTTAGGATTAGTGTTAATGAGAGCTTAATCGACAGTGCAGGCTCAGTATGCCAGGGAACATTTTTTTCTTGCTGTCCAACTCTGATTCATGTTCATAGAGTCCTAGAGAAATACAGTACTGTACAAAGATCTCAGGTACATGTATATAGCAAGGGTGCCTAAGACTTTTGCACAGTATTGTATATTGGTTATAATAGGAAGGTGGTTGGGAAACAGAAGTAAGAGTACTTGGCTTTGTGTTAACTTGGTAGTATTAAGTGTTATTTAGTAAACACAAAATAATCTGCAGATGCTGTGATCAAAGCAACACTTTCAGTACGCTGGATGAACTCAGCAGGTCGGGCAGCGTCAGTCAGAAACGATGAGTCGACATATCGGGCCAGAACTCTTCGTCAGGACTGAAGAATGAAAGATGGGGAAGGATTTGAAGAATGCTTGTAGCTTCAGTTGAAAGACCAGTAAGTCTGAATGGGATGTGTCCATGTATGTATGTCTATGACCTATATCCATAAATATATGTCCATACATGGCCTCCTCTACTGCCATGATGAGGCTAAACTCAGGTTGGAGGAGCAACACCTCATATACCGTCTAGGTAGTCTCCAGCCCCTTGGTATGAACACAGAATTCTCCAGCTTCCGGTAATTCCCTCCCCCTTCCTTCCTCTATCCCTATTTCACGCTACCCCTTCCCCCAGCTCCCTCATGGTTCCGCCTCCTTCTTCTACCACCCATTGTTGTCAGGGCTATGACATCAATTTCCCCTCCCCCACCCCTTTGTCTTTCAAATTACTGGTCTTTCAACTGAAGCTTCAAGCATTCTTCAAATCCTTCCCCATCTTTCATTCTTCAGTCCTGACGAAGGGTTCCGGCCCGAAACGTCGGCTCATCATTTCTAACTGATGCTGCCCGACCTGCTGAGTTCATCCAGCGTACTGAAAGTGTTATTTAGTAATTGGAAAGAACAATATGCAGTACCATGTAAAGTTCTTGGGCACACTCTCTATACGTATGTGCCTAATACTTTTGCACAGAGCCGTACAGCACAGAAACAGGCCATTTGGCCCACTGTGTCTGTGCTGTTCACTGCTCACCCATTTAGATGAATGCTACAGTGATCCAATTTTTCATTCTCATTGACCTTCCTCAGGCTGTCGCATTCACCTGCACAGTAGGGGCAATTATCAGTGGCTAATTAACCTCCCAAACTCCAGGTGGAAGCGGGAACATCTGGATGAAGCACACACCTCACGGGGAGAGAGAGAGGGAGAGAGTGCAACACCCCAGGTCAGGATCGAACCCAGGACTCGGAGTATGGGGCAGCAGCACCTCCGCTGTGCCACCCCAAGATAACAATGAATAACTAGGGCACTGGAATTATATTAATGTGTGATTGGGAAATATGTAAGTGAGGCAAAGGGCTTGCTACTAAACTAATACCCGTCATTTCAATTCTACTTCCCACTCCCATTCCAACATGTCAGCCCATGGCATCCTCTACTGCCGCGATAAGGCCACACTTAGATTGGAGGAGCAACACCTCATATTCCATCTGAGTAGCTTCCAACCTGATGATATGAACGTCAGTTTCTCAAACATCTGGTAATTGCCTCCCCCCCCGCCCCCCGCACTTCACCATTCCCCATTCATGTTTCCTTCTATCATCTTATCTCCCCACCTGCGCATCAACTCCCTCTAGTGCTCCTCCCACTTCCCTTTCTTCCACGGTCTTCTATCAGATTCCCCCCTTCTCCAGCCCTTTAGCTCTTTCACCATTCAACTTCCTAGCTCTTAACGTCACCCCTCCCTCTCTCACCTATCACCTTCGACTTCTTCCTCTCCTCCTCCCTCCTTCTTACTCCGACATCCCCACTTCCTTTCCAGTCCTAAAAAAGGGCCTTGGCCCAAAACATCGACTGTTTACTCTTTTCCATAGATGCTGCCCGGCCTGTTGAATCCCTCCGGCATTTTGTGTGTGTTACTCGTAGCAGTTAACAGATTGATCCTTGTGAGTGGAGATGTGTATATAACAGTACTTGCGAACAGGTTGTACCGTGTTTGTAGGGGGGAGAGTAAGTGTGAATGAGTGACTGAAATGTGAGGGTGGTGTGGCTGAGTGCACAGAGGTGAGACTGAACGGCGGGGTTTAATCATTCAGCTAAATTTAGTGTTTTAACACTTCAGTGATTGTCAAGAAAGGAAAAATGAGGCTTGCATTTCTAGCCTGGAAACACAAGAGACTGGGGACGGAATTGTAGCATAACGGGGGTGGCATGATAGCGACCACTTTACAACGCCAGGGATCACCAATCAGAGATCTATTCCCACCACTGTCTGCAGGGAGTTTATACATTCCCCCCACCGCCCCACATGACCCTATAGGTACCTCCTGGTGCTCTGGTTTCGCTCCACATTCCAAAAATGTGTGGCTAAAACTAGCAAGATATGGGCTTTCTACATTGGCGCCGGAGGCGTGGTGACACTTGCAAGCTGCCCTACCCCAGCACGTCATGAACGGTGACGCAAACAACGCATTTCTCTGTACATTTCGATGTACGTGTGACAAATGAAGCTAATCTTTTAAAAAAAACCTCTTTAAGATGCTGGAATCTGGAGCAATACACAATCTGTTGGAAGAACTCAGCAGGCTCAGGAGTATCTGTGGGATGAAGGGAATTGTTAATGTTTCAAGTTGAACTGAAACATTGTCAGTCCCGTTCCTCTTATAGATCCTGCTTGACCTACTGACTTCCTCCAGCAGATTATGTGCTCTATTTCTACATTGCCTCTTCCAACCTCCTACACCATAACAGTGAAGTACTTTTGAAGTGTTTCCTTTGTTCCAATTTAACATGGCACCCAAGTTGTGTTTTGCAATAGTCATAGTCATACTTTATTGATCCCGAGGGAAATTGGTTTGGTTGCACCATAAGTAATTAAATAGTAATAAAACCATAAATAATTAAATAGTAATATGTAAACTATGCCAGGAATTAAGTCCAGGACCAGTCTATTGGCTCAGGGTGTCTGACCCTCCAAGGGAGGAGTTGTAAAGTTTGATGGCCACAGGCAGGAATGACTTCCTATGACACTCTATGTTGCATCTCAGTGGAATGAGTCTCTGGCTGAATGTACTCCTGTGCCCAACCAGTACATTATGTAGTGGATGGGAGACATTGTCCAAGATGGCATGCAACTTGGACAGCATCCCACAAACAGCAATGTGATAATAACTCTGTAAACAAATTTGACTTCATTGTTGAGAGGAATAATGGCTGGGACCTGCTTTTCGCAAGATCGCAGGGCTGTTTCTCGGAACTTGCTGCATTTCGTGCATTTCAACAGTTGCTCTTCTTGGAAAAGGTCTCCAGTTTTCCTACATATCCGACTCAGGTTTAATATCACTGGCATATGTCATGAAATCTGGTGTTTTGGGGGCAGCAGTACATTGCAACACATAATAATAATAATAAAATAAAAGCCTTATATTGCAAAAAGAAGTGTATATAAAATATTAAATTAAATAAGTAGTGCAGAAAAGAGCAAATTGTCTAAACAACCCTTGAGGAGTTTCAATGAAAAGGAACGGTATACAAATGTATGCTTCCCTTTGGAGACACAAGAGATTGCAGATGCTGTAATCTGGACTAAAACCACAAGATGCTGGGGAGTCGGTCAGCATCTGTGGAGGCAGGTTGACTTTTCAGGTCAAGACCCCCTGGGATCTATCAGATCCACTTGAAAGAGGAAGTCAGGTTAACATCGCTGTGCTTCAGATGCGTCAGCCTGGATTTTGTGCTCGAGTCTGCACAATCTTCTTTAGTGGAATTCTACCAGCTTGATTTAAATTTGACCTAAGGAGAGATGCATGTGGCTAACTGCTTCCCATCTCCACCCACAGTATCCTCTCTCACACCTCTCTGCTCTACCAACTTCTCCAAAGTCCTTTCTGCTGCCGTGCATGCATCTGTGTGAGGAAGCTGGTTATCACAGACAATGTTTTTCCTCCTGGGTCAGCATGGCGGCGTAGTGCCTAGTGTAACGCTATTACAGTGCAGGCAATCAGAGGATTGAGGTTCAAATCCAGCTGCTGCCTGTAAAAATTTTGTATGTTCTGCCCGTGGGTGTCCTCCCACAATCTGGTTTCCATCCCCCCCCCCACCAATATTTCGAAAAGACCTACAGGTCAGGGTTGATAAGTAGTGGCGCTGGAAACATGGTGACACTTGCAGGCTGCCCCCAGCACATCCTCAGATTGTGTTGGTCGTTTCAGCAAATGACACGTTTCACAGGGCGTTTCGACGTGCATGTGACACATAAAGCAAGCCTTTAATCCCTTAACTCGATCAAAGGTTCTGCATGTGTGATTTCCGAACGCGGGTGCAGATGAGTCACTGCAGGACTCTAATCTCAATTGGTGTCTGCACCTCTGCGTTACCGAGTCTGGACAGAAATGAAGCAGTAACAACTGCATGATTCTTCCTCCCATGCACATGTCCCAATGCATTAATATTAAAGAAGAGCTCCATCTGGTTGAGTCTATGCTTTGTTTTAATTTGTGTTCTGATGCTCCATTGAATCTTTGCATTAAATCAATTGAGGGTCAACTGTGGTGTAGAATCGAGCCCGTATTATTTGGGGTGTCATTGATATTTCTCAACCAGTTGTTGCTGTAACCTTTTTTTTCCCTTACAGCCATGGTCATCGCAGTGACAGGTAACTCTTCTCTGTGCCGGGTGTTTTAGGCCTGATCCTATGCTCAGGTTTGTCTTTGCTTCAAGATGGCTGCCATCTTGGAACACGTGGTGGTGTCATGTGACTAGGCCTCCCTTAAGTTCTTTTCTCTTCTATATCTATGTGTGTGAGTGTGTGTATGCGTGTGTGTGTGAGATGCATGTTAATCCTCAATGTGCTTCTGAGACTAACCAAACTGCAACTAAACCAGCACAAATCTACAGCCTAGCACCAATAAATAATGAATTACTTTAATTTTGTACTGTGTCTGGGACAGCCAGCCAGGGATTTCTGCAGGGAAGTCATTGCTGGAATGTAGCGAACACAGTGGCTAATTTCTGCTCAACAAACCACCCGCCCCCCACCCCATGCCCTCCAAAAAAAAAAATTCACTGAGATCCTTGTAATAAGTGGTTAAGCGTTGGTTAGGGTATTGGATGTGATAGTGAAACTTGGAATTAATCTGCAGGCCAGCCAACATCAGTGGGAAGAGAAAGAGGGTTGGAAAAGAGTGAGGCTAGGAGGGTGAGAGTGAGAGGTGGAACTTCATCACCATTGGAACCCATGAGTTGTTTCTACAGTGCCTGGGTTGTGTTGCTGACTTGGTTTTTACTCCAATGTTGAGCAATATTTGCAAAAGGTTAAGGATTCCTCTACCCTCGCTGTGCGAACTGGTTCTTCAAAGGTCTTTGTGAAGAGCCTTTCATTCCCAGTGAAGTCACAGAACATGCTCTGTTACAATTGACCCATAAGGAAATGGACGGGAGATAAATCAGAGACAGTATTCAGAGGAATCCTTATCCCATGAAACTAACTCTGCTTTTTTTTAAGGCGGTGTCTTCCAAATGCTTAGCTAAACCCATTCCAACATGGGATATAAATCAAATTATTTACTTTTTTCTCCTTCCTTAACAATTGTGTTCTGAGGGTTACTTATGACATTTGAATAAACCATTACTGTTAGTTCATTAATATTTAAATCGTTTTAAATTTGAAGCTAATTACTTGAAAAAAATTTCAAGCACTAGAGGACCATATACAGTAACTGTTCAGCAAATCTAATACATCTCAGGAGGGTTTAATCTAATTTAGCAGGGGTGGGGAGGGGTGAGCCACAGGGTCACCCTTCTACCAAATTATTCTGAAGCATTCTATCTGCAGTAGCAAACTTCCCTGCAAGGATATTGATCCCCTTGAAGTGGAGAAGGAATCTAATACAGAAGATAGATTTACCATAAAATCAGGGGGATACAAAGGGTAGATGGTAAGAATCTGTTTACTCTGGTGGAGGAGGATGTCTCAAATTAATTTTAGATCAATCCTACTTCAATGCTGTTGGCCCACAGCCTCATAGTGTTGTTTCTCTCAGAAGCTGTTTATTATTCAAGATACAGTGAATATACCTTCTCTCATCCCAAGGTGATCTTGAAAACCTGAAACTTCCCCATATCATTCTAGACTTCTTTCTTTCACTACCTTCCCAACAGCTACAAAGAAACAATTTGTATTTGAAGAGTTTCAGGTCAAAAATGACTTTCCCCTGCCCCAACACCATTTCTGGCTTGAGAAGAGAAATCGGAACCATCCCAAGCTGAACAAGGAATCAAAATGGAAGTTCAAATGTCTAACACCCTCTGCTGCTAAATTTATTGGTTCCTGAAAATTTAGCTTGAGAGGTGATTGGATGATCATCAACATAGTTTAGCAGCTAAAGGGGTTAAAAGCCATTGTTACTTTCAAACTAAAATGGATATGCACACCATTGTCTGAAATGTTTCCTTTTGTGTTCTCAGGGCAGATGGGCGCCGATGGTCCCTTGCCTCCCTGCCATCCTCGGGCTATGGTACCAACACTCCCAGTTCCACTGTGTCTGTATGTGCTACCTCTTTCTCTTTCACCACTGAACGTTTAAAAAAGAAGCATGCATTAAGAATCAATGCTGGATGTTCTCTGTGGTGCGGACCACAGAACTTAAGGCCTTCATTTCTAATTACATCAACAGCAACCCATATTTATGCATTGTGTACTGGAGCACCATCAAACAAAGGATATCTACTGATTTTATTTAGAGATTCAGTACAGCACAGGCCTTTCTGTCCTGACGAGCCCGCACCACCCAATTACTCTCGCGTCAGTTGTATAACCCGTGCGTCTTTGGAATGTGGGAGGAAACTGGAGCTCCTGGAGGAAAACGGCGCAGTCACGAGGAGAACGTACAAATTCCCTACAGACAGTGGCGGGAATAGAACCCGGTTCACTGGGCGCTGTAATAATGTTTTGCTAGCTGTTGCACTGCCATGCCTCCTTGGAGAGGGCACAACAGCTACTTCTGGTACTGGTACAGACAGAATCTGCTGCACCTGAACAAGAATGGGATAAGTATCCTTGTAGGGAAGCTTGTTTGTGCATCTAGGGAGGGATCTAGATAATCTAGCCAGAGGGGTGGGGCTGAGTCACATGGTCACCTTCGGCCACGTTAGTTTAAAGCCTCCGTAACTGCATGAACAAACTACTTCCCAGCAAGGATATTGATCTTCTTCCAGTGGAGAAGGAGTCCAATACAGAAGACAGGTTTACAGTACAATGAGGGGCTTGGACTGGATGGATAGTAAAAATCTATTTACCCTGGCAGGGATGTCTATAACATGAGGGCATGGAGAAAAGGAAAGAGTTTAGATGGGACAATGAGGAAAAGTATTAACTTCATGAGATGTCTCCATGTATTTCTCATGGGGATCCTTTACCTGGCTGCAGTGACTCGTTGAGTGGCTGGAAGCAGTTGAAGGGTGAGATGAGGAAAGGCTGAATTAGCCTGAAGGTAACTTACGGTTGAGCTGATGATGAGGCTGAAACAGAGTCATAGAACAGCACCGCACAGAAGCAGGCTTTTTGACCCATATAGTCCATGCTGAGCTATTATTCTGCCTAGTTCCATCGGCCTACCCCTGAGCCATAGCCCTGCATAACCCGGACATCCATGTAACTATCCAAATTTCCCTTAAGTTTTGAAATCAAATCCACATCCACCACTTCCACACTTGCAGTGAAGAAGTTCTCCCTCAGGTTTCCCTTAAGCATTTCACCTTTCACCCTTAACCCATGACACCAAGTTGTAGTCTCATCCAATCTCAATGGAAAAAGGCCTGCTTGCATCTGCCCTGCCTATACCCCTCAGTGAGTGAGGATTAGGAATCACTTATGGTGGTGGGGGAAGCCAACCTAAAGGACCCAGGTGAGAGTTGTGGGAACATTTGGGGCTTTCAGGATTGGTTAAATTCAATTACATGTCTAGTTCTAGTTCCAATGCGTAAGGACGATGAGAGTGAGCTAAAAAAGGTAGAGAGCTGATACTCCAGAATGTGGCTATGGATGTAGGACATTGGGGGCAAGTTTAAGGTAGAGAAACTGGTAGTTGTTCTCCATGGAAGAGGGAAGAGAACCGTGGGGGCTGCTGGATTACACTGGGCTAGCTTCAGGAAGCCTTTGGTGCTCCAATTGGGAGTAGGGAATTTGGGACTGAGGTACATGGAGAATTTGAGGAAGAACTCCAATAGTTTCCTCCTTCCTTCCTCTATTGGCCAGGTTAGGGAGGAGGGAGCGGCGAAGCGTGAATCCAGAAGCTCCAAAATGGAGGGTAGTGGACGATGGTTCCGGCAGCCATATTGGGCACCATCAAATGTGGGGAGAGAAGGGAGCTGATTCATACTGATTTCTGGATGCTGGGGCTCAGTTTATCCCCTCTCACTCAGACCTTCTTTCACTTTGAAACCTCGCAGTCTTCGTGCTCGTCACAGGAGAAGCTCCACCAGTTACCCTTCCAGCCCACGGTGGACGAGCTGCACTTCCTGTCCAAGCATTTTGGGAGCACAGAGAGCATCACCGACGATGATGGGGGGCGCCGCTCACCGGCTGTCCGCCCGCGCTCCCGGAGCCTCAGGTCAGCACTTCCCCAGCTGCGGCTGTGCCATTTTCCTAATGCAGAGGTCCCCAACCTTTATCGCACTGCGGACTGGTTTAATATTGACAATATTCTTGCGGACCAGCCGACCGGGGGTGGCGGGGGGGTGGTGTTCAAGTAGGGTTAAACTCACCTCAACATGTCTTTTACAGTTAGGGTTGCCAACTTTCTCACTCCCAAATAAGGGACAAAATTAGCAGTCAAATCCTGGGACACCCCAGAAAAGACTACCATGACCATGAAGCCTTGCGCGGGCACCTGTGTGCGCATGTGCGTACGTGCTGATTTTTTTTTCCACAAATCGGTTTTGGCTTAATCTTCCCGACTGTATTGTACATACATTATTTCTACTTCATATAGGCTGTGTATTTATCATATTCCTGCTTTTACTAGTTAGTGTTATTTTCAGTTTTTTGTGTTATTTGGTAAGTTATTTTTTGGGTCTGGGAATGCTCAAAAATTTTTCCCATACAAATTAATGGTAATTGCTTCTTTGCTTTACGCCATTTCGGCACGAAAGGTTTCATAGGAACGCTCTACCTTAGCGGGGGAAATACGGGACAAGGGCGGTCCCATATGGGACAAACCAATTTAGCCCAACATACGGGATGTCCCGGCAAATACGGGACAGTTGGCAACCCTATGTTCAAGTTCAACAGTGCGTGACAGGGAATGAGGAAAGGTGCAGCTAACTCGTATCGTTTCCTTGAGGCCCGGTAGCACATGCTTTGCGACCCGGTACCGGTCCGCGGCCCGGTGGTTGTGGACCGCTGTCCTAATAATCTGGTGATGTTTTTCTGGTAGGAAGTTGGCATGGCCACAAAGGGCCAATTGGCCATCAGCTGTGCTGTTACACTCTATAAATTTATCAAAGAGGCACAACTGAATCAAATACGTGAAACTTCTCTCGCTGATTTCATAGAACATGGAAAACTACGGCACACCACAGGCCCTTTGGCCCACGACGTAGCTCTGAACGTTCAATCTACTCTAAGATCAATCTAACCAGTCTCTCCTATGTAATCCTCCATTTTATGACGTCCATGTGCCTATCTAAGAGCTTCCTAAGTGCCCCTAACGTATCTGCCTCTACCATCAGTCCTGACAGGGCATGCCATGCATCCACACTCTCTGTGTAAAGGATTTACCTCTGCTATTCCCCATACTTTCATCCAATCACTTTGAAATTTTGCCCCCTTGTACGAGCAATTTCCTCCCTTGGAAAAAGTCCCTGGCAGTCCACACTATTATGCCTCTTATCATCTTGTGCTCCTCTATCAAGTCACATCTCAGCCTCCTTTGCCCCAAAGACAGAAAACCTAGATCATTCATCCTTTCTTCACAAGCCATGCTCTCTAATTCATGCTGCAACATTATCGCTAGGTTCTTGAACTCAATTCCCTGACCAATGAAACCCAACACACCATGCAACTGCTTAGCAACCCCATCAACTTGCACGGCAACTTTGAGGAATCTATGGACAATGGATCGCAAGATCCCTTTGTTCCTCTGCACTGCCAATGATCCGAAAATTAACCCTGTATTCTGCCTTCAAGTTTGACCTTTCAGAATGAATCACTTCACGCCTTTCTGGGTTGAACTGGCTGCTATTTCTCAACCTAGCACTGTATCCTGTGAGTGTCCCATTGCAACCTGCAACAGCCCTCCACACAATACATAACTCCACCTACGTCTGTGTCATCTGCAAAGGTTGGTGGAGTTCCCAGCCTGGGGTCCACGAACCCCTTGATTAATGGTATTGGTCCCTTGGCATAAAAAAGGTTGGGAAGCCCTGATGTGGAGGGCTGTTAGGATCAGTGAGGATATGAGTCGGACCAGAATCATAAAGTGGAATCTTGTATGACCACAGCGTCTTCCAACTGATTAGCTTTGAGATGTAGTTATTCATTGTGAGAAAACATGCAGCCGGTTCATGGACCCGCAAACTCCGTTAGATCCTTAAAGGTAAGCTGCCGTGGTAACGTTGGCCTTGTGCTCCTGTGATAGGGATGTCAATTTGCCTCAATAGACTAACATACTGAAGAACAGCAGGGAAAGAGGGCTAGGACCACAAGATGTAGGAACAGAATTATTATCCCTCTCAACTCCATTCTCCCATCTTCTCCTCGTAACATTTGATACCCTTGCCAATGAAGAACCTATCAACCTCCACCTTAAGTATACCCAATGACTTGGCCTCCACAGAGAACTGTGACAATGAATTCCACGTTTCACTGTGCTCTGGCTAAAGAAGTTCCTCATAGTCATAGTCATACTTTATTGATCCCGGGGGAAATTGGTTTTCATTACAGTTGCACCATAAATAATTAAATAGTAATAAAACCATAAATAGTTAAATAGTAATATGTAAATTATGCCAGGAAATAAGTCCAGGACCAACCTATTGGCTCAGGGTGTCTGTCCCTCCAAGGGAGGAGTTGTAAAGTTTGATGGCCACAGGCAGGAATGACTTCCTATGACGCTCTGTGCTGCATCTCGGTGTAATGAGTCTCTGGCTGAATGTACTCCTGTGCCCAGCCAGTACATTATGTAGTGGATGGGAGACATTGTCCAAGATGGCATGCAACTTGGACAGCATCCTCTTTTCAGACACCACCGTCAGAGAGTCCAGTTCCATCCCCACAACATTACTGGCCTTCCGAATGAGTTTGTTGATTCTGTTGGTGTCTGCTACCCTCAGCCTGCTGCCCTAGCACACAACAGCAAACATGATCGCTCTGGCCACCACAGACTCGTAGAACATCCTCAGCATCGTCCGGCAGGTGTTAAAGGACCTCAGTCTCCACAGGAAATAGAGACGGCTCTGACCCTTCTTGTAGACAGCCTCAGTGTTCTTAGACCAGTCCAGTTTATTGTCAATTCGTATCCTCAGGTATTTGTAATCCTCCACCATGTCCATACTGACCCCCTGGATGGATACAGGGGTCACCGGTACCTTAGCTCCTTATCTCTGTTCTAATGGCATGTTCAAAGGGCATGGATTGTGAAGGAGTGACGCATGTTCTTGTAACTCTTTATACCACATCAGGATGGGGAGATGTTCTCCATGGGCTGTTGATGTAAATAATTTGTGGCTTCTGATCTGTTACAGCCCCGGGCGCTCTCCTTCCTGCTACGACAATGAAATAGTGATGATGAACCATGTCTACAAGGAAAGATTTCCGAAGGTAGGGAGCAGAAGTGAATTGGTCCAGGGTTCATTTAGTCCAGACTGTGAATGACATACTGGCTTCAGGTGTTGTGGCTGTAACAAGCTGGCACTGAGAGTGAGGGAGTGACGCAAAAAGTGAGTAATCATCTCCGACTTTGATCTGGAGCCTGAAGTGGTTTGTTGCTGTGTGCAACATTGGACTGCCATCTAGCTTAGAACTCTCTGTTTTCCGCTCAGTATCAGTACTCCTGTGGTCTGAATACCATTACAAAAAACAGCCTCCCTGCCATGGACTCTCTGCCTCAGTAAAGCAGCCAGTGTAAGTAAAGACTCCACCTACCACAACATTCTGTCTTTGCCCCTCTCCCATTAGTCAGAAAACACAAAAGCCGAAAGCACGTACCACCAGGCTCAGAGATAGCTTCTATCCCACTGTTATTATGCACTTGAATGGACCCTCTTGCAGCAAAAAATGGACTCTTGACCTCAGAATCTACCCTGTTGTGATCTTACACTTTATTGTTTCCCTGCACTTCACCTTCTCTATAGCTGTTCTGCATACTGTTACTGTTTTCCATTCTACCACCTCAATGCATATTGTCCATACATATTGCATCTATATAAACAGTATGCAAGACAAGCTTTTCACTATCATTTGGTACCTGTGACAATAATAAACCAATACAGATACCATCGAAGGTGTGCAGCACTTAGTTTGCCCACCCATTCCGCCCTGACCTTGGCGCACCCATTTACACAACTACTACTTAATTCTTACCATATTCCCATCAGCTCCTCCTTAATCCTTCCACTCATTTACACACAAGGGGCAGTTTACAGAAGCCAAATAAATAACTTACCAACCAGCACATTTTTGGGACATGGTGTGAACCAATTACCCGGGGAAACACACACACACTCTCAGGTACAACATGTAAACTCCACATACAACCAGCAAAAACTGCTATTTGTGTTGTTTCATTACTGTCAGTGGAAAAACTTCTGTTCGGGTGCCACTCGGGCAGATCATGCCACACAGAAGTACGTTAAGGGAGTAAAACAAAACAGAAAGCACAATATAGTATGTTGAAGATGTGAATTGATAATAAATTTACTTCAGTATTATAGCCTACTGTCTCTCCATATTTACATCTGCCTACAGTGAATATGAGGTTTAAGCAGAGAAGTGACTTGGGTTGGCCACAGTCTAGTGTCTATGGGCATAATTTACATATTACTATTTAACTATTTATGGTTCTATTACTATTTATTATTTAGGGTGCAACTGTAGCAAAAACCAATTTCCCCCAGGATCAATAAAGTATGACTATGACTATGACTATGGAAAAGGGGAAAGTGTTTGTACTGAAGGGCCCAGTGTTTTGCACAGAATGGCCAAAGAGACAACAGAAACTTTTCTCACTGTTTGGAATGTCTGAGACCAAGAGGATACCAGAAATAAAGTTAGGAGAAATTTTTTACACTCAAAGGTGTTAGCATTAAATTCTTTTCTGCAAATGTCACATTGCTGAGCCAGTTCATTTTAAGTCAGAGATTGAAAGATTTTGCAAGGGATTGTGAAGAATGCTAGTTTGTGGGCTTAGTTCACAGGTCAGGTACAATTTTATTGACTGATAGAATATACTGGAAGGGCTGAGTGGACTTTACTCACCTTAACTCTTCCAAAGCCTCAATGGATGGAAAGTTTACACTGTTTGGAAAGATTTCTTATTGCCTGTAGGAAATTGGCGACTTTGTATGTAACAGGTGAAATTTGTTCTTGGAGCCTCAATTAAGTTTTTCTTTAAGTGGATGTCAATCTTGTGCTGTCATTGCTTCTGTAGGCCACCGCACAGATGGAGGAGAGGCTGCAGGAGTTCTTCACGGTCAACGCGCCGGAGAACGTGCTGCCACTGGCTGATGGGGTCCTCAGCTTCATCCACCACCAGATCATCGAGATGTCCAGAGACTGCCTGGATAAGTCGCAAGAGGGCCTCATCACCTCTCGCTACTTCTATGAGCTGCAGGAGAACTTGGAGAAGCTGCTTCAAGACGTGAGTCAATTTGTCTGTCGCCACGCACCCAAGAACCTGCAACCCATCCTCTCCCACTAGCACAAGGGCTGTCGATTGCCCTTCAGGCCAATCAAGATGCTTGGAAATATTTGCATCCTAGTGGAATGTCTCTATATTCAACAAAATGTTTTAAACTTTTTTTCTAAAAAATCCTTTAAATCTGTAGAGGTATCTGAAACTTAAAAATGGGCATGACCCAGACAATGTGGTAAATTGGATCAGCAAGTTTGCTGATGACACTAAGATTAGAGGCGTTATGGACAGCGTGGAAGGCTTTTAAAGTTTGCAGAGGGATCTGGACCAACTGGAAAAATGAGCCAGAAAATGGCAGATGGAATTTAATGCAGACAAGTGTGAGGTGTTGCATTTTGGAAGGACAAATCAAGGTAGGACACACACAGTAAATGGTAGGGCACTGAGGAGTGCGGAGGAACAGAGGGATTTGGGAGTTCAGATACATAATTCCCTGAAAGTGGCGTCAAAGGTAGACAGGGTTATAAAGAACGCTTTTGGCATCCTGGCATTCATAAATCAAAGTATTGAGTATAGGAGTTGGGATGTTATGGTGAGGTTGTATAAGACATTGGTGAGGCCAAATTTGGAGTATTGTGTGCAGGTCTGGTCACCTAACTATAGGAAGGATATCAGTAAGATTGAAAGTGTGCAGAGAAGATTTACTAGGATGATGCCGGATCTTCAGGAGTTGAGTTACAGGGAAAGATTGAATAGGTTAGGACTTTATTCCTTGGAGCGTAGAAGAATGAGGGGGGATTTGATAGAGGTTTACAAAATTATGAGGGGTCTAGTCAGAGTAAATGTGGGTAGGCTCTTTCCACTTAGATTAGGAGAGATAAATACGAGAGGACATGGCTTTAGGGTGAAAGGGGAAAGATTTAGGGGGAACTTCCTCACTCAGAGTGGTGGGAGTGTGGAACGAGCTGCCATCTGATGTGGTAAATGCGGGCTCACTCTTAAGTTTTAAAAATAAATTGGATAGATACATGGATGGGAGCAGTCTGGAGGGTTATGGACTGGGTGCAGGACAATGGGACTAGTGGAATAATGTTTCGGCACAGACTAGAAGGGCCGAATGGCCTGTTTTCTGTGCTGTAGTGTTCTATGGTTCTAACTAAGAAAGGTTGGAATAAAGCTAAGCAAGCATTTCAACTAAGGCACGTCACAGGCTTAAAGTTAAACCTGATTGGTTAAAACATCTCCTCACATATACATGATATAAATCATTAAATATAAGAGCAGAATGAGGCCATTCAGTCCATTGAGTCTGTTCTGCCTTCAATCATAGCTGATTTTTTTTCAGTCTCATTTTGCCCCTTGTAAGCTATATTCGACAGATTCACTACCCTCTGGTTGAACTGATTCTTCCCCATCTCAGTTCTAAAGGGAAGTCCCTTTATTCCGAGGCTGTGCCCTCATATCCTGAGCTCTCCTACTCATGGATGCATCCTCTCCACGTCTACTCTATCTGGGCCTTTCAGTTTCTGGAAATTTTCAATGAGAACCCCCCTCATCCTTCTGAATTTCATCGAGTACAGTCCCACAGATGTCAAATACTCCTCATAGATTAAGTTTTTGATACCCAGGATCATCTTTGTGAACTTCCTCTGGACCCTATCTGGGGCCAGCATGTCCTTCCTGAAATATGGGGGCTAAAATTGCTCACAACTTATAGAAACATACTAACATAGAAAATAGGCGCAGGAGTAGGCCATTCGGCCCTTTGAGCCTGCACTGCCATTCAGTATGATCATGGCTGATCATCCAACTCAGAACCCTGTACCAGCCTTCCCTCCATACCCCCTGATCCCTTTAGCCACAAGGGCCATATCTAACTCCCTCTTAAGTATAGCCAATGAACTGGCCTCAACTGTTTCCTGTGGCAGAGAATTCCACAGATTCACCACTCTCTGTGTGAAGAAGTTTTTCCTCATCTCGGTCCTAAAAGGCTTCCCCTTTATCCTCAAACTGTGACCCCTCGTTCTGGACTTCCCCAACATCGGGAACAATCTTCCTGCATCTGGCCTGTCCAATCCCTTTAGAATTTTATACGTTTCAATAAGATCCCTCTCAATCTTCTAAATTCCAATGAGTATAAGCCTAGTCGATCCAGTCTTTCATTGTATGAAAGTCCTGCCATCCCGGGAATCAATCTGGTGAACCTTCTTTGTAATCCCTCTATGGCAAGAATGTCTTTCCTCAGATTAGGGGACCAAAACTGCACACAATACTCCAGGTGTGGTCTCACCAAGGCCTTGTACAACTGCAGTAGTACCTCCCTGCTCCTGTACTCGAATCCTCTTGCTATGAATGCCAGCATACCATTCGCCTTTTTCACCGCCTGCTGTACCTGCATGCCCACTTTCAATAACTGGTGTACAATGACACCCAGGTCTCATTGCACCTCCCCTTTTCCTAATCGGCCACCATACAACTTGATCTATGCAGCTAACCCTGCTGTAACATGATTGTTATATTCTGTAGAGACCTCACGTTGTAGAAAGTTGAATTATAATAGAACAACTTGCAATTGTCTTCAAAGCACAGGGTTAAATAGCTGTTTCCATTCTCGATCTTGCCGTAACCTTGTAAAGCATAGTGTTCCCTAACCTATCAATCACACTATAATGAATCCACATTACGGAAACAATTTTTACCTTTACCCTCGCACATTTCCAGACGGCCTTTGACAGGTTGCCACGTGAAAACTTGCTGCACAAGTTCAAGATTATTGTTGTCACAGGATAAAGATGTCATGAAAATGAGCTTTTTGCAGCAGCAGCAGAGATCAGAGCTCACAGTACTGAGGGGAGTGTGATTACAGAGTCCCTCTCCCATCAGGGAAGAGGCTACATAACATCCATGCCTGGACCACCAGACTCAAAAACAGTTTATTCCCCCAAACTCCCCCACCCATTAACCCACCTCACCACCACTATGTCATTGCTGTCAGACTCACCTTATGTACAAGTACTCCTGCACCCAGTGTCACTTTATGTACATACAATCAGACTCTGTATATAAGTTTAAGGTTGTTATAGCCGGGCATGGTAATGGGGACAGGCTCCCACTACCTATTAAATGCTCCCAATGGCGTGCGCTTCAAATTGCCTCTGACAGTTAACTAAGTCCAGCTCCTGGCCTTCACGTGTGGTTTAGCTACTAAGCCCAGCGGAACCGTTTCAATTGACAGGAGAAGGGGCAAAGGCGGATTACTGGCGCCTTAAAACCAGTCGCTTCTGGCAGATGGGGCTTGTCAGCTGCGGTTGGCGGCTCATCTAGGAGAAGGAAAACTCTGATCTCAAACCTCCACTGCCTTGCAGCTTTACCCACTCATGGGGAAGGCTTCAGGAGTAAACCCCAAGGGAAAATCCGGAGATGGAGTCCCTAAGGCTACGTTGAGTTCAATGCTGACTGGCATCTCCTGTGATGCTGACTGGCATCTCCTGTGATGCTGCTGGTACCAAGCTGTATCAGTCTCTGCTGTTCCTTTGGGTTCATTAGTTGTATGGCGAGGGTAAGCTTGCTACATGGACAACAGCTTGCTCTCCATATCACACTGCCCAGGCTTGCGTATCTAGACAGCTAGGATGCAATATTCATGGTCAATTCTGATTGATAGAGGCCCTCACATAAACCAACCATATGTATTTATATTTTTGTATTTTTTAAGGTGCATAGATCTAGAGTAACAATCGTTTCATTGTAATACTAATGAATGGCAATGAACAATCTTGTATCTTGAACCTTGAGGGGTAGTTATCACATATTAGACCGAGTCAGGACAAATGGGTCTTCTGCAGGTTGGGTAGTTGTACTGGAATGCCCCAAAGATCACTTCTTGTACCACTGCTATTTACATAAATGAATTAAAGATAAAGATTAGTTTTATCTGTCACACGCACATTGAAACATCGTCTTCGCCAACAACCAACACAGTCCGGGGATGTGCTGGGGCTGCCTGTAAGTTTTGCTACGTTTCCAGAGCCAACGTTGCATGCCCACAATTCACTAACCCTAAGCATATGTTTTTTGGAACATGGGAGGAAACCAAAGCACTCAGAGGAAATCCACATGTCTGTGGGGAGAATGGGGCAGAGTGTGAGGGATCCATGCCTATCTATGTGATCCCGCAAATCTACAAGAGATATGGAGATAAAGAGATGGGAACATGGGAAAAGGATGAGGGAAAGTTTGAGACATGTACTTCCTTTAAGAGGAATCAAAAGGCTGATTATTATCTAAACGGGGGGGGGAGACATTGCAAAAATGTGATGTACGTGTGAAAAGTAGGTAGGCAGGCAAATGTAGCAAGCAGTTCGGAACACAAATGACATACTCTATAGCCTTTTCGTGCTATGGAGTTGGAGTTTAGAAATGGGGACATCTTATTGCATTTGTACAGGGTGTTGGTGAGAACGTAGCTGGGTACTGTGCTGTTCTTTCTTCCTTATCTCAGAAGAGATATACTGGAAATCGAGGCGGTAGGGAAGGGATTCCCTGGGATAATTTCTGGAATGAGATGGTTACCCCATCAGGAATGGCTTAAAGAAGTTAGATCTATTCTCTCCAGAATTCAGAAAAATAAATGGTGATCCACTGAAATGTTGAGTCCCTAAATGGGTGTGCAAGATGGATGTTGAGATGTTTCTGCCGGTGGAAGAGTCTCAAATGAGAGACTGAGAAGTGCAGGGATTTCTCACAGAGTGTGGTGAATGTCTGGACATCACTATCCCAAATAGTTGTGGAGGCTGGATCATTGCAGATATTTTATGAGGAGATGGATAATTTTTTTGAGAGATAAGGGTATTGAGAGCTGTGGTGATCTGGTATAGAAGAGGAGATGAGGCCTGGGACAGATCTATCATGATCACATTGAATGCCGGACAGGCTTGAGAGGTCAGGTGGCTTACTATTTTCATTGTACAATAGATATATATTTATATATACCCAGACACATACATATCTACACACACCCTTCTGAGGTAATCGCTCGAGATCACGAATACTTCCAATACGGTTTTGTAGTTCTGCTGTTCATGTACACAAGTCCCTACAGATTTATTTATCAAATGTGCATAATTAACATAGCGTGAACTGCATCATTTGCATTACAACCGACACAGCTAAGGATGCACTGGGGGCAGCCCGCAAGAGTCGCCACATATTCCAGGTACCAGCGTAGCACCCGTTCAATGCTCAGCAGAACAACACAGAGCACAACAAGCAACAAAGCATCAACAGCAAAGCAAGCCCTCCCCCTCCCTCCCATCCACCCACACACATGGACACACCTCCAAATCCAGTACAGGCCTCTGTGTCTCCATTCTCCAGTGGAGTATGACCACATTGACTTATGTATACCAGGTTTGTGCACATTCAATTAGACAGGCCCCACTCTTGCACAGGTACCTTGTCAATCATACAAACTCTTACTATTTCCCTCTCTCTACCTGCCACAAGCTTACTCTCCACCATTTAATGCAATTATGTCTGATCTGATTGATACTTCAGCTCCATAGTCTTGATTACTTGTGGTAACCTTTCAACTCTTTGCTTTTCTATCTACCTCTACCTTAATAACTTTTCAGAGAACCTGCTTCCACTATAAATCGAAGGAGGGTTCAAAAGACTCGTGACCCTCTGGAAGATATCAAGCTGTCCACCCTTAAGTAGGCCAACTTTCATCTCTAGACAGTGACACGGACAAAATGCTGGAGGAACACAGCAGTTCAGTCTGCATCTATAGAAATCAATAAACAGTCAACATTTCGGGCATCTATAGAAAGGAATAAACAGTCAAAGCTTTGGGCCAAGATCCTTCATCAGCACTCTGATGAGGGTTCTTGGTCAGAAATGTTGACTGTTTTTTCCTCTCAATGGATTCTGCCTGACCTGCTGAGTTCCTCCAGCATTTTCTGTCTTGCACTGGATTTCCAGCATCTGCAGAATCTCTTGTGTTTACTCTAAACATTGACTCTTGGTTCTAAACTAACCCATAAGAGGAAACATTCTTTCCATATCCACCTGGTTCAGACACCTTAAGGTTGTATATGGTTGGATACAATCCATCCTAAACTCTTAATAGCTATACTGTACAAGCCTAGGCCATTCAACCAAAGGCAATCTACCCATTCCAGGTAAACTTTCTTGGAACTGACTCGTATAAAATGACATCTTTCCTTTAGTATGGCAAGCTGTGTCGTACAAAGTATGCTCAAGGTACTCTCGATGTAGTCTCATCAGTGCTCTATGTAATTGACACAACATCCCTGCTACTTTTGCGTTTAATTTCCCAGCAATAAAACAATAATACTTCGCTTATTTTCCAGGCTCCTTCTTAGTCGGCATACTAGCCCTTTGCGAATCACGCACCAGGTTACGAGATCACCCTGATCCCAGAATTCTGTAATGTCTCACCATTTAGGCCTAGTGCTTCTCCTTCAATATCATGCTAAGTGGACAGCTTCATATTTTCAATGTTCATTTATTATCAAAGTATACAACTCTGAAATTCTTCTTCTCCTGGTATCCATCAAACTAAGAAAGAAAAGAGAAACAGCATGATCATCAACCCATAAATTCCCCCTCCCCATACAAAAAAAAAGTACAAACAACAGAATAGGCACATCAACCCCCAAATCCCTCCTCCTGCACAAAATGAACAAAATAGAACAGGCACATCGACACACCGCCCCCAAATCCCCTCCCCCGCACAAGAAAACGTGAAAGATCGGGTGAGAAACAGAGAACGAAAAAACTATAAGACTGAAAAAAGTCTGGAGTCCAAGTCCACATCCGAAACACAGAAAACCTGGGCAACATTCTCTGGGTACAGCGGCAGGCTCTCCCCTCTCTGCTGACATAGCAGAGCAATCTTCAGAGATCAAAAGGCAGGCAGCCGGTAATCACCTTTCTGCATTTACCTGGAGGTTTCAATCTTCCAAGTCACTTTAGTCAGCGAAATGGAGCCAAACATCAGCTCGCGCCCCGTCCCGCAGCCTGCCCCCATTGGGTTCGCGCACTCTGCTTCTGTCTCCCAGAATCCTCTCGGAGACTGCAGAGTAATGAAGCACTCAAACAATCTCTGAACTTCCACATTTGCCTCAGTGTTTCAATCTCCTTCGTTGGTTTAATCGGTGAATAATGGAAGCTTTAATCAGTGGAATGGAGTTAAGCATAGGCTCATGCCCCATTGCTGCTCTATGGCCTGCCCACCTTGAGGCTCGTGAATCCTCTTGGAAACTGCAGAGCGCAGGAACATCCAAACAACCTCCAAACAGCAAATCACGGGCTCCAACGGTTCCAGAATCACACCCAAGATGAAAAACAAACGTAAAAGACATAAAAGAAGTGAAATATATGGTCTATCCAGAAGACATTAACCAAAGGAGCATTGACCACAGGAGCCATTTTGACTGGAAGTTTATTTTCCCATAATATACTCCAATTGCCAGATCGTTTCTTTATCTCTTCTTCATTCTTGATTGTTGCTCTATCTGCAAATTTAGCAAATGCACTTTGGTGCCGTCCATTCAAGTTATTTATATAAATTATATTTTAAAAATCCAGTTCAGATCCCTGTGGGAGCAAACAACAAGACACACATTTACATCTACTCCCCAATTCCTATAAACCAGAAAATCTTCTCATGATAATATATGACCAACTACATTGTGAGTCTCTGGTTTCCATATGAACTTTTGATGTGGCACCTTATCAAATGCCTGGAAGTCCGTGTATTCACTGGTCCCTTGTTATCCCCAGTAACACTTCCTTACCTTAGTCAGACACAACCTCACTTTCACAAAGGTAACACAGGAGACAGGAGACTGCAGATTCCAGAATATGGAGAAACAGACAACATGCTGGAAGAACTCAACTGGTTAAGCAGCATCTTTGGAGGGCAATGGGTAGTTGACTTTTCGAGTCATGACCTGAAACATCAACGTTCCATTCACCTCTACAGGTCCTACCTGACCTGCTGAGTTCCTCCAACATTTTATGTGCTGGTTCATTTATACTAAACACAAGGGATTCTGCAGAAGCTGGAAATCCAGAGTAACACATACAAAATGCTGGAGGAACTCAGCAAGTCAGGCAGCATCCATGAAAAGGAATGAATAGTCGACAAGTTGGGCTGAGACCGTTCATCAGGACTATTTGCTTGAATTCTAAGTGCCCTGCTAAACCTGCTCTAATAATAACCACTAACATTTTCACAAATGGAAACCAATGGCCGTGCAAGTTGATAGGCTGGTTAAGAAGGCATATTGTATGTTGGCCTTCATTAGTTCAAAAGTAGCGAATTGATGTTGCTTCTCTATTAAACTTTGGTTAGACCATGCTTATCGTGTTCAGTTCTGGTCCCTCCATTTTAGGAAGGTTGTGGAAGCTATAGAAAGGTTGCAGAGGAGATTTGCCAGGATACTGCCTGGATTAGAAAACAAGTCTTACGAGGATAAGTTGAGCGAGCTTGGTTTTGTCTCTTTGGACCGAAGGAGAATGAGGGGCGACTTGATAGAGGTTTGTATAAGATGATAAGAGGCATAGATGGAGGGGACAGCAAGATGCTTTTTCCCCAGGCAGGAATGGCTAATATGAGAGTGCATAGTTTGAAGGTGATTGGAAGAAAATTGAAGGTGATGTCAGATCTAGGATTTTTACAGAGTGCTGGCTGTGTTGCACGCCCAGCCATGGGTGAAAGTAGAGGTAGATACATCAGAGAGACTTGGATGGCCATATGAATGAAAGAGATGGAGGGCCATGAGGGATGGAAGGGGTAGATTAATATTGGAGTGGTTTAAAAGGTCAGCACGACATCATGCAATTAAGGGCCTGCACTGTTGTATGCTTTATGATCTAATTGGCATGTTTTTTCCCTGAATTCTGTCTCCTTTTTGAATAATTGAGTTACACATCCTATCTTATACAATAGAAATATATAAAATCAAGAGGAGCATAGATCCATTACGGCATCCTTTCTCATTCCGGAGAATTTTGAAATATTAAATCCAGCATGTTAGCTGTCTCAGTGCCACAAATTTTAAGAGACATAGGAGACCGCAGGACTCTGGGAGGAAGTGAGTCATAACAAGCCACTAAATCAAGGGAGAAATAGTAATAGGCAGTAAATGGTGACTTTGGCAGTGGATCCTGCAAAAGATTTTTTTTTAATGTTTAATGATGAACTTCAATAAAAAAATAAATTACAAAAAAACAAGCTCCATATCCAGAAAAAAAGCCATCAGGTTTCATTCTAATTACATCTTTATTTCATGTGCAGTCTCATTCAAACACATTTGTGGCATTAAAAAAAAAGCCCCATTGTCTGTTCTAGCTTTGTTGGAGTTTTGAGGGAACTATTTCATTAGGGGTATTGCTGAGTAAATGGTCTTGTTACTGAATTGTAAATCTACAGACTTAAGCTGCTGAGCCAGTGTCAGGAGTTTGAATTCCACCATGTTAACAGGGGAAGTTAAGTTCAGTTAATTAGAGAAAACTGAAATAGAAAAGCTATTGTCTGTGGTAGTTACCATAGAGTTACCACCTAATGCCTTTTCCCAGTCTAACCTACAGTGTGACTACAGACCTACAGCAATATGGGAGATGCTTCAATACCATCTCAAGCAGGAACCTGCTTAGCCTGCGATCAAAAAGTTACAGAGCAACATGTCATGGAAACGGCCCATTCATCCAACTCATTCATGCTGACCGAGATAACCATCTAAGCTAGTCCCATTTGCTTGCTTTTGGCCGTATCCCTCTAATCACTCCCTAACCATGCGCCTGTCCAAGTATCTTTTAAATGTTGCTACTGTAGCTGCCTGAACCCCTTCCTCAGGCAGCTCGTTCTATATACTGACCACCCTCGGTGTGAAAAAGTTTCCACTCAGGTCCCCTTTTTAAATCATTGCCTTCTCATCTTACACCTCTTCCCATTAGTTTTTGATTCCTTTTCCCTGGGGAAAAAGACTGTGTGCCCTCACCCCGATCTACTGCCCCCATGATTTTATACATTTCTATTAAGTCACCCCTTACTCTCCGATGCTCCAATGAATAACTTCCCTACCCAACCACGCTGTATAACTCAGGGCTTCAAGTGCAAGCAACATCCGCACGTGCCTCCCTGCCATCGAAAGTATCTGCTTCCACTGCCTCAAAAAGACAGCTTTATTATCGATGACCTCCGCCTTCTTCTCCATGCATCTCCTTACAGCTGCCGATGGGCAGGGGGTACAGAAATATGAAGTCCTGCATCACAGCTGCTTCCTTTAAACTATTCCATTCACACACCCTCGGTTATGTTGGCTGTTTACACAAGTAATACATTTCACTGTATGTTGATGTACAGGTGATAAATACATTTGAATCTTGAACCTGCAAAATCCCAATCATTAACTCAGTATAGCAACACAGTGACATCTTTGCACTACAATGAACTGTTTGTTTTTGATATTTGTGTTCTTTCTTCGATAATTTATGTTTATTTTCTGTTCTTGTGACTCCGGCGCCATGTGCCTGTTGATGCTAGGCAGTAGGTTTTTCATAGCACCTGTCCATAGATGTTCTCAATAAACTCGACTTGACAAATCTTTGCACTCTTTCTGATTTGATGATGTCTTTCCTATATACGGAGTAACTAAAACTGTACGCCAACTGCAGCCTCACGAGAATCATTTACAACTAGCAAGGGTAATTAATGCTGATGTTGCTAATGGAACCTGTGAAAGGATTACAAATGATAGATCCATGTGCCACAATAACCTTTAAGGTCTTACTTCGCCACCAACCATTCCTTCTACCCCTCCCCACTCTTTTCTGCTATTTCTCATGGGAAAAGATAAACATTTAAAAAAAGAACAAGAAAGGAAGTTTTTATTTTTGGGGTCTTCCTGGAGCAAAGCAGTTAGTATAACACTATTTCAGCGGCAGCATTGCCCTCTGCTCTCTGCGAGGAGTTTGTATGTTCTCTCCGTGACAACGTTTCCCCCGGGTGTTCCGATTTCCCCCCACTTTCCAAAAACATAAGGGTAGTAGATTAAATGGTTACATGGGTGTATTTGAACAGCATGGGCTCATGGGTTGGGAGGGCCTGTTACTGTCCTCTCTTTAAATAAAATAAATAAGAAGCAAACTAGAAATGTTATTCTTCCTATAACTTGGCTGTCTGCAGAACTGATTGGGGTGTACACACAGTGGCCACTTTAGAGACTTGTGTGTGAACATTTCAGGAGATCATCAGTTTCTGAAATAATCAAACCACCCCATCTGACACCAACAATCATTCCATGGTCACAGTCACTTAGATCATATTTCTTCCCCATTCTGATGTTTGGTCTGAACAGCAAATGAACCTCTTGACTATGACTGCCTACTTTTATGATTTGAATTGCTGCCACATGATTGGTTGATTAGATATTTGTATTAACAAGCAGGCGTACAGGTGTAGCTGATAAAGCGGCCACTAAGTGTAATTTCCTGACTATATTGGTGCCAAGGAAGTGAATTAACACCAGTCACTACCTACCCTTGGTGATCTTCACCCTTCATGCGTGCCTCTTCGACTCCCTCAGCACTACAGTGATTAGTGTGTTGTGGGACAGCTCTCTAATGACCAGTGTATCTAACCCCCCCCCCACCCCCGCAGGCTCATGAGCGGTCAGAGAGTACGGAAGTTGCCTTTGTGACACAACTGGTGAAGAAACTGCTGATCATCATCGCCCGGCCCGCACGTTTGCTGGAGTGCCTGGTGAGTGTGCTTTGTATTATGAAATTCCAGCTGGGATCATATTAACAGGAGATTCTGCATCCAGAAATCCAGAGTAACACACAGAGAAAGCTCTCCGAACTCAGCTGGTCAGGCAGCATCTATGGTGAGGAATAAAACGTCTACATTACAGGCTGAGACCCTTCATCAGGAAGGAGTGTGCTATTGCTGCCTGGTGACTCCAGCGTGATCACTAAAATGGAGTCTTGCCAAGCAGCTCGTGGGTGGACTGATGCAAGTCATATTGCTAGCAGATTTACTACCCATAAACATTAATTAGTAGTCTTGCTAAGCCTGTCCAACTTGTTATAACACCAACGTACAGTGTCATAGAAGCTCATAGAAGGAGGCTGTTCAGCCCATTGTGTCCATGGAACCAACGTAGAGGTTTTTGGGTTTATCACACTCACTGCGAGTAACAGGCCTTCAGTGTTCTCACAGGAGCTTTTTAAAAGTGTTGAGATTGTCTGTATGCACCACTCTTTCAGGCAGTGAGCTCCGAATCGGAATCAGGTTTATTATCACAGATATATTTTGTGAAATTTGTTCTTTTGTGGCAGAAGTACAGTTCAATATACTAAAAAATACTATGTGTTACTATAAGAAATATTTAAAAAGTGCAAGGAGAGAGCATAATAGTGAGGCAGTATTCATGGGTTCGTGGACCATTCAGAAATCTGATGGCTGAGTGAAAGAAGCTGTTCCTAACTCCATCGCAGTCAGTGTCAACCCACCCACAGTCAAATCCATCCCAACTCCAGCACAGACAATGCCAACCCAATCCAAGCTGACCACAGCCAACTCAAGTCCAACATGGCCAATGCCAACAGGATTCAACCATGACCACTGACTAATGCAGCCCCACCAGAGGCAATACAACCCCAATACAAACTCAACCTCATTTAGATTTTGTGATCCCTGGATATGATAGTTTGAGAGCTGACAGAATGGGTAAATCTGGTGGAGGGTGTGCAACTTTCATAAAAACAGGACTCCAGTTTGGAAGACTTGATTTTAAATCTAACCTTGACATTGTGGCTGTGGAAGTTTGGAGCTCTCGTGGTCAAATAACTTTGATTAACTTTTATAATCCAGGTAATATGATGTTATCAGATTTGGATGAAATTATGAATAAGGTAAGATCCCCAGCAATCTGGGTTGGAGATTTCAATGCCCATAATCCTGTATGGGGTAGTGAAAGTAAAGATAGTAATGGAGTTTATAGATAAATACAACATGGTACTGCTAAATGACGGAAGGCCTACAAGATTTAATATTGTAAAGAATACTTGTAGTCAATTAGACTTATATATCACTTCCTCAAACTTAGCTAGGGTTGGGGAATGGGATGTTATGGACAGATATACACTAGGAAGTGATCACTATCCTATATTATGTAGATTTGGTAGAAATTTGATAGCAGAAGTTGAGGAGAGGTCTGCTAGGTATAATTTTTCTTTGGCCCATTGGGATGAGTACCGGGAGAAAGCTGTGGATATAATAGAAGAGATTAATAGCGAGGGCTCCATAGACGATTGGAATGAATCCCTCTGTTCTATAATTCATAAAGTTGCTCAGTTGACTATTCCGCTACGGAATGTTCCTAAGGCTCGAGCATTAGTTCCGTGGTGGAATAAAAATTGTGATATAGCGGTAAGAAACAGAAATAGAGCTTGCAGGAAGTTAAGAAAGTACCCCGTGTTTGATAATGTTATGGAGTATAAAAAGGAAAGAACAGTAGCAAGGAGAGTAATTAAAAATGCAAAGAGGGATAGTTGGAGAAGATTTTGTGGAACCCTGAGCCCTGAGACACCTATAAAGCAGCTATGGATGATCATTCACAGAATGTCAGTGATATATAGGAAACCATCTATCCCAGCTTTGCTGGAAGGAGATATTGAAGCTGTAACCAATAAGGAAAAGGCTGATATGTTTGTAGAGGTGTTCCAAGCGTTACACAGTTCTGGAGAGTTAGGTGATTTGAGAAAGGAAGTTACGTTGAAGGAAAGTTGGAAATTGGTCAGGAATTTGGATGGTAATAGCTCCATAAAATTGTTTTTCTCCCTTCAGGAATTGCCGGTAGCTGTCCAATCAGGTTCAAACACTTCTCCTGGTAGGGATGGACTGTGTTATGAATTGCTTAAGCATTTAAATGACTCTGTATTAATAGAAATTCTAGCATTGTTTAATTCAGTGTGGAAAGAAGGAAAATTACCAGTAGAACGGAAGCATGCGGTGGTAGTTCCAGTTTTAAAGCCAGGTAAGTCCTAGTTCGTATCGGCCTATAGCTTTAACGTCAGTGCTTTGTAAAACTATGGAACAAATGGTCACCAACAGACTTGTTTATTTTTTGGAAAATAAGGGATGTTTTTCTGCCTATCAAAATGGTTTTAGATCTGGAAGATCAACAATGGAATCTGTTGCCCTTTTAGATTTTGATACTAAAAAAGCGTTTCAAAATAGAGAAGTAATGGTATGTGTATTTCTAGGTATTGAAAGAGCATATGACTCACTATGGAAGGATGGCTTATTAATTAAACTCTATGATGCGGGAATTAGAGGAAGAATGTTTAATTGGATCAAAGATTTCCTTAAGGAAAGGACAATTCAAGTAAGGATAGGTGGAACAAGCTCCAAGCCAGTTAAACTAGGTAATGGTACCCCTCAGGGAAGTGTCATTAGTCCAGTTCTTTTTACTGTCATGATAAATGATATCATTGATCAGGTATTGGATTTGGCAAATCATTGTTTGCAGACGATGGTGCAATCTGGAATAGAGGAAGAAACATCACGTATATATTAAGGCAGGTACAAAAGACTTAAAGATCACTTGAAAACTGGGCTAATAAATGGAGTTTCAGGATTTCTGCTTATAAGTCCAAATATATGATTTCTGGCTTTAGAAGAAAGATTCCTGATTGTGAATTGTGTCTATATGATTCTCCACTAGAAAAAGTCAAGGTATTCAAGTTTTTAGCTGTCTGGTTTGATGAAAGACTTACATGGAGGGTTCATATAAATAAAACAATTGGAAAGTGTGAGAAAGTTTTAAATGTTATGAGAAGTATTGCTGGATGCGACTGGGGAGCAGGGGGGGAAACTATGTACTTAATATATCTAGCTATGATTAGATCAGTTATAGATTATGGTTGTATTGTTTATGGTTCCGCTGCTACGGCAGTGCTTGGAAAACTAGACACTGTGCAGTCCAAAGCACTTAGACTCTGTTGTGGAGCTTTTAGAACAACATCAGTCCCAGCGTTATGTGTGGAGATGGGAGAAGTGCCTCTACATTTAAGACGAATTCAGTTGGGCCTGCAGTATTGGGTAAAACTAAATGGATTCAATCACAGCTGTTCACCAAGTGTCGTTTGCAGAGGAAGTCGGAGTGCCAAAGTAAAATTAAAAGAAACCCATTTTTAGATTTGGTTAATAACTGGGCTGAGAAATTGAAACTGACTGAGGAAGACATAGTTGACCAAATTTGCTTGCCACCTGTCCCTTTTTGGCTCTTTCCAGAACCAGAATTAGACCTATTCCTCCTTTTTCAGCTTCAAGGAAGCAGTGCAATTTCATCAGCGTTGATCACAAATGAATATTTAAATAATAAATGGGGATCTTATCTGAAGATTTTTACTGATGGCTCAATGGACCCAGAGAGCAGTAGGGCAGGATCTGGGATGTATGTGTCTCAACTTGGAGTTAAGATTGGTCACCGGGTTTCAGATGGTGTTTCTGTCTTTGCAACAGAATTATTAGCAATCCTCTGGGCCTTATGGTGGATAGAAGACTCTCGACCACGTAGGGTTATCATCTGTTCGGATTCTGCTGCTGCCTTAGAGGCTATAAAAGGGAGTAAATCAAAAGCTCATCCTGACATAGTTATTGAGATTCTCTTAGTGTTATTTAGAGTAGAGAAGATGGGTTGTGCAGTTAGATTTTCATGGATGCCTGGACATGCTGGGGTGGAAGGAAATGAAATTGTGGATGGCATTGCAAAGTCTTCCTTACAGAGCAGGCAAGTAGAAATTAGAGTTCCCCTAGGCAGAGCAGAATTGAGAAGTAGGATTAAAAAAGGTATAGAGAAGAAGTGGCAGGAGGATTGGAAAAATGAATTAAGGGGCAGGCATTATTTTTCTAGTCACCCACTAGTTAAAAAGGTCTCAGACTGTTACTTTTTAAGTCATAGAGATATGGTGAAATTTACAAGACTCAGGTTGGGGCATTGTGGGTTAAACTATTATTTGAAGATAATAGGAAAACATCCTACTGGATTATGTGACTGTGGTAGTCCAGAGACAGTCCAGCATGTTTTGCTGAGCTGTAATCGATACAAAATTGAAAGAAGCATGTTGTTCAAGAGGCTATCTGGCTTAAATTTATTTTCGTTTTCTATTAAATCTTCGTTTGGCCATCAAGAGAACCAACATCTGATTGAAGAGTCTATCATTCAGTTTATACGTGAGACTAGGTTGTATTCGAGAATTTGAGTTCCTTGGAGTTCTGTAATTAATTATACATCCTGCGGAGGGCTGTAATACGCCTAGATGCGTCTAAACAGCCGGAAATAGAAGAAGAAGAACCCAATGTGACCACAGCCAATCCCAACTCAATTAGACAAGGCCAATCCAAACTTGGCCCAAGCATGAAGACTTGTAATATTTTTCTCTACCTAACCTTTTCAGATATGCAGTTGATCTGTTTACCACCAAATATCGACTAAGTACATGGGACACATACTGTAGTAACTGAGCCTGACCTGATAGAGTTTTATCAGGATGTACACCCAATCTGATCCGATCCAGGAATGTATAGTCAGGTCCTGTTGGCTTTGGGTCAGGCAGTGAGGCTCTGATTCCCATCCATACAAGTTCACAACTGAGCTATTCAGGTCTTATTCACAGATGTCTTGAGTAAAATTATTGATGAGAATGCCTAGAAGAAATATTCTTCAACAGATATAATGATGCTGAAAACTGTTACATGCTCATATTGAGAGTGATACTGGCCCTGGTTAATTATCATAGGAAATCTTCCAATAATCATCACTATGATTACAGTAGTGGTTAAGTTATTAGAAAGTATTCTTTTGGATAGACAGACGTTAATTAGGGATAGTTAACATGGCTTTGTCTGTGGTAAGTTGTGTCTAACCAATCTTAGAGAGTTTTTCGAGGAAGTTACCAGGCAAGTTGATGAAGGCAAGGCAGTGGATGTTGTCTACATGGACTTTAGCAAGGTCTTTGACAAAGTCCCGCATGGAAGATTGGTCAAGAATGTTCAGTCACTTGGTATTCAAGATGAGGTAGTAAATTGGATTAGACATCTGTTTTTCAGGAGAAGCCAGAGAGTGGCAGTAGATGGTTGCTTCTCTGATTGAAGATCTGTGACTAGTGGAGTGCCGCAGGAATCAGTGCTGGGTCCATTGTTGTTTGTCAGCTGTAACAAAGATCTGGGTGATAATTTACAGATGACATCAATATTAGAGGTGTGATTGACAGCGAAGAAGACCATTCAAGCTTGTAGCAGGATCTGGACCAGCTGGAAAAATGGGCTGACAAATAGCAGATGGAATTTAATGCAGACAAGTGTGGATTGTTGCACTTTGGGAGGACAAACCAGGGTAGGACTTGCAAGGTGAGTGGTAAGGCACTGAGGAGTGTGGTAGAACAGAAGGATCTGGGAATACAGATGTATAATTCCCTGAAAGTGGCATCACAGGTAGATATGGTCCCAAATAAAGCTATGGCCTTTATTGAATACAGGAGCTGGACGTAATATTGAAGTTGTATAAGACATTGGTGAGGCCTAATATGGAGTATCTTGCCCAGTTTTGGTCACCTATCTGCAGGAAAGATGTCAATAAGATTGAAAGAGTGCAGAAAAAATTTACAAAGATGTTGCCAGGACTTGAAGACCTGAGTTATAGGAAAAGGTTAAATAGGTTAGGACTTTATTCCTTAGAGCAGAGAAGAATGAGCGGAGATTTGATAGAGCAACACACATGAAATGCTAGAGGAATTCAACATTGAATGATGAATAAGCAGTCGACGTTTTAAGCCGAGACCCTTCATCAAGACTGGAAAGGAAGGGGGTAGGAGACAAGAAGATGATGGGTGAAGTCAGGTAGGTGGGGAAAGAGGGATAAACTGAGAAGCTGTGAGATGATGGATGGAAAAGGTAAAGAGCTGGAGAAGAAGAAATCTGATGGGAAAGTAGAGTGGACCATGGGAGATAGGGAAGGAGAAGAGGCACCAAAGGGATGTGATAGGCAAGTGAGGCAAAGTGGTTAGAGTGGGGAATTAAAGAAGAGGGAAAGAGAAAATACCAGAAGTTAGAAAGATTGATGTTCACGCCATCAGGTAGGACGCTCCCTAGATGTAATATGAGATGTAACTCCTCCAATCTGAGAGTGGCCTCATCGTGCAGGAGAAGATGCCATGGACTGACTTGTTAGAATGGAAATGGGTATAGGAATTAAAACGTCTGGCCACTGGAAAACCCCAGCTTTTGCAGATGGAGCAAAGTTGTCCTCCAATTTACATTGGGTCTTACCAATGTAGAGGAGGCCGCATTGGGAGCATTGGATATGGTAGATGACCCTAACAGATCCTCGGGTGAAGTATTGCCTCACCTGGAAGGGCAACATTTGTCATTGATTTGAGTTATTCTTTAAGATTTTCTTGAACTGTTGACCTTGCTAATATTGAACATAGAACATTCCAGTACTGTATGGGCTCTTCAGCCCACAATGTTGTACTGACTTTTTAACCATCTCACAGATCAAGCTAAGCATTCCTTCCTACATGGCCTCCATTTTTCTTTCATCCATGTGTCTGTCTAAGAGTCTCTTAAACATTCTTAATGTATATGCCTCCATCACCACACTTAGCAGTATGTTCTATACACTTACATGCTCTATATTAAAAACTCTACCTCTGATAACCCCACCCCCTCATACTTTCCTTCAATCACCTTAAAAGTATATCTTCTCGTATTAGCCATTACTGCTCTGGGATAAAATGCATTGGCTGTCCACTCCATCTGTGCCCTTTATCGTCTTGTGCACCTTAATCAGTCTGTCTCTCATTCTCCCCCTCACTAGGACTCTGCCATTAGAGCAGAACTGGAGGTGCATATAACTTCAGACCAAGATAGAGACGTCGGATCTCCCTCCCGACACAGCATTAATCATTCATATGGGTTAATAACTTCTAGTAGCCCTCAGAGGCATTTTTAATCTTTAAAGAGATTCAAAGTTGACTTCTGGAAAAGGATAAACAGAAAGGATTTTGCAGATGTTGGAAACTTGAGCAATACACACAAAATAATGGAGGAACTCAGCAAGACAGGCAGCATCTATGGAGGGGAGTCCTGAAGGGTCTCGGGTCAGAAACATTGACTTTTTATACCGCTCTATAGATGTTGCCTGACTTGCTGAGTTCCTCCAGCATTTTGTCTATGTTGCTTTTGGAAAAGGATCCCAGGCTGAGAGGGGTTTCCTCGGAGCTGCTCAGTAACTTAACAGGAAGAATGATGCGGGCTACACTTGCACGGAAGCAGCTCCAAGGTAATGGATTTTAATGAATTTGGTGTTGTGTGAAGCTTTCTCAAAACGTGTTCTCTATCTCTCCTCCTGCCACTGACAGGAGTTTAATCCGGAAGAGTTTTACCATCTACTCGAAGCAGCAGAAGACCATGCGAAGGAGGGTCAAGGTGTCAAAATTGACATCCCACGCTACATCATCAGCCAGCTGGGATTGACGCGAGATCCTCTGGAGGGTAGGAACAGGCTGTCTTCTTGTTTCGTGTCTTCATTGCCTTTAGTTGCATATTGCTCGATGCACAACATTGCCAACTTCCAGCACCTCCTGCAGTGCAGAAACAGGCCCTTCGGTCAATTACATCCATGCCAGACCTTATGCTCGTCTACACTAATCCCACTGCCCACATTCAGATGTATCCTTCTAAACCTTGCTGGTTAAGTTTGTATCTAAATGCCTCTGAAACATGTTCCTAGAGGAGCTGATGGAATCGTAATTGTATGAGTGGAAGAAAGTTTAGGGGGGGGATATAAGATGAAGGTTTTTTACACAGTGGTAAGGGACTGGAACTCAGTGCAGGAAGAGGCTGATATATTAGTGACTTCAAATGACTCTTAGATAGGTACATAGATGATCAAAGATTTTTTGGGTTATGGGTTGTGTAGGAGCAGAGGGTTAGATTGATTGTGGGCCGAAAGGCTTGTACTGTGCTGTATGGCTCTACAGCGTTCCCTCTAATTTGTAATGACCGGTGTGTGCAAAAATTCATGCAGTGGAATTTGTTTCCCAGTGACATCAACATGTGCGCACTGAATAATTTCTTCAACAAAACAGTATAAGTAAGCCAGTTATAAAATCTGCAGACAAATTATTGCAAACTCCATGTTGTCAACACTGTCCGGATAAGAAACCGGAAAAGAAACATGTGATTGTGCACGATCGTCAAATGTAAACATGCCATTGAGGTAGAGGACGACAACCTTTTGTGCATGGTTTAAATTCCTTTGTACGCCAGTAGCCGAAGATGCGTGCGCACGCACACCTTAGGGGGCTCATTGCTACTCCATGTTCTACGTATCTGATTTGACCACCTCCTCCGGCAGCATGTTGAAAATCAGCAGTCAGAAAAATCCATACAAAACGTATAATATTTATAATTCAGAAGGAATAGTATAAAGCCGTTTTGTTGTCATAACTCTTAGAGAGGCTTTGACAGAAGTGTGTGGGTTGAAGGTAATTTGCAAAGGGGAGGAGGAAATTTATTTCAGCCTGTGGTGCAGTGATCTGATATTGATTGAAAGTCGGGGGGGAGGTGATAACTGCATTTCAAAAGTCAAATGAGTACATCTACAAAAAAAGGAACATTTGCAAAGAGTTAGAAACGATTGAGAGGTGAAGGGTATCCTCTCAAAGAGAGAACATGGTGTTATGACCTTAGTTAGAAACATAGAAACATAGAAAATAGGTGCAGGAGTAGGCCATTCAGCCCTTCGAGCCTGCACCACCATTCAGTATGATCATGGCTGATCATCCAACTCAGAACCCTGTACCTGCCTTCTCTCCATACCCCCTGATCCCTTTAGCCACAAGGGCCATATCTAACTCCCTCTTAAATATAGCCAATGAACTGGCCTCAACTGTTTCCTGTGGCAGAGAATTCCACAGATTCACCACTCTCTGTGTGAAGAAGTTTTTCCTCATCTCGGTCCTAAAAGGCTTCCCCTTTATCCTTAAGCTGTGACCCCTCCTTCTGGACTTCCCCAACATCGGGAACAATTTTCCTGCATCTAGCTTATGTCCTTGCTCTTGCTGAGCCCTAGTACCTCTGCTTAAGAGCCAGTACACTGGTTTGGGAGACTTGTGGTTAAGTAGATCAGTGCCAAATCTGAGCCCAGATTGCCCACTTGTCTCTGCAGCATTGAAATCAAATCTCCAATCTGAGTCGTACCAACGGAGGTGCCAAATGAAAGCAAACCCTTTGGTCCTCAACCCCTGAGTGTTGACAGACTATCCAAAAGTGAACAACACCAGAGGCTAACATCTGTCTTGATACCCACTTGACTTTAATGGCTGTGAACAAGGCTTGGAAATCCCATAAACATTGGCCACACAGAATATTGGTCTAGTAAAAAAGACTCCTAGCAGGATATTGCTGGAAGTGTGCGCCAGTAGCATTTGAGAGATGAAAATAGGGGTCTTTTGAAAACAAAATGAATTGACATAATTCAAGTAAAGGATTATCCATTTGCCAGAAGAACCCTGTTCCCTGGTACAATGGCAATTCAAGTTATAAGTCCATAAGATATAGGAGTAGAATTGGGCTATTTGTCTCATTGAGTCTGCTTCGTCATTCTATCATGGCTGATCCCTCTCAACCCCATTCTCCTGCCTTTACTCATCAAAACCATATCAAAGTCCTCTAAATACACCCACTCCACAACTGTTTTGTGGCAATGAATTCCACACATTCATATTCCACAAGTTATAGAATACTGAACATGGTCTTAATGCAACTCCGTCTTAATAATGCAGTTAAGGAAATTCAAAGCAAGGACTGCAGACAGATTAATTCACCCAGCCACCATCTTGTGTTTGCCTTCTTACAGCTCACCCTCAAACTCTACGTGCTGGAGCTCAGTGCTGGGGAATAAAGGTTTCCAGTTCCCGCATGTGTGAGAGGAAGACCTGTTGGACCCAACATGCTAAGTTACCTCTCCTTGTGTTCTTTCACACAGAGATGGCCCACCTGGACACGTACGACAATGCAAACCTCAACACCCAAGAGTTGGTGGACCTGATGGATGTGAGTCATGTCGACACTGCGATATTTTGTGCTTCTGTTTGTCGCTAATCAATGCAGAGTCACGGTGGCCATGTTCCCTGCACTGCTCAGTGCTGGACCCATCATTAACCTCATCACCTCTGTGTGATTTTTATTTTATTGAACCGATACATCTTTAGACTATGGGAGGAAACTGGCACACCTGGAGGAAACCCTTGAAGTCCATAATCAGCTCCTTGGTCTTGTTGAGTGAGAGTCTATTGTTGTGGCACCACTCATTCATATTTTCAATCTCCCTCCTATGTGCTTGATTTGGCCAACGACAGTGGTGTCGTAAAACTTAAATATGGCATTGGAGCTTTGCTTAGCCTGATAGTCATAAATATAAAGTGAGTAGAGCAGGGGGATAAGCACACAGCCTGTGGTGCACCCATGCTGATGGAGATTGTGGAGGAGATGTTGTTGGCAATCTGAACTGACTGGGGTCTGCAAGTGAGGAAACCAAACATCCAATTGCACAATGAGGTATTGAGGCCAAGGTCTTGAAGCTTATTGATTAGTGTTGAGGGGTGATAATATTGAATGCCAAACTGTAGTTGATAAAGCGCATCCTGATGTATGCATCTTCACTGTCCAGATGTTCCAGAGTTGAGTGAAGAGCCAGTAAAATGGCATCTGCTTTGGGCCTTTTATGCTGGTAGAAAAATTGGAGTGGATCCAAGTCACTTCTCAGGCAGGAATTGACATGTTTCATCACCAAACTCACAAAGCACTTCATCACTCTTTTTTTAGTTTTTTTGGTTCCCAATCCTTTAACTTCCCACTAATGTTTACTGTATTATATGCCCTCTCTTTGGCTTTTATGTTGGCTTTGACTTCACTTGTTAGACACGGTTGTGTTATCTTTCCTTTAGAAAACTTCTTCTTCTTTGGGATGTATATATCCTGTGCCTTCTAAATTGCTTCCGGAAATTCCAGCCATTGCTACTCTGCTGTCATCCTGCCAGTGTTCTTTTCCAATCAATTGTGGCCAACTCCCCTCTCATGCCTCTGCAATTTCCTTTTCTCCACTGTAATACTGACACATCTGACTTTAGCTTCTGTTTCTGATGCTTCAGGGTGAATTCTTACCCCTAAAGGTTCTTTACCTTAAGCTTTCTAATCAATTCTGGTTCTTTGCACAACACCCATTGGAAATGGCGGAAGGTACGGAGAATTATGTGCTGGACGCAGAGGCTACTGGGGTGGTACTTGAGGACAAGAGGAACCCTAAACTTGGGGTGGTGGGTGTTTGGGGTGAGGGCAGATGTGCGCAAAAATGGAAGGGATGGGGCTGAGGGCTGTATTGATGGTGGAGGAAGGAAAGCCTCTTTCTCTGAAGAAGGAAGACATCTCATTAGTTCTGGAATGAATAGCCTCATCCTAGAGCAGATGTGGTGGAGACGGAGAAACTGAGGGAAGGGGATGGCAGTTTTACAAGTCCAGGTAGCTGTGAGAATCAGTAAAATTATATAAGATATCAGTAGATAAGCTGTCTCCAAAGATAGAGACAGTGAAATTGAGGAAATGGAGGGCAGGGTGGAAGTTGGAGGCAAAGTTGATGAAGTGGACGAGCTCAGCATAGGTGAAAGAAGCAACAACAATGCAATCATCGATGCAGCATAGGAAAAATTGGGAAGTGATACTTGTGTAGGCTTAGAACATAGACTGTTTTCATGCAGCTTAAAAAAAAGCAGGCATGGCTGGGACCCATGAGAGTGCCCATGGCTACACCTTTTGTTGGAAGGAAGTGGGAGGAGACAAAGGTGAAATTATTGAGAGTGAGGCCAAGTTCTGCTAGATGGAGCAGAGTGGTAATGGAGGGGAACTAGCTGGGTCTGGTGTCCAGAAAGAATCTGAGACCTTCCTGATAGGGGATGGAGGTGTATAGGGACTGGACATCCATAATGAAATTGAGATGATTGGGGCAAAGAACTTAAAATCATTGAAAAGATCAAGAGTGTGTGAAGTGTCACGGATGTAAGTAAGAAGGGACTGAAGCGGGAGGAATAAAACAGAGTCGATATATGCAGATACAAGTTTGGTGGGGCAGGAACAAGCAGAATCAATGAGTTCACCTGGACTGGCAGGCTTGTGGATCTTGGGAAGGAGGTAGAAAAAGGAGGTTTGGGGTAAGGGAACTAAGAGGTTGATGGCAGTGGATGGGAGATCCCCGGAGTTAATAAGGCTAGTGATTGTGTGGAAGACGATGGCCTGGTGCTCCTTAGTGGGGTCCTGTTCAAGGGGCAAGTGAGAGGAGTCATCTCAGAGTTGTTGCCTGGCCTCAGCAAGGTAGAGGTCAGTCCGCCAGACTACTGCAGCACCGCCCCCCCCCATATGTGGGTTTAAATATGCCCAATGACTTGGCCTCCACAGCCGTCCGTGGCAATGAATTTCACAATTTCACCTCCTCCTGGTGAAAGAAGTTCCTCCTCTTCTTTTTTCTAAAGGTATGTCCTTCAATTTTGAGATTGTGCCCTCTGGTCCCGGAACCCCCCCCCCCCCCACCCCATACAGGAGATATCCGCCCCACATCCACTCCAGCTAGGCCTTTCAGTATTCAGTAGTTTTCAATAAGATCTCCACCCCAGCATTCTTCCAAACTCCAGTGATTACAAGCCCAGAGTCATCAAATGCCAGTCGTACATTAACCCTTTCATTCCCAGGACTGTTCGTGTTTAAAACAGCAAGTGACAATGGGATGGAAAGAGAGTCAGAGGCAAGCATAGAAAAGTGTGAGACAACAATGACTTTTAATTGCAGTAAAAGCAAACTGTTGGAGGAACTCAGCAGGTCACTGGGTGCCTCAGTTTCTTCCCACATTCCAAAGACGTATGGTTGGAGTTTGTAAATTGTGGGCATTGTATGTTGGCGTTGGAAGCATGGTGACACTTGTCCAGTACAGTTGTCACTGATTTGATTTGACTCAAATGAGGCATTTCACTTTGTTCGGAAGTACATGTGATAAATAAAAATGATTCTTTTTTTTCTAACCTGTGGAAGGAAATGGATAATTGACATTTCAGTTTGAGACCCTTCATCTGGATTGACTGCCCAGACGAAGGAGCTTAATCCAAATATCAACTGTCCACTTCCTTCATGCTGACACATTAGTTCTTTGAATTTCCAGGATCTCCAGTCTCTTGTGTATCCATGTACTTTGAAATCGCTGTCTACATTGCACTCTGTTCTGTGTATCTTTAGCACTTTCGCTGTCCACTCTGTTCCCCTGTCAGATTCCTTCTTTTACCTTTTCCACTTGTCACCTCCCAGCTTCTCACTTCTTCCCCTCTCCCCCACCTACATACCTTCCCCCGCACCTAACTTCACAAGCTTCCAGCTTGTACTCCTTCCCCTCTCCTCACCTTCTTATTCTGCCTTCTCTCGCCTTTCTTTCCAGTCCTGATGAAGGGTCTCAGCCCAAAACTGACTGTTTATTCCTCTCCGGAGATGCTGAATTCCTCCAGCATTTTGTGTGTGTTACTTGACTTTTTTCTGTCATTTCTTCTGCATCTCTTGCACCATTATCTGCGATCATTCCCTCCCTCTTGTCCCCTGTCTCTGCCCCACCCTTGCTGCCTGTGGATATGTACACCAGCCCGAAATGGAGCAAAGAACTGTCTCCAGGATGCCTGAGAGAAAGTAGACATCCGTCCAGAGTAACAGCAAGAATGGTTGATTTTGGAACTGGCTACGTCTCACAAACCGAATGGAAGCATGTCTCCAAATTCAGCACAGGCTTGAGTCGGAGGAGAAGGGAGATGGTATTGACCAGAAACCTCTAAATAATGAAATCAATCTAATCTACTAAAGCTAATAATTCTACAGACAAGCTTTAAAAGTTCCTCTTTCCACAGACTCAAGGTACTGGATGGTGCCATTTACTGCCACTTGCTGTAAAAGAATTCCTTTGCCAGCCAACAGCACAGTTATGCATACGGCAGGAGTGTCCAGCTACATCCATCCCCCACCCCGACAAACATTAAGTACATTAAGGAAGCTTGTGTGTGTACAGTACATCTAATTACAATATGGTGTATCTCTAAAAGGATCAGATTTAATCTTTGTGCTCACCCTGGGGAGAGGTCATGGTGACAGAGTAAAGCAAAACTCAAAAGCAATGAGAAAGAGACACAAGGATAGCTCAGAGTCTTACATCAAATTATAGAAAAATTACCACTTCCATTTCTGCTTCATTCTGGATGATCTCCCTCCCTTTTGCAATCCATGAATTGTACATGCATGCTGCTGCCTGTTCTCCTCTCGCTGAATGTCCTCATTTTAAATATCTTCATGCCCCCCCTCAAGCTACTTTCTAACTTTAGTAAACCCTCCGGTGCTTATCTCCCTGTTAACTCTATATGGCAGAGACTGTACTGTCTAGACACCTCTACAATTGCCCACATACCCTACCTCCCCCACTTCCCTCCAGACAAAACCTCACACCGTGCATCCCCCTTAAAACCTCCTTCATCTTGATGCCCAATTTTTTGATTGCACAGTCAAGCTCTTTTAGGCGAGTTGAGTTTCATCTAAAGAGCTGATCGATGCAAAGCGTTGAAAAATCCTACCCACCACCTGATGTTTCATTTGCCACAGGGTCGCGGATCTGCTGGTAAACCCACAAAGGCACCATCTGAAGAAGACTTTGACACCATCAAACTAATAAGCAACGGAGCCTATGGGTAAGTTAGGTGAAGTCATGGGGCAGGTATCAGGATGGTGGATGACTAGTACCAAACAGCAGAGTTTGAGCATGCTATGGCAATTGGTGAGTTTAAATTCGATTAATTAAATACATCTGGAATTAGTCTGGAAACAAGTTGTCACAAATTGGGATCGTCGCTGATATCCTTCAGGGATGGAAATCATCAGACCTTACCTGCTGTAGGTCTGCACATGTTTCCAGACAAACAGAAATGTTGTTGACTCTACCCTGAAACAAGCCGTCTCAGCTCAGTCCAGGGACGTTTTGGGACATGCAAACATTCTCCTTCATCTTTTATGAAAATCCTGGCACTGAAAGCTCGGGGCTGTCAGCAGCTTCCTTGAGATGCCAAATGGTGATTGGAAATGAATGCCTACCTTGGCAATGGCACCCATGTTCCACGAAGGAAAAAATAGAAATGGAAATGTGCTTGCTGGAGACTAGCAAAAGAAGAGATGTTACTTTATTATATGGAGGGAAAATTTGGAAATAAATAAAATAATTCCATTGATTTTTAACATGTTGGCAATGAAGTTGCAATGTCCACATGGACATATTACTGGAATTACATCACATCATTTCCCAATTCCAACTACTTTTAGACCATAGACTAGTGGTCACCAACCGGTCGATCTTTCAGACTTTCCCAGTAGATCCCGAAAAAAAAGAAAAATGTGCACTGGGCAGAAAAGACCGGAAGTAAAACCCCGCAACCCCGGAAACAACCTCTCTTTACAAACAGCGGGAGTATTGCTATATTACCATTATCCTAATTAGTATTACTTATGTTTATAATGCTCACATTACAACACTTCTCCCCCTTTAAATTCCAACATTCCCCAAATGTAAAAAACTGGGAAGCAAAGATCAGTGGTGTCATTAGCTTGCGTACCCCTGAAACTTAGTGTCTCAGTAACAGTTTACCAATACAAAACACCTGAAAAACGTGGCAGATTCAACATTCAGTCTAACAAAGGAAACTGTCCATTCAAATATTCAGTCTGTCAGGAGGTTTGCGAGGATGCTGTGCTGCAACAGATGAAAATTATTAAATCTAAGTACAGGAGCTGTCTTACTGACAGACACCTCACAGACTGTCTCAGACTGGCTGTCTGTAGTTATGAGCCAAATTTCAGAGAACTAGCAGAAAATATTCAGCCCCAGTCATCACACTGAGTGCAACAGTCAATTTTTGTTCCTTTAATTTTCGTGTTGAAATAAAATTAATTAATGAAACATAGAATTGAAGGTGTTGTAATGTGAGCATTATAAAGATAAGTAATACTAATTGGGATAATGGTAATATAGCAATACTCCTGCTGTTTGTAAAGAGAGGTTGTTTCTGGGGTTGTGGGTTTTACTTCTGGTCTGTTTTGCCCGGTGCACATGCGTGTGTCTAGGTCGATCTTGCCTTTTACTAAGGCCGAGGTAGGGGATCTTGGGCTTCAAAAGGTTGGTGACCACTACCATAGACCAAAAGACATAGGATTGGAATGAGGTCTTTGGTCCATCAACACTTCTCTGTCATTCCATCATGGCTGATTTTTTATCCTTCTTAATCCCACTCTCCTGCCTTTTCCCTGTAACCTTTGACACCCTTACTAATCCAGAACCCATCAACCTCCACTTTAAATATACTGAATGGCTTGACCTCCACAGCCATCTATGGCAATAAATTCCAAAGATTCACCATGCTCTGGCTAAAGAAATTCCCCTTTAACTTAGTTCTAAGTGGATGTCCCTCTATTCTGAGGCTGAGCCCTCTAGTTTTAGATTTGCCCATTATAGGAAACATCATCTCCACATACACTCTATCCAGGCATTTCTATATTTGATAGGTTTCAATTAGAACCCCCTTCATTTTTCTGAACTCCGGTACTCCAGTGAGTACAGGCTCAAAGCCATCAAACACTCTTCATGTGTTAACTTTGTCATTCCCGGGATCATTCTCGTGAACCTTCTCTGAATCCGCTACATGATAGCACATCCTTTCTTAGTTAATTCCTTATTTTTAATAGCAATAGACACAATCATTGGCTTAGGAAAATGCACATTTGCTTCGTATAGCCAGTCAGTGTGTCTCAGACTGCTCAGCCGATTCCTGAACAATTTTTAACTCCTAGGGCCATCACAGGGAGGTGGGAGCCACGTACTGGAGTCCAAATTCCTCGCCGGCAGAGGAGCAGATGAAGCACTGGAGGATATTAGCAGCCGCTCTCTTATGTGTGGGAGTTTGTTTGTGTACAATTAGAACAGATGGTACAAATGTTATGACCCCTAGGGGTGGAATTTGTGTGACAAACAGATGGATGCCAACATTATGCTTCATATTAAGATGATGAATATTGGGAACCTTTCTGCAAAGGTACAATAATCCTTCACTTTTGAACACTAGTTGGCAGACGGAGTTATGGAGGGAGAGATAAATGGGAATTAATTAGCATCAGTATCTCAGGGAATGTTGTGAAACATCATAGGGATAGTAGGGGAACATTCAGCCCTTCTGGTTTGCTGAACTCTTTTGCTGAAACTTTCCAATTGGCTCCTTGATTAGAAACTGTGCATCCAACTGTACTTCTGAAATTCGGGACCATTGAAGTCAATGGATTTCTGAGTCAGGTTCACCTCTATATCCAATTGAAGATAGTGGAGATAATTCCAAGGATGAATTAGTGGGTAACATCTTGACCAAACAAACATTAAGTAATCTTGCTTAAGACCATAAATCAGAGGAGCAGAATTAGATCATTTGGCCCATCAAATCTGTTCCACTATTCCATTATGGCCGATTTATTATCCCTCTCAACCCTATCCTACTGCCTTGTCCCCGTAACTTTTGATGTCCTTATTAATCATGAACCTATCAACATCTGCTTTAAAAATACTACAGCCACTTGCTACAATGAACTCCACAGATTCGCCATCCGTTGGCTAAAGAAATTCCAACTCATCTCCATTCTAAAGGGATGCACTTGCGTTCTGAGGCTGTGCCCTCTGGTTCGAGACTCCCCGAAGATAGGAAACATCCTCTCACATCCGCTCTATCTTGCCTTTTCAATATCCAATAGTTTTAATGAGATTTCCTCCACATTCTGGTAAACTCCAGTGAGTACAGAGTCATCAAACACTTGCATTCCTGGAATCATTCTCGTGAACCCCCTCTGAACCCTCTCCAACGCCAGCACGTCCTTTCTTAGATTAAAAAAGATAAAACGTTATCGCGAAGGAAATAATTGTTGCAAGGTTGTTCAGTCAGAAATATGTACTTTAAAAGACAAAGTGTAAGCATTGAGGTACGAAAAATACAAAACGTGCATTAAAAAGTAATGGTGCAGAATAACAAATGTGCATTGAAACCGTGTACTTATCTATTTAAGGATGAGGAGTTGTAGCCACAGGGAGAGAGGATCTCCTGTGGGGTTCATGGCGCCCCTCGTTGGAATCAGTCTGTTACTAAAGGTGCTCCACTGTTTGCCTGGTATGTCATGGAGAGGGGGAGAGGGATTGTCCATAAGGCTCTGTAGCTTCTGCATCATCCTCCTCTCAGATACAACCACCAGGGAATCCAGTCCCACCCCCAGAACAGAACCAGCCTTCCTGACAAGCTTATCGATAAGGGGCCCTAAACAGTTCACCTGGCTTCAGAGGCACTGGGGGACCAATTTCCAAATTTCCTGATTTCGCCCTGAAGCGGCAAGTAAGGGTGCAGTATGTGGCCAGATCAGTTCTTGGACTGATGGGCGTAAACAGGACACTGAGAGCTCAGACTGAACGTCTGCTCCAGCTAGGTTGATGTGGATTCAGATCTTCCACTCATCCAAGATCAGTTTGGCCAACCATTCTATAAGTCCCGGCTTCCCTTTTCTGGGGAACATCTTGGCCACAATCCCTCCTCCTGGTCCAATCTAACATTTGTAGATTGGACCAAGTTACATATACTGTGTCCTTCCTGGGGATAGTTTTGGTATATCTGATTTACACTCTAAACCTATCATTCAAAACTCACATCACTGGTAGGAGAAGAGTTAAGACACACTGGCAGCGTAAATAGTTTAATTGGACGCCAGAATCGATTGTACTCACTGTAGAAACTGGTTACTTTAAATGAATGGGCTCTCATTTTGCTTTCAGTGCTGTATATTTGGTGAGGCATAGAGAGACCAGGCAGCGCTTTGCAATGAAGAAGATAAACAAACAGAACCTGATTCTCCGAAACCAGATTCAGCAGGCGTTTGTGGAGCGTGATATCCTTACCTTTGCGGAGAACCCGTTTGTTGTCAGTATGTTTTGTTCCTTCGAGACCAGGCGGCACCTCTGCATGGTAATGGAGTATGTAGAAGGTGAGTCATTAGATTGTCACATCACCAATGGTGGGCAATCTTAACGTTTTAACATTAGTGAATATATGTTTCTGATTACTTTAATATGAACAAAGTGGCATGCAGGAAGTATATTTTCCCTATCAGAGTGGAGATGGTTGGTAAGAAAGGAAGAGAGAGAAACAGAGTGAAAGGGAGAAAGAGAGAATGAAAGAAAGAGAGGGAGAAAGAAAGAAAGCTTTATTTGTCACATTCCAAGGATTGTGATGGGGGAGCCCTGCAAGTTTTGACACACTTCCAGTGTAGTGTAGCAGTTAGCGTAACGCTTTACAGCGCCAATGACCCGAGTTAATTTCCTCTGCTGTCTGTAAGGAGTTTGTATGTTCTCCATATGACCGCATGGGTTTCCTCTGGGTGCTCTGGTTTCCTCCTACATTCCAAATGTGTACAGGTTAGTGGGTTAATTAGTCACATGGGTGTAATTAGGCTGCAGGGGCTCGTTGGCCCAGGAGGGCCTGTTACCGGGCGGTATCTCTAAATAAGTAAGATAAATAAATAGTTTGCTCGCAATTCACTAACCTAACCGTGCGTCTTTGGAATATGGGAGGAAACTGGAGCACTTGGAGGAAACCTGCGCGGACACAGCAAAAACGTACAAACTCCTTGCAGACAGCGCAGGAATCGAACCCCAAACAGTGATCGCTGGCACGAATTGCTCTGCTGCCATTCCTCGGTAACCACACTGCTGTGATTGGCTGAGTTTGATCATTGTTCCTTTCATACCTACTGTGCGCTCACTGCATGTTTACAGAATAATTGGCCTGCTTTTATCGGTGGACTTTTATCTAGTTTATGTTTCCTTTTGCTTTTTATTTGAAGCCCCAGTGTTCCGGGTTCAGATGCCGGTATTCTGAGTAAATTGTCTTTGTACGTTGTCCATGTGCAGTGAACCCAAACCCACAGCATCATCAATAGAAATTGCACATTATCAAATGGATGACTTTGCATGTGAGAGGGAGAGTATAAAATGTTGGACAAAAGGTATCTGCAATCTACAATGACTTAAGGTTTCTATGTTAGAGGAGTAACAGTATATAAATGAATATTGTCTGCCACATCTAACCCTAACTGTACAATTGCATCAAGCGTAATATCATAATTGATCTTCATTCGATTCGCCAATTCAGGCTGGAATTGGTGGGCATGAGAGATGCCAATGGGAATTAGTTATGGTTTTACAATGACAGCAGCAAATGAATTGTCTTTAGATGTGACCGGGCTTCTTCAAGCATACACAAGCAGAGCCTTGCACTGGGACCATCTTACAGGAGATCAGGGAAAATTCCCCTAGGTCCTGGCCAATATCTGTCACTCGATCAACAACAGCAAAACATACTAGTGAAGAAATCCCCTGACATTCACAGAGGTGCATTAGGTTGTCACCGTCTTCCGACAGCTGTTTTGGCCAAGCTGCTGACAAGGTTCAAAGCTTTGGGTGCTACTGACCCAACATTTACGCACTGCACAATGCAGAGAGCAGCAAGACCTGAATAAATGAGATTCCAGGGGTTGATGTTGTGCCCGGGTTGGGCACAGAGCTTCTGATCAGTGGGGGGGGGGGGGGTGGAGCTGAGATAGAAAGTTGAAGGTCAGAAGTGGGTGGGAGTCGGGTGATCGTTGACGATTGGTTTGGGGGATATTCCAGTTGCTGATTGGAGGGATAGGCATCCACAGTGGGATAAAGGTCAACATGGGTGAAGAATGTGACCTTTAGAGTTCAGTTATGATGGGGTTGAGGCCTAATGGAAACATGGGGAGTACATAGCTTAAAATGGGTCCTCCTAGTGGGTCCACATCCATCGGTCGCTCAAAGTTGCCGTGTGAGTGATGGGGTGTTTAGAAGGCACACAGTATGTTGGTCTTCATTAGCTGGTGAATTAAGATCAAGAACTACAAGGAAATGTTGCAGTTCTATAAAACCCCGGTAAGACCGCACTTGGAATATTGTGTTCAATTCTGTTCATTATAGGAAGAACGTGGAAGCATTAGAGAGGGTGCAGAGGAGATTTACCAGAATGCTGTCTGGATTGAAGAGAATGCCTAATGAGGATAGGTTGAGCAACAGGGGGCTTTTCTCCTTGGAACGTGGGAGAATGAGAGGTGACGTGATAAAGGTGCACAGGATGATGAGAAGCACTGGACAGCCAGAGATATTTTCTCAGGGCAGAAGTGGCTAACACAAGGGGGCATAATTTTACAGTAATTGGATAAATATATGGGAGGGGTATCAGAGATACGTTTGGAGAGTGGTGGGTGCTTTGAATGTGCTGCCAGGGATCGTGGTAGAGGCAGATACATTAGAAACATTTAAGAGACTTTTAGATAGGCATGTGGATGGTAGAAAAATGGAGGGCTATATAGGAAGGAAAGGTTAGATTAGGTTTAATCTTAGTGTAGGTTAAAAGGCTGGCACAATATCATGGGCAGAAGGGCCTATATTGTGCTGTAATATTTTATGTTCTGTGTTCTTCACTGTTTGGGCAACTACCCTGAGATCTTCTTTGATTCATATGGAAGTAGACCAAGCAAGTATGGGAAAGCCTGCTGTTGTCGGATTAGCCTGAGACTCCACGGAGATTGAAAATCCAAGAACTGGCATCTGTATCTGCATAGCAAGGGGTCCTGTGTATGTTAACTGACAGATGCAAGAAGAATCTGGAATGAAAAATCCAAACTATGCAATCAATGCATAACTTCACAATCATAGAACTCAGTTCACTGAGTGTATGATGGAATTTTGGCAATTGTCTTCTTACTGCTGCACAGTAATGGAAATATATTGTTCCCAAACTGACTGCAAGCGTTGTCTGTAAAATGGAACTTATTTCATCTTAAGTGTTTTGGCCTGGCCTAGCTGATGGTGCACCTCTAAAAAAGAGATGTTAGAACATGTAGGAATTGTGTGATTCTTTGGAATAATTGCGACCAATTTGGCTGCATTCTTCCTGGCATTCATTCTATATCAGCTGTACCTGGAAATATTTGAGTGACAGATTCTGCACATCCCTGTCACAACTCCTCTGCCCCAAGGTTTAATGATTGCCTTTAGCAACTGGGTGATATCATGCTGCTTCTAATGGTCTCAGCAATGAAGATGTGTAAATTAAACAATGGACCTTCCTAATACACTGGGGTCTTCAATCTTCTTTTCAAACTTGCAATCAACACCTCCCATCCCAGTGGAAGAAAGCTTACAGGAAGGAGTAACTTCCCCCACCTCATCACTGCATTGACTCCACAATTACAGACTCACTTTCAAGGACTATACAACTTAGTATTATTTATTTGCCTCGATTTATTATTTGCCCAGTTTTTCTTTTATGCACATTGGTTGTTTGTCACTCTTTATTGATTGATTAATTTACAGATTCAACATGGAATACGCTCTTCTGACCCACCAAGTTATTTATAGTATTTCATAAATTCTATCATATTTCTTTATTTTCCTGTAAATGTCTGCAAGAAAACTAATGTCAAGATAATAGATGGTGATGTATATGTACTTTAATAATAAATTTACTTTGAATTTTCCCATTTAAGAACTCAGATTCCATGGTGAACTGGTTTGTGTGATTGAGCTGTTAATGTTTGTTAGGGAAAAGCTGAATAGTTACTGAATATAGATGTGCCAGATGAACTGTTTTCACTCAGAATCTCATCTCCAGCACTTTCCCATGCAAAGTTGCATTCCACTTTGCAAGCACTGAAATTCTTGACTCTTACGAGCAAGCGCATAACCTGCGGTTAGGATGATGCATAAATAGTGGATCTTTTTCTTTGGAATGTTTGACCTTTCAGCTCCTCAAGCCTGTCAAGTTAGACTGGAAGTGATCTTTATATAAATAGCGCTTACTCACCAGTTCCATTTACTTTCCCCAACTAAAGCCCTGGAAGCTAGAGATTGAAGTCTCCAAACATTTTAGCAGCACTTAAGTGAGAGAGTTCACAGATTTTTCACAAAAGTTTGTTGACTGAAATGCTTGATGATGCTGTGAGTGACCCCCTTTTGCTTCACCCCTCCAAGTAGAAAGTTTTCTGTTTCTTATCAAATACTCTATTAGTTCAGCTGTGACTACCAGCCTAGCCTGGCAACCTCTCCTCACCATTTGACCCTCATGTCATTTCCTTTTGCAGGGGGTGACTGTGCAACGTTATTGAAGAACATTGGAGCCTTACCAGTGGACTTGGCCCAGATGTATTTTGCAGAAACTGTTCTGGCTTTGGAGTACCTACACAATTATGGCATCGTTCACCGAGACCTAAAGCCAGACAAGTAAGTTTAAGGCTGGAACATGGTAATACGGACAGGAAAAACCCATCTGGTATCTGCTGGGAGGTAGAATTAATACTTCAGATCAGTCTTAATGAAGTCTGAACTGGTCTTTACCTCTCTTCACAGATGCTGTTTGACCTCTTGGGCATTTTCTGCCTTCGTAATAGAGTAGTTCATTGGGACCCAACTGTTGTACACAAGCTTCCTTTCACTTCATTTTGTATCTTTCTCCTCCTTGCCCTCACAGGCGTTCGTCCATCTTAACCATAAGAGATTCTGCGGTTGCTGGAAAACTTGAGTGACCTATGCAAAATGCTGGAGGAACTCAGCAAGTCAAGCAGCATCTGTGGAGGAGAATAAACAGTCAACATTTCAGGCTGAGACCATCAAGACTGGAAAGTACTGGCTTCTGCCCCCTTTCTTTCAAGTCCTGCCAAAGAGCCAAGGCCCAAAACATCGACCGTGTATCCCTGTCCATAGATGTTGCCTGACTTGCTGACTTCCTCCAGCATTTTGCGTGTGCCATTCATTATTCTTAACCTGGATTAATAATTCTTTGAACCACAGACTGATCCGTTTGTATATCACTGCGTTCAAACAGAGTCAAGGAAAGCCTGAGTTCATTTCCCTAGCAGCTGGTGGCATTTCTGCCTACGCTAATTGGGCTAAGTAGCGGCAATCCTTTGAGGTAGTGGCTGCGTATTCCAAACCACTCGGTGAAGCTAGTTTCACTGCTTCTTCTGTTTAGGGAAGCTGTAATCATTTAGCCCTGAGCAAAAAGGCATATGCATTCAGTGGCCACTTTCATGTGTACCTTCTGCACCTAATAAAATGGCCACTGAGTTTACATTCACGGCCTTCTGCTGCTGTAGCCCAGCCACGTTAAGTTTTGACGTGTTGTCCATTCAGAGATCCGCTTCTGCACACCACTGTTGTAACATTGGTCATATGAGTTATTGTCACCTTCCTGTCGGCTTGAACCAGTCTGACCTTTCTGCTTTGATCTCTCTAATTAAATAGGTGTTTCCACCCACAGAGCTGTCACTGGCACTCAGCAGGTTCTTTTCTTCTGTTTCTTGCACCATTCTCTGTAAACTCTTGAGGCTGTTGTGAATGAAAATCCCGGGAGATCAGGAGATACTCAAACCACCCTGTCTGGCACCAACCATCATTCCACGGTCAAAGTCACTTAGATCACATTTCTTTTCCCATTCTGATATTTGGTCTGAACGGCAACTGAACCTCTTGACCATGCCTGCATGCTTTTATGCATTGAGTAACTGCCACAAGATTGGCTGATTAGATATTTGCATTATTGCACAGGTGTACCAAATAAACTGGCCACTGAGTGAATAATTAGAGGCTTCAACTCAGCGTCATTGAGGGAGAAAGGCTGAGGATATTGTCCTTAGAGGCAATTAAAAAACAATACTCGGGCCAGCTGTTGGTGCAATGACATCAGCGTCGAACTCTGGAATGGAGGTTCCCGGGTTCGAACCCAGCCGGGTCCGCTCCTGAGTACGTTTTCCATCTGTGCCGGGTTGAGAGTCGAGATCGCAACTTGACCTCGTAAAATAATGGGAAAAATACTGCAAAATATCTGTGTGATGAGTGGCACACCACACAGTCTGTCTCTCTAGCTCCGCGCCTTGTAAAAGGCATGAAAAATACATCGTCCCGCCAACATCGCACACACACGGACGCCAAAAAAAAAAAACAATACTCACACATGAAAACCAAGGTGAATGAAATAGTGAGAAGGAGCTTCATCCTTTGAAATTCTGTAGAGCAAATGGGTAATATGTTGTGCGTCAGGTGTCCTGGGTTGGAAATGATGGGACAGTTGTGCATCATCACATTCCTTTTTAAGTGAATCTGAGTCAGAATCAGGTTTATTATCACTGACATACAGTATGTCATGAAATTTGTTGTTTTGTGGCAACAGCACAGAACAATACACAAAAAAGCTATAAATTACAATAAGAAATATATATGCTCTTTTTGAACTGCTAATTTAATTTTATATATTTAATCATTTAAATATTATTGAATTACACTACTGTAAATGAGTAGTGCAAACAAGAGCAAAAATAGTGAGGCAATCTTAATGAGTTGGTTCATTGTCCATTCAGAAATCTCATGGTGGAAGAGAAGGAGCATTCCTGTAAACAAGTTCATGTCTTCTGCTCCCTGATATAGCGATGAAAAGAGGGCATGTCCTGGGTGATGGGGTCCTTAATGATGGATGTCCCATTTTTGAGTCACTGCCTTTCGGAGATGCCCTCGGTGCTGGGGACAGCGGTGCCCTTGATGAAGCTGGCTGAGTTTGCAAATTTCTGCAGCTTTTTTCCAACCCTGTGCACCGGCCCTTCCATACCAGGCAATGAGGTCATAAAGATTTACGTAACCCTTTGTCTTCAGCAAAGAGAAATAGGGCTCAGTTTGCTATCCTAGTCTGCAGGTACCTCAAGGCATGGTCCTTCTGTCCATGAATATTTCTGCAGTAGATGAAGGGATTACCCTAGTTGGCTCTGAGGAGTGAAATTTCTTCTGATGTTCCCCGCTTCCCCGTCGATTTACGAGCCAGTCTGTAAAGCTGCAGGAAGCCTTGTACAGTCGGGTTACTCGCCGAATCCCGTTAAGCATTTTATTCTGCCTGGTCACTACCCCAACACTTATTCCTTTGCAGTCTGCTGATAACGTCAATGGGTCACATTAAGCTGACCGACTTCGGCCTCTCAAAAATTGGACTGATGAGTCTCACGACAAATCTCTACGAGGGTCACATTGAAAAGGATGCCAGGGAATTCTTGGATAAGCAGGTAAGATTATTAAATTCGTAAACATGAGAAAAATCTGCAGATGCTGGAAATTCAAGCACACACACAAAATGGAACGCAGCAGGCCAGGCAGCATCAATAGGAAGAAGTATAGTCGGTATTTCGGGTCGAGACCCTTCGTCAGGACTAATGGAAAAAAGAGATAGTAAGAGATTTGAAAGTGGGAGGGGAAGGGGAGATCCAAAATGTTAGGAGAAGACAGGAGGGGGAGGGATGAAGCTAAGGGCTGGGAAGTTGATTGGCAAAAGGGATACAAGGCTGGAGAAGGGGGAGTTTCATAGGACAGAAGGCCTTGGAAGAAAGAAAGGGGGAGAGGAGCATCAGAGGAAGATGGAGAACAGGCAAGGAGTTATTGTGAGAAGGAAAGAGAGAAGAAGAAGAAAAATAATAAATAAATAAATAAATAAATAGGAGGGATGGGTTAAGAAGGGGAGGAGGGGCATTAACAGAAGTTAGAGAAGTCAATGTTCATGCCATCAGGTTGGAGGCTACCTAGACGGAATATAAGGTGTTGTTCCTCCAACCTGAGTGTGGCTTCATCTTTACAGTAGAGGAGGCCGTGGATAGACATATCAGAATGGGAATAGGACGTGGAATTAAAATGAGTGGCCACTGGGAGATTCTGCTTTCTCTGGCGGACAGAGCATAGGTGTTCAGCGAAACGGTCTCCCAATCTGCGTTGGGTCTCACCAATTTATAGAAGGCCACACCAAGAGCACCGGACGCAGTATATTACACTAGCCGACTCACAGGTGAAGTGTCGCCTCACCTGGAAGGACTGTCTGGGGCCCTGAATGGTAGTGAGGGAGGAAGTGTAAGGGCAGGTTTAGCACTTGTTCCGCTTACAAGAATAAGTGCTGGGAGGGAGATCGGTGGGAAGGGATGGAGGGGAATGAATGGACAAGGGAGTCGCTTAGGGAGCGATCCCTGCAGAAAGCAGAAAGTTGGGGGGCAGGGAAAGATGTGCTTGGTGGTGGGATCCTGTTGGAGGTGGCGGAAGTTATGGAGAATTATATGTTGGACCCAGAGGCTGGTGGGGTGGTAGGTGAGGATAAGGGGAACCCTGTTACTAGTGGGGTGGTGGGAGGATGGGGTGAGAGCAGATATGCGTGAAATGGGAGAGATGCGTTTGAGAGCGGAGTTGATAGTGGAGGAAGGGAAGCTCCTTTCTTTAAAAAAGGAGGACATCTCCTTTGCCCTGGAATGAAAAGCCTCCTCCTGAGAGCAGATGCGGCGGAGACGGAGGAATTCAGAGAAGGGGATGGCATTTTTACAGGTAACAGGGTGAGAAGAGGAATAGTCCAGGTAGCTGTGAGAGTCCGTCGGCTTATAGTAGACATCAGTAGAGAAGCTGTCTCCAGAGACAGAGACAGAGAGATCAAGGAAGGGGAAGGAGGTGTCGGAAATGGACCAGGTACATTTGAGGGCAGGGTGGAAGTTGGATTATTAAATTCTTCCTTTAAGTTTTATGGCCATTTTGAATTATGCTGATGAACAAGAGAGATTTTCTACTTGCCCTTGGCTCAGTTATGGAAAAGCTCCATCTCCTCCTAAAAGTTTGCACCACAACTTTCCCTTGAGTAGGTTGTCTGTGTGAAGTACTGTATATGGATGCAGCCTTGTCTTTCAAGCTGTCAGAAGAAGATCATAGTTCAGTATGAACTGGGCTCAAACGATGGGAGGATTTGCAACGTTTCTCGAATTTTCTTATGACACAGAATGAGGCCATTTGGTCTATCGGTCCTATGATGCCAGTCCAATTCTCCGTCTTATTTCCCTATAACCTATTTTCTGTCACATAGCCATTGATGCTCCCCGATCCTCCTTCAGTCCATCTGCACAAGGAGTGATTTGCAGTAACCAGTTATATCTTTAGATTCAACATGATTGTGTTGAATGCTGATCTGTAACCAGTAAACAGCAGCCGGGCGTACTGTGGGTATTGATGTCGTCCGGGGTGTCTAAAGCTGGGTGGAGAGCCAGTGAGACTGCATCCACTCTAGGCCTACTGTGGAAATAGGCAAATTGCAGCGGGTCCAGGTCCTTGCTTAGGCAGGAGTTGATTCTGGGCATGATCAACTTCTTGAAGCTCTTCATCACAGTAGGTGTGTGTGCAACTGGGCAATAGTCATTGTGGCAGCTCACCCTGCTCTTCTTGGACAATGGCATTGTCGCCCTTTTGAAGCAGGTTGGGCACCTCTGACAGCAGCAGTGAGAGACTGAAGAATCCTTAGGCATTAAAGCCAGCTGGTTCGCTTTGCTTCTGGTGCCAACATATCTTGCCCACAACTTACTAACCCTAACTCGCATGTCTGTAGAATGTGGGAGGAAACTGGAGCACTTGGAGGAAACCCACTTAGTCACAGGAAGTGCGTACCAAGTCCTTACAGACAGCAGTGGGGGTCAAATCCCGATCTTACAGCTGGTGCTGTAAAGCATTACACTACCAGCTGCCCTTGATTTCAATAACTTCATCTAAAATTTATCCTCAGATGCCCTTTGAAGTTTCTTCCCCTCACTTTAAACTTTTGTTTTCAATTCCCCAACGTGGGAAAAAGATTTTGATGATCTCCCCTATCTCTGGTTCTCATAGTCATATATACTCCTCTCAGCTTCTTACACTCCAGGGAAAACAAGCAAAGCCTAGCCAAAACACAAGAGAATCGGCCAACATTGGAAATCCAGAGCAACACACAAAATGCTGGAGGATCTCAATAAACCAGTTTCAGACCGAGAACCTTCATCAGGATTGGAAAGAACGGGGCAAGAAGCAAAAAAAAAAGCTATTGGAGGGAGGGGGAGGTGTACAAACTGGCAAATGAAAATTCCTGTAATTTCCCCCCACCCCTCTTCTTTCATTCCCCATCGGGGCTGCCCTCTTACCCCTTCTCCTCTACTCACCTGCCCATCACCTCCCCCCAATGCCCCTCCTCCTTCACTTATTCCCATGGTCCACTCTCCTGTCCTATCAGATTCCTTCTTTGGACCTTTTCCTTCCCGACCTATCACCTCTCAGCTTCTTACTTAATTTCCCCTCCCCGATCCCTCTCCTCCCCCCTCACCTGGTTTCACCTATCACCTGTCAGCTTGCACTCCTTCCCCTTGCCCCCACCACCTTCTTATTCTGGCTTCTTCCCCCTTCCTTTCTGGTCCTGGGGCAGGGTCTTGTCCTGAGGCGTCAGCTGTTTGTTCTGCTCCTTGGATGCTGAGTTCCTCCAGCATTTTGTGTATCGCTCTAGCATATACACTCTTTCCTCATAACTAAATTGAGGCACCATCCCAGTGAACCTCCTCTGCAGTCTCCAGTACTCACTCCAAAGCAATCATATCTACCATACTTTGCTGGAGTGGACTCATCTGGTGAAGGGTTGGAACTGTTCCATTTCTACAGCTCATTTGAGTAGTGATTGATTGAGGAGCAAGACGTCCACTTTTACTTTGTCTCCCAGGCCTCCCAGTTTAAATACCACACAGCTGCTCATCATCCATCCAGTATTGCCTCAGTCTGGCGGGCCCGGGGAAGCAGTCAGCAGTGTTACCACGTTAGCCCTGAGGTAGCTGCTTGTTCTAAACCTTCCTTCAGCAGTGACTGGAAGGACAAGAACCTTCTCAAAAGATGACAAATAATCCAGCTCTAAACTTGAGAAGGGAAGCGAGTAACAAAGAAGACTAAGCATTTCTAGTATCAAGCCTGGTGCCTATGACATCCTCTCCCCGAGGGATTTGATGTCTTTTAAGTGTTTCCCCTGCCCAAGTTTACTCCTCAATGACATGTAATATCAGACGTGGTTCAGTTCAGCCTCCTGTAGGATTCCTTTTCAATCAACTTGGATTAAATCACCCCAAATTTGTCTATATTTCTGCCTATAATCTCCAGAGCTGTATTATGTAGAGGAATACAGCACAAAACAGGTCCTTTGCCCCTCAGTGTCCGTGCCGAATTTGTGGTGGAATTGAAACTGAGCCATTGGCACTGTAATACTGTTACAGTGCTGTGCCATCCCCTACACTACTCTACCACCCTAGTTCATCGCATCGCCATGTACTATGTTCATTTATTGCCACATTTCCCATGTTAAATATGGTAGCACGTCAAAAGAACATTGGCAAGTCTGGGAATTCTGTGGTAAGAAAAGCACTGATGTAATAACCATATAAGCATATAACAATTACAGCACGGAAACAGGCCATCTCGGCCCTTCTAATCCGTGCCAAACTCCTACTCTTACCTAGTCCCACTGACCTGCACTCAGCCCGTAACCCTCCATTCCTTTCCTGTCCATATAGCTATCCAATTTAACTTTAAATGACAACATCGAACTGGCCTGAACCACTTCTGCTGGAAGCTCGTTCCACACAGCTACCACTCTCTGAGTAAAGAAGTTCCCCCTCATGTTACCCCTAAACTTTTGCCCTTAAACTTTTAGAAGTATAGAAACAACTTTCCTGCCTCCATCTTATTTATCCCTTTCAGTTACAAGAGGTTGAGAATACAAGAGCAGAGATGTGATGTTGAGGCTTTAAAGCTCCTGAGTTTCAATCCTTAAATTTCTTGCACTTAGTTTTGTCAAGCAAGCATTTTATAGTTACGACTTCAATGCCATCTGAATATCAACTCCTAGCTAATGCACTAAACCAGTGCTTGTGAAGCTCTGTGGTGCCCCAGCAATGCTGCTGGTCATCTCTCAAGGAGTACTTTTGGATCTGGTGACATTAATCCAGAGGTGCTTCGGAAGTCAAGAACAAGGCATAGAACTTGTTAGTTCCTGGATGTCACAAGAACAAAGAACAAACAGAGAAAGGAAAGGAACTGGTCATTTCATATTCAGACTAGAGAGGAAGACACAATCCAGTGATAAAGAGAACTAGTCAAGTTCAGTGGCATGGCACAGGCTGCAGAGTAACTTCTAGAAAAATACACCAGCTACACTACTATTACTGAAAATCTATTGAACAATGATACACTTGCAGGTCATTATATAATCAAGCGTAAGAAAGTTAAACTACAAAAAAAAAACAGTTCAACACCCTAATCCAACAATATGCAGTTTTGATTTTGATGTTTCCATTGGAAAATGGGAGTAATGTGATGGTGAAGTGGTTATTTACTATTGAGACGTTAAGTTTAGAAAATGAGGTCATGGAAAACAGCCCCAGTGCAATTAGTTAGTTAATTACACCAGAGCTCTGCAAGTGCATTACCTACACACTTCTGCACAGCTACAGGGAATTAGGAAGGAAGTTGAGAAGCAGGACCACAAAGGTTGTAACCTCTGGATTACTACCTGTGCCACGTGACTGAGTATAGGAATAGAATGAGGTGGAGGATAAATGCGTGGCTGAGGGATTGGAGCAGGGGGCAAGGATTCAGATTTCTGGATCGTTGGGACCTCTTTTGGGACAGGTGTGACCTGTACAAAAAGGATGGGTTGCACTTGAATCCCAGGGAGACCAATATCCTGGCGGGGAGGTTTGCTAAGGCTATAGGGGAGAGTTTAAACTAGAAATGCTGAGGGTTGGGAACCAAACTGATGAGACGGAGGAAGAGGCAGTTGGCTCACAAATAGAGAAAGCTTAGAGACGGTGCGAGAGGGAGGATAGGCAGGTGATAGGGAAGGGATGCGCTCAGACTGATGGTTTGAGATGTGTCTATTTTAATGCAAGGAGTATTATGAACAAAGCAGATGATCAGTACTTGGAGCTATGATGTTGTGGCCATTACACAGACTTGGATGGCTCAGGGGCAGGAATGGTTACTTCCAGTGCCAGACTTTAGATGTTTCAAAAAGGCCAGGGAAGGAGGCAAAAGAGGTGGGGGCATGGCACTGTTGATCAGAGATAGTGTCACGGCTGCAGAAAAGGAGGAAGTCATGGAGGGATTGACTACGGAGTCTCTGTGGGTGGAAGTTAGGAACAAGAAGGAGTCACTAACTCTACTGGGGGTTTTTTATAGGCCACCAATAGTAAAAGAGACTTTGAGGAGCAGATAGAGAGACAGATTCTGGAAAGGTGTAATAATAACGGGGATGTTGTGGAAGATTTTAATTTCCCAAATATCAATTGGCATCTCCCTAGAGCGAGGGATTTAGATGGGGTGGAGTTTGTTAGGTGTGTTCAGGAAGGTTTCTTGACACAATATGTAGATAAGCCTACAAGAGGAGAGGCTATTCTTGATCTGGTATTGGGAAATGAACCTGGTCAGGTGTCAGATCTCTCAGTGGGAGAGCATTTTGGAGATAGTGATCACAATTCTATCTTCCTTACCATAGCATTGGCGAGGGATAGAAACAGACAAGTTAGGAAAGTGTTTAATTGGAGTAAGGGGAAATATGAGGCTATCAGGCAGGAACTTGGAAGCATAAAATGGGAACAGATGTTCTCAGGGAAATGTACGGAAGAAATGTGGTAAATGTTCTGGGGATATTTGCATGGAGTTCTGCATCCGGTGCTCCCGATGTGGCCTTTTATATATTGGCGAGACCCGACGCAGATTGGGAGACCGCCTTGCTGAACATCTACGCTCTGTCCGCCAGAGAAAGCAGGATCTCCCAGTGGCCACACATTTTAATTCCACATCCCATTCCCATTCTGACATGTCTATCCACGGCCTCCTCTACTGTAAAGATGAAGCCACACTCAGGTTGGAGGAACAACACCTTATATTCCGTCTGGGTAGCCTCCAACCTGATGGCATGAACATCGACTTCTCTAACTTCCGCTAAGGCCCCACCTCCCCCTTGTACCCCATCTGTTACTCATTTTTATGCACACATTCTTTCTCTCACTCTCCTTTTTCTCCCTCTGTCCCTCTGAATATACCTCTTGCCCATCCTCTGGGTCCTCCCCCCCCGTCTTTCTTCCCGGACCTCCTGTCCCATGATCCTCTCGTATCCCCTTTTTCCTATCACCTGTCCAGCTCTTGGCTCTATCCCTCCCCCTCCTGTCTTCTCCTATTATTTTGGATCTTCCCCTCCCCCTCCAACTTTCAAATCCCTTACTCACTCTGCCTTCAGTTAGTCTTGACGAAGGGTCTCGGCCTGAAACGTCGACTGCACCTCTTCCTACAGATGCTGCTTGGCCTGCTGCGTTCACCAGCAACTTTGATGTGTGTTGCTTTGAATTTCCAACATCTGCAGAATTCCTGTTGTTTGCATATGATTAGGAATAGTCAGCATGGCTTTGTCAAAGGCAGGTCGTGCCTTACAAGACTGATTGAATTTTTTGAGGATGTGACTAAACACATTGATGAAGGGAGAGCAGTAGATGTAGTGTATATGGATTTCAGCAAGGCATTTGATAAGGTACTCCATGCAAGGCTTATTGAGAAAATAAAGAGGCATGGGATCCAAGGGGCCATTGCTTTGTGGATTCAGAACTGGCTTGCCCACAGAAAGCAAAGAGTGGTTATAGACGGTTCATATTCTGCATGGAGGTCGGTGACCAGTGGTATGCCTCAGGGGTCTGTTCTGGGACCCCTACTCTTCGTGAGTTTTATAAATGACCTGGATGAGGAAGTGGAGGATGGGTTAGTAAATTTGCTGATGACACAAAGGGTGGGTGTGTTGTGGATAATGTGGAGGGCTGACAGAGGTTACAGCAGGACATTAATAGGATGCAAAACTGGGCTGAAAAGTGGCAGATGGAGTTCAACCCAGATAAGTGTGAGGTGGTTCATTTTGGTAGGTCAAATATGATGGCAGAATATAGCGTTAATGGTAAGTCTCTTGGCAGTGTGGAGGATCAGAGGGATCTTGGGGTCCGAGTCCATAGGACACTCAAAGCTGCTACGCAGGTTGACTCTGTGGTTGGGAAGGCATACGGTGCACTGGCCTTCATCAATCATGGGATTGAATTTAGGAGCCGAGAGGTAATGTTGCAGCTATATAGGACCCTGGTCAGATCGCACTTTGAGTACTGTGTTCAGTTCTGGTCGCCTCACTTCAGGAAGGATGTGGAAGCCATAGAAAGAGTGCAGAGGAGATTTACAAGGATAATGCCTGGATTGGGGAGTATACCTTATGAAAACAGGTTGAGTGAACTCGGCTTTTTCTCCTTGGAGCGACGGAGGATGAGAGGTGACCTGACAGAGGTGTATAAGATGATGAGAGGCATTGATCGTGTGGATAGTCAGAGGCTTTTTCCCAGGGCTGAAGTGGCTAGCACAAGAGGGCACAGTTTTAAGGTGCTTGGAAGTAGGTACAGAGGAGATGTCAGGGGTAAGTTTTTTTACGCAGAGAGTGGTGAGTGCGTGGAATGGGCTGCTGGCAACAGTGGTGGAGGCGGATACGATAGGGTCTTTTAAGAGACTCCTGGACAGGTACATGGAGCTTAGAAAAATAGAGTGCTATGGGTAACCCTAGATAATTTCTAAGGTAAGTACATGTTCGGCACCGCATTGTGGGCCAAAGCACCTGTATCGTGCTGTAAGTTTTCTATGTTTCTATCTTGCATAGTCATGGTATTCAATTCTGGATTTTCTATCAGGTACTGGAGTTCATAAAAAATATATTGGTGTTCTATTAGCCACTAGTTTTTACTGTTTTTAATGATTCTCTTTGTGGGATGTGAGAGTCTCTGGTAAGGCTGATCATGGAACTAGGGAATGAATTCCAGAGTGTGGGACCCACGGATGAGTTGGGGTTGTCAAGGAATGCAGTGGGGTTTGCTCAGGACCTACTGACCTTGTTACTTCCATTGCAGGTGTGTGGAACCCCTGAGTACATTGCCCCTGAGGTCATCCTTCGCCAGGGCTACGGGAAGCCAGTTGACTGGTGGGCAATGGGCATCATCCTGTACGAATTCCTGGTGGGCTGTGTGCCCTTTTTTGGTGACACCCCCGAGGAGCTCTTTGGCCAAGTCATCAGTGGTGAGTTTGTGATCCTGAATTTGCTTACTTTTGGAACCTGTTAACGAATGTGAGCGAAGAATAGACCAAGGAACACTGGCCAACTAATTATCATCAACTCTCTCCTAATTTTGTTCATTTGAAGATTTATAAGCTAGGACTAGATGAATTATTTTTGTGTGAATGGATCATTCATGAACAAATCCCAACAGCAAAAGCGAACATACACTCAGTGGCCACTTTATTAGGTACTCCTGTACACCTGCTCGTTAATGCAAATATCTAATCAGCTTATCGTGTGGCAGCACCTCAATGCATAAAAGCATGCAGGTGTGGTCAAAAGATTCAGGTATTCAAACCAAACCAGAACAGGGAAGAAATGTGATCAAAGCGACTTCGAGTGGTGGAATGATTGTTGGTGCCAGATGAGGTGGTGTGAATATCTGAGAAACTGCTGATCTGGGATTTTCACACACAGCAGCTTCTGGATTTTATAGAGAATGGTGTGAAAAACAATAAAGCATCCAGTGAGAGGCAGTTCTGCAGGCAAGAACGCCTTGTTAATGCGTAGAGGTCAGAGGAGAATGACCTGACTGGTTCAAGCTGACAGGAAGCTGAAAATAGCATTTGACAAGGTTCCACACGGTAGGCTTATTCAGAAAGTCAGAAGGTATGGGATCCAGGGAAGTTTGGCCAGGTGGATTCAGAATTGGCTTGCCTGCAGAAGGCAGAGGGTGGTGGTGGAGGGAGTACATTCAGATTGGAGGATTGTGACTAGTGGTGTCCCACAAGGATCTGTTCTGGGACCTCTACTTTTCGTGATTTTTATTAACGACCTGGATGTGGGGGTAGAAGGGTTGGGTTGGCAAGATGGAAGACGACACAAAGATTGGTGGTGTTGTAGATAGTGTAGAGGATTGTCAAAGATTGCAGAGAGACATTGATAGGATACAGAAGTGGGCTGAGAAGTGGCAGATGGAGTTCAACCCGGAGAAGTGTGTGGTGGTACACTTTGGAAGGACAAACTCCAAGGCAGAATACGAAGTACAGAGTACAGAGTACAAAGACAGGAAACTTGGTAGTGTGGAGGAGCAGAGGGATCTCGGGGTACATGTTCACAGCTCCCTGAAAGTTGCCTCACAGGTGGATCGGATACTTAAGAAAGCTTATGGGGTGTTAGCTTTCATAAGTCAAGGGATAGAGTTTAAGAGTCGCGATGTAATGATGCAGCTCTATAAAACTCTGGTTAGGCCACACTTGGAGGACTGTGTCCAGTTCTGGTCGCCTCACTATAGGAAGGATGTGGAAGCATTGGAAAGGGTACAGAGGAGATTTACCAGGATGCTGCCTGGTTTAGAGAGTATGGATTATGATCAGAGATTAAGAGAGCTAGGGCTTTACTCTTTGGAGAGGAGGAGGATAAGAGGAGACATGATAGAGGTGTACAAGATATTAAGAGGAATAGATAGAGTGGATAGCCAGCGCCTCTTCCCCAGAGCACCACTGCTCAATACAAGAGGACATGGCTTTAAAGTAAGGGGTGGGAAGTTCAAGGGGGATATTAGAGGAAGGTTTTTTACTCAGAGAGTGGTTGATGCGTGGAATGTACTGCCTGAGTCAGTGGTGGAGGCAGATACACTAGTGAAGTTTAAGAGACTACTAGACAGGTATATGGAGGAATGTAAGGTGGGGGGGTTATATGGGAGGCAGGGTTTGAGGGTCGACACAACATTGTGGGCCGAAGGGCCTGTACTGTGCTGTACTTATTCTATGTTCTACGTTCTATTAACCACACATTATAACAGTGGTGCGCAGAAGAGCATCTCTGAATGCACAGCACGTCGAACCTTGAAGTGGATGGGTACAGCAGCAGCAGAGACCACACCAGAGTCCGGGGTGTACCCAGTAACAAGGTCGCTGAGTGTATTTCATCCCCAGTTCTTACCATGTGTATGAGTTTGATGGAATACTCCCCCTGAATTTTAGAGTTAGCTTCTGTGGCTCACAAAAGCAGAAGGGGAAAAAAATCATTTGTACGTTCCTGTCTTAAGTTGAATGAACATAATGCATGATTCCACAAATTCACAGGCCCTTCCGGTGAAAGGTTCCTCCTGTGAAAAGCTCTGTCTGTTCCAGCTTATTCGATGACTACCCTTCTAGTTAATGGATGACCAACTGTTGAAATTCACTGGATCAGGGATTAGACCTTAGACCGTAAGACATAGGAACAGAATTAGGCCATTCAGCCCATTAAGTCTGCTTCGCCATTCCATCATGTCTGACCTATTTTCCTTCTCAACTCCATTCTCCTGCATTCTCCCCATAACCTTTGATGCCTTTACTAATCAGGAAACTATTAACCTCTGCTTTAAATATACTGGTGACTTGGCTTCCACAGACTTCTGTCGCAATGAATTCCATAGATTCACCAACCTCTGGCTCAAGAAATTCCTCCTCCTTATCTTTATCTGAAAGGGGCTTTCTTCTTTTTTGAGACTATGCTCTCTGGTCCTAGGTTCCCCCATTATAGGAAAAATCCTCTCCACATCCACTCTATCTCGGTCTTTCAATATTCAATAAGTTTCAATGAGATTCCCACCCTCTAAGCTCCAGTGAGTACAGACAGGGTGTTACCATCATTGGCAGAACCTCAGATGGTGATGAGAAAGCATACAGAGGCGAGACATACCAGCTAGTTATGTGGTGTCATAGCAACAACCCTGCACTCACCGTCAGTAAGACCAAACAACTAATTGAGGACTTCAGAGAGGGTAAGATGTGGGAACACACACCAGTCTTCATTGAGGGATCAGAAGTGGAGAGAGTGAGCAATTTCAAGTTCCTGGGTGTCAGTATCTCTGAGGACCCAACCTGGACCCAGCACATCAATGCAGCTACAAAGAAAGAAAAACAGTGGCTATATTCATTAGGAGTTTGTGGGGATTTGGTATGTCACCAAAAACACTTGCAAATTTACTCAGATATACCATGGAGAGTAGCTACTCCACAGGGTTGAAGTAGGCTGCAGAAAATTGTAAAATTAGTCAGCTCCATTCTGGGCACAGCCGCCATGGTATCCAGGACATCTTCAAGGAGCGGTACCTCAAAAAGGCAGCGTCCATCATTAAAGACCACCACCGCCCAAGACATGCTCTGTTCTCTTTGCTACTGTCAGGAAGGAGGTACAGAAGCCTGAAGGCATATACTCAGTGTTTCAGGAACAGCTTCTTCCCCTTTGCCATCTGATTTCTGAATGGACATTGTACCTCAATGCTTTTTGTGTACTACTTATTTAATTTAATTATTTAATATATATATATTCATACTGTAATTCATTTTTTCTATAATTCATGTATGGCATTGTGTTGCTGCTACAAAGTTAATAAATTTCGTGACGTATGCTAGAGATTTTGATTCTGATTCTGATTAGTGACTAGGCCCTGGTAAGGTCCTAATGATTAATAGGACCTTCTAGTAATTAGGCCCTAGTTAAAGAAAATTTATTTATTTGAATGTTTCATTCTGTGTTAGATGATTAAAACGTAGCTCAGCAGACAAGACTGCATTTGGGTGTGATACTATATTAATCCCTGGGTTTGTTAATTTGGCAAATAAATGAGGAGTAATTCCCCTTTTGGTCTAACCAGCCCCCTGAGGCACCATTGGTGTGGGCACTGGTAAGCTGGACTACCTTACATGTCTGGCTAAGATGGCGAGGGAGTTGGGTAAGAAGTGTTGGACCCTCCTTCCCACCTCCAGCTGGTGCCCACCATACAATAAATGCCAAGGTTAACCCCAACAATCACCTACACTTTTAGAGTATGTGGGTTTGTCACCTTCTTCAGTGCACCCACACTGAAGTCATAGAGCAGTAGGAAAATACAGGACAGAAATGTGTCCTGCCGCCCAGCAAGTCTGTGCAGACCATTGATGGTCCATTTACAACAATTCTACAAATCGTTCGTTTATTATGTGCCATATGATGTGAGAGTAAGAGTTCGGCACGGACTAGGAGGGCCAAGATGGCCTGTTTCCATGCTGTAATTGTTATGTTATATGGTTATATGATGTAAGCAATCATGGTCCATAATTGTTCTTGGCAAATTTTTCTACGGAAGTGATTTTCCAATGCCTTCTTCTGTGCAGTGTCTTTACAAGACGGATGACCCCAGCCATTATCAATACACTTAAGGGATTGTCTGCCTGGTGTCAGTGATTGCAAAACCAGGTCCTTGTGATATGCACCAGCTGCTCATATGACCATCCACCACCTGCTCCCACGGCTTCACGTGACCTTGATCGGGGGGTGGGGAGGGGTGTGGTGCTACACCTGGCCCAGGGGTGACCTGCAGGCTAGTGGAGGGAAGGAGCACCTTTCACCTTCTTATGTAGAGACGTATAGTATCTCTACCCCGCCCCGCTACCCAATTAATCTACTTCTTATATTGTCCTTACTTTTTCATCATCTTCCTCGTCTACACACTTGGGGCAATTTACAGCAGCTAATTAACCTACCAATCTGCATGTCCAAGAAGTACACTCTAATTGTGGTGAATCAGATAATTTACAAGCAATAATTTACTGTAAATTATTGTGAAAACCTTATGTATATTCATATGAAGTCCAAGTTAGTTATAATGATGCAGTAAACCATAAAAACTGCTTAGAAAATTATGTGACCTTTAAAAAAATAATTTGGTGTGTCTAATTTAATTATTTTTAATTGAAAATATCCAATTAAAATACATGTAAGTTTATTTATGATATTTCAGCTCCCTTAGCTCCAGTCTTTGTTTTGCATTTTGCGTGATGTACCCAAAAGTCAATTTAAAAAACTTCCTTGCTTCCTGTCTGTGACATTAATGTGATTGGTTGTTCAGCTAGCTTGATGACATCACTGGTGCTGGGTCTAAAAGTAGTAAACAGTGAAATCACCAGATCTTTGGGTATTTGTCCAAGGGGAGCAACATTGTTTTGTCACTGACTGCAAATTTTACATCAGAGATTCAAGTTGCCCATTATTCATTCAAACTGAAGAATTAGTATATCACAAAATGAAGCCATTCAGTCCAACAGTTCCTAGTTGAGCAATTCCATCAGTCTTCCCCACTCCAACAAACCCTTTTACCTTACAGCTCTGCAGATTATTCTCTTGTTAAATATCTTTCCAAATCCATTTTGAGGGCCCTGATTCACTGTTTCCGCCACCCCAGGGGATAGGGTTCCTCTTGTCCTCACCTACCACCCCACCAGGATCCACATTCAGCACATAATCCTCCGAAACTTCCGCCACTTCCGAGATCCCACCACCAAGCACATCTTTCCCTCCCCCACCCCCCCCCACTTTCTGCTTTCCACAGGGATCACTCCCTACCTGACTCCCTTGTCCATTTGTCCCTCCCTCCTGGCACTTATCCTTGCAAGCGGAACAAATGCTACACCTACCCCTACACCTCCTCCCTCACTACCATCCAGGGCCCTAAACAGTCCTTCCAGGTTAGATGACACTTCACCTGTGAGTCTGTTGGGATCATTGTGTTCGGTGCTCCCGGTGTAGCCTCCTTTACATTGGTGAGACCCGACATATATTGGGAGACCGCTTCGCCGACCATCTACACTGCGTCCGCCAGAACAAGCTTGATCTCCCAGTGGCACCCATTTTAATTCCATTTCCCATTCCCATTCTGATATGTCCATCCATGGCCTCCTCCACTGTCATGATGAGGCCACACTTAGGTTGGAGGAACAACACCTTGTATTCCGTTTGGGTAGCCTCCAACCTGATGGTACGAACATCAATTTCTCAAGCTTCCAGTAATGCCCCCCAAACCCACCCCTCCATTTCCCATCCCCTTTTCCCTCTCACTTCATCTCTTTCTTTCTTTCTTTTTAAATCTTTTTATTGAGTAAGTATACAAAAAAGGTAAGCCATATAAACATTAATACAATGTTAAAGTATAATAAAATTCCAAAAGATAACAATACCAAAAAGAAAATACTACAAACAATGTAATTTAAGCATAAGAAACCAAAATAACATAATAGTATACTAGATTTTATATATATCAATGGAAAAAAAGAAAAAAAAAACCCCAAAAAAAAACCCACCGTGCAACTAACTAAAAGCAAAGCAAAGCAATGGGCTAACTTGAAACCAAACAGAGTTAAACTTAAAATCACGTCCTCAATCCCGACCTCCATTAAAACAGTGAAAAAAAAACAAGAAGGGTAAATATTACATTAAATGAAAATATCGAATAAAAGGTCCCCAAATCTGTTCAAACTTAAATGAAGAATCATGAAGGTTACTTCTAATTTTCTCCAGATTCAAACATAAAATCGTCTGAGAAAACCAAAAAAAGGTAGTTGGAGCATTAAGCTCTTTCCAATGTTGTAAAATACATCTTTTCGCCATTAAAGTAAGAAATGCAATCATTCTACGGGCTGAAGGGGAAAGATTACTAGAAATTTTAGGTAGTCCAAAGATAGCAGTAATAGGGTGAGGAGAGATATCTATATTTAATACCTTAGAAATAATATTGAAAATATCTCTCCAAAAAGTTTCCAAAGTAGGGCAAGACCAAAACATATGAGTTAAAGAGGCTATCTGCCCCGAACATCTATCACAGAAAGGATTAATATGCGAGTAAAAACGCGCTAACTTATCTTTGGACATATGTGCTCTATGCACCACTTTAAATTGAATTAGGGAATGTTTAGCACAAATAGAAGAAGTATTAACTAATTGTAAAATCTGCCCCCAATCATCCACAGAAATGGTAAGCCCCAATTCCTGTTCCCAATCTACCCTAATCTTATCAAATGGAGCTTTCCTGAGTTTCATAATAATATTATAAATCATAGCCGATGCACCTTTCTGACATGGATTAAGGTTAATTATCGAATCTAAAATATATATAGGAGGAAGCATTGGAAAGGAAGGAAGTATAGTACTTAGAAAATTTCTAACTTGTAAATATCTAAAAAAATGTATTCTTGATAGGTTATATTTATTAGATAATTGTTCAAAAGACATAAGGGAACCATCTAAAAATAAATCCAAAAACCGTAAAATACCCTTAGTCTTCCAAGTTTGAAAAGCGCGATCCGTAAAAGAGGGAGGAAAAAATATGTTACCTAAAATAGGAATCGCTAACCCGAATTGATTAAGATCAAAAAATTTTCTGAATTGAAACCAAATACGCAAAGCATATTTAACGATCGGGTTAGAGACCTGCTTAAGGCGTTTCGAATCAAAAGGAAGAGATGAACCTAAAATAGAACCAAGTGTATAACCCTGAACAGAGGGCTATTAATGGGCTATTAATATTCGACATATGAAATTTTGGTTACTTGACCGGGATATACTATCTATTCCTAAATGGGTAGCATTGGAATCACTTCATCTCACCAATCAACACTCACAACACGCTGGAGGAACTCTGCAGGTTGGGCAGCATCCGTGGAAAAGATCGGTAGACGTTTCGGGCCGGAACCCTTCGTCAGGACTGTAGAGGGAAGGGGCAGAGGCCCTATAAAGAAGGTGAGGGGAGGGTGGGAAGGAGAAGGCTGGTAGGTTCCAGGTGAAAAACCAGTAAGGGGAAAGATAAAGGGGTGGGGGAAGGGAAGCAGGGAGGGGATAGGCAGGAAAGGTGAAGAAGGAATAGGGGAAAACAATGGGCAGTAGAAGGAGGCGGAACCATGAGGGAGGTGATAGGAAGCTGGGTGAGGGGACAGAGTGACATAGGGATAGGAGAAGGGAGGGGGAGGGAATTACCGGAAGTTGGAAAATTCTATGTTCATACCAAGGGGCTGGAGACTACCTAGACGGTATATGAGGTGTTGTTCCTCCAACCTAAGTTTAGCCTCATCATGGCAGTAGAGGAGGCCATGTATGGACATATCCGAATGGGAGTGGGAAGCAGAGTTGAAGTGGGTGGCTATTAGAAGATCCTGTCTGTTGTGGCGGACGGAGGTGTTTACCATCTCACCAATCAACTTCCTAGCTCTTTACTTCATCCCTCCTCCTCCAGGTTTCACCTATCATCTAGCGCTTCTCTCTCTCCTCTCCCCACCTTTTAAATCTCCTCAGCTTTCCTCCCCCAGTCCTGCCGAAAAGTTTCAACCCAAAGCATTGACTGTACTCTTTTCCATAGATGCTGCCTGGCCTGCTGAGTTCCTTTAGCATTTTGTGTGTGTTGCTGGGATTTCCATCATCTGCAGATTTTCTCTTTGTTTGTACCCCAATGGATACTGAGTTTTAGGTTATAATCTGTCTCAATTCTTTCCTTACATCCCCCTATTCATCTTTTGCACAAACTTTTAACCCCGTACCTCCTGGCCCCAGATGGGAACACCTTTCCTAATTATATAGGAAAAGTTAGTGAGCTGAGGCATGAGCACAGAGGGAGGGGCAAGTAGGACAGAACAAGGGGAGAACATAAGGACTGTGATAGGGTAGAATATCCTGGCTGTTCTTCCCAATGAAGCTGCAAAACTTGGTAATGAAGTCATTATCTCCGCTGATGCCTTTCCGAGAGTTGGAAGCCAATGTAGGCTCACTGAAGTGTAAAGTAAATCTATTGTCTAAATACATTTTCTGCCTTGAAATTCAATTTCTTCAGGCATTCACAGGAAAATCAAAGGAATACAACAGAACTTATGAAACGCTGTACCAAGCAAAGACTGAGAACCAACATGAAAAAGAAGACAAATAGTGCAAATAGGAAATAAATAAATAATACTGAGAACATGAGTTGTAAAGTTCTTGAAAAGTGAGCCTGTAGGTTTGAAATCAGTTCAGATTTGAAGTGAGTGAGATTACCCTCGCTGGTTCAGCAGCCTGATGGTTGTGCTTTAGACAAAGTCTATATTTCATCAGGAGTTTGAGGAGATTTGATATGTCACCAAAGACCCCAGTTACATCATAATTTAGGAAGTCCAGACTTCTGCTATTTCTGAAGATCTATCCTGGATGTTGATGCAAGTATGAAGAAAGCACACCAATGGCTATATTTCATTCGGAGTATGAGGAGATTTGGTATGCCACCAAAGGCTAGCAAATTTCTACAGATGTACCACGGAGAGCATTCTAACTGGCTGCATCACCATCTGGTATGGGGGATGAGGCATTGCACAGGATTGGACTAAGCTGCAGAGAGCTGTAGACTCAGTCAGTTCCATCTTGGGCACCAGCCTCCTCAGCATCCAGGACATCTTCAAGGAGCGATGCCTCAAAGAAGTGGCATCCATCATTAAGGACCCCCATCACCCAGGACACGCTCTCTTCTCATCGCTACCATCAGGGAGGAGGTACAGGAGCCTGAAGGCACACACTCAATGATTCAAGAACAGCTTCTTTTCCTCTGCCATCAGATATTTAAATGGATATTGAACCCATGAACACTACCTCACTACTCTTTTTGCAGTACTTATTTAATTTGCTGCAATGTATTGTTGCATAACAACAAATTTCATGACATATGCCAGTGATATTAAACCTGATTCTGATTCTGAAATCAAGTTTTGTTTGATCTTAAGTGAATTTGTTGAAGATCTTTCTAAATTTTGAACTGAATTGAATTGACTTTATTTCTTACATCCTTCACATACAAGGAGTAAAAATCTTTATGTTACGTCTCCATCTAAATGTGCCATGTGCAATCATAGTAATTTATAATAAATAGAATAGTTAATGTAATATAAAGTACACTCAAATCAGTGTGAGTTCATCACTCTGATGACCTGGTGGAAGAAGCTGTCCTGGAGCCTGTTGGTCCTGGTTTATATGCTGCGGTACCGTTTCCCAGATGGTAGCAGCTAGAATAGATTGTGGTTGGGATGACTTGGGTCCCCAATGATCCTATGGGCCCTTTTTACACATCGGTCCTTGTAAATGTCCTGAATCATGGGAAGTTCACAACTACAGATGCGCTCGACTGTCCGCACCACTCTCTGCAGAGTCCTGCGATTAAGGGAGGTACAGTTCCCATACCAGGCAGTGATGCAGCCACTCAGGATGATCACAATTGTGCTCCTGTAGATAGTTCTTACAATTTTGGAGCCCATACCAAACTTCCTCAACCATCTTAGGTGAAAGAGGCGCTTTTGTGCCTTTTTCACCACACAGCTGGTGTGCATAGACCATGTGAGGTCCTCGGTGATGTGTATACCGAGGAACTTGAAGCTGTTTACCCTCTCAACCCCAGATCCATTGATGTCAATGGGGATTAGCCCGTCTCTATTCCTCCTGTAATCCACAACCAGCTCCTTTGTTTTTGCGGCATTGAGGGAGAGGTTGTTTTCTGACACCACTGTGTCAGAGAGATGACTTCTTCCCTGTAGGCCACCTCATTATTGTTTGAGATAAGGCCAATAAATGTAGTGTCACCGGCAAATTTAATTAGCGGATTGGAGCTATGGGTGGCGATACAGTCATGGGTATACAGGGAGTAAAGGAGGGGACTCAGTACGCAGCCTTGAGGGGCTCCTGTATTGAGAGTCAGAGGGTTGGAAGTGAGGGAGCCCACTCTTACCACTGGCAATCTGACAGGAAGTCCAGGATCCAGCTGCACAAGGCAGGGTCAAGGCCGAGGTCTCTGAACTTCCTGTTGAGACTGGATGGAACTATGGTGTTGAATGCTGAACTGTGGTCCAAGAACAGCATTCTCACATAAGCATCCTTCTTCTCCAGATGTGTGAGGATGGTATGTAGAGCAGTGGCTATTGTGTCATCTGTCAATCAGTTGTGTCGGTAGACGAATTGTAGGGGGTCCAGTTTGAGTGGCAGCAGGATGCAGATGTAATCCTTGACCAGCCCCTCAAAGCATTTGATTATTATTGAGGTGAGTGCGACAGGACGCCAGTCGTTCGGGCATGTTACCTTGGTCTTTTTTGATACAGGAACAGTGGTGGATAATTTGTGCTGGACCCCTGGCAAAACCCCTGCAGCTTGTCAATTATTGATGCGGAGCTAACGCATGAAAACTGGTCCTGTGCACCCTGGTGTCAGGCAGCTTCACCCTGCTAGAAGATTAACAGTACAGTCCTTGGAGAGGTGTTGCATCTGCCCTGTTTCCTCGGTGGGTGCATCACATCTACTCCAAATAGTGAAATAGCAGCGTACAGAAACCGCTGGAGGAACTCAGCAAGTCAAGCATCAACTATAGAGGGGAATTCTTTGTTCTGAGGCTGCCTGTGGGAGGACGAATTTCAGAGTTGTTTTCTGTATACATGTTTTGATAATAAATGCACTTTGAAAGTTTTAGGCTTGAGAACCTTCATCAGGTCTGGAAAGGACGGGGGCAGAAGCCTGAAGTTGCGGGGTGGGGAAGGAGTTCAAATGAGCAGGTGATACGCGAGACCAGATTAGGAGGAAGGTGAGTGGGTGGGGAGGGGATGAATCTGCTGGAGGTGGAAGAGGTGAAGGGCTGAAGAAGAAGGAACCTGATAGAAGAGGACAATAGACCATGGGAGAAAGGGAAGGAGGAGGGGCACCAGAGGGAGGTGATGGGCAGGTGAGGAGAAGAAAAGGGATGGGAGGGTGGCCAGAATGGGACGTGGAAAAAGAAGGGAGAAAGGGGGAGGAATTACCAGAAGTTAGAGAAAGTGACATTTATGCCATCCAGATGGAATTTGAGAAGTTGTTCCTCCAACCTGAGTGTGGCCTCATCGTGACAGCAGAGGAGGCTATGGACCAACATGTCGGAATAAGGGTTTCAATGCCAGCCATCTTGGAGAAAGGGTACATTTAAAATATGTAATATAAATTAACTTTGCAACTGGCTTGTCCTCTTTTAAAAATGCACCAGTATCTTCTCTGCCATAAGATCACAACTCAGCATAGTATCCGTTGCCTACCTAATCCCTCCACCACCTCCAGAGTCACCCCATCCGAGAACCTTTGCGTCCTGCTGGAGGGTTTCAGCCCAAAGTGTGGACAGTCCCTTCTCCTGCAGATGCTGCTCAACCCACTGAGCTCCTCCAGTGGATTGTTTGTTGCTCCAGAATTCACCCTCCTTCACCTGGACTGGGTCAGAGACTCGTTCCAGATAGAACCACCAGTCAGCAGCCCGGAAGGTTAGGTACAATAAACTTGGTATTTGTGTAAACCAGAGCCATTCAGAAAGGTCAGGCGTTTAATAGGGTATCAAGCATACACAGATTGTTCGAACAAGAAATGGTGGTCTGAGATTTGGCCGAAAGAGTTAACAAACATTTAACGGGATTGTAATTAAAGACAATCGGTGGCTGAGTCTATCTGATTGCAGATCCTTGTATTGAAAGCCATCTTCTGTTTCCAGATGACATCATGTGGCCTGAGGGGGATGAGGCTCTCCCTGCTGACGCCCAGAACCTCATCTCCAGCCTCCTGCAGCCAAACCCACTGGACCGCCTGGGAACAGGTAGGCAGCCTCGTCTGTTGGTGGGACCATTTATTTAGGATGTTCAGCTTTTCTCTCCCATATGCCTCCTGCTCAGTTGTTACCCTCTGGATCTGAGATTGGAAACCCAGATGCCTGGAAGTAGTTGGTCATCCAATCGTTTGAGCCTGCTCCACCATTCAACATGATCCACGCTGATCTTCAGTATCAAGACATTTTGGAAGTTTTGTACTTGTAACTTTTTTTTTAAAAAAAAAAGACGGGGTGCTGTTCAGCTTATTCCTAACTGGGCCACATACTGTGATTTCTTGGTGTGAGTAACGCTGACAATTGAAATCATTAACAAACCCTCTTCTCCTATAGCAACAAATAATTGACTAGAGGAACTGAGTGGGTCAAGCAGCAACTGTGGGAGGAAAGGCATCTTCAGTGTCTCAACCCAAAATATTAACAGCCCCAAATATCCCACAGATGCTGTTCAACCTTCTGAGTTCCTCCAGCAAATTGTTTGTTGCTACAGATGCCAGTATCTGCAGACTCTTATGTCTCCTCCTTACTGCAGGCAGGACATAAATTCAGACCTGTCTCCCTGTCTCCCTTTGTTCTCCTTAACGTGCTTTATACTTTATTGTCGCCAAACAATTGATACTAGAACGTACAATCATCACAGCGATATTTGATTCTGCGCTTCCCGCTCCCTGTAGTACAAATCGGTAGTAAATATTAAAAATTTAAATTATAAATCATAAATAGAAAATAGAAAAATGGAAAGTAAGGTAGTGCAAAAAAACCGAGAGGCAGGTCCGGATATTTGGAGGGTACGGCCCAGATCTGGGTCAGGATCTGTTCAACGGTCTTATCACAGCTGGAAAGAACCTGTTCCCAAATCTGGCCGTACAAGTGTTAAAGCTCCTGAGCCTTCTCCCGGAGGGAAGAGGGAAGAAAAGTGTGTTGGCTGGGTGGGTCGTGTCCTTGATTATCCTGGCAGCACTGCTCCAACAGCGTGCGGTGTAAAGTGAGTCCAAGGACGGAAGGTTGGTTTGTGTGATGTGCTGGGCTGTGTTCACAATCTCCTGCGGCTTCTTCCGGTCTTGGACAGGACAACATCTGTACCAGGTTGTGCTTTCTATGGTGCATCTATAAAAATTAGTGAGGGTTTTAGGGGACAGGCCAATTCCATGCTAAGAAGCTCAGGAACTCCCACATTTGAATTCAGAGTACAATTCCAACGCAGTCTACAAGAAGTTTGCACGTCCTTCCTGTGAGTGCAAGGGTTTCCTCTGGGCACTCCAGTTAAAGTCCACATTCCAAACCTGTACCGGCGAGTAAGTTAATTGGTCATTGTAGATTGTCCTGTGACTAGGCTAAGGTGAAGTAGGTGGGTTGCTGGGCAGTGTGGCTCATTGACTCTGCAATGTATCGCTTAATAAATAAAGAAAACGTTAAGTTGTATAACTCATCACCAGCTCCCTTGGCTCTCTGGTACCATCATACCGCATGTTATGGATGAATAAAGTCACCTCCAAATGATTATTTACTGTAATTTATCATATATTTTATGTATAGGCATCCGTTAGTCTCATGAGACCATAGATTTGCGCCTTGGAAGGTTTCCAGGGCGCAGGCCTGGGCAAGGTTGTATGGAAGACCAGCAGTTGCCCATGCTGCAAGTCTCCCCTCTCCGATGCTGTCCCAGGGAAGGGCATTAGGACCCATACAGCTTGGCACCAGTGTCATCATTTTTATGTATTTAAATATTTTATGTGAATGAGTAAGTGAGACCTCCGTTGGTCAGGATCGACCAGGGATATTATGTTCTAGCTGTCTAGATACGCAAACCTGGGCGGTACAATATGGAGAGCGAGCTGTTGCCTGTGTAGCAAGCTCCCCCTCACCATGCAGCTGAGGAACCCAAAGGAACAGCAGAGACCGATACAGTTTGGTACCAGCAGCATTGCAGGAGTTGCCAGTCAGCGTTGAACCCAACGTAGGACTCTCTTACGGACTCCAGCTCCAGATTTTCCCCTTGGGGGTTTATTCCCGAAGCCTGCCCCATGAGCGATATAGCCGCAAGGCAGCGGAGGTTTGAGATCAGAGTTTTCCTTCTAGATGAGCAGCCAGCCATAGCTGACAAGCCCTGTCTGCCGGAAGTGACTAGTCCTAAGGTGCCAGTAACCTGCCTTCGCCCCTTCTCTGTCAGTAGAAATGGTTCTGTCCAGCTTAGTAGGCCAGCAGCTGGACTTGGTTGTCAGAGACTATTTGAGGTACATGCCATTGGGAGCATTTAATAGGTAGTGGAAGCTTGTCCCCATTACCATCCCCGACTACAACAACTTTAAGGACTGAACTACTGCCATAAAACAACACATTTTACAACATACACTCAGTGGCCAAATTATTAGGTACACCTACACACCTACTTGTTAATGAAAATATCTAATCCGTCAGTCAGCAACTCAATGCATAAAGGCATGCAGACATGGTCAAGAAGTTCAGATGTTGTTCAGACCAAACATCAGAATGGGGAAGAAATGTGATCTAAGTGACTTTGATCGTGGAATGATTGTTGGTGCCAGACCGGGTGGTTTGAGTATCTCAGAAACCGCTGATCTCCTGGGATTTTCATTCACAGCAGTCTCCAGAGTTTACAGAGAATGGTGCAAGAAACAAAATAAAGCCACTGATTGCCAGTGAAAATGCCTTATTAATGAGAGCGGTCAGAGGAGATTGGCCAGACTGGCTCAAGCTGGCAGGAAGGCGACAATAACTCAAATAACCATGTGTTACAACAGTGGTGTGCAGAAGAGCATCTCTGAATGCACAACACGTCAAAACTTGAAGGGGATGGGCTACAGCAGCAGAAGACTGCCTACATACACTGAGAGGCTACTTCATTAGGTACATGAGGTACCTAATAGAGCAGCTACTCAGTGTAAGTCAGACATAATAAACCTGATTCTGAAACCCGACACCAATGCTTTCTGTCCAATTACCTCGCAAATCCTGTCCCTCTCAGTAACAGCATTCTGAGTCAAAACCTACGCTGTTATATATGACAAGTTTGAGCTGAGTTTCACAGCTCGGTTAAATCCTCCTATTCACCCGACTCTGCCAAGCCTCAAGTCACCTGCTGTTGAATTACCTTCTATCTTGCACCTTCACCTGAAGGAATGCAACTGTTCCAGAAGACAGCTCACCACCATCTTTTCATGAGTAGTTGAGGAAGGGTCATAAATGTCAGTCACAGCCCAGAAGTGAACTAAAGTGAATAAAATGCATATGAATCTTCCCAGCACGTTCTGCTTTCATTTCAGGTTCCCAGCATTTTCACTTTTAAAAATTTTCGCTCTGGCCTGTCTGTCGACGTCTTACCCCAGACAGATGGATCGTTGCTTCCATTTACGGGCTTGCAGCTGTTTGCTTTCTCTGCGCGCTTCCCTAATCGGCTGGCCTCAAACATGACACATTTGACAATTGCCAGCTGATCACATTAAACACGGCTCTTCCACTGCCAAATTTCATAGATGGATTCAGAACAATTCTCAAATCTAATCACTTTTGTTACAGTATAGATTTTGTTAAGTGGGTCTGTTCAGACTGAATTGCTGAGATTACCTTAAATAAGATGAAGCATAGAGAAACTCAGATTGTTAATTATTATGTTAATGTCAATTGAGGTGGAAGCATTATTCTGATGTGACCAATTCAGTATTTTAATTGAATAAATGGGTCATTTATCTGGAAATGACTGTTTATCTTGGAGAACTGTAAACTGAGAAATGTTTGATGGGACCAGGGTTGTAGTCTGCCGCTGGAGGGTAAAGCAGTGCTCTTACAGCCACAGAATCTTACAGCATAGAGGCAGCTCCTTGCTTCTGGTCAAGATGGTGTCGAGCTGCAGTCTCTATCGAGGTCATGGCTCAGATTTAGTTGTCTTTTAAGTTTGGAGGGATGGTTTCAGGGACAGGGATGTTGAAGAGTAAGGGTTCAGGTTAGGGTTAAGGGACAGAGATGTGGAGGAGTTAGAGGTCAGGCTGGAGACTAGTCTCCTCATTACTCCACACCCAGAGGTCAATGGCATGGCGTGTGACAATGGACGCCCAGAGTCTAGGTGGTGTATGTGATAAATAAATGAATCTGAATCTGATTCTTCTAACCATCAAGCATCCGCCTTTACTGATACCATTTATCAGCACTTGGTCTGTAGTCCACTCTTCCCTGTAGATTCAAGTCCTCGTCTAGATGCTGCTAAAATGTGACACACTCTCCCTCCGCCACCCCTCTAGGCAGCCCAACCTCCACCCAGCATCTAGTGAAACCTCCTTAAACTCCACCCAGCATCTTCTTGAAACCTCCACCCTTCTTGAAACTCCACCCAGCATCTAGTGAAACCTCCTCAAACTCCACCCAGCATCTTCTTGAAACCTCCTTACTCTTAAGCCTAAGCTCACTGATTAACAACACCTTTCCTCTGGAGAAAAGTTTACTGCTGTCGGCCCTGTCTATGCTACTCATAACTTTGTGTACTGCACTGGGGAAACCCATCACAATAGTTAGAGGAGCCAACTTAAGAAAGCCACCAGGCAGCCTAGGAATAAGCTGCCTTGTGCCAGTGAAGAGCCTGGGGGCAAGGAAAGAAAACCACTGAGCGTGTTTGCATGAAACCTTGTCACCGGAAAGCAGCATCCATCATCAGGGACCCCCACCACCCAGGACATGCTCTCTTCTCGCTGCTGCCATCAGGAAGATACAGGAGCCTCAGGACTCACACCACTAGGTTCTGGAACAGTTATTACCCCTCAACCATCAAGCTCTTGACCCAAAGGGGATAACTTCACTCAAATTCACTTAATCATTGAAATGTTACCACAGTCCATAGGATTGTGACAAACCTATGAACTTACTTTCAAGGACTCTTCATCTCATGTTTTTGATATTTATTGCTTTTTTTATTATTATTTCTTTCCTTTTGTATTTGCACAGTTTGAGTCTTTTGCACCTAGTTGAATGCCCAATTTGGTGCAGTCTTTCATTGATCCTATTATGGATTTATTGAGTATGCCCACAAGAAAATGAATCTCAGGGTTGTGTATGGCGACATGTATGTACTTTGAGCTTTGAAGAGGAAGAATGTCAAGTAAGATATTAAAGGAGACACAAGATACAAGGGCAAGAATTAGAAATCCCTTTTCCTCCATTGAGCTCAAAGTGTACAAGACAGCACGCTGTAAATTAAAAAGCAAAAAGAGTCCCAATTTGGAGAATTCTAAAGAGAAAGTGTAGAGGAATAAACTATTACATTTGTGAAGTTTATTCCTTGCTGTGCTTGAGATTTAAAGGCTATTAAATGAGTGGGAACTAACACATTCTATTTTTAACATTCTCAACGAGGCCTGGAGATGACACTTGTTCTGTTAAAATAAACCTTGCACTTTACTAATGGAGGAAAATGGCAAAAGGAGCGAACCTCCGAGAGTTTAAAAATATCAAGATTCCCCATCTTGGTTTATTTCTTGAAGGAAGGAAGTTGGACTTCTATCACATCTTGCACAACCTCAGGACCTCCCGAGGCTTTTTACACCCAATTAAGTAAAAAATAAATTTATTATGAAAGTACATATATGTCACCATGTACCATACAAACCCGAGATTCATTTTCTTGCTGGGATTAGCAAGGAAACAAATTAAGTATCTCTGGGGTGAAAGTGCTGCTTTATCATGGTGCACAGTAAACACCCACAATGTGACGATGGGCAAATGATCTGTTTTAGCGATAAACATCGTACAGACCACCAACCATGTGCACTCTGGAAAGCAAGGGGATGACCAGGGTGAATGCCATGGAGACACAGGAAACTGCAGATTCTGGAATCTGGAGCAACTTGGAGCAGAAGGATCTCTGCAGGTCAGGCAGCACCTATGGAGGGAAGTGCACAGTCAAGAGTTTTGGGTTGGAACTCCTCATCTGCACTGATGAAGGGTCTTGGCCGAAAGGTCAGCTATCCATTACCTTCCATGGATGCCTCCTGACCTGCTAAGTTCCTTGAGTTTTGTTTATTTTTTTTAGCCTGTGCATCACAGGTGTTTTGGTTCTGACCTTACTGAACATCAAGCTGAGCTCCAACATATATACACCCTATTCCCTATATTAGAAACAGGCCCTTCGATCCATCGACTCTGCACTGACCATCAACCGCTCATTCATGCTACTCCTAGATTAATTGCATTTTTGTAATCTTCCCGCCTTCCCTTCAACTCCAAACCATCATCCCAGAATTTACCACCCCCCCTTGACTATTGGGCCAATTAACCCAACCAACGTGCACGGCTTTGACTGTGTTAGGAAACGGGCACCCAGAGGAAATCCTCATAGTCATGAGGAGAACCCACAAATGCAACATGTGTTCTTGAGCTGCATCGCTCAAAGGTTTCAGAAAAAGCATTTTAAGAGAGCTGTATAAGGAGGCTGAGCAGTAGGATAAAAGAGATAACATATTTGTTTAAAATAATAGCTGCAGCTGTCTGGAATCGCCCTATTGTATTTCTTTATCCATTGAGTTACTTTCATTGGTAATTTTGATTAACAATTGTGTAATGGAGCCAGGTGGAGCGTGTGGCCAAGTGGTTAAGGCTTTGGTCTATGATCTGAAGGCTGCTAGTTCGAGCCCCAGCCGAGGGAACATGTTGTGTCCTTGAGCTAGGCACTTAACCACACATTGCTCTGCGACGACACCAATGCCAAGCTGAATCAGCCCTAGTGCCCTTCCCTTGGACAACATCGATGGTGTGGAGAGGGGAGACTTGCAGCATGGGCAACTGCCTGTCTTCCATACAACCTTGCCCAGGCCTGCGCCCTGGAAACCCTCCAAGGTGCAAATCCATGGTCTCACGAGACTAACGGATGCCTATAAATGGAGCCAGAGCTGAAGGTGAGTGACCTCATCTCTCATAGTTTTTGGTCCTTTACATCCCTCTAAGCATCTCCCTGGAGAGTCAGCGAGATAAAGGGCGTGGTTTGCATGCCTCCAATCGAAAGACCAGGAATAATTGATCCCGTGTTGTCCTAATCACAGCCCTGTTCTCTCTCTCTCTCTAGGAGGCACCTATGAGGTGAAGCAACACAGTTTCTTCAAAGACCTGGACTGGAATAGCTTGTTGCGACAGAAGGCTGAATTCATCCCGCACCTGGAATCTGAGGAAGACACCAGTTACTTTGATAGCAAGTATCTTTCCCAAGGGCGGAGGGCAGGGATGGAGCTGGAGGGAGGGATGCTGAGGCCGGAATATATAAACGTTTTGAGATTTTGTTAATACCTGGCAACACTGATCTGGGGGCCACTGTTCTGCTCGGAGAGATTTAGAGTGTGGGTGACTTCACCTACAAGCAGAACATTTTTTTTCCATAACCATTCTCAGTACAGCTCCAGCACCTGTGAGGTAGCTGGAAGAGCTGGAGCACGATGGGGAGGATGCCGTAAAGAATCTGGGAAATACTGGGCAGGGTGGGGCTGGTGGGAGAATGGAGGATTTCACCCCAGCTGTCAATCTACTCTCCCATCCCTTTTAGCTCTATACCCTTCTTTCCTTTCTTTGTATTTTCAATATCTTTCTGTCCTCTTCCTCCCCCATCCTGTCATGCAATCTTCTTTCCCTCACTGATCTTCTTCTGTTTCTTCTTACTTCCCTGTCTCCTTTTTATCTCTGCTTTGCATCTCTCTCTCTACCCCCCCCCCCCCACTTTCCCTCTCCCACTCCAGTCCCGATGAAGGGTCTTGGCCGGAAACACTGACTTTTTAATTCCTCTTTATTGATGCTGCCTGAGCTGCTGAGTTCTTCCAAGAGTTTTGTACGTTTTATCCCTTTCCTTCTGTCTCCTCTCCCCCACTCTCCTCTCCTCCTACCTCTCTAACCCTGTCTCTTCTCCCTCTAACCTCTCGTTCTTTCTCTCTCTCTCTCTCCCTCTCTAACCGCTATCTGCGTAGCTCGCTCTGATCGATATCACCATGTGAATTCCTACGATGAGGACGACACCAACGAAGATGAGCCAGTAGAAATTCGCCAGTTTTCCTCCTGCTCCCCCCGCTTTATTAAGGTATTTTACATAGATCAGATCCCCTGCTCGCTTCCCTGTAACCCCACGGGAGTTGAGACAACAAGTGTGCGATGCCAGGGCAGTGGAGTGTCCATTAATCTGAAGTTTTGTATCTTATGATGTAAAAGGAGGCCATTCAGCCCATTGACTCTATAACAGCTTCAAATTGGGATGTGAGAACAAAGATAAAAAATAAAAATAAAAGCATCCATTAATCTTGTGAGACCATGGTTCTATGCCTGGAAAGTCTTCACTCTCCAGGGCGCAGGCCTGGGCAAGGTTGTATGGAAGACCAGCAGTTGCCCATGCTGCAAGTCTCCCCTCTCCACAACACCGATGTTGTCCAAGAGAAGGGCATTAGGACCCATACAGCTTGGCACCGGTGTCGTCACAGAGCAATGTGTGATTAAGTGCCTTGCTCAAGGAAACAACATGTTGCCTTGGCTGGGGCTCGAACTCATGACCTTCAGATCGCTAGTCCAATGCCTTGACCACTTGGCCACATGGTTAAGATAAAGATTAGTTTTATTTGTCACCATGGCATTTGCATGAAATCAAATCAATGAGTGTTGTGCTGGGCCAGCTTCCTGCACCAAGATAGCTTGCCCGAAGCTCGCTAACGCTAACCCGCATGTCTTTGGAATGTGGAAGGAAACCACAGCACTTAGAGGGAACCCTCGTGGTCACGGGGAGAACATGCAAGCTCCTTACAGACAGCGGCTGAATGGAATCGCTGTCGCTGGCGCTGTAATAACATTGTGCTAATCGCTCCGCTAACGCTCTGCCCACGGAAACTGGAGCACCCGATGCAAAACCAACATAGTCATGCGGAGAACGTGCAAACTCCTTACAGACAGCCATGGAACTGAATCCACTGGATTGCTGGTGCTCTAATAGCGTTGCACTAACCACTATGCTACCGTGCTGCTCTGCAGAAACTGGAGCACCCAGCGGAAGCCCACAATGTCACAGGGAGAACAATCAAACTCCACACAGACAGCCCCCTCTTCTCAATACTGTCACCAGGAGCCTAAAAACCCACACCTCAAAGTTGAATGTCATCTTCCCCGCTGAGCCTTAATTCCACCTCGGTCTTTATTTCCTTTTCTCTTTCTCAACTTACACTGGTGTTGTTATGTTTATTTTGCTGCATAAGTTATGTGTGATTTATCTTAATTTAAGTTTAGCTTAATTTGCTTATGTTTATCATGTTAGTAATGTACTCTGCTGCTGCAGAAAGCTGATATTCATGGCATTTATGCTCTGTGCAAACTTGACCTTGAACCCTGAGGGCAGGATTGAACCTGGCTCGCTGGAGCGGTGAAGCAGCTCCGTCAGCTGTGCTACTGACTGCCTGGCCCTGCAGTTACCAAACCACGAGAGCAGGTTGGAGCTGCATCATCAGACCCGGCTGGTTTTGGAGAGGGGTCAGCCTAGGATTGGGAGCTGGTGAATAACTTTCCAACCGCGGGCAAACAAACACTCGCTGCCTCAGTCCGAGAGGTCACTCAAACTCCTCCAATCAGCAGATCCCAGATGAGTGGGAGAAAACGTCCCTTCTGCAAAACAGATGCTTCCTGCACATTCAGTTCCAAAACTTCCATCAGGGACAGACACTGAAGCATTCCCCCTGTCGTTTTGAACAATTTATCGTCACACAACCTGGAAACCGGCCCTTTGACCCAGTGCCATTATACCAATGATTGTCCGTTGTATCTGGTAATGACGGTTAGATTTGTGCGGTCTACTGTAATGAACTGCATGAAGACACCAGTGCAGGAGAGTTTTTAATGTGGAAAGGCCATTGCACTGGAACAGTTCCACTCCCTCAACCTCAGAAGTCTAGGTCCGTGCCTTATAGGTAGCAGAGAGATTCCAACACTTGCTGCAGGAAAGCCAAGCATTTCTCATAATCAGGTATAAGCCCCACTGAGAAGCGAAGGATGAGTAAAATGGATTAGCCTCCCTGTTACTCCCCCGGCAATGCACTCTGTCCAACAACGGCAATGCATACATTTTTAATCCTACCCCTTGAGTTGAATGACTCACCAGGCCATTTGAGAGGGCAGTTACAAGTCAAACACATCACTGTGGTCGTCGTGGCTATCCCTCGAGGTCGAGGATGATGGTCTTCGTTCTGAAGAAGTGGCCCACAGAGTGAAGACGCCTGTCCGTGTATTTGTTTAACGTGTACTTGATGTTGCACTCCAAGAAGCACACGATACTTCACAAATCAACCAACTGATTTCAGTGGCATGGAAACCAGGACGATTGGAGCTGATGGATTTGTTGCAGCCTTCATCCGCCTTCACAGCCGTTGAGTTCGAAGTAACTTCGTCCGCCTGTTCCACCGTTGAGGTCTTGGTTGGATTGTCCTTTGTCAGGGACCTCACCCTCGACCTTACCGCCATGGGTGACCCTACCAGGAGCATAGCTCCAGACGGCATCGCTCTCGGGATCTCAGGGCCACACAAGCTTCTCCACCACGACAAGGTGACAATCCACGAAGAAGCTCACTGTGGTACTGGAGTCCAGTACAGGCCACAGCTTAGTAAGGACGGCAGATTTTGTTTCTCAAGCGGTGTTGCTGAATCAGTTGGGCTTTTCCAACAAGACTGCAGTGCCATGGCCTGTGTTATTGATGGCAGCTTTTTGCTTAACATTTATGTGATAAAAACATTAAATTTAAATTTCCAGTTGCTGAAGTGGAATATCCACATCCCAGATGTTTAATTGAGTTTGTGAATGGGGTGGAAAGGGATAATAAATCAGCCATGTTTGAAAATTTGATGGGCTGAATGGCCTAATTCTGCTCCTATGTCTTGTGGTCTTATGGTGCTATCCCTCACTAACTCCTGAGCACTCTAATCCCTTAAACAAACCACTTTCCTCAGCTGGGTTCCAGGCTGCACTGACACCTTCAGGTCAACAGTTGTACTGCACCTCCTGCTACCTACTCAGGGGAAACTGTCTCATCACGATCCTCTGTGAACTTTTCCAAGGCTTTCCTGCCCCATCAAGTGCTACTCATCCAGCCTGTCCTCACCCATCTATATTGACTTCCTAGCCTGCATTTTGATTTTAAAGCTTCTCATCTTCCTTTGATTTCTCTGTGATCTTATTTCGCCCCATCCTCTTCTCATTACTGCCATCAGGGAGGCGATACACCAGCCTGAAGACTTAGTATTTTAGGAACAGCTTCTTCCCTTCCACCATCAGATATCTAAATGGTCTATGAGTTCCTGAACAGTATCTTATTCCAATTTATTTATCATTGCAACTATTTTTATGTCTTGCATTGTATCCTGTCACAAAACAATAAATTTCATGACATGTATCAGTGCTAATAAACCCAATTCTGATTCGAACCTCCCTCAGCCCAAGTAAGAGCACTACATTTGATCAACCATTGGAAGCCAGGCCTTCAACAGCCCAATGCCTTCCGCTCCGAATTTCCCCTCCTGAATCCCAGCTACTTCCTTCGTCCCAAAGCTCATTCCTAGGAGGCACTTGACTCAATACCCCCTTCACATCAAGTTACACCTGATTTTGCTTTTCTCCAGGTGCCTCACATTTTTGTTGTAATATTCCAGTCACAGACCAGAAAAAAATATCGTGAAACATAATTTTCTAAAAATATATACTTCTTGCAAAAGGAGTGATAGTGTAAATACGCAAGGTGAGGAGAGTTGCATTTAGATAGCAGCTTTTCCAACCTCTAGATTTCCTTGACTTGCAGCCAATTGCTCACTCACTCAGTCACTGTTGTGATAGTGGAAGCTCGGCAGTGAAGATATGCATTGCAAGCGCCCATAATTATTTTGTTTGGACATGGAGTATAGATGTCACTGGCAAGGGGTACACTTGGTATATTTGTAGGACGAACAAGGCTTATAAGAGGTATCCACCCTCCTTGGAAGTTTTCATGTTTTATTGTTTTACAATACAATACAATATTGTATTGTTTTACAACAGTAGATTCAATTTGGCTTTTTTGACTCTCCAACAGAAAAGACTCTTTCATGTCAAAGTGAAACAGATTTCTACAAACTGGTCTAAATTTATTACAATTTATTAAACACAAGATAATTGATTGCATAATTACTCACCCCCTTCAAGTCAGTATTTAGTAGCTGCACCTTTCGCAGTAATTACAGCCTTGAGTCTGTGTGGATAGGTCTCCATCAGCTTTGCACATCTGGACACTACAGTTTTTCCCCATTCTTCTTTATGAAACTGATCAAGCTCTGTCAGATTGCATGGGGATCATGAGTGAACAGCCCTTTTCAAATTCAGTTCCTCGTATGATAACCCTTTCATTCCCGGAATTATCCTTGTGAATCTCCTCTGGACCCTCTCCAATGCCAGCACATCTTTTCTTAGATGAGAAAACTAAAACTGCCCAAGACTGTTCACAATACTCAAGGTGAGGCCTCACCAATGCCTTATAAAGCCTCAGCATCATATCCTTGCTGTTGTATTCTAGACCTCTTGAAATGAATGGTGTCATGGCATTTCCCTTCCTCACTACCGACTCAACCTGCAAGTTAACTTTCAGGGTGTTCTGCACAAGGACTCCCAAATCCCTCTGCATCTCGGATTCCTGTATTTTCTCCCCATTTAGAAATAGTCCGCACATTTATTTTTACTACCAAAGTGCGTGACCATGCATTTTCCAACATTGTATGTCATTTGCCATTTTCTCGCCCGTTCTCCTAATCTGTCTAAGTCCTTCTGCATCCTACCTGTTTCCTCAACACTACCTGCCCCTCCACCAATCTTCATATCATCTGAAAACTTGGCAACAGAGCCATCTATTCCATCATCTAAATCATTTATGTACAGCATAAAAAGAAGTGGTCCCAACACCAATCCCTGCCGAACACCACTAGTCACTGGCAGCCAACCAGTCAAGGGTCCTTTTATTCCCACTGGCTGCCTCCTACCAATCAGCCAATGCTCTAACCATGTTAGTAACTTTACTGCAATACCATGGGCTCTTAACTTAGTAAGCAGCCACATGTGTGGCACCTTGTCAAAAAAACTCACATTTCTTTGCCACTCTCCCATAAAGCTGTGACTGGTGCAGCACCCAGCAACAGTTGTTGTATGCGCAGTCGCTCCCATCTCAGCCACTGAAGCTTGTAACTCCTCCAGAGTTGTCATAGGTCTCTTGGTGGCCTCCCTCACTTGTCCCCTCCTTGCATGCTCACTCAGTTTTTGAGGACAGCCTGCTCAGGGCAGATTTACAGCTGTGCCATATTCTTTCCATTTCATGATGATTGACTTAACTGTGCTCCAAGGGATATTCAGTAACTTGGAAATTTTCTTGTATCCATCTCCTGACTTGTGCTTTTCAATAACCTTTTTATGGAGTGGCTTGGAATGTTCTTTTGTCTTCATGGTGTAGTTTTGGCCAGGATACTGACTCACCAGCAGTTGAAACTTTCAGATACAGGTGTATTTTTACTACAGTCAACTGAAGCACCTTGACTGCACACAGGTCTCAAAAAACAGATCTCCATTTAACTAATTATGTGACTTCTAAAACCATTGGCTGCACCAGTGATGATTTGGAGCGTCATATTAAAGAAGGGTGAATACCTATGGAATCAATTATTCTGTGTTTTCTATTTGTAATTAATTTAGATCACTTTGTAGAGATCTGTTTTCGCTTTGACATGAAAGAGTCTTTTTCTGTTGATTAATGTCAAAAAGGCCAAATTAAATCCTCTGTGATTCAATGTTGTAAAATAATAAAACATGAGTACTGTATATTCTTCAAAATATTCGTAATATTATGTCATGGGGGTGAATACTTTTTATAGGCACCGTAGATGTCACTGGCAAGGGGTACATTTGGTACTTTCATAGGGTGTAGTTGTCATTGGCAAGAAGTATATTTGGTACAGTCATAGAGCAATACAACATGGAAACAGGCCATTCAGCCCAACACATCCACGCTAACCAAGGTGCCCACCTCATCTAGTACCATTTGCCTATATTTGGCCCATATCTCTCTCAACATTTCCCATCCATGTACTCATCCAAATGTCTTTCGTTATTGTACTTTTACTGGCAGTGTGTTCTACTTAAGCTTCACACTTTAAGTGAAGTTGCTCCTCAGATTCAGATTTAATTATCACCTGTACATTGAAACATAATATTTCCTCTCTCTCCATCAATCTATGTCCAAAAATTATAATTTTTGATAAGTTTTTCCTGGGGAAAAAGACTGTGCTTTCACCCTGTCTACACGCCCTCATGATCTTGTACACCTTTCTAATGCCACCTCTCATTCTCCTGTGTTCCAAGGAGTAAAGTCCTAGCCTACCCTGAATGGTAGTGAGGGAGGAGGTGTAGGGGCAGGTGTAGCACTTGTTGAAGGTCAGTGGGGAGGGACGAATATGGACAAGGGAGCCGTGTAGGGAGTGATCCCTGCAGAAAGCAGAAAGTGAGGGGTGGGGATGAGGGAAAAATGTGGTTGGTGGTCCATTCAGGGCCCCAAACAGTCCTTCCGGGTCAGGCAACACTTCACCTGTGAGTCGTTTGGGGTCATATACTGTGTCTGGTGCTCCCAGTGTGGCCTTCTGCATATCGGTGAGACCCGATGTAGGTTGGGAGATCGCTTCACCAAGCACCTACACTCTGTCTGCCAGAAAAAGCGGGATCTCCCAGTGGCCACCCATTTTAATTCCACTTCCCATTCCCATTCTGATATGTCTATCCATGGCCTGCTCTACGGTCGCAATGAGGCCACGCTCAGGCTGGAGGAACAACACCTTATATTCCGTCTGGGTAGCCTCCAACCTGATGGCGTGAACATCGACTTCTCTAACTTCCAGTAATGGCACCTGTCTTCACCATTTCCCTCTCTCACCCTATCTCCTTACCTACCCATCACCTCCCTCTGGTGCTCCTCCCCCTTTTCTTTCTTCCATGGCCTCCTGTCCTCTCCTATTTGATTCCCCCTTCTCCAGCCCTGTATCTCTTTCACCGATCAACTTCCCAGCTCTCTACTTCACCCCTCACCACCTCCCGGTTTCACCGATTATCTTGTGTTTCTTCCTCCCCTCCCCCCCAACCCCTAACTCTGAACCCTCACCATTTTTCCTCCAGTCCTGATGAAGGGTCTCAGCCAGAAATGTCGACTACTCTTTTCCATAGATGCTGCCTGGCCTGCTGAGTTCCTCCAGTATTTTGTGTGTGTGTCTTGGCAAGAGGTACTTTCCTGGGTAGCAGCACAGCATCTGAAAGCACAGCTAATGACCCCCTTTTCTGTAGCAGGGTGACCTAAACTGTGCACAATATTTCACGTGCGGTCTGACCAATGGCTTGTTGATCCCTGATAAGCCTGGAATTAAGGAGGTCTTGAAGAGTCACCCAAATTGGTATGTCTGGAATCACATCGGCAGGGCTTATTAATAGACCATCAATGGCATATTGTGTTAGTGAAGCTGATGGAATTTTACAACAATCTGATGTTTTTTTGGCTGTCCCTGAGACTAGTTTTTGCTTTTTAATTCCATCTACATCCAACAGTACCTCCTGTACCTTATAAAGTGGCCACTGAGTGTATGTGCGTGGTCTTCTGCAGTTGATGCCCACCCACTTCAAAGTTCGATGTGCACAGATGCTCTTCTGTACTCCATAGTTGAAATGCTGGGATAATGTCGCCTGCCTATCAGCTTGGCCATTCTCCTCAAACCTCTCGTTTTCCCCAAGTGATCTGCTGCCCACTGAATGTTTTTTTGTTTCTCTGTAAATTCCTGAGACTGGTGTGTGTGAAAATCCCCGGAGATCAGCAGTTTCTGAGATACTCAAACCACCCCATCTGGCACCAACAATCATTCTATGGTCAAGGTCACTGAGGTCACATTTCTGCTCCATTTCTGCACCTCTTGACTGCGCTTGCATACTTTTATGCATTGCGTTCCTGCCGCATGATTAGCTGATAAGATATTTTCATTAATGAGCAGGTATGTAGGTTTACCGAGTAAAGTGGCCCACTGAGTAAATTCAATTAATTTAAATTCTGAAGAGATTTGAGCCCCTGTGTTGCCACACAGCATAGAATTAGCCTCCCTTCCATCCCCTGGGCGTGCGCCAACCTCTCATGCACACAGATTCCGTTTGATGCTCAGCACATGACCATCAACTCCTCCCAGGTTCTAGCCCTCACCTACACATGAGGGTCATTAATTAACCTACAAACCATCATGTTTTTGGGACGTGGGAACGGAGAAACCGCACATGGAGAGCAACCGAGGTCAGTTTGAACCTGGTTCTCAGGAGCTGTGGGTCGGCCACTCTGCTTGTCGTAGCGTGTCCTTTCTCCGTGTCTCTGTGTCAATAGTTTAGATTATTGGCGCTACACTGCACTGCTCTACCACTGCGACCTAATTGAATTCCGGTGACTTAGACTTTCTTCTGCCAGCTTTGCCAGTTCCACACCTGTTGCCCCCCCCACCTCCCTCCACGTGTGGGTGGAGGCAGCGAGAGTGGCTACTGCACTAACTCCGATTGCAATGTGTGCAGGTCTACAGCAGCATGGAGCGCTTGACTCAACACGAAGAACAGAAGGCCCCCGTGGTCACCAGGCGCAACCTCAATAAGCACAAGGAGGAGAAGAGCGAGGGTCTGGGTGCCCTCGGGACCCGGGACAAGAGCGAGGGTCTGGGTGCCCTCGGGACCCGGGACAAGAGCTGGAGGACAAGCTCTCCGGAAATGTGAGTCACCCAGCCGTGTTCTTCCCCCTTGGCATTCAGCCTGTTCTTTGCCCTGTAGCTTTTCCTAAAGATCAGCTTTGCGAAATTGCATTATTTGTATCAAATCAAATCAGTGAGGATTGTGTTGGGCAGCCCACAAGTGTTGCCATGCTTCCAGTGCCAACATAACATGTTTTCAACTACTAACCCTAACACGTATGTCTTTGTAATATGGGAGGAAACCAGAGCATAGGGTCACAGCGAGGACATACAACCACTTACAGACAGTGGTGAGCATCGAATCTCCATCTTACAGCTGGTGCTGTAAAGCATTACATGAACCATTATGCTAACCATCCCATCGCCCCTAACAGATCCCACTCCCCAGGATTCTGTAACCTTTCTTAACCTGCCCTTCCACTTTCAATGATCTGTGCTCACAAATATATGTCCACATCGCTCTTCCTTTACCCTGCGTCCTAAGCTGTGCCCCCTCAATCTTCTTTCCAAAATGTAGCTCTTTGTTAAAGTTCAGATCCCTGTGTCATGTGACATCAATACCCACCTCCCCCTCAGATCCACAACCTTCTGGATTACTGATTCTCTCCAGATTCATTATCTCTATCATCAACAGCCATACCATCAGTTACCTGGGCTTTAGGCTCTAGAAATGTCTTCTTAAATTCAATCTCAATCAATCAATCAATCAATCTCAATCTCAATCTCAGTCTCAATCTCAATATGTCTCTCTCTCTCTCTCTCCCCCCCCCCGTGACACTCTTAACGCTCTCTCTAACTCTCATCGACATCTTTGTCTGTCTCCCTCTACGTATATCTCTCTCTCTCCCTATTTGTATATGACTTTCTCTCTGTGTATGTCTCCCTCTCTGTCTGTCTCTTTCCCTCGATCTCTTTCTGTCTCTCCCTTCCCCCTCTCTTTCTCTCTCTCCCTCTCTCTCTTTCTCTGTCTCTCTCTCTGTTTCAGTCTCTACCAGTCTCTGCCTATCTCTATTGTTCTCTCTACCTCACTCTTTTTCTCCCCATTGTCTCTCACCCATCTCTTTCCCCTATCTCTCCCTGCTCTTCCCCACTCTCTTTGCCCTCAGTCTCACCTCCTTCCCCCTCTCTTTACCCTCCACTCTCACTCTCTCACTCTCTCCCCTCACTCTCTCCCCTCGCTCTCTCCCCCCACTCTCTCTCCCCCTACTCTCTCCCCCTACTCTCTCCCCCTCACTCTCTCCCCCCTCACTCTCCCCCTCACTCTCTCCCCCTCACTCTCTCCCTATCTCTCTCACACTCATTCTTTCTCTTTCCCTCTCCCCTTTTCTCCTCTCTCGCTCTATTATGTTCTCTCTCTGTCTCTCTCTCCCACCCCCCCCACACCACCAAATATAATTCCATTCTATCTATGAATGATGACACAGTGTGACTTGTTGTCCATTGGACTGATGAGTGATTTCCACTGATTGTCCAAAGGTCTCTTCAAAATTGTTGGAACATTGTGGGAAGTTTGAGTCGACTTTGAGAGGTGAGGGCAGTTGATTCTGATTGTGGCTAGGGCTGTCCTTTCTCTCTTTGCTATTTTTACATCTCTTTCCCCAACCCGGACCCCCCCCCACCCAAACCCACCCTCAAACCCTCTCCTCACATCCCCACCCCTCCACACTCCACACATAACCCAACCCTCCCCGCCATACACCCCCTCCCCCATGCATGCTGTCATTTCCAGGAAGCGCCTCTCGGCCTCCGAGTCCTCGTATGGGGAGAGCGACTCCAGCCCGCCACTCACCGTACGGAGACGGTTCTCTGCCCTCATGGACACCCACAAGTTCGCCGCGCCCCTCGAGGACAACACGGAAGTGACGCACAGAAACCAGGCGGTGCAGACGGTGGCGCCCGTCCTGGACCAAGGCGGCCAGTCGGAGCCACAGCGGAAGGAGGCGGACGGGCAGGGCCCCCTCGGCACGGGGAATGCTGGCAGCAGTCCGACGTTCCCAGGTAGGTCCCTGGGAAGGACTGATGCGGGGTCGGTTTATGGGAAAAGGTTTCACGGGGAAGGTCTGGCACTCACACGAGACACACAAAATGCTGAAGGAACTCAGAGGGTCAGGCAGCATCTATAGATGGGAATATATGGTCGATTTCATAAGTCCTGATGAAGGTTCTTGAGCCGAAACGTCAACTTTTTAATTTCCCTCCATAGAAGCTGCATGACCTGCTGAGCTCCTGCAACATTTTGGACCGTAAGACATACTCTCAGTAGCTACTTTATTAGGTACACCTGTACACCGGCTTGTTAATGCCAGTATTGAATCAGCCAATCATGTGGCAGCAACTTGATACATTCAAACATGGTCAAGAGGTTCTGACCAAACATCAGAATGGGGCAGGAATATGATCTATGGGACTTTGACCATTGGCGCCAGAAGGGGTGGCTTGAGTAACTCAGAAACTGCTGATCCCCTGGGATTTTCACGCATAACACTTTCCAGAGTTTACCGAGAAATGACATGAAACACATAAAACATCCAGGAGTGGCGGTTCTGTGGGCGAAAATGAGATCAGAGGAGAGTGGCCAGACTGGTCCAGACTCACGGGAGGGTGACAGTAACATAAATAACCGCAGGTTACAACAGTGCACCTCTGAATGCGCATGTCGAACCTTGAAGTGGATGGGCTCCCGCAGCAGAAGACCACGAACATACACCCAGTGGTACAGGAAGTACCTCTAAACTCGCCACTGCTTGTAGAAGCAGAATTAGACCATTCACCCCATTAAGTCAGCTCCAGCTGATTTATTTTCGCTTTTAACCCTATTTTTCTGCCTTCTCCTTGTTACTTTTGGCGCCTTTACTGATCAAGAACCTTTCAACCTACACTTTAAATATTCCAGATGACAGATTCACCACCTTCTGGCTAAAGAAATTTCTCTTTATCTTAGTTCTAAAGGGATGTCCTTGTATTCCGAGGCTGTGCCCGCTGGTCTTATATTCCCATGCTATGCAAAAATCCTCTCTACATCAGCTCTATCTTGGCCTTTCAATGTTCGGTAGATTTCATTGGATTTCCCCCTCATTCATTTTACCTCCAGTAAGTATAGGCAGGGTGTTAGTTATTAGAGACTAACCCTAATGTGGTCCTAATTATTAATTGGCCTTGCTGGTAGTTAGGCCTTAGTCAAAATAAACTTTTTCAATGTCAAAATAAATGTAGTTACCCTGTTGGATGTTTATGTTAGTGTTGGAACATCCCGCTAACAGAAACACTCATTTTGTGTGTGCTGCTCCAAGGTTTCCAGCAGCTACAGAATGTCTTGTGTTTGTGACATTTACTCATCATTGTTTAGCCGGTGAAAGATTAGATAGGATAAACAGTGTGGAACGAGGCCATTCTGCCCAGCCAGTCAATGCTGGTATTAGATTCCAGCACCTATAGTGTGGAAATTACTCACCGTTATCACAGTCCTTCAGCCTATCAATGTTTAACAGTGTAGAAACAGGCCATTCTGCCCAGCCAGTCAATGCTGGTATTAGATTCCAGCACCTATAGTGTGGAAATTACTCACCGTTATTACGGTCCTTCAGCCTATCAACGTTTAGAAACAGGCCATTCTGCCCAGCCAGTCAATGCTGGTATTTCTCAGCGTTTTGTGCTTCCAAAGATGAAATTGATGTTGGAGCTCCAGTCAAACCTCCTGCAGGATCTACAAGAATTACCCTCTGACCACCCCCCCGCCCGTCTCCTGCCCGTCTCGCCTCCCCCGAGTGAATTCATGGGCAGCACACTGCAGAGATTCCAGCCTGGCCTCGGGTGCTGTCTGAGTGGAGTTGGCACTTTCTCCCTGTGACCACAGTGGGGAGGGGTTGATGAAACTCCTTCTGATTTATCTGCCTCGGAGCTGCCAGCTTCACTCTGTTATTGAAAGGTAGCCCTTCGAGCTACAGTACCTTTTCCTGCACGCCCACCCTCCCGTCTACCAGCATCAAACTGGTTGGTTTCCCTTGCTGCTATATAGTGGTGAGTGGGAGGGGCGATGGAGGAGCTAGCGGGCCATAGGTGCGGTTGGGGGGGGACTCGAGGAGACAACAGAGGGAAGCAGATGATGGAATCCGGAAAGGTCCGGATGGTGGGCAGATGGGAACAATGGGACTGGGGACGAGAGCCAAGTAGGTGGAGGGTGTGAGCGTTTAGGCAAGGGGAACTGCGGGCTTGAGGGGAGGTGAGTGGTGTGGGAAGAAGGGAATGAGTGGGAAGACCTGAGCGGATCAGGATCAGAAGGAAAGTAAGGAACATGGGAGGGTTATCAGAAAAGGCAGAACTCAATGCTCATGCCATTGGGTTCGAATGTAGAACATAGACCAGTACAACTCAAAAACAGGCCCTTCAGCCCATCATGTTGTGACAAACTAACAAAACTAGTGTTTAAACATCTAAATATCCCTTTTGCCTTCACAAAGTCCATATTCCTCCGTTCTCCACGTATTCGTGTGCCTATCTAAGAAACTCTTAAATGCCTGTATTGTATTTCCATCTACTGCCATCCCTGGCAGTGCGTTCCAGGCACCCACCTCTTGTTCTTCAAATTTCCTTTGAAGTTACTCCCCTCACCTTTAATGTGTGCCCTCTAGTATTAGACATTTCAACACTGGGAGATCGATACCAGCTATCTACACATCTATGCCTCTCATATTTTGCAGTATCTACACAAGAGATTCTGCGCCTGCTGGAAACGTTGGGCAACACACACCTTTATCATGTCTCCTCTCAGCCTCTACCTCTCCAGAGGAGACAACTCAAGTTCGTCCAACCTCTCATTGTAGCACATTCCTGGTAATCCAAGCAGCACCCTGGTAAACCTCTAATGCGCCTTCCCCAAAGCCTCCACGTCCATTCTAGTACGGGCGACCAGAACTGAATGCAATACTCCAGATTTTTATAAAGCTGCAATATAACCTCCAGACTCGGGAATTCAGTGCCTGAACTAATAAAGGCAAGCATGTCATATGTCCTCTTGCCACCCTGTCAACTGGGTTGTCGACTACCCAGGCAGAGTGTGAGTTGCTGCCCCCTTCCTTTCCAGTCCTGCTGAAGGGTCCTGGCCCAAAGTGCCATTTGTTTATTCCTCTCTATAGAAGCTGGCTGACTTGCGGAGTTTCTCCAGCGTTTTGTGTGTGTTGCTCAAAATTGCACAGTATTCTGTGACATAATCAATGCTGGGGTGTCTGGGCCACACATATCTGAATATTAAACAAGTTCAGAGCTGAGGCATAAAACTTTGGGATGAGGAGAATCAGCAGATGAGGTTGGAAGATGGAGGAGGCAATCAGCCATGATCTTCTTGAGTGGTAGCACAGACTCAAGAGGCTGAATGGCCCCATGCTGCTCCTACGATCAGGGGAGTGAAATCCCATTAACCTTTCTCAATTGTGTTCCTCCAGCTGATCGGCCAGTGAAGTTGAGCGAACCGTTGCCCAGTGTTACCAAGGAAACTGACCCGTCCTCCACAAAGGCCACCAGCGACCTGGCAGTGCGGAGAGCGCGTCACCAACAACTGTCCGGGGATTCGGCAGAGAAACGCACCTCCCGACCCGTAAACAAGGTCATCAAATCAGCTTCGGCCACCGCCCTCTCAGTCATGATCCCCGCAGGTACGGAACGGCAAACCAGTTCACTTCACCAGGGATATATTGTTGGGTTTGAGTTATAAGGAGAGACCGGATAGGCTGGGACTGCTTTCCCTGGAGGGGGGACCTTATAAAATCATGAGGGGGCATAAATAAGGTGGATGCTCACTGACTTTTTCTCAGAGTAAGGAAGTCTCAAACTAGAGGGCATAAGATTAATGTGAGAGGAAGACAATTTAAGGGGAACCTAAGAGCAAGTTTTATTGAGGAAGAAGGTTGTGGGTGTATGAATCAAGTCTTCAGAATATCCAGAGTGATAGAGGCAGAAGCAATTAGTTTAAAGACGTTTGAAGAGGTAGAGGATAGGAAAGGTTTGGAGTTGTATGGGGCAATGCAGGAAAATGGGACTAGCTCAGGCAGGCAGCTCAGCGGGCATGGACAAGTTGATACAAAGGGCCTGTTTCCATGCTGTATAACTCTGACTCTGTTTGAGCCATGAGCCCTTGGAAAGTCTCTCCTTGCATTGGATCTTGCTCAGCTGTACAAAATATCCTGAGATAAATTAATGTTCCCACCGAAGCTGAGAAGGGTTCTGGGATGTTTCAAGTGATGGAAAATGTTCCCTGATATATTAAGCATCTTTCAAAGTGCCAGGATATATCCTATGGTACGACAGAGACCTCACTGAGTGGTGGGAATTATACTGGGATATCTTTGCAATCTTATTGAATGATGCGGAGCAGTCTAGGAATACCTTGGAGGTCCAGAAATAATTTGGAATAAAAAATGGATTTAATGAGCTGTTATATTTTGTGGCTCCAAAACATGAAACTAATCAAAAGGAAACACAGAGCTGGGAATGAGTGTCTTAGTTTCACTTTTACTTTAAGCATGGCAAGCACATGTGACTTGGTGGTGTGATGATGTATCACATTCCCATACTTTTACATATAACTCATAATGAATTATTTAAACACAGAATGCTTTATCAAACAATAAATTTACTGTATTACTCAACTATTACTGAATTATTAAATACAAAGTATGAACTTGATCAAAATATTTTTGTGTTCTTAGGATAGGAAGTGGACAATTTTGGATATCATTCCTTTAAATACTTTATAAGAACTTAAGGTCTATTTAATTTTTCTCAAATTTAATTTCAATTTTGTTACCTTTCTTGAGAAACCATGACATGTTGATAAGGTCAGGGAACAGAATCAAAGCTGGTATTTCTTGTCCAGTGGTAAAAAAAAAATAAAATAATGGGCAGGTTGTCCCAGATGGGGTTGGGGGGTTCCTGGAGAGTTGGGGAAACAGTGGTACATAGATGATAGATGGAGGCAGATAACAATAAAGAGAATGAGAAGCAGATGAAGCCAGGTGAGAGAGGATGGAGACAGCTGCCGGAAGCAAACGCGTAAGCAGGGACACAACCTCCCAACTGCATTTTCTTTGTAGCTGTTGCAACTTATTTGGCATTCTGCTATATTTTGCCTTGCCCTTCAGTGCACTGTGCAATGATTTGATCTTTATGGCCAGTTTGCAAGGCGTGCATTTCGCTGTAACCCGAGGGTCAGCTTTATTTCTCACACATACATTGAAACACCAATACGGTGGAATATGTTGTTATGTGTCAATAACCAACACACTTGGAGGATTGTGCTGGGGGAGCCCGTCGCCACACTTCCAGCGCCAACATGGCATGCCCACAACTCACTAACCCTAATGGTCATCTTTGGAATGTGGGAGGAAACCAGAACACCCAGAGGAAACCCATGTCGTCATGGGGAGAACATTTTAGTACATGTGACAATAGTAAGCCAATAAAAATGTCAATTACCAATGCTAGACTCATAAAATGAGGTGGCAATGGGAACCTTTAGGGAGACGTGGATGGCGGATGGAACCAGACAGGTAAGAGGAGGGGTTGATATACTTGCACAGTGAACAATATGTGTGGTCAGTAGATGGAACCAAGAGGCTGGATAGGGCTGAAGATAGGTGATTGGAAGCTGAAGGGGAGGGGTTGGTGAAGAGGACAGAAATAGGAAGATTGAAAAATTTTGTTGTGTTCCCATGGTCTATTTCTTAATCTGTTGCTACATTGTTCCATGACTTTGACAGCGCTTGGCAGCTTTGGGTCTGTACTCACTGGAATTTAGAAGAATGCGTGGGGATCTCATTGAAACCTACCGAATGCTGAAAGGACTAGATAGGGTGGATGTAGAGAGGATGTTTCCTATGGTGGGGCTATCCAGAACTAGAGAGCAAAGCCTTAAAATTGAGGCCCCTTAGAACAGAGGTAAGGAGGAATTCTTCTGACTAGAGAGTGGTGAATCTGTGGAATGCTCTGCCACAGACTGCGATGGAGGCTAAGTCCGTGCGTGCATTTAAGGCGGAAGTTGATAGTTTCCTGATCGGTCAGGGAACCAAAAGATACGGCAAGAAGGCAGGTGTATGGGGTTGAGTGGGATTCGGGATCAGCCATGGTGGAATGGTGGTGGTAAGACTCGATGGGCTGAATGGCCTAATTCTGCTCCTATGTCTTATGGACTTTATAATAGCCATGGGTGTTGTATGCCCTCTCAGCCAACTGCATTGTGTCTCTTTCTTGTATTGTCCAGTGGATCAACATAGCGGGTCACCTCTCGCCAGTCCCATGTCTCCACGTTCGCTCTCATCCAATCCATCTTCCCGCGATTCCTCACCCAGCCGTGACTTCTCGCCGGCGGTCACCAGTTTGAGGTCCCCGATCACCATCCACCGGTCGGGGAAGAAGTACGGATTCACGCTCCGCGCCATCCGGGTCTACATGGGGGACACAGATGTCTACAGTGTTCATCACATGGTCTGGGTGAGTAGCAATCTGCCAGAGTAACCAACGTCAAGAAGGGCACCCAGAGTTTCCACTATTTACCATTCCAGTGTACTGCTCCCACAGAAGCCAAGTAACTGGAATGTTTCTGGCTGGAAAAAAAATGAAAGGAGATAAGAAAGCTATGCTGGAAGGCTGAGTTGTGTTAAGTACGAATGTTTATGAACACCAGATGGTACAAATTGTCTTTTGTTTCACTTCTGTGTTTGTTAAATTTCCAACAAAAAAGAGCAATACTGCTGGTACTGTAGATCTGAACTAGAACATGGAATGTAGAACAGTACAGCACAAGTACAGGCCCTTTGGCCCATCATGTCTGTACTGATCATGATGCCAAATTAAACTAAATCACCCATATCCTTCCTTTCCCTCCATATTTCTATCTTCATCACTGAGCACATCTACAAGGAGTGCTGCCACAAGAAAGCAGCGTCCAACATCACGGACCCCCATCATCCAGGCCATGTCCTGGTTTCACTGCCACCGCAGGAGGTACAGGAGCCTTGGGTCCCATACAACCAGGTTCAGTACCTACATGAGATAATAATAGGTTATTGCCCTACAACCTCCGGGCTCCTGATCCAGCTTGGATAACTTCATTCACCTGAAACCTAAACTAATTCCACAACCTGCAAACTCCCTTTCAAGGATTCTGCATTTCAAATCCTTAGTGTAATTAATTTTTGTAATTTTTCCATAATTTGTCTTCTTTTGCATATTAGTAACTCAAATAACCATGCGTTACAACAGTGGTATGCAGAAGAGCATCCCTAAATGCACAGCACATCGAACTGTGAAGTGGATGGGCTACAGCAGCAGAAGATCACATCGGGATCCACTCTGTGGCCACTTTATTAGGTACACTCTTGTACCAAATCAATCGGTCACTGAGTGTATGCCTCTCATAATTGTCTGTTCCTCAGTGGGGTCACCCCTCAGTTTCCAACGCTCCAGAGAAAGCAGTCCAAGTTTGTCCAACTCTTCTTATAGTTCACATACTCAAATCCAGCTTCCTTGTGAACTTCTTGTATATCTTTTTCAAAGCTTTCATATCCTTCCTTAGTTTTGAGACCAGAATTGTACATGGTACTCAAAGTCCAAATCAAAGTAAAATTTATTATCAAAGAAAACTCATTCCACCGAGATGCAACACAGAGCGTCATAGGAGGTCATTCCTGCCTATGGCCATCAAACTTTACAACTACTCCCTTGGAAGGTCAGACACCCTGAGCCAATAGGCTGGTCCTGGACTTATTTCCTGGCATAGCTTACATATTACTATTTAACTATTTATGGTTTTATTACTATTTAATTATTTATGGTGCAACTGTAACGAAAACCAATTTCCCCCGGGATCAGTAAAGTATGACTATGACTATGACTGTGACTAATATGTATGTTACCATATGCTACCTTGAGGTTCATTTTCTTGCAGGCATTCCAAATGTGGCTTAGCCATAGTTCTATATAGCTGCAATGTGACATCCTACTCTTACCCCGACCAATGACGCACACATATTATCTACGTTATTCATCACTATATCTACTTGTGCAGACACTTTCTGGAAGCTATGGACTTAGACCCACGTTTAATGCTCGTAAGGGTCCTGCCATTAACTTTATACTTTCCCCATGCATTTGATTTCCCAAAGTGAAAATCTTCACACTTCCCTGGGTTAAACTCCATATGCCTTTTCTCTGCCCATGACGGTAATTGATCCAGATCCTGCTGTATCCTTTGATAAGCCACTTCACTATCCACCACTCTTCATGCCATGTGAGGACTTCCTAACCTGCCCATCTATATTTTCATCCAAGTCATTTATATATAAATGAAAATTAAAAATGTGTCGAAAAATGCTTAGCACATCAAGCTGCAGAGGGAGGAGGGACATTATGCTTTCAGGATGATGCCCTGTTCTGACGGAAAGTCACCAGCCTGAAATATTAACTCAATGTCTTTCTCTCCGGCTGATCCACTAGGAATATTTAGTGGAACAAGGAGCCATTGGAGTGGGTACAAGTAAAGTTCAAGTTCAAAGTAAATTTATTATCAAAGTACATCCTGTATATATCACCATTTAATACGCTGAGATAAAATTTCAAGCAGGCATATGCAATAAATACAAAGAAACATAATAGAGTCAGTGAAAAAATGTGAAACAGAAAGATGGGCAAACAAGGTACAAAAGACAACAAGTTGTGCGTATACAAAAAAAACAAAATAAAAATAATAATAGATATACAAGTAATAAATAATATTGAAAGTAGGAGATGTAGAGTCCTTGAAAGTGAGTTGATAGGTTGTGAAATCAGTGTTATTCACTCTGGTTCAGGAGCCTGATGGTTGAAGAGTAATAACTATCCCTGATCCTTGTAGTGTGGGACCTAAGGCTCCTGTACTCCCAACTATGCCTGCCTTTTAGTCTATTTTCACTACTGATGTTTAGTCCCAATACACCTCCATCCCCCACCAGGAAGGCCTCAGAGTTTCTTTCTGGACACCAGACCCAACCAGTTCCCCTCCACCACCACTCCCCTTTGTCTGGCGGAATTCTCAGTAGTTTCCCCTTCGGCTCCTCCCACTTCCTTCAAACAAAAGGTGTAGCCACGGGCACGGGCATGGTTCTCAGCCACGCCTGCCTTTTTGTCAGCTAAGTGGAACGGTCTGTGTTCCAAGACTACACTGGTATCACTACCCAATTTTTTCCTACGCTACATCGACAACTGCATTGTTGCTGCTTCCAGAACCCTTGTGGAGCTCATAGACTTCATCAACTTTGCCTCCAACTTCCACCCTGCCCTCAAATTTACCTGATCCATTTCCGATACCTCCCTCCCCTTTCTCAATCTCTCTGTATCTATCTCTGGAGATAGCTTATCTACTGATGTTTATCATAAACCCACTGACTCTCACAGTTACTTGGACTATACCGCTTTCCACCCTGTCACTTGAAAAAAATACCCTCCCCTTCTCTCAATTCTTCTGTCTCCGCTGCATCTGCTCACAGGATGAGGCGGTTCATTCCAGAAACAATGAGATGCCCTCCTTCTTCAAAGAAAGGGCCTTCCCTTCCTCCACCAACCGCATCTCTTCCATTTTGCACACATCTGCCTTCACCCCATCCTCCCACTACCCTACCTGGGATAGGGTTCCTCTTGTCCTCACCTACCGCCCCACCAGCCTTTGTGTCCAGCACATAATTCTCCGTAACTTCCGCCACCTCTAAGGGGATCGCACCACCAACCACATCTTTCCCTCTTCCCCACTTTCTGCTTTCTGCAGGGATCGCACCTTACGCGACTCCCTTGTCCATTTGTCCCTCCCCACTGATCTCCCTCCTGGCACTTATCCTCGCAAGTGGAACAAGTGCTATATTTGCCTCTACACCCTCCTCCCTCACTACCATCCAGGGCCCCAAACAGTCCTTCCAGGTGAGGCGATAGTTCATCTGTGAGTCTGCTGGGGTCATATACTATGTTCAGTGCTCGCAGTGTGGCCTCTTGTACATATGTGAGATCCGACTTAGACTGGGAGATTTCTTCACTATCCACCTACACTCCACCCATCAGGATAAAGGGATCTTCCAGTGTCTACCCATTTTATTGCCACTTACCAGTCCCATTCTGATATGACAGTGATGGCCTCCTCTACCGTCACGATAAGGCCACATTCGGGTTGGAGCAGCAACACCTTATATTCTGTCTGGGTAGCCTCCAACCTGATGGCATGAACATCGATTTCTCAAGCTTCGCATAATGCCCCCACCTTCACCATTCCCCATTCCCATTTCCCTTTCATCTAATCTCCTTATCTATCCATCACCTTCCTCTGGTGCTCCTACCCCTTCTCTTTCTTCCATGGCCTCTGTCCTCTCCTATCAGATTCTTTAACTCTTTCACCAGTCAACTTCCCAGCTCTTTACTTCACCCCCTCCCCCCAGTCCCGGTTTCACCGATCACTCTGTGTTTCTTCCTCCCCTCCCCCCACCTAACTCTGCCTCCTCATCTTTTCCAGTCTGATGAAGGGTCTCGGTGCAAAACATCAACTGCACTTTTTTCCATAGACGCTGCCTGGCCTGCTGAGTTCCTCCTGCAGTTTATGTGCGTTGCTTGGATTTCCAGCATCTGCAGATGTTTCTCTTGTTTGCAGCACAGAGAAGAGAGTATGGCCTGGATGGTGGGGGTCCTTGATGATGGATGCTGCATTCCTGTGACAGCACTCCTTGTAGATGTGCTCAATGGTGGGGAGGGCTTTACCTGTGATCAACTGGGTAAAATTCATCCATATGACAACAGTTGCATTTCTTAAATAGTTTTTGCTTTTTTAAAAACTTGTCAATCTCTTGTAATGATATTTAATAACATTAACTTTCACTCGGAAAAGCTTTTCATTCTTTTGTGGTGTTTGAGTAAGTCAAAATGAAGTTGATTTTATTGTCATGCGGTATGCACAAGGACATGTATGCACAGGTGCAAAGGGGAACACACTTGCAGCAGCATCACGCAGCTTTAGGGGCACAACATTCCTAAGAAAAGTAAGTATTCCTGGTCTTATCCAGTAAGCTATTCTCACTGTTTTTCCCTGGGAATTTCATAACACCCAACCCTAGTTCTGCTTCCATCAGACCAACCAATGAATAACACTGAACTGATTCAACAACCAGTGGACACACTCTCAAGGACACTACAACACATGTCCTCAGAGTTATTTATTTGTTTATTTATTAGTTCTTTTGTAATTGTGCAGTTTATCTTCATTTGCACCTTGGTGGTTTGTCAGTCTTGGTTCATGTGTAGTTTTTCACTGGTTCTGTTCCACTGTGATTACAATGAATCTCAGGGTAGTAATGGCGACATATGCATACTTTGATAATAAATTTACTCTGAACTATGACCTTTGAACTTTGAAGTCCATGCCTTACCTGATATTTTGTGGGAACTATCTAATTTCCATCCCTAGTTCTGTCCCAGCTGGCCACCCAAAGAAAATCAGCATGGAAATGTATCAGAAGGCAGAAGCCATGAGCTTAAATACCACAAGACAGTGAAAACCGCTCAAAGCCCCTCGCACAGAAGAAAGGATTTTCAGGAATATAGAACTATTTTATTAGACCACAGAAAAAGCCATTTGGCACATTCACTCCGTTTTAACACTTTGGAGGGCTGATCCTATTAATCCCACGCCCTTCACTTTCCCGAGCAGAATAGCAACAACATGCAAGCCCAGTGGAGCGTGAAGTATTCAGCTTGTATAATCCATGCACATTTCCCTCCATAGATGCTGCCTGACCCGGTGAGTTCCTCCAGCATTCTGCGTGTGTTGCTCTGGATTTCCAGTCTCTCTAGTGCCTCCTTTTTATTAACTTTCCTTTTCCCTGCTGCAGCATGTGGAAGATGGAGGGCCTTCGCACGATGCGGGGCTGTGCGCTGGTGACCTTATCACCCATGTCAATGGGGAGCCTGTGCATGGACTAGTTCACACTGAAGTTGTGGAACTTATACTGAAGGTACGAGGTCTCTCATTACGGCCCCACCCTTGTCCAATCTTCTGGTCTTGTAAAACCTCCATACATGTTTTGGTGTCAGTTTTTGATTGGTAGATGTTTCTAGGGTATTTTTCCACTAAGTACATTAAAGTTGCTAAACAAATGTCAGCTGCTGTAAATAATTAAACACTGATTCCCAATTTCTTGTATTCTCAGTCTAACCCAATGTTAAGACAGGCCGTTGGATGCAACCTTGAGTTATTTTTTTTAAATGTGGAAACTCACTGGTAGGATTTGTTTTTCTATGACAGAGAAGATTTACTAGAACGTTACATGGGTTTCATCTCCTAAGTTACAGAGAAAGGTTGAACAAGTTGGGTCTTTATTCTTTGGGGCGTAGAAGGTTGAGTGGGGGTAATTGATAGAGGTATTTAAAATTATGAGGGGGATAGATGGAGTTGACATGGATAGGCTTTTTCCATTGAGAGTGGGGGAGATTCAAACAAGAAGACATGAGTTGAGAGTTAAAGGGCAAAAGTTTAGGGGTAACATGAGGGGGAACTTCTTTACTCAGAGAATGGTAGCTGTGTGGAACGAGCTTTCAGCAGAAGTGGCTGAGGCAGGTTCGATGTTGTCGTTCAAAATTAAATTGGATAGCTATATGGACAGGAAAGGAATGGAGGGTTATGGGCTGAGTGCAGGTCGGTGGGACTAGGTGAGAGTAAGAGTTCGGCAGGGACTAGAAGGGCCGAGATGGCCTGTTTCTGTGCTGTAATTGTTAAATGGTTATATGGTTATATGACTGATTATCTTCGAGGAGGAGCACAGGAACTCTGCAGCAGGAACTCTCCAGTCATCTTGCGTTCCCTGTCACTGGACCCTGACTCCAATCTGTCGAGGACCCCGTGGTGGCTGCCCCTGCGTCAGCCTTCCCACATTAATTAAAGACGCGCACTGGTGTTCTCCATTCATGGAATCCACCATAACCCCCCAGATTAAGTCTCATGGTGATCAGCAAGTGGCAAAGGGGGCAGGATTGTGAGGTCTGGAAGCCCCTCAGAGTATGTGCATCCCAGATCAGCCTCAACAGGCGACTACAGACCCATCAATAGACAACCCCTTAGGAGAACGTCATACTCGACTCAGGGGATCTCACTCCTACTTCTTTAGGAAAGTGATGGCGAACCACAGCCATAAATTGTGTCATAGTTGTGCTGTGAGTATTCTTACAGTGCTGATGGGTCGGGAGTTCTAAAATTTAGTCATCTTGTTCCAGAGGGGACAATGGATTAATCTCAAAGAAAGATTGATACTGAATTAAATTCAATTAAAGTATCAGCCTTTCAAGTTTATCGCTGTTAAATCTCCTCTTGATCTCATTTGTTCCATTAAACCTCTGCAGTGTGACGGAATGGAGATGACTGCTTCAATTACATCACAGTTCCTTTACCAATGTTGGGTCTAAACTTTGAAACTCTCCACTCAACAGCGCAGCAAAAGCACTTTCTCCGTAGGATTGCAGATATTCGAGGTGACGGCTCAGCACAGCCCTTTCTGGGAACAGACGTAAAAATGAATGACTTTAAGTTGCAAGTTCAGAATCATTGAGTGTGGGTCTTCAACGCCCTGTACCACTTCCCCGATGCTAGTAATGAGAAGAGGGCAGTTCCTCGAAGGTGAAGATCCTTAATGATGGATGCCACTTTTTTGAGGCACTGCTTTTTTTGAAGATGTCCTCTGATGGGAAGCTAGGCCCCATGATGGAGCTGGCTGGGTTTGCGATCTTCTGCAGCCTTTCTCAGTCCCATGCATTGGAGCCTCCACAGCAGTCCATGATGCAGGCAGTCAGATGCTCTCCGCACCAGTTGATTGGTTTTACATAGTATCCCATGAGAACAGTTGAAATCTGTGCGGGGGAGTTTTTAAAGCGGAAAAGCCACCGCACTGGGGCAGTTTCGCTCTCTCGACCTCGGAAGTCCGGATCCAGTGGTACGAGTAGCCGTCACAACTGGGGTCTTCCTTTGTTGCAGTGGATGACTGTGGCTTCTTCTGTGCAACGCACACAAAATGCTGGAGGAACTCAGCAGGCCAGGCAACCTCTAGGAAAAGTTCCTCCAGCATTTTGTGTGTGTTGCTCAGATTTCCAGCGTCGGCAGATTTTCTCTTGTGTACGACTTCTTCCGTATCTGGTGGGGAGGCTTGTGTCCATGATGGAGCCAGCTGAGTCTGCAGTCTTCCGCAGCCTTTAACAATCTTGTGCATTGGACACTACACACCAGGCAGTGATGCAACCAGTTACAATGCTCGCCAATGCACATCTGTCAAAATTTGCTGGAGACTTTGGTGACATACCAAATCCTCTCAAACCCCAAATGAAATATAGCTGCTGGCATGCCCTGTTTGTGGTTGCACTTTAACGATGGAGTTAATTTTTTCAGAACAAAGGGGACTGAGAAAAGATTTAACTACAGTGTTTAAACTTAAGAAAGAACTACACAGGATAAATAGAAAAGGGAATCCTCCCTGGCCAAAAGAGTCAGTAGCTAAGGAGCTCAGAGTTAAGTGAATTGGTAGGATGATTGGAGGGTAATCGATCCAGAGCAGAAATACTCTCCACATATCAGCTGTATCTGAACAAGTACTTGAGATGCTATGACATGCAGGGCCATGGATGGAGAGCTGGGATGTGGGATTGACCTGATGTCTGTTTTTGGCTGATATAGTGTTATACTTCACTGTGACTCTGTAGGCTAGCAATTGGTTTCAGTCATGGACCTAGACAAGCAGAGTCCTGTTTGAACAGCTACTTCTGGCCTCTGGCATTCAGTCACATGGCGCTCTGTGCTGAAGTGGGGACAGTGACATTTTGCCCTCTTGGTGCCACTGCCTGAGGTGAGATTTGGTCCAGTGAATTCACACCCTAATCGGCCCTTGCCTTGTGTTTTCCTCAGAGCGGAAACAAAGTGACAGTAACCACCACACCATTTGAGAACACTTCCATCAAGATTGGGCCAGCCAGGAGATCTAGCTACAAAGCCAAAATGGCAAGAAGGAATAAGAAGAGTTCAGGAAAGGAAGGGCAGGAAAGGTAAGAGGACAAACTAATGCTGTCTGTCACACATACAAACATTATGTACACGCTCCTGATGCTTGTGAGATTTATGAGCAGCTTTGCCTCGGAGACTTCCTTGTTGTATCTTTCATATTCATTATGGAGTGGGTCACCACTGACAATGCCAGTGTTTACTGACTATCTCTAATCCTGTAGCTTCTGTGGTCAGGTCATAGGCAGCATGTTGCTAGGTCTGGAGTTGGACTGGTTAGTGATAGTGGATTATCTATTAATGACACAGATGGGCTTTTTTACAACCGTCTAGTTGTTTTATTGTATACTGGGCGGCAGGGTGGGGCTACATCTGTACCAAAGGAGGTGTAAGGCGCTCCTTTCTTCCGCTAGCCTGCTGGTCACCCTTGGGCAAAGTGTAAGACTTTGCTTAATTCCCACCCCACCCCCCCCCCGCCCCGATCAGGGTCACGTGAAGCCTTGGGAGCCAATGGTGGTTGGTCGTATGAGCAGCTGGTTCATATCCCAAGTCTTGGTTATGATGCCAGGCAGACAATCTCTGAAGAGTATTGATAATGGCTGGGGTCACCTGTCTTTTAAAGGCACTGGTCACAAGAAGGCAATGGCAAGCCACTTCTGTAGAAAAATTTGCTAAGAACAATCCTGGTCGTGATCTCCTACGTCATACGTCCCGGCACAGAATGATGGTGATGATGATAATTAGTTTCATAATAACCATGGTCAGATACTAGCATTCTAATTGGAATTATTTATTTAATTTATTATCTTAATTCTCAAGATGCTGTGCTGGGATTCTAGGTCATATCGCTAAGTGATTGTTCCATTCCTCTAGGGAAAATAACCCCAGGAACTGAACTGCAGTGCCACCAGTTGGGTGTTGAGTGAAGGTCAGTGACTGTGGTAATGAGGTGCCATATCACAGTGGGAGTGATAGCAGCAAATGCTGGAAATACATAGCACCTGTGGGGAGGGAAGAGTGAATGTTCCGATGAGAGGTCACCGACGTGAAACATTAATTCACTCTTTCTGCAGATGCTGCCTGACCTCATTGCTCATGAACGGGTTCTCCTTCCACAATATCCATGCCGATTTTTTTGCCCTTCTCCACGAATCCCACTTCCCTGCAGTTGAACCGTTTCCTTCTATGATTTGCCTATTCCCAGTCCAAATTTAATTTTCATTCAGCCATACACATGTATGCAGCGAGATGAATCATTGTTCCTCCAGGGCCAAGATGCGAAACACAGTACGTACTGACAAACACAGTACATAGAGTTACGGTAGCACATACAGTCACAAAATAATCTTCGCACAAGCCCCGGAGTGGCATGGCCTGAAGATTGATGTGCATGGGATGTTATTCTGGAGCCATGTTTCTGCAAGAGCAAGCACGCAGCAGCTTCTCATCTCATGTTGGGTCAGCTGCCGATGATAGCAAATCAGCTTGTCTTCCTGGAAGTGAACTCTGGAAAGCAGTACCGATGGGAGAGTCAGCCTGCAGGGAAGTGTCCCCAGCCCAGCACAGATTCCAGCATGCCCGCCACATCTCTGTTCTCTCCTCTATCACCTTCGGCGTCTGCTCCCCTGGGTGGCTGCAACAGGCGATGCCGCGGCACGAGGGCCTGTTCCGCGCAGTAACCCGATTAAACTCCTGTCTAAATATCTTTTGCATCTGACTCCAGCACCACCTCTGACAGCAGTTTCCAGGCATCAACTACTCTGTATACAAATAACTTCCCCACCAAATCCCCTTTAAAGCTCCTTTCTGTAACTTTAACTCTGTCACGTTTGATATCGTTGAGCATCTGCAGCATTTATTATGGACTTGTCCAGATTTCCTGCAGTGGTAGTGTTTTGCTTTTGGGTCACAATAATGGTGATATTATTTCCAAGTAGGGGTGGTGTGAATCCATGTCAAATCATATGACTGAAATGCAAGAGGTCCTCAAGTTTGCTGCAGTGTGATAGATACAAAGTTTCACCCTTTCAGATCCACTGGTGACTGCTCCAATCTCTGCCATCGAGGACTGTTAAAAGGGCTATGGTTTTCCATTCCAATAGTGACATGGTAACTCTGCATCTTATAGTAATGTTGGATCTGGAGATGTTATTGACCAAAAGGTTCTTTAGAAGTCAAGAGTGAGGCATAAATCTTATGGTTACACCCACTCACCTGGTTCACCAATCACCTTCCAGTTTGTACTCCTTCCTCTCCACCCACCCTCTTGTCGTGGCTTCTCCCCTCTTCCTTTCCAGTCCTTCTGAGCAGCCTTAGCCTGAAACATTGATATCTCTCCACAGATGCTGACTGACCTGCTGAGTTCCTCCAGAATTTTGTGGAGCATCTGCAGAATCTCGTGTTTACAAAAATACAGAATCAGCTGAATTTCTTTATTTTTCTTGTAAATAACTGTAATAAAATGAATTTCAAGGTAGTACACAGTATAGCAGCAAGAGTAACGATCCCTGCATTGCAAACTCCATACGTCAATGCTCAGTGCTTGGTGAATGATGTCTTAACTTGATGCTGAGTATCTGTGTTATGTAAGAGACACTGGAGATCTCTGTTCTTAACCCACTTGCTCTATTTGAGTGAAATCTTGGGGACTATGTGTCACCTACCCTCACCATCCCATAATTTTTCTTTGTTGTTGTCACCACGCCGTCTGTTCCGTTCTGTAATCAGAAGCAGGGGTACCTCAATGTTCGAAGTTCAAAATGAATTTATTATCAAAGTACATAACGGCTGATGTGACATGATGTGTCCAGTGTGGTAGTGTAGTGGGTAGTGCTTGTCGCTCTCACTTACAGCTTCCACCGCTGCTAGCAGTCTTGAGTAACGGAGAGCAGAATGTGTAAGTCTCTCCCTGCCAGTACAGAGCCTCTCCAAAAGCAAGCCTCGTGTAGTGCCTCCTCACTGGCGACACATGGAAACTGGACTCCTTTGGGACTCAGGCTGAACTAAGAGGACAGGGAGGTGGTCCGGCCCCCGCATACGTAGCATGCAGGCCCACCGGTGTGTGGATACGCCCCAGTGCTCGTGAACCAGATCCCCAGCTATGGGTAAATAGCCCCACTGCCTTGTGGGCTGCCCCTCGGGAGAGACCAAGGCTACGGGAGTAAACCCAGACAGCAAATCTGGAGTGGAGGCCCTCAGGCGGCTGGACGTCATTGAACGTCCTTCCAGCAGCTCCTGCAGCCAAGCTGGTACCAAATGTATTGCTTCATAAGCTTTCCTTTGGACCACACTGGTGAGGCCGAGAGTGGAATCTTGACGAGTGGGCATTTTCCGCCCAGGCTTGTGATGATGACCATCATCACCCACTGCCCTTCAAGACAGACGGATGGCAACCAACTACATATGTGTTACCATACACTACCGTACAGGAATTTACAAGAAAAATAAAGAAATACAAATGTGAAAAAAATCATGAACAAAGGCCAACAAAAAAACAGTGTGCAAAAGAAGACAAACTGTGCAAATAAGAAGTAATACTAAGTCCTGACGAAGGGTCTCGGCCCGAAATGTCGACTGTACCTCTCTCTAGAGATGCTGCCTGGCCTGCTGCGTTCACCAGCAACTTTGATGTGTGTTGCTTGAAATTCCAGCATCTGCAGATTGCCTCGTGTTTGTGTTTTTAATAATACTAAGAATATGAGTTGGAAAGAGTCCTTGAAATGGAGTTGGTCGGTTGTAGAATTGGTTCAGAGGAGTGGTGATTGTTACCTACAATGGTGTGGGATCTAAGGCTTCTGGTAGTACTGAGAATAGGGCATGGCCTGGGTGGTGGGGGTCTTCGAGAGTGGCTGCTGCTTTCTCCCAGCAGCACTACATGTGCCCAGTGATGGGGAGGTCTTTTCCTGTGATAGACTGGGCCGTGTCCTCCACTTTTTGGGGGCACCTCCATTGGTGCTTCCATACTAGGCCATGATACCATCAGTCAGGATGCTCTCCGGTGGGCATCTATAGAAGTTTGTCAAAGTTTTAGATGACATATTGAATCGATGCAAACTTCTGAGAATGTAGAGGTGCTGCCATTGAAATGGCACAAGTGCTGGTCAGAATCAGGTTTACTATCACCGGCATGTGATGTGAAATTTGTTAACTAAGCAGCAGCAGTTCAATGCGATACATAATCTAGCAGAGAGAAAAAAAATAATAAAATAAAACCTAATAATAAATAAACAAGTAACTCAATTATGTATATAGAATAGATTATTAAAAAATGTACAAAAACAGAAATACTGTATATTAAAAAGGTGAGGTCGTGTCTAAAGCTTCAATGTCCATTTAGGAATCGGATGGCAGAGGGGAAGAAGCTGTTCCTGAATCGCTGAGTGTGTTCCTTCAGGCTTCTGTACCTCCTACCTGATGGTAACAGTGAGAAAAGGGCATGTCCTGAGTGCTGGAGGTCCTTAATAATGGATGCTGCCTTTCTGAGACACCGCTCCCTGAAGATGTCCTGGGTACTTTGTAGGCTAGTACTCAATATGGAGCTGACTAGATTTACAACCTTCTGCAGCTTCTTTCAGTCCTGTGCAGTAGTCCCTCCATAGCATACAGTGATGTAGTCTGTCAGAATGCTCTCCATGGTACAACTATAGAAGTTTTTAAGTGTATTTGTTGGCATGCCAAATCTCTTCAAACTCCTAATAAAGTATAGCTGCTGTTTTGCCTTCTTTATAACTGCCTCGATATGTTGGGACCAGGTTAGATCCTCAGAGATCTTGACACCCAGGAACTTGAAGCTGCTCACTCTCTCCACTTCTGATCCCTCTATGAGGATTGGTATGTGTTCCTTTGTCTTACCCTTCCTGAAGTCCACAATCAGCTCTTTCATCTTACTGACGTTGAGTGCCAGGTTGTTGCTGTGGCACCACTCCACTAGTTGGCATATCTCACTCCTGTACGCCCTCTCGTCACCACCTGAGATTCTACCAACAATGGTTGCATTGTTAGCAAATTTACAGATGGTATTTGAGCTATGCCTAGCCACACAGTCATGTGTATACAGAGAGTAGCGCAGTGGGCGAAGCACACACCCCTGAGGTGCGCCAATGTTGATCGTCAGTGAGGAGGAGATGTTATCACCAATCCGCACAGACCGTGGTCTTCCGATTAGGATTTCGAGGATCCGATTGCAGGAGGAGGTACAGAGGCCCAGATTCTGCAACTTCTCAGTAAGGATTGTGGGAATAATGGTATTAAATGCTGAGCTATAGTCGATGAACAACATCCTGACGTAGGTGTTTGTGTTGCCCAAGTGGTCTAAAGCAGTGTGGAGAGCCATTGAGATTGCATCTGCCATTGACCTATTGTGGTGATAGGCAAATTACAATGGATCCAGGTCCTTGCTGAGGCAGGAGTTCAGTCTAGTCATGACCAACCTCTCAAAGCATTTCATCACTGTTGATGTGAGATAGTCATTAAGGCAGCTCACATTATATTTCTTAGGCACTGGTATAATTGTTGCCTTTTTGAAGCAAGTGGGAACTTCTGCCCGTAGCAGTGAGAGGTTGAAAATGTTCTTGAATACTCCTGCTAGTTGGTTGTTACAGGTTTTCAGAGCCTTACCAGGTACTCCATCAGGACTTTCCGACTTGCCAGGGTTCACTCTCTTTAAAGACAGCCTAACATCGGCCTCTGGGACAGAGATCACAGAGTCATCAGGTGCAGCAGGGATCTTCACAGTTGTAGCTGTGTTCTCCATTTCAGAGCATGCATAGAAGGAGTTGAGTTCATCTAGTAGTGAAGCATTGCTGTCATTCATACTATTGGGTTTCGCTTTGTAGGAAGTAATGTCGTGCAGTCCCTGCCAGAGTTGTCGTGCATCTAATACTGCCTCCAACCTCGTTCGAAATTGTCCCTTCGCCCTTGAAATAGCCTTCTGTAAATCATACCTGGTTTTCTGGTACAGGCCTGGGTCACCAGACTTGAATGCCACAGATCCAGCCTTCAGCAGACGACGTACCTCCTGGTTCATCCACGGCTTTTGGTTTGGGAATGTACAGCAAGTCTTTGTGGGCACACACTCATCCACACAGGTTTTAATGAAGTCAGTAATAACTGCAGCATACTCATCCAGGTTCGAAGATGAATCCCTGAATACAGCCCAGTCCACTGATTCAAAGCAGTCCTGTAGGCGTTCCTGTGCTTCCCTTGTCCATACTTTTTTGGTCCTCGCTACTGGTCCTGCAGTCTTCAGTCTCTGCCTATACTCAGGGAGTAGAAGTACAGCCAGGTGATCAGACTTCCCAAAGTGAGGGCGTGGAATAGCACGGCAGGCATTCTTGACGGTGGTGTAACAGTGGTCCAGTGTGTTGTTTCCTCTGGTATTGCAAGTGATCTGTTGATGGTAATTGCTTAGTGATTTTTTCAGACTGGCCTGGTTAAAATCTCCCAAAACGATGGTGAAGGCGTTAGGGTGAGCTGTTTCATGCATGTTGATCCCATTGCTCAGATCATCTAAAGCCTGCTTGACATTGCCTGAGGTGGAATGTTGAACTGCTTCCAGAATAACCACGGAGAACTCCCCTGGTAAGTTAAAAGGATGACACTTTACTGCTAGATATTCCAGGTCTGGTGAGCAGAATTGGGACAGCACTGATATATTCGTGCACCAAGAAGAGTTGATCATGAGGCATACTCCTCCACCTCTGCTTTCGAGAGACTCTATAGATCTATCCTGATGGTGTATAGTAAACCCAGTGATCCGGATCGCTGCATCCAGTATGGAGGGGGTTAACCAGGATTCCGTGAAACTAAGGGCACACGCGGACCTAACGTCCCTCTGATTCAGCACCCTAGCTCTGAGATCATCGATTTTATTCACCAGCGACTGCACGTTCGCCAGCAAGATAGTCGATATAGGGAGTATAAAACCCCGTTTCCTTAAACACACTTGTAATCCTGATCTTCGCCCACGGTTTCTGCAGGGTGTCCTTCATGGGTCCTTCTGACCACAGACTGTGTTGTTTCCGTCGGTTTTAAGCAGCGATAGTTCCTAGGGGTCCCAGGACTGATCCCCTGATAAGATAACACCATATCATGTTAAGGAATTTAAAGTTACTGGCCCTCTCCACCTCCAGTCCCCTAACGAGGACTGTCTCCTGGAGCCTTCTCCTCCAATAGCCAATATTAACCTCTTTGGTTTTGCTGACGTTGAGTGAGAGGATATTGTTGTGGGACCATTGAGCCAGATTTTCAATCTCCCTCCTGTATGCCGATGTGTCACCACCATTGATACAGCCAACAGCTGTAGTGCCAACACCAAAGTTAAATATGGCGTCGGAGCTGTACGCTGCCTCACAGTCAGAAGTGTAAAGCGAGTAGAGCAAGTTCTGTTCTGTAATCGGGGGGGTGGAGGTACCTGTAGACTGATGGTGTTCTCGTGATGTTGTGATGATCCAGGCTGTCTCTCTGTTCCATTCTCTCCCCCCCACCCCCCCAACCCCTTGCAGTGGGAAGAAACGCAGTTCCTTGTTCCGGAAAATAACAAAGCAGTCCAACCTCCTGCACACCAGCCGCAGCCTCTCGTCCTTGAACCGCTCGCTCTCGTCCAGCGACAGTCTGCCTGGCTCTCCCACCCACAGTCTGTCCGCCCGTTCTCCTACGCAGAGCTACCGGCCGACGCCTGACTCTGGTTATTTAGGTACTGCTGTTCCAAGGGACCATTTCTTACTGGGTGATTACAAGTGGGGAGTCTCGGTGTCAAAATCTCCTTTTAACATGAAGTCAGACCTAAGCAGCAATATACTTCTGTTTGGGACTTTTCAAAACACATTCGGAGCCCCAGTAGCTCAACAGGGAGAGAATTAGACTAAAGACCTAAAGGTCCCTGGTTCAGTCCCCAGTTTCAGCTCTATTTATTGATTCTTTGTTAGCATAATGGACGGTTTGGGCCTTTCACTTGGGAGACCGGCGTTCAATTCCCTGACGGGGAGGCACTGAAGGGATGGATCGATTGCGTAGTGGTTACTAATGTTATTACAAAGCTAGCGATCCAGGATGAATTCCGCTGCTGTCAATAGGGAGTCTGGATGTTTCCCCAATGTCTAGATTTCCTTCAGTGCTGCAGCTTCTTTCCATATTCCAAAGGCTTACGGATTAGTACGTTCATTGGTCACATGGGTGTAAATGGGCAGTGTGGGCTCATTGGGCCAGAAGGCCCTGTTACTAAATCAATAAAAAATAACCAATAAAAGGCCATTCAGCCCAGTAAAGTGCTAGTTCCGTAAAGAACAAAACTGTTTGTTCTATTTCCCTGCAGTCCTGCAGGAGACATTTTTCCCTCAGCACCAATTGATTCCTCTCTTGAAAGCTCCTTTCTCACATCCCATTGTGAGAAAGGGAGAGCTTCGTGTGACTCCTTGGAGAGAAGGACAGCCATTGTCTTGTGGCGTAGTTTGCGGGTGGTTCTGTGCAGAGTTCAGCTGAAGCAGTCAGCAGTCAGACGGAGCACCACGGAACATACGTCAGGATACAGGCCCTTCGAACATAGAACAGTATAGCATGGCAACAGGCTTTTCGGCCCACCGTATCTGTGCTGGCCATGCTGCTAATCTAACAAATCCCATCTACCTGCACATGATTTCCCCCCCCCCCCCACTCCCTGCCTGTTTCGACCAAGTGGTCTATGTTTGTGATCCATAGAGTCATAATGTAATAAAGCATGGAACCAGGTCCTTTGACCCAACAGATCCATACCGACCACAGCATCCTCCCTGCTAGTCCCAGTTGCCTGCGTTCGGCCCATAACCCTCCAAGCTCCCCCTCTATGCACCTATCCAAATGCGTCATGAATGTTGCGGTTGTACCCACCTTAACCTCTTCCTCTGGCACCTCATTCCAGATATTCACGACTTTTTGTATAATTTATTTTATTTGTTTATTTACTTATTTATTGAGATTCATCACTGAACAGTTCCCTCCGTCCCTTCGAGCCACGCCGCCAAGCAATCCCTCAATTTAATGCTGGCCCAATCACAGATCAATTTACATGGAACAATTAGCCTACCAACAGATACATCTTTAGGCCTGTGGGAGGAAACTGGAGCACCTGGAGAAACCCACGTGGTCACGGGGAGAATATTCAAACTCCTTACAGGCAGTACTGGGAATTGAACCCGGGTCACTGTAAACCATTGTGCTAACCACTACGCTACCGAGCTGCTTCGAGATACCTCCCATGTCTCTGCTATATCTCTCCCCGCTTAACTTGTGTGACTCCCCAACCATGGGGAAAAGATTCAGACCATCCACCTTATCCATCCCCTCGTGACTCCCCCTCCCCTCCCCCTCCCTCACCCTCACCATCACCCTCTCCCTCACCCTCTCCCTTACCATCTCCCTCACCCTCACACTCTCCCTCTCCCTCTCCCTCTCCCTCTCCCTCTCCCTCACCCTCACCCTCACCCTCACCCTCACCCTCTCCCTCTCCCTCACCTTCACCCTCTCCTTCACCCTCTCCTTCCTATATATATATAAAATTTTAGAAAACCCAGCACATTTATTTTTCAACAAAGTCCCCTCCTACATTTAGTCCAGCAGTCATGGAGCATACAGATCCCCTCTTTGTAGAAGTCGGCGTCTTGGACCTCCAGAAAGTGGTCCACAGCAGGTTCATTGATAAGTCCGTTCATTGATAAGTTCATGGCCTAAGGTAGAAGGAGATGAGTTATACAGCTCTCGTTACATGCACATGCAGTTCAACTCTTTGAGTGATTATGCAGAAAAATTTGAAGTTAATAACTCATCTCTTTCTACCTCGGGCCACGAACTTATCAATCACCCCTCTCGTGTGTGTGTGTAGGCCAGATCAGGTGAAGATGGCAGATTTCCTCCCCAGAATAATAGTAGGGAACCCAGTGGGTTTTTACAGTGGTAAAAGAATCAGAATCAGATTCATTATCACCGACATATGTTGTGAAACTTGTTGTTTTGTATTGGCAGTACAGTGCAAGGCACATTAAAAAAATACTATAAGTTACAAAAAAAAACGAATAAATAGTGCAAAAGAGAAATAATGATCATAGAAGCAGAATAAGGCCATTTGGCCCATCAAGCCTACTCTGTCATTCCATCTTGTCTGATTTATTTTTTCTCTCAACTCCATTCTCCTGCCTTCTCCCTAGACCCTTTGACGCCCTCACAAATCAAGAACTGCTTGAAGGATTGGATAAGTACGTGGATGGTTGAGGGGTACGGAGGGTTAAGGGCCAGATATAGGACAATGGGACTAAGCAGAATAACAGTTCAGCACAGACTAGGTGAGCCAAAGAGCCTGAAGAGCTCTACGACCCTAACCTATCAACTTCAAATATAGCCGCTTTAAATATACCCAGTGACTTCTCCTCCACTGCTATCTGTGGTAATGAATTCCACAGGTTCACCACCCTCTGGTGAAAGAATTTTCTCTTTATTTGTGTTCTAAGTGGACACCCTTCTATCTGAGGCTGTCCCCTCTGGCCCTTGGCTCTCCCACTATTGAGAACATCCTCTCCACGTTCACTCAGATTCAGTGTGATCTTCATCCTTTTAAGCTCCAGTGAGTACAGGCCCAGAGCCATCAAATGCTCCACATGTGTTAACCCTCTCGTTCCTGGATTCACTCTCATAAACCTCCTCTGGACCCTGTCCAAAGCCAGCCCATCTTCTCTTAGATACTGTATGTGAGGTACTGTTCATGAGTTCATGGGCAGTTCAGAAAATTGATGGTGGGGAAGAAGAAGCTAGACTGAGGCTAGCTGTTCACTGCTATATGAATTTATAGTCTTTAGCCACCCCGGTGGAACTTAAACTCACATCTCTGGATCAATGATCAGGAACTCTGTCGCTAGTGTACTGATTGAACTGTCCCATTTTGTGACATAGAGGGAAACCATTTAGCCATCAAAACCATATCAGTCAATAACAGCCATCAGCAAAATCCCACTTCTGCAACTCTCTCAGTTAAGTAGAGTACTACAGTACAGAAACAAGCCCTTCAGCCCATCTATTCGATGTTGACCTGATCCGCCTCGTCCCATCCAGCCCCACCGGCACCATGTCCCTCCCAGATTCTCAGGTTACAGGTCACTCCCTCACCCTGCTCTTAAGTGAAAAGATTAAAGATTAGCTTTACTTGTCACATGTATATTGAAACATACAACCAAAGCACGTCAAAGTTGTGCTGGGGGCAGCCCCAAGGGTTGCCATGAATCTGGCACCAACATAGCATACCCACTGCTTACTGACCCATTACCAATCCAGCCCACTACTTACTGACCCATTACCAATCCGGCCCACTGCTTACTGACCCATTACTAATCCGGCCCAATACCTACTGACCCATCACTAATCCAGCCCACTACTTACTGACCCATTACTAATCCAGCCCAATGCCTACTGACCCATTACTAATCCGGCCCACTGCTTACTGACCCATTACTAATCCGGCCCACTGTTTACTGACCCATCACTAATCCAGCCCAATACCTACTGACCCATTACTAATCCGGCTCACTGCTTACTGACCCATAACTAATCCGGCCCACTGTTTACTGACCCATCACTAATCCAGCCCACTGTTTACTGACCCATTACTAATCCAGCCCACTGCTTACTGACCCATTACTAATCCAGCCCACTACTTACTGACCCATTACCAATCTGGCCCACTGCTTACTGACCCATTACTAATCCAGCCCAATACCTACTGACCCATTACTAATCCGGCCCACTGCTTACTGACCCATAACTAATCCGGCCCACTGCTTACTGACCCATTACTAATCCGGCCCAATACCTACTGACCCATTACTAATCCAGCCCACTGCTTACTGACCCATTACTAATCCAGCCCAATACCTACTGACCCATTACTAATCCGGCCCACTGCTTACTGACCCATTACTAATCCAGCCCACTTCCTACTGACCCATTACTAATCCAGCCCACTGTTTACTGACCCATTACCAATCCGGCCCACTACTTACTGACCCAAACCCGTATGTTTTTTGGGAATGTGGAAACCGGAGCATCCGAAGGAAACCCATGCACTCACGGGGAAATCGTTACAAACTCCTTTCAGACCACATTGGGAATTGAACCCTGATCTTCCGGTCACTGGTACTGTAAAGTATTACACTGACCACTATAGCACCATGTTGCTGACTGCGACTTTGAGAGAGGGGCCTATGGAATTCCATCAGTTTAATAAAACCAGGAAAAGCTACAGAACCTCAGTAAGGTAAGGTAGCATCCGTAAAAACAAAAAGTCAAATAATGTTTCAGGCTGAAATGTTAATCTGTGTTGTTTCCACACATTTCCTGACCTGCAGTCTGTTTCCAGCACTTAATTCCAGATTCCCAGCATCTGCAATTCTATTGTATTTTTTTAATAATACAAAAAATGCTGGAGAAAGAACAGGTCAGGCTGCAACTGTGGAAAGAGTAAAGGGTAATGTTTTGGGTCAGCGGTGCTCCTTCAGAATTGGGAAAGGGAGTTCAGACAATGAGCCTCAGACCCGAAATATTGACAGGTTTGCTCACCGCGGATGTTACCGGACCTGTTGAGCGCTTCCAGGATGTTCCGTTTTTTATCTCACAATTTCAGCATCTGCGGTTTTGACTAGTCCTTCCCCCCCCCCCAGCCATATCAACCCTTAAAATGGGATGGCACAGTAGCGTAGTGGCTAACATAACATTTCGCAGCACCAGAAATCGGAGTTTAATTCCTGCTGCTTCTCTGTAAGGAGTTTGTACATTCTGCCTGTGACTGCTCGGGTTTCCTCCGGCAGCTCCAGTTTCCTCCCACATTCTAAACACGTTCAAGTTAGTAAGTTGTGGGTTTGCTATGTTGGCACTGGAGGTCTGGTGACACATATGTGCTGCTCCCAGTACGCAAAGCAATGCAATACAACACAGTTCACTGTACGTTCCAAAGTAAATATGACAAAATAAAGCTAATCACTTTAATATTTAAACCTAACAGCAAAATTGCAAGTTGCTTTAATCAGAAAACAAGATTATGTATCTGAGTTCATATATTGAGACTGTGTATTCTTATCTCTGCAGGAGGAGGAGGTAACTCATCTCAAAGCAGCTCTCCGGGTTCCAGTGTCCCGAATTCCCCAGCCACCCCCCACCATATCCGGCCCAGCAGCCTCCACGGTCTGTCCCCGAAGCTGCAACGCCAGTACCGGTCGGCACGCTGCAAATCGGCCGGCAACATCCCACTGTCCCCTCTGGCTCACACACCGTCGCCCACGCACCCTTCGCCCCAGCATCCCCCTTTCCCCCTGCCCTCCCACACGGTGGGCAGCTCCAACACCACCCAGACCTTTCACGTCAAGCTCCACTCGTCGCCTCCAGTGGTCCGGCCGCGTCCCAAGAGCGCCGAGCCGCCGCGCTCCCCGCTGCTGAAGAGGGTGCAGTCCGCCGAGAAGCTCTCCATGCCTCTCGGCTCCGAGAAGAAGCTGGCGATACGCAAGCACAGCCTCGAGGCTTCCCATGCAGACTTCCGGAAGGAGGGGCTGCACGCGGACATCAGCCTCCAGAGCCTGGTAGAGTCGGAGGGAGAGGTTCTGGGGTCAAAGGCCGACGGCACTGAAGTTGGAGCCTTCAGGCAGATGGCCGTGAGGAAGCTGGGGAGACAGGAGTCTCCGTTAATTGATCGAGATATATTCTCCAGCATCAGGCAAGAGAGGGGAGAAGGACTTGACCCTGTACAGGAGCTAGAAGTCAAGACGAGTGATCATGAGGAAGGGCTGAAAGAGGAAACAAGAAGGTCTTGGTCTGCAGTGCCTTCTGTCTACGGTGGGACCAACAACGTTGCAAAAGGTGTGGATGTAAGCCCAGGGAGGGATTGTACAGTCTCCCCTTCACTGAAGAGTGCCAGTCCATTGAAACCCCAGATTTCGGAGCCTCCTTCGGAAGGAACCACAGCGTCGTCCGCAAACAGAGGCCAAGACAAGGCCACACCCTGCAGTTCGCCAAGCGGAAGGAATGGGGTGCCTCCTTCCTCTGCTCCAACGGCGGGTGCAGGCAAGCACGCTGGACCTCCACAGGCCTTGCGCCCAGACACGCTGACGGCATGCTCTGAGGCGAAGGTATCTCCGGGTGCTGTGATTGCCAGCCTTAACGTTAGCATCACCCCTTCTGTCCACGTTGACACTGTCGGCAAATCTCTGGACAAAACTCCTCCCCACCAGCCCAAGAAGACGCTGTCCAGTGACCCACCCAGCAAGAGACACCAAGGAGTGCAAACCGAGCCCGTGGAATCCATCTGCTCAAGCTGGGATGGCGGATACACGCTACAGATGGACAAGGATGCCGCGTTGGAGGCCAAAGATGCATCTCCAGCAAGCGGCTCCCATCCAGGGTCCAAGGAAAAGGGGAAAACCTCTGAAGTCCCTGCTGTTCCGGACCTGGCTGCAGCTGCCGATGGTGGCAAAGGCAAGAGGAGCTCAACAATCGAGACCAAAGACACAGCTGACAAGCCGTGCGGGCCTGAGAGGAGCGAGGCCTTACCTCCAGACTGCCTCCCTCATCCGGCCAAACAGCAAGACGCTGCAGATAAAGGCGCCCCCGTCAGCTGTGACAAAGGTGCCCTGGAAGCCTCTACAGAGAGTAACGCGGTCCCCGAGGGCAAGGCCAAGAAGGCGCAGGCCTCCATCACATGCGGAGCTGGGCAAGGCTCTTTGACTGCAGGGGTGACATCCGGAGATAAGCCCAGCTTTGTCAACCACTTGGCCACAGTGGCTAAGAGTGTGCTCGGGCCAGTGAAAATGGCCATCCCCATGACACCCTCGACCGTGGAGAGATGGAAGCCGGGGGATGGCGGAAAGACACTCGCTGAACATCAGGGGAGCCCCACAACCCTCTCAGCACCGGTTCCTAAACCAGTATCCTCAGCAACAACACAGGACACAGAGTGCCCATCTCTCCTGGAAAAGAAAGCGATAAACCGTCAAAAGTTTTAGTAAGGGCTGTGAGTGAGTGTGTGCGTGTGTGTGTGTGTGTGTGTCTGTATGTATGTATGTTTTAAAAAAACACCTGCAAATGATGACTGGGCGTTTGTATAAAATCAAACACTTCCTGAGGTAAACAACACAACTGGGGGAATTTAAAAAAAACTTAAGAATCTAGGATTCTGATTTGCCAAGGTGCCCGTTCAGTTGAAAAAAAATAATACGAATATCTCAAAAGAATGTGAAAGGTTTCAAAAAAAAAATTCGTGTATCAGCATCACGTGACTGCATGTTTGTGTATAAGGTATACTGGCTAAGTGCATTACACGCTTAAACTGCTTTTACATGTCATATACTTAAATATTCTGAAGTGCTCTTGTATAAAGGGGTTAGTAATTTATTGAAGTTATGTAAATTGGCTGCAGATTAGCATTTAACCCTGACCAACGCCTCTCGATTTGAGGAAGTACCCAACAGCTTGGAATCAGCACTGCATATGTTCTTAAAGGGACCCAGTCTCCTTTTCTACGCAAAGTAGAAAGGCTAATGTGCTCGAGGCAGTTCGTACCCCTCTTTTCCAATGTAGAATTGTTGTGGAGGAGAAGGGGGTATTCATTGCCACGATGTGGGATTTTTTAGTAAGGCCAGCACTATTTGCCACCTCCTTTTATCCCTTGAACGGTGACTCATCAGGCTGATACCGAATATCCTGTAGAAGGCACGTTGCATCCACATCTACTGTCCCGGTTTAGGTCAGACTAGTGAACCAGATTGGTTTCAACAACAGCATTCGTGCATGTTACAGCTGTACTATAGCACTTCTCTGGCCTGCTTTTGATGGCTATTTCTGTTGCCCGGCATTGACTGTTAAACCGAATGTTTAATCCCAGTGTGCTCTGTTGACCGGAGGTCCACATAGTGTGATGGCAAGTAGAAAACCACAGCATGGCCGCTTTCTCTGAGGTGGGGCCGGGTCCTTGTGAAATGGCACACCACTATATAGGTGTCGAGAGAACTCCCAGACCAAGCAAGAGTTCTGATCGTACTTGTCGAGCGAAGAAAGTTCCTAGCTTGCTCCCGCTGTTGCTATGGCAGTGGCTTATTCTCCAAACAGTCATCGTGTTAACACTCAGCTTGCCTAAAACCTGCCTGGTATTAGCTGTCGATGCCTTTGAGGCAATGTTGGGGCTGCTGTCCCAATGGCTCGCAACAAAAACACGATTGCCATTTGCCAAACCACACCCTGCCACCTCAGTTTGTTTCTTTGGCCCACACTGGGGCTGTTGCCTCTCAGGCCCTGAGACATGGTTTGATCCTGACCTCAGGTGCACTTGATTCCTCCCGCTGACCGTGTGAGTGACCTCTCGGCTTCCTGGTAGTTTAAAAGATAGCCCTTTGTGTAGTTGAGTCGCAGAAGTGAAAGTTGGTGAGCATGTGAGTGAGAACATGTTGAAAGGAATTAGATGAAGGAGATTTGGCTGATGGGATTGTATTCCTAGGCCTACTGGCCACTTGCTAGTTGTAATGAGTATGCAAGATGCGAGAAACACTTGGACTACTGACAATGCCCTCAAGTTGATAGAAGGAGTAACCAACACTGCTAAAAGTCACCTGCTGAATTGTTACATTGGAAGGTGTTGAGAATAACACTCACTCGTACGACCAATTAAATCTGGGACAGTTGGATGTAGCATGGGGTGGGGGGGAGGAGAGATCACAGGTCCTGAAAGACTTCTGTACATGTTGGTTACACGTAGCTGGTTATCCCAGTCACTGGATGAGCATTGGCCTTGTGAATGAATGATGGTGTGGTGTTATACTCTCGTAGAGAAATGGACATCGATGCACTGCAGTGGTAGCCACAGCAAGTAGCAGAAGGTTTAATGGTTGAATTCTACTGTGCCTTTCCACGAGTCTAGCCAAATGCTACGATTAATTATTTTGCACTAAGTAAACTTTGAAAATGGAATTAGGTACAAAAATGTAGGTGTGAAAGGTGCAAGAGCATGGGGTAAAGAGCAGGAGATTGGAGCTAATTTGTTAGCTCTGTCAAAGAGTCAGTGTAATGAATGGGCCAAATATGGTCCTGCTGTGCTATGAGATTAATTTAGTTAAATGAAATTGTCATTACAGTGCACTTAGTTATATCCTGGCATTAGATGAAATAATAGCAATTTCTATTTGAATGTTCTCAAATTTTACTTGAATTGTCTAAGTGTTGGGGAAGAGCAGGTTTCTAGCTGAATGCAAAGTTTAATTGTGCACTGCAGATAGTGACCCTGGTGTTCCCTGTAGGATTTCCCAGCCACCACCGAGCCCTGCACCCTGCCCTTTCCCAGCTGTGTCGGAGGCTGCTGCTTCCATCCATCTTGCAGCTCATTCATACACAGCCTAACAATACAAGGCTTGGAGGAAGAGGATATTGCAGGGATATTGTGTGACAAGGCAAAACATTGGCATTACTGCTCACTACTTATTGAAGGATGAAAGATTCATTGTAAGAATCTCTCCCAGTTCTCAAATAGGGTCTCCCTACCCCCTCCTCCTCCTTCTTCCCTCCCACTTTCAAACTGGCTCTCTCCCTCAAATCTCTCCACAACTTCTCTCCTGCTCTCCTTTTCCACACTCTATATTTTTTGCACTATTTTCCTCCCTCTTTCTACTTTTCCTCTCTCCCTCTCCCAATATCCTTCAATACTCTCCTCACTTATTTAATTCTACTTTTCCTTATACACTCTTCCTTTCCAATATCCTCTTTCTCTCTTTCACATTTTCTCTTCCTTATTTTCTCTTTCATTCTCCATCCACATTCCCTGTCTCTACGTTTCCCTCTCTCTCCACCCACCGACCACTTGTCACACCCCTCCCGAGGCCCAGTGTTGATTCAATTGCCAGTTCATTATCGAGTCGCCTGATACCGTGAGTAAGGTGGTTTCCAGGGGTAGATGTCCCACTGGAATTGTCCCAGTTCCCGTCAGCATTAAGTTCAGCCGGTGGAGTCATCACCTGGCCAAACTGAAGGTCACAGCAATGAAGCCTGCCACGTTGCAGTCGTACTTTCCCAGGTTCCATCCTGACCTTGGGTGCTGTCTGCGAAGTTTATGTGCTCACCCCATGACCATGTGGGTTTCCTCTACATGTTTCCTCGAACATCCTAAAGATGTGCGTCAGGTCAACTGTCATCTGCAAAGTACCTTTTGGCATAAAGAAGTAACGAAAAGAAAAAGAGAGTTTATGGACAAGTTGAGGTAGAGTAACATAGGGTTTCAGGAGATTAGGATCAATGCAATCAATTTTCTGAGAGCCATTATGGACCTCATGGTGTGAACTGTTCATTCTGTGTCTCAGTAAGAGCCACTGTGCAACCCTAGCTGCTTGAGAGTTTCTGACAGTGGGACATCTCCAGGCACCACGCAAACCACAAGGTCTCAGGTTCATTGTCAGAGGAATACGTACCCAGGATATAAATACCATATAAATTATTTATTTTGCAGCAACAGCGCAGTATGTTACAAATACAACATACATTGCATACGCTTAAACTGAAATAAATTTACAAAAGCTTAATCGACAAATGCAAATTGATGGAAATGTAGTCCGAGGTAGTGTTGGGATTTTTCAGGTCAGTTCAGGACCCTCATGGCAGAGGGGAAGAAGGCATTGTTGAACACTGACGTGTAGGCCTTCAGCCTTCTGCACCTCCTGCCTGATGGAAGTGATGCGAAGAGAGATCAGCCCAGATGGTGGGTGTACCAAGCGATGGATGTCACCTTCCTAAGACGCCATCTCTTGTAGATGTTCGTGGTGGAGAGAGCTGTTCCCATAGTGAAACTGGCCGAGTACACCGCTCTCTGTAGCCTCTTCCACTGGAGTTGGAGGCCTTGCAGCGGAAGCACAGTAAGGCTCCCTCACAATGAGGTACGCAACGACATATGCTGACCTCAGCTGCGTTCAGTATGGCAGAGGGACTGAGATGTCCATTCCTGCACTTTGCCCTACCAGTGAACGCAATGTCAGTTTAGCCTGTTGAGCTGGCCAGCCATTAGGGAATGGGCATTTGGACCTTTAGGTGCCTATTTTGTTGCCTGTAAAACAGTCACAGCACCATCATGTTTTTAGAGTCCAGTACTGTAACAGTGTTGTTACAGCACTGCCCAGTGCTTTATTTGTTATTTTTTTTAGGGTATGGACATTTATTACCTATTTTTAGATGTTCTTAGGGAAAGCGATTGTGACTATGTTCTTGAACCAATGATGTTTCAGTGACTGAGAACAAATGCAATCAACAAAGAGTTTTTATCCAAAACAGCAAAAACAAGTGTTCTCAGCATAACAAATATTTTTCCTGGCATTCTGATTTTTGTTTTCTTATTTGTGAGTCGAAAGCAGGCATCTTAATTAGTCACCCTTTCTGGCTGAAATAGCAGCTGCAAATATGCTCTGCACTTTTTCTTTGGGACAAAGGTGTTATGTGGTTAAGTCTGGAATTATGCACTGGAATGGATGATAGATACAGTGAGGATTTGGATGAGAAGCTTGCTTCTTGCCTTGGCTGAGATGTTCAGCTGAGGGTCAGGACTGGGGGGGGGGGCTGATTTTTGGCTTCACCAGGCTGCTATCAATTTAAGAGCTTGCTGCAGATCGCAATCCCTTCTGTAAGTCCTGTCCCATTCAAAGATACTCTCGGTGGCCACTTTATTGGGGACAGATGTGGAATCCGGTGTGGTCCTCCACAGCTGTAGCCCAGCCACTTCAACATTCAACATGTTGTGCATTCAGAGATGCTCTTCTTCACACCACTGTTATTTGGCTATTTGAATTACTGTCACCTTCCCGTCAGCTTAAAACCAATCTGACCATTCTCCTCTGACCTCACACTAATACAGCATTTTCACCCACAGAACTGCTGCTCACCGCATGTCTTTATTTGTTTTTCACACCATTCTCTGTAAACTCTAAACACTGTTGTATATGAAAACCCCGGGAGACCAGCAGCTTCTGAGATACTCAAACCACCCCATCTGGCACCAATAACCTTTCCACGGTCAAAGTCACTTAGATCACATTTCTTTCCCCATTCTGAACAACAACTGAACCTCTTGACCATGTCTGCAGGCTTTTATGCATTGAGTTGCTGCCACATGATTGGCTGATTAGATATTTGCATTAACAAGCAGGTGTGCAGGTAAACCCAATAAACTGACCACTGAATGTATGACAACAGTTGTGCTTCAAGGGAGAAGCTATCGCAAAGTGGTGATAGTAAATCATCCGTTCATATTACACCCCACCAGCATTAGTTTCCCGTTAGCCTTTGTGTGTAAAGAAACAAATGAGGTGGAAAGCCGGCAGCTAGTTCAGCATCAGCTGTCCAGGTGATACACATCCTCTTGGATTTGGAGTAGAACTAATTTGTAGGTTAGCTACGCATTCTGTCCTGAAGTTAACAGCCACTAAAATGCCGTAACCAAATCCAAGTCCATTATCCTATTCGCTGCTGTGTGTGTGAGAATATCTGGAGGCAGTGGTTTGAAAGAGAGCAGTGGTCCAACAAACCTCCCACACAGTAACTGCGGTAAATACTTGTGGACACCTGTGGCCCCGTGCTCAGCCCAGCTGTGTATGGTTTTATTTTCTGTTTTTTTTTAAATTTAGAGATATAGCACAGAACAAGTCCTTCGGGCCCAGCGAAAACCACTACCCAGTATCCCACCTATTTAACCCCAGCCTAATCACAGTACAATTTACAATGACCAGTTAACCTACTAACCAGTGCATCTTTGGACTATGAGGCAACCAGGAGCACCCAGTGGAAACCCACATGGTCAAAGGGAGTACGTACAAACTCCTTACAGATAGCGGAGAGTTGAATGCCAACCTCCGATGCTCTGGGCTGTAATTGTGTCGCGCTAACTGCTACTGATTGCCCTACTGTGATCTCCTGCAAGAAGTAAAAAAAAATCACCGAAGGCCAAATGGGGAAAATAAATCTGCTAAGTTCTTCTCTGACATTAGTGATCTGCACATCTTTATCCAGGTGTGATCCAGCTGTGGTTCTTACTCTCACAGGAGGAGCTTGAGGTGGAAGCCAGAATGGAATTAAGGGAGAATGGAAGGCAGAGTGGAGTTAGAAACCTGGCCAATTCCTCTGCTGTATTATCGACTTTACACCCCTTCTCTTGCACTTTGTGTTCATGGCTATTATGGACCTTCTTATTTATTGCTGCGGTGTGGATGGTGCTGACAACACCAGCATTAATTGCCTATCCCTCAATGTAGCTGGGACATTTCAGTGAGGATTAACACTGCTGTGGTTTGAATCAACTACTGATTGACCAATCAGGCCAATAACGATGTAGCTAGCTATTTCTCCTCCTGGGTATGGAACACCGAAAATCATCACTACTGAGGCTTGTTATTTATTTAGAAATATTTCACCAACTGAACTTAAATCCCTCCACTCTCCCCAACAACAGATTTCCTTTCTCCAGATCAATGCTAAAGCCTCCTGTAACTTAAACACTATTCCCTTGCTGCAGTGTTGCAAGAGAAACTCTGTCTCATCCTAAACTTCACTCAGTATTTTTGTGGTTGTGGGCGGCAGACACTTGGGATAGGGATGGTTACACCTCCAACTGTATTACTAGTCAAAAGCAACAGAAATATTTATTTTTTAATGTGTCAGTTTGAATGCAGCAGATCACAGCCTATTGGTTGAGTGTATGAAGGACATTTCTTAATGCAAGACAAAAGTTCTCAAAATACCTTGCAGGTCAGGCAGCTTCCATGGGGTTACATTTCAGGTAACTGTACTTTCACCTGAGCTTAGGACAATGACCTGTTTAGATGCTGCCTGTCCTGTAGAGTATTTACATTATTTTCTGCTCCAAACTTAAATGGTCTTCACCATGTGTAACATGTTAAAGCTATATGTACTGGTTCCGGCAGTATTTTGAAAGATTGTTGGAGGTGCAGGTTCGCTTATGGGTTTTGGGCAAAGACTGAATGCACCACAGGGCCTTTCCAGTTTCCGTTTAGCATTCTCATGCAGTATACCGCAAGATCGTCCTCGCCATCAGTCAATGCAGTGACTTCCACTGCACCCCATGGCCCTGCTTCCCGTGTGCGAGCTCAATCCTCCACGTTGCCCAATAGTTTCGGCTGTATCATGTGCTTCATTGTGTCCCTATGCAAAGTTGAACATTAATCGCTTGATGCTCTCGTTCTAATTTCCCCACCCCCCCACCCCACTTCCCCCTTGTGTGTTATTTCATAAAGTTGCAATGATTATGCATTGAAACAAAATGTCGCTGTCTGTAATGACATTTCCTGGATGCGTTAGTGCAACATATCTGCACTGTTATACTGTAATACTGTAGGTTTGAAAAAAGGTACTGTTTCTTAAAAAAATGTGAATTATTACTATTTAATATATACAGTTGTTCAAAAGTTCTGTGAAAGATAAATTATTACTAACTTCAAACATAAGATGTTTTAAAACACATTTGTTGGCTAGAAGGTATTGAATCAGTCAGCATTGAACTGCAGCTGCCATCTACCTGCCCATCACTGTGCACAATAGACAATAATGTGAATAACACTGTCACAAGAAGCTGAGGTTTCCTTGTAAATTCAGGGTAAATATTGAACATGCCATTAAGGCGTTACTACTTACATTTGAATCTGGCTTGAATGGCTTCTTCCAGCCCTGTCGATGTTGTTGATTGCACTCTGTTGTTTTTTTTTCTGTGAGCTTGATACCATTTGCATTCAGTTCCACACACTGAACAGCATACAACACCAAAGTCCGCCCTTCAGCCCAAATGGCCCAAGATGCCCTATCCAAGTTAGTCCCATTTGCTAGCATTTATAGAGTCACAGAGTTAATAAATCATTTTTTGAAGTACATACAGGTTATTTTAATTGAATTATTATCCAGAAAAATCCTTCAGTGCACCTTTGAAATTATGGTAGAGGATCTGATCCAGATATTGATCATGATCTATTCAGTTGGACAGGAGCAACCATGAGCCACCACTGGGCACAATGCAACTATTGATACAAAAGCAACATACAACTGGTACTGAAGTCTGAGTTTAAAACAGAGAACATTGGAAATGCTTAGCAGGTCTGACAGCATCTGAGGAGAAAATATGTTAACTTTTTTCTCTTTATGGATACCACCTGATCTGCTGTGAACTAACAACTTTTCTTCTGATTCTGAAAGAGGTAAAGTTTGGGTCAGGAAGAGGAGGGATTAGCAGGCACAAAAAGTTGTTGAATTTATTATCAGGTGATTGTAAAGTGCCGAGGTTAGAAGTGTTCCTTGATGCACTGCTGAGCTTTGTGGAAGAGTGTAGGAGACTGAGGACGGAGCAGGCAGTGGGATTGAGATGAAAAGCATCGGGCCACATCTTCCGCATAAAATTCGGGGGTTCCCCTTGCAGCTGTTGGGAGGAAGTTCAGACTCCCTAGAGGGGGATGTCAGTAGATAGCTGTGGTGGAAGTAAGTTGAGCTGGGTTACAAGAGACATTTATTGACGTTGCTGGCATGAGATCAGAGTTGAGGTAAATACTCAGAAGGTCAGGGAGCATCTGAGGAAAGAGAGCCACAGAGATGGTGTTTGGATCATGCTGCACCTTCTCCAAGCCTCACATAACCCTCCTGAGGTCACCAGCATCTTCAGTGTCATGTGGACACTGCACAAACAACAACCTGCCCATATGAGCTGCGAATTAAAGATCTCCTTGATGGATCCTTATAGTTTGTGCTCTCGGTGTGTCTGAGTATCTCAGACAATAAGGGAGAAGTGAAAACTGTGCACATCCAGTCATCTCTGGGTGAAAATCTCTCTCCTCTCTTAACAGCTGATCCCTGATTTGAGGTGATGATCCTTGGCACTAGAAGCATCAACCCTGTACTGGTTTCCCGGAGGCCAGCCGCTTTAATTCTACTTCACAGTCCCATTCCATCCTGTTAGTCCATGGGCTTCTGTACAGTCACGAAGCCACTGTCAGATTGGAAGAGCAACGTCTCAGAGTCTGTCTGGGTCTGGGTAGCCTCCAACATGACAGCATGAACATTGATTTCTCTCATTTCTGGTCATTTCTCTCCCCTTCCCCCTTTTATGCTTTTTCCATTCACAATTCTGGCTCAGCTCTTACCCTCCTCTCCTCCTCACCTGCCCATCACCTTCTTCTGGTGCCCCTCCCCTCTCCTTTCCTTCCATGATCCACTGTCATCTCCTATCAGATTCGTTCTCCTTCACCCTTTACCTCTTCCATCCATCACCTTACAGCTCCTCACTTCATCTCACCTACCCACCTCAGCTATCAGCTGCCATCTCGTAATCTTCCCCCTTGTGGCTAAAGGGATCAGGGGGTATGGAGAGAAGGCGGGTACAGGGTTCTGAGTTGGATGATCAGCCATGATCGTACTGAATGGCGGTGCAGGCTCGAAGGGCCGAATGGCCTACTCCTGCACCTATTTTCTATGTCTCTATGTTTCCCCCCACCTTCCTGTTGTAGCTTCTACCCCATTTCCTTTCCAGTTCTGTTGAAGGGTTTCATCCTGAAACACCGACTGTTTGTTCCACCACATATGTGACATCTGCCGTGCTAAGTTATTGTTGCTCAAGATTTCCAGCATTTGCAGAATGACTTGAGCTTATGATAACATGTATTGATCCTGTTTGGTGATTTATCTTCCATGTGATCTTCAGGGCCTGTAGTCAAGGTTGAAAGCTGTCTGATCCTGCAGCATGGAATATTCCTATATGCACTTAGCTTTGGAACTGCTTAAAGACATAGAACAGGCTGATAGGTTTACTTTAATTTGACATAATCATCAGTAGGCATTGTAGACAGAAGGGCCTATTTCTGTGCTCAAGTCTTAACAGACACTCAATGACGCCTCCTGTAGCTAATAATATGGCCACTGAATGTTTGTTTGTGGTCTTCAACTGCTGAAGATCATCCATTTCAAAGTTTGATGTGTCGTGCGTTCAGGGATACTCTTCTGCACATTTGTCGAAACACATGGTTACTTTCAGCTTGAACTGGTCTGCCATGTTCCTCTGTTCTCTCTCAATAACAGAGTGATTTCACCCGCAGAACTGCCCGCTCACTGGAAGTTTTTGTTTGCTTTTCACACCATTCTTAGATAACAATTTCTTCCCATTCTGACCTTTGGCCTGAACAACAACTGAACCTCTTGAGCACATCTGCTTGCTTTTATACACTAAGCTGCTGCCACAGAAATTTGCATTAACAAGCAGGTGTACCTAAAAAAGTGGCCGCAGTGTGCAGAACGGGACAGCACAGGGACAGACCCTTGACCTACAAAGTGAGAATTCAACTCAAAATCACTATTGCCTGCACATGATCCATATTCCCATATTCCCTGACTATTCTGGGGAGGCACGGTAGCATAGCGGTTAGTGTCAAACTGTTACGGTGCTGGCGACCCAGGTCGAATTCCACCACTGTCTAAGGATATATTCTCCCTGTGACTGCATAGATCTCCTCTGGGTGCTCCGGTTTCCTCCCACATTCCAAAGATATACGGGTTAATAGGTTAGTTAGTCACATGGGTGTAATTGGGTGGTGTGGACTCGTTGAGCTAGAAGGGCCTGTTCCTGTGTTATATCTCTAAACCTAAATCTGAAACATTGGTGTATTTATTTTAACAGCTTCTTTCAATACCATTGTAACTGTTTCCACAACGTCCCCATTCCTGGCCCCACCACTCTCTACGTAAAAAGAACCCCACCCCACACAACTCCTTTAAACCCCCTCCCCCACCTCAATGCATATCCTTTAGTATTTAGTATTTCTACCCTGGAATAAAGATTCTGACTGTTTATCCTCTCTCTGACTCTCAGGATTGTATAATTTTTTATTAGGTTGCCCCTCAGACTCTGACACTCCAGGGCAAACAATCCAAGTTTGTCCAACCTCCTTACAGTTTATACCCTCTAATCCAGGCAGCAGCCTGCTGAGCCTCTTCTGCACCCTTTCCAATGTCTCTACGCCCTTCCTGTACTGTGACAACTCCCTGATCCATCTCTTGTGTGAATATTTTTCAAAACTGTAAATTCTTCATAGGCTGGATAACTGCTTCATCAGTTTAAAACTTGGGAGGAGAGTCTCAGGATCAGGGGGTAATTTTGATTTCAAGATTCAAGTTTATTTATCACATTCAGATCAAAAGATACCGTGGTTGGCGTTATTTGTGCTTAACAACCAACACACCGGAGAATGTGCTGGGGGCAGCCTGCAAGTGTCACGCACGTTCTGGCACCAGCATAGCATGCCTGAAGTAAGTAGTTTCTACACTCAGCAGCTTATATGTTAAGTTTTCTTCATCTGCTGACCACTTTTTGCACAGATGCACGTGGTCACGAGGTTGGAGATGGGAGCAACATGAGGCAAGGGTGTGGGTAGGGTGTTCAGCCTACATTAGGATTGGGAATACTAGCGTTCAAGAATACGGGTGGGGTCACATGCAGTCTGAAACTCACAAGTTTACGTGGAAGTAGTCATGTCTGTGGAAGGACAGAATGTGTCATTGAAGCTTTAGAGTCATTGCCATGGCCTCAGTGGGAAGCGTGTTTTTGTTGTAATTGGTAGGACGTCTGTGCCCCATTCCCCCCCGCCCAGATATTTGTATTCATTGCTGAGGATGGGAATGCAAAGTTCAAGGAATGCCCAGGAATGCTGGTGTAGTCTCGTAGAATAGTGTAACAAAAGAACAGGCCCTTCAGCCCACAGTGTCTATGCTGACCATCATGCCAATTTACACCGCACATCTGCTTGCACATGGGCCATATCCCTCAATTCATCCCCTGTTCACATGGCTATCTAATGGCTCTTAAACATTGCTATTGCATCTGCTTGCAGTGTGTTTCTGGTGCCTCTGAATAAAAGAAAGTGCCTCATTGATCTCCATGAAACTCTTCCCCTCTCGTGTTAAAACTTTGCCCTCTAATCTTTGACATTTCCCACCCTGGGAAAAATACTGATGATCTGTGCCACTCATTATTTATACACCACAGTGAGGTCATCTATTTGTCTCAGAACACCTTCACATTTCTCCAATCTTGTGAGGAACAAAGTCCTACTAATGACATTTCTTATATTCCCCACTTCACCACCATCCACCTGTTTTTTTAAACAGGTTTCACTTTTAGACTTAATTAATTTGACTCAATAAGTTAGGGATATTTAAGAAACTTAGGCATGTGGATGAAAGAGGAATGGAGGGCTATGTAAGAGGGAAGGGTTAGATTGAGTACGAAGCAGATTAAAAGGTAGGCATAATATCATGACTTGTCCTGTAATGGGGAAATTCTTGTACAGGGCCCTGGTGAGACCACACCTGGAGTATTGTGTACAGTTTTGGTCTCCAAATTTGAGGAAGGACATTGTAGCTATTGAGGGAGTGCAACATAAGTTCATGAGGTTAATTCTCAGAATGACGGGACTGTCATATGTTGAAAGGTTGGAGCAACTAGGCTTGTACACACTGGAATTTAGAAGGATAAGAGGGGATCTGATTGAAACATATAAGATTATTAAGGGATTGGACACGCTAGAGGCAGGAAACATGTTCCCAATGTTGGGGGAGTCCAGAACCAGAGGCCACAGTTTAAGAATAAGGGGTAGACCATTTAGGACGTAGTTGAGGAAAAACTTTTTCACACAGAGGGTTGTGGTTCTGTGGAATGCTCTGCCTCAGAAGGCAGTGGAGGCCAATTCTGTGGATTCTTTCAAGAAAGAGTTAGATAGAGCTCTTAAAGATAGCAGAGTCAAGGGATATGGGGAGAAGGCAGGAAAAGGGTACTGATTGTGGATGATCAGCCATGATCACAGTGAATGGCGGTGCTGGCTCGAAGGGCTGAATGGCCTACTCCTGCACCTATTGTCTATTGTTCTATGTTCTAAATTAATCTCTTTTCAAAAATTCTGATGGTTGAATGTTCATGAATATCTAGACCAACGCACTGGGTTCTCCTGCTCAATTTCACATTCAGATTTCTGGTGCTTAGCTGGTCCTTGTAATATCACTGGACCAAGACTGATCTGCTCAACCTTCTGTCTGTTGCTATAGTCAGTTAGGATGCACTCTGTCTTAACTCGATCTTGATTCTGAAGTTCTCACACTAAAACAAATTCCCCAATAAATATGGAATTTATAAATTTAAGAAGTTAAGCAGCTTTTGGAATGTTAAAGGCCATTTAAAAAAGTGAATAAAATTCAACTAAATTAGAATTAGAATCAGGTTTAATATCAGTGGCATTTACTGTGAAATTTGTTCCTTTGCAGCAGCAGTACAATGCAATATATTAAAAAGCTATAAATTACAATATGAAACATACAGTATATTTTAAAAATAAATAAATAGTGAGGTAGTTGAGTACTGAGTGCGTGTCTTCAGGTTCCTGTAATAAGAAGAGAGCACATCCTCGGTGATAGGGCTCCTTAATAATGATGTCACCTCTTTGAGGCATCACCCTTTGAAGGTGTCCTTGATGCTGGGGAGACTAGTGTCCACCTTGAAGTTTTTTCAGTTCTGTACAGTGGCCCTTCCATACCAGAAGGTGATGCAACCAGTTAGAATGCTCTCCTCGGCAACCTGTAGAAATTTGCTAGAGCCTTTGGTGACTAACCAAGGCTCTTCAAACTCCTAATGAAGTATAGCCACTAGCCTTCTTTTGCATCATCATGTTGGGTCCAGGATAGATCTTCAGAAATGACAGAAGTATGGACATTATTTACAATTATATATCAGATTGCTTCCTAAGTTAACATTCCATTTTTTGACATCATCATGACATGATTATGGTCACACCATCAGTAATGTAAGCAAACTTGCACTGTATGCTGACCAAGAATGTGTGCACACACAGCATCTTCTGCTCTCAGTGAAGTCTGAAAGCTTGCTAAGTACACTATATAACACGCACATCATTTGCTTCACTCCGTGAAGATGTTTCTTGTGGTCAAATAACTCAGCTAATAAATAACTTGTGATTGAGTTTTGAGTTTTCAATGTCACTCTTCCATGAAGACAATTTTTACAAAGTTTATATCACAAGAACCTTATGATGAGATTTCACTCATGGTGTTACTTGTAAAGGTCTTCAGGTAACAATGTTAAACATATCTGCCATTGCTAAAGATTTTGAACTTGATCTTCATGACAAAATTAAGTCTTAAAACATTTGCCTAGCAATAAGTTCAAGTTTATTGTTATAGGCATGCATACACAGGGTGTAAATTCCTTGAAAATTAAATATTTGCAGCAGCAAATTACAAGATGAGGACAAATTTGAATCAAACTTCAATAAGCAAATTATACTTGTCCAGTCCACTGTACAATGTTAGCAAAATGAATCCAACAACTGATCTGAGTGCAGAAATTATCCCATGATCATAGGACTGTGATCTCTCGGTGGAAAACATCCAAGTGTGAAGGTTGAGTGCGGGATTGAATGTGGCTTTGATATACAAATTTCTCATTAACAATTATAGAACATGGAAAAGGCATTTCATCACAATGATATGCCGACTTAAGTTAGTAATCAAATGGCCAACTGAACTAATTCCTCCTGCCTACCTAATGTCCATGTCCTTCCATTTTTCTCATATTCACATGCCTATCTAAACGTATCTTAAAAAGTCTCTAATGTATCTGCCCCAGGCAGTGCATTCCAGGCACCTACCATTCTCTGTGTAAAAAAAAAATTGCCTCTCACACCTCATTGGAAATCCCTCTCATCTCTGGTATTAGACATTTCAACCCTGGGAAAAAAGATACTCTTTGCCTACTGTACCTCTCATAATCTTATATTCTTCTATCAGATCTCCCCTCAGTCTCTGCCACTCCAGAGAAAGTATCCCAGCTTTGTCCAACCTCTCATTACAGCACATGCCCTCTAATCCAGGCAGCATCCTGGTAAACCTCTTCTGTACCCTCTCCAATCCTCAGCTTCCTTCCTCTATATCTCCCAGAACACAGGAGTCAAGGAGGAGGCATCAAAACCTATTTGCACTGCAGCAGATGCAGTACACTCAGCAAGAATCCAACCCAACCTCAAGCACGGGTCCCAAAAGTATGCAAAATCTCTGAGGTTAAAACCAGGCTGGTGAAACATTGCAAAAGGCGCAGATCACTGCAAAGCTGGTGATGGGTCAATAAGCAGCTCCACACACTGGAAGAAATCGAACCCCGGGAACAATAATCTTGCAGATGAAGGGGGAAGAAGAAATCTGCGGGGCAAACTTGCAGCAGAACCCACTCATTAATTTCCCTTCCACTCCTTTGCACGTTAACCGTTTGAATATGTTAAGAACACAGTGATGTGCAGGTGGATGCATGCTGGATGGGACGCTCTGGGGCAAACAGGGAAAATACCCGAAGTGTTTTTTTTTTGACTGTTCAGTAATTTTAGAAAAAATAGAAACAAGCATAAAAATAGAACCACAATGTTATATTAGTGGACCAGGGAAAACCTACCCTCAACAATATGTTATACAGCACGTCTCCAGTTATGATTATGGGGCTTGAAGTGATATTAAATAAACAGATCAGTATTTTATAAATGTCCAGTATGTGTTAGAGCTGATTTGTACATATTGGGTCATCTTTGCAGAATAATGTTTAAAGTAAAATAAAGCTGTCTGAAGGGCTCCTGGCTGGATACCCACGCACTGTTAAACAGTGGATATTGCAAGGCAGCTTGATGTAATATTTCTACATTTCATTTCCTTATTGCCTTAAATTTATTTTCCTCACTGCTTCTGTACTTCACTGATTGTGTGGAAAAAAAAACATTAAAATTTAATTTAAAAAATTGATCCATGTTTGTGTTGAGGTTGCATATTTTTGACACAGTTAAGGGGAGTCATAGAGTGGTACAAAGCTGGCCGGTGGGGTAGTGGCATCAGTACTGGACTTCAAGGAGAATGGTCCCGAGTTCGAATCCAGCCAGTTTCCTTGAACACTTGCCGTCCATGCTGGGTTGAGTGTCGAGCTAGTCACTCAGCCTCATAAAAAGCAGTCAAAATGCTACAGGAATGCTAAGAAAAAAATGCTGCCTGATGCACCACAAGGCGTGAAAAGGAACAACAACAGAGTCATACAGCATGGAAAGGGGCCATCAATGCTGACCAAAAATCCCATCTAAACTAGTCCCATTTACCTATATAGGTGAGCCATATCCACCTAAACTTTTTTATGCCATGGACCCCTATCATTATCCAAGGGGGTCCATGGACCCTACGTTGGGGAGCCCTACCCTAAACCTTTCCTGTCCATCTACCTGCCCAAGTACATTTTAAATATTCTCAATGTACCTGCCTTAACCACTTCTTCTAGCAGCTCAACCCACTGACTGCCCCCCTGGGTAAAGAAAAGTTGCACCTCAGGTTCCTATTAAATCTCTACCCTCTCACCTTAAACTTGTACCCTCTAGTTCTTTGTTCCCCAACTCTGGCAAAAGGATGGTGCACTTCGGCCCTACCTATGCCTCTCATGATTTTATACTCCTCTACATATCCACCCCTCATCCTCCTACGCTCTAACGAGAGAAGTTCCAACCTGCCCAACCTCCATAACTGTGTGGGTTAACATGGCGCTGCTGAAGACGAGCGCCAACTTGCTGGTGGTTAACAAAATAAGAAATACAACTAAATACTTTATTATGAATGATACTTCTGCAAAAGCTAATTATGGTAGATGATGAGGAGGTGAGCAAAGTCGAAGAGAGCGGGTGCAAGGTGAAGTCGGGCTGAGCAAGGTCGGAGTGGAGGAGCGGCAGAATAGGAGCCCGTCCACCCAAACCAAGGGCGAGGATTGATTGATCGAAATGCCAGGCCAATTCCGAAAGGCGTGGCAGCGGGGTCCAGGCCCAGAAGGTATCGATGCAACGGGGCCTGGGTCTTGGAGTAAGGAACAACCCAATGTTTGGATGATTTAAGCGGGCCAGATGGATTGAGAAGGCAGGGTGTCAGGACCAGAGGCAAACGTTGTGGCGGTTCTGCTCTCTGCTCCACGGCATCTACTCCACTCTTCGCTGCACTGAGGCCGTGGCTGTGCCCTGCTCTGGCTGTTCTGAGCTTCATGTCTAAGGACTCACTTTCACTTGGAATGCTGTTTGCTTGCTATTCAAAAGTTTCAAAGGTGCATTTAATGTCAGAGAAATGTATACGATATACATCCTGAAATGCTTTTTCTTCGCAAACATCCACGAAAACAGAGGGGTGCCCCCAAAGAATGAATGACAGTTAAATGTTAGAACCCCAAAGTCCACACCCCCCCAGCTCCACTCCCTCCCATGCATAAGTGGCAGCAAACAATGATCCCCCCTCCCGCCACTGAGCACTCAAGCGTGATCAAAGCAACAGCAAAGACACAGACTTGCAGTACTTCAAAGATTGCTCGTTCACCCGGTATTCGACATACCACAGGCTCTCTCCCTCTAATAAGGGAGAAAAACTATTGTTTGCACGATTAGTTTTTTCCCCCTCTCTCTGCACATTGGGTGTTTATGGGTCTTTTTTCTAAATGGTTCCCTTGTGTTTTTTTTGTTTTGTGGCTGCCTCTAAGGAGACAAATCTCAAGGTTGTATAATGTACTTGTGATAATAAATGTACTTTGTACTTTGAACATTGAACTTTATGTCCTGGTAACATCCTCGTAGATCTCTGCACTCTTCCCAAGTTAATGCCATCTTTCCTATCAGCAAGTTCCTGTTTTAAATGCAGCCTCACCAATATCTTGTACAACTGTAATATAACACCCCAACCTCTGTACTCAGTACACTGAGTGATGTTAGGCAGGCGTGCCAAATGCCACCTTCACCACCCTGTCTACCTGCAACTTTCAGGGAGAAGAGAGAGATTCTTAACTTCCAATCAAACTGATGAGTTACTCGAGTTTGCAATGAAGCACTTGGCAGAAAAATCATTCGAGTTTTTTGGATGGATAAATGAATTATATTGGTATCTTCGCCCAGGCCAACATCCCCTGTATTATGGTCCTAGTTATTCTTAGCTCAGCTGAGCAGGCCATATTGTGTCCATGTCCAACACCAGAATCTTATTTTTTCAATGGTTTGATCGGGGCTCGACTGCGCAAACGCGTGGATGTCGGCCAGTGAGAACAGTGAGAAGACTTTAAAAGTGAGAAGAGTTCAAAAGGTGATGGTTACTTCTTCAGTGGTTTGAACGGAGCACGACTGTGCGAGCATGTGGAGGTCAGCCAGTGAGAACAGCGAGAAGGTTTTAAAAAGAAGACAGATTTATACAGCAGGCGTCAGAGTGGAGGGAGACAGAGTAGGAAGGCTTTGGCTCAGTGGGGCTTTGGCAATAAAGGGTCAAGGCAAGGTAGGTTATCTGGGTAGAATACAGACAGAAAGTACATGCGTGAGGCCGGTTTTCTGTGCTCGGTGCCAGATGTGGGAGGTCCTGGAGACTCCCAGCCTCCCAGATGGCCACATCTGCACCAGGTGCGTCGAGCTGCAGCTCCTTAGGGACCACGTTAGGGAACTGGAGATGCAGCTCGATGACCTTCATCTGGTCAGGGAGAGTGAGGGCGTGATAGAGAGGAGCTATAGGCAGGTAGTCACTCCGGGGCCTGGGGAGACAGATAAGTGGGTCATAGTCAGGAGAGGGAAGGGCAAGAGGCAGATGTGAGAGAGTACCCCTGTGGCTGTCCCCCTTAGCAATAAGTACTCCTGTTTGAGTACTGTTGGGGGAGATGGCCTACCTGGGGAAAGTAACAGTGGTCGCGCCTCTGGCGCAGAGTCTGGCCCTGTGGCTCAGAAGTGTAGGGAAAGGAAGAGGGTGGCAGCAGTGATAGGGGACTCTATAGTTAGGGGGTCAGACAAGACAATTCTGTGGATGCAGGAAAGAAATGCAGATGGTAGTTTGCCTCCTAGGTGCCATGGTCCAGGATGTTTCTGATCGTGTCCACGATATTTTGAAGTAGGAACGAGAACAGCCAGAGGTTGTGGTACATTTTGGTACCAGTGACATAGGTAGGAAAAGGGAGGAGGTCCTGAAAACAGACTACAGGGAGTTAGGAAGGAAGTTGAGAAGCAGGACCTCAAAGGTAGTGATCTCGGGATTACTGCCTGTGCCACGCGACAGTGAGAATAGGAATAGAGTGAGGTGGAGGATAAATGCGTGGCTGAGGGATTGGAGCAGAGGGCAGGGATTCAGATTTCTGGATCATTGGGACCTCTTTTGGGGCAGGTGTGACCTGTACAAAAAGGACGGGTTGCACTTGAATCCCAGGGGGACCAATATCCTGGCAGGGAGGTTTGCTAAGGCTACTGGGGAGAGTTTAAACTAGAATTGCTGGGGGGTGGGAACCGAACTGAAGTGACGGAGGAAAGGGAGGTTGGCTCACAAATAGAGAAAGCTTGGAGACAGTGTGAAAGTGAGGTGATAGAGAAGGGACGCACTCAGACCGATGGTTTGAGAAGTGTCTATTTTAATGCGAGGAGTATTATGAATAAAGCGGATGAGCTTAGAGCGTGAATCAGCACTTGGAGCTATGATGCTGTGGCCATTACAGAGACTTGGATGGTGCAGGGGCAGGAATGGCTACTTCAAGTGCCAGGCTTTAGATGTTCAGAAAGGACAGGGAAGGAGGCAAAAGAGGAGGGGGTGTGGCACTGTTGATCAGAGATAGTGTCACAGCTGCAGAAAAGGAGGAAGTCATGGAGGGGTTGTCTGCGAAGTCTCTGTGGGTGGAAATTAAGAATAGGAAGGGGTCAATAACTCTACTGGGTGTTTTTTATAGACCACCTAATAGTAACAGGGTCATGGAGGAGCAGATAGGGAGACAGATTCTGCAAAATTGTAATAATAACAGGGTTGTTGTGGTGGGAGATTTTAATTTCCCAAATATTGATTGGCATCTCCATAGAGTGAGGGGTTTACATAGGGTGGAGTTTGTTAGGTGTGTTCAGCAAGGTTTCTTGACACAATATGTAGATAAGCCTACAAGAGGAGCGACTGTACTTGATCTGGTATTGGGAAATGAACCTGGTCAGGTGTCAGGTCTCTCAGTGGGAGAGCATTTTGGAGATAGTGATCACAATTCTATCTCCTTTACCATAGCATTGGAGAGGCATAGGAACAGACAAGTTAGGCAACATTTAATGGGAGTAAGGGGAAATATGAGGCTATCAGGCAGGAACTTAGAAGCATTAATTGGAAACAGATGTTCTCAGGGAAATGTACGGAAGAAATGTGGCAAATGTTCAGGGGATATTTGCGTGGGGTTCTGCATAGGTACGTTCCAACAAGACAGGGAAAGGATGGTAGGGTACAGGAACCATGGTGTACAAAGGCTGTTGTAAATCTAGTCAAGAAGAAAAGAAGAGCTTACAAAAGGTTCAAAAAACTAGCTAATGATAGAGATCTAGAAGATTATAAGGCTAGCAGGAAGGAGCTTAAGAATGAAATTAGGAGAGCCAGAAGGGGCCATGAGAAGGCCTTGGTGGACAAGATTAAGGAAAACCCCAAGCATTCTACAAGTATGTGAAGAGCAAGAGGATAAGATGTGAGGAATAGGACCAATCAAGTGTGACAGTGGAAAAACGTGTATGGAACCGGAGGAGATAGCAGAGGTGTTAATGAATACTTTGCTTCAGTATTCACTACGGAAAAAGATCTTGGCAATTGTAGGTATGACTTACAGTGGACTGAAAAACTTGAGTATGTAGATATTAAGGAAGAGGATGTGCTGGAGCTTTTGGAAAGCATCAAGTTGAATAAATCACTGGGACCGGATGGGGTGTGCCCCAGGCTACTGTGGGAAGTGAGGGAGGAGATTGCTGAGCCTCTGGCCATGATCTTTGCATGATCAATGAGGATGGGAGAGGTTCCAGAGGATTGGAGGGTTGCAGATGTTGTTCCCTTATTCAAGAAAGGGAGTAGAGATAGCCCAGGAAATTATAGACCAGTGAGTCTTACTTCAGTGGTTGGTAAGTTGATGGAGAAGATCCAGAGAGGCAGGATTTATGAACATTTGGAGAGGCATAATATGATTAGGACTAGTCAGCATGGCTTTGTCAGAGGCTGGTCGTGCCTTATGAGCCTGTTTTAATTTTTTAAGGATGCGACTAAACACATTGATGAAGGTAGAGCCGTAGATGTAGTGTATATGGATTTCAGCAAGGCATTTGATAAGGTACCTCATGCAAGGCTTATTGAAAAAGTAAGGAGGCATGGTATCCAAAGGGACATTGCTTTGTGGATCCAGAACTGGCTTGCCCACACATGGCAAAGAGTGGTTGTAGATGGGTGATATTCTGCATGGAGGTCGGTGACCAGTGGTGTGCCTCAGGGATCTGTTCTGGGACCCCTACTCTTTGTGATTTTTATAAATGACCTGGATGAGGAAGTGGAGGGATGTGTTAGTAAATTTGCTGGTGACACAAAGGTTAGGGGTGCTATGGATAGTGCAGAGGGCTGTCAGAGGTTACACCAGGACATTAATAGGATGCAAAACTGGGCTGAGAAGTGGCAGATAGATTTCAACCCAGATAAGTGTGAAGTGGTTCATTTTGGCAGGTTAAATATGATGGCAAAATATAGCGTTAATGGTAAGTCTCTTGGCAGTGTGGAGGATTGCGGAGATCTTGGGGTCCGAGTCCATAGGACACCCAAAGCTGCTATGCAGGTTGACTCTGTGGTTAATAAGGCATATGGTACATTGGCCTTCATCAGCTGTGGGATTGAGTTTAAGAGCTGAGAGGTAATGTTGCAGCTATATAGGACCCTGGTCAGACCCCACTTAGAGTACTGTGCTCAATTCTGGTCACCTCACTACAGGAAGGACAGAGCAACCATAGAAAGAGTGCAGAGGAGATTTACAAGGATATTGCCTGGGTTGGGGAGCATGCCTTATGAGAATAGGTTGAGTGAACTTGGCCTTTTCTCCTTGTAGCGACAGAGGATGAGAGATGACTTGACAGGGGTGTACAAGATAATGAGAGGCATTTATCGTGTGGATAGTCAGAGGATTTTCCCAGGGCTTAATGGCTAGCATGAGAGGGCATAGTCTTAAGGTGCTTAAAAGCAGGTACAGAGGAGATGTCAGGGGTAAGTTTTTACGCAGAGAGTGGTGAGTGCGTGGAATGGGCTGCCGACGGTGGTGGTGGAGGCGGAAACGATAGGGTCTTTTAAGAGACTCCTGGATAGGTACTTGGAGCTTAGAAAAATAGAGGGCTGTGGGTAGCCCTAGGTAATTTCTAAAGTAAGTACATGTTCAGCATAGCATTGTGGGTTGAAGGGCCTGTATTGTGCTGTAGGTTTTCTATGTTTCTATGTTTCTAATCCCATGTAAAGACGCTGTTTCAACCTATGTCAACAGCGAAGGTGACCAGGCAGGGAGAGGAAAATAAGTTCCCAAAGTTTCCCTGAAGAAATGAAACATCCATGAAGTTCCTGGGTCTGGTCAAGTGGAGAAGGGGTGTTGGGGATGGTATTTAGAATCCTGAGGTTGTGTGCACCTGCACTGGACAGAAAGCCTGCATAAGTGGAGAAGTGTTTGTATTCTACCTACTGTCCTGTCTCTGGAAGAGTCCATAGTTTCCACATTGGCTGCATTAGCTGCCACAGATCACACAAAGCTGTCACCCTCAATCTTGGGGGACTATCACAAAAGAATAAGAAGAAAATTCTTTGTAAGGTCTCTATACAAGGGAGATAGTGATGTATGGACAGAGGAAGAAGAAAAATTTAACGAAATACCTTGAGGAAAGATTTATTTTACTTATAAGATCTATTGCTCCAACTTTAGAATGTTCACCAGCCTGCATGAACTTACTGCCAGATTTTCTGATGTGGGTAGCTTGTAATTGGTAGAGGTACAAATGATTAAGTAGCCAATCAGCCCTCAGTTGAGGTTCAAGGTTCACAATTACAATGCATTCAAATCAGATCCAGATTTATTTATCACGGTTACATGTTCACATACAGTGAAATATATCATTTTGCGTCAACAACCAAACACTAAGGATGTGCTGGGGGCAGCCCGCAAGTGTTGCCACACATTCTGGCGCCAACATAGCGTGCCCACAATGCTCATCAGAGCACAAGCAAGCCCCTTTCCTCCCACGGACAGTCCTTCAACACCAGGGTAGGTCTCCAATCTCCAGTCTCCAGTCTTCGACTTCTGTACTTCCAATTGACCTTCGGGCTTCGATCTTCAGTATGGACTTCCAAACTAGCCAGTGATGAACTCCAGGCTTGAACTCTGGTTGTGCTGACACGCTGGCCCTCATGCTTTCTGGGATAGCCTGATATCCACGATCTCATTTATCACCGAGCCACGACACTGCTTTTGAACATGGAAGAGGCCTAGACTATGCACATGAAGGCAATGGACACCAGTGTAGTGTGATAACCTTCAGGAAAGGATTACAATGATGTGCCAAATTTCTATAGGAGAGGCTTTAGATAACATATAGGACATACTGGTTAAGAAAATATTCCTGAAGTGTTGGATCCAAATTGTATGTTGAAAATAAATAAGCGTGAGATTTCTTTCTGCAAAGTACAAACAGATCAATTCCAAAGTTTGTCATTGTTTTGCCACTGAGTTATCCTCCTGTGTACAGACACACATCCATGCAAATTAAGAGCAGGAGAAGTCCACTAGAATGTTGAATGAGCTTATGGCTGATCTGAAACTCCTGTCTAACCCCACTGCTGAGGCTTTACCAAGTCACTGGTCAGACTGCAATTGGTGCACTGGTGAACAGTTTTTGGTCCCTTATCCAAGAAACGATACACTGACATTGGGAATGGTCGAGAGGGGGTTTGCGAGAATGATCCTGGTAACAAAAGGGTTAATGTATGAGGAGCATTTGCTGGCTCTGGGCCTGTACTCACAGGGGTTCAGAAGAGGACGGGTATCTCATTGAAACCTAGTGAATGTTGAAAGACCTAGTTAGAGTAGACAGGGAGAAGATGTTGTCTATAGTGGAAGTGTCTGGAGATGGACAGCAAAGACCAAAAGACATAGGAACAGAATTAGGCCATTTGGCCCATCAAGTCTGCTCTGTCATTGCATCTTGGCTGATCCAGTTTCCCTTTCAGCCTCAATCTCCTGCCGACTCCCCGTATCACATCTATCACCCTCTGCCATAAGCACACATACATACGGACTTGGCTTCCGTAGCTGCCTTTAGCAACAAATTCCACAGATTCACCACTTTCTTGTTAAAGAAATTCCTCCTCATCTCCATACTAAGGGATACCCCTCTATCCTGAGGCTGTGTCCGCTAATCTTAGGCTCTCCCACCATAGGAAACAACCTTTCCAAATCCACCTTACACCATTCAATAGGTTTCAATTCTTCTGAATTTCACTGAATACAGGCCCAGAGTCATCAAATGCTCTTTATATGATAAGCTGGTCAAATCTGGAATCATTTCCGTAAACCTCCTTTGTACCCTCTCCATTTTCAGCACATCCTTTCTAAGATAAGAGACCCAAAACTGCTCACAATACTCCAAATGAGGCCTCACCAGTGTTTTATAAAGTCTCAACATTACATCCTTGCTTTTATATTCTAGTCCTCTTGAAATGAATGCTAACATTGCATTTGCCTTCCTCACCACAGACTCAACCTGCTAATTAACCTTTAGGGAATCCTGTTCAAGGACTCCCAAATTCCTTTACACTTCAGTATTCAGTATTCTCTCTATTTAGAAAATAGTCAACCCTTTAATTTCTTCTACCAAAATACATGATCATACACTTCCCGACACTGTATTCCATCTGCCACTTCTTTGCCTATTATCCTAATCTGTCTTGGTCCCTCTGTAGTCTCCCTACTTCCTCAAAACTACCTGACCCTCCACCTATCTTCATATTGTCTGCAAACTTGCGGCAAAGCCATTAATTCCACCATCCGAAGGGTCTCGGCCCGAAACGTCTTCAGTTAGTCCTGACGAAGGGTATCAGCCCGAATCGTCGACTGTACCTCTTCCTAGAGATGCTGCCTGGCCTGCTGCGTTCACCAGCAACTTTGATGTGTGTTGCTTGAATTTCCAGCACCTGCAGAATTCCTCGTGTATACGTTTTTTAATTCCACCATCCAACTCATTAACATAAAATGTAAAAAAAATCAGTCCCAACACAGACCCCTGCGGAACGGCACTAGTCACTGGCAGCCAACCAGAAAAGGCTCCTTTTCTTCCCACTCTTTGCCTCCTGCCAGTCAGCCACTGCTTTATCCATACTAGAATCTTCCCTGTAATGCCACGCCTCGTAGCTTGAAAAGCAACCTCATGTGTGGTACCTTGTCAAAGGCCTTCTAGAAATCCAAATACCCAACATCAACTGATTCTCCTTTGTTTATCCTGCTTGTTATTTCTTCAAAGAATTCCAACAGATTTGTCAGACAAGATTTTCTCATGAGGAAACCATGCTGACTTTGGCCTATTTTATCACATGCCTCCAAGTACCCTGAGACCACATCCTTAACAATTGACTCAAACATCTTCCCAACCACTGAGGCCAGACTATCTGGCCTATAATTTCCTGTCTTCTGCCTCTCTCCCTTCTTGAAGAGTGGAGTGACGTTTGCAATTTTCCCATCTTCCGGAACCGTCCCTGAATCTAGTGTTTCTTGAAGGATCATTACTAATGCCTCCATAATCTCGTCAGCCACCTCTTTCAGGACCCTGGGTGTACACCATCTGTTCCAGATGATTTATCTACCTTCAGACCTTTCAGTTTCCCAAGCAACTTCTCTCTAGTAATGGTAACTTTACATATTTCATAACCCCTGACACCTGGAATGTTCATCATATTGCTAGTGTCTTCCACAGTGAAGACTGATGCAAATTCTTAGTCAATTCATCCGTCATTTCCTTGACCCCTTTATTACCTCTCCAGCATCGTTGTGCAGTAGTCCAACGTCCACTCTCGCCTCTCTTTACACTTTATGTAGCTGAAGAAACTTCTGGTGTACGCTTTAATATTATTGGCTAGATTACTTTCGTTTTGCCTTCTTAATGACTTTTTTAGTTGCCGTCTCTTGGTATTTGAAAGCTTCCCAATCCTCTAACTTTCCACTATTTTTTGCTCCACTATATGCCCTCTCTTTGGCTTTTATATTGGCTTTGACTTCTCTTGACAGTTGTGTCATCTTCCCTTTAGAATACTTCTTCCTCTTTTGGTATGTATATGTCCTGTGCCTTCCGAGTTGCTTTCAGAAATTACAGTGATTGCTGCTCTGCCATTATCCCTGTGCAGTGTTCTTTTCCAATCAATTCTGGCCAACGCCTCTCTCCTACCTCTATAATTCCCTTTCCTCCACTGTAATACTGATACAGCTGACTTTATCTTCTCCTTCTCAAAATTCGGGGTGAATTCAATCATATTACGATCATTTTCCCCTAAAGGTACTTTTACCTTAAGCTCTCTAACCAATTCCAGCTCCCTTTTGTACAGGTCACATCTTCCATAGAAGAGATCACAATGATCCATTAATCTGAACCCCTGCCGCCTGCACCAGTTCTTCAGCCACGCATTGACCTGCCAAATCATTCTATCCTTACCCTGGCATGCGACACAGATTACTACCCTGGAGGTCCTGTTTCTCAGCTTTCTACATAGCCCCCAAAATCTCTCTTCAGAACCTCCTCACCTTGCAAACCTATGTCACTAGTGCCAATATGCACCAAGCCTTCTGGCTACTTACCCTCGCCCTTGAGAATGCCACTGACACCATTCAAGACATCCCTGATCCTGGCATCAGGGTGGCAATATACAATCCGGATGCCTATCGGACCCACAGAACCTCGTCTCTGTTCCTCTAAGGAATCTCTTTTCAACACTGCGATTCTCTTCTTCTCTCTGCTCTCCCGAGCCACAGCACCAGATTCAGTGCCAGAGGTCCATTCACTGTGGCTCCTCCTAGGAGGTTGTCTCCCTCGATAGTATCAAAATTTGTACACTTATTATTGAGGGGAATGACCACAGGTGTAGTCTGCACTGGCTGTGCATTTCCCCTCCTTATCCTGTTACCTGTCTCCTGCAACCTAGGGGTGACTACCTCCCCGTAGCTCCTGCCTATCACCTCCTCATTCTCCCACATGAGTCGAAGATCACTGAGCTGCAGTTCCAGTTCCTTGATACGTTCTCTCAGGAGCTGCAGCTCAGTATAGCTGGTGCAGATGTGTTCTCTCCCAGATTTCCCACATCCCACATGGAGTACAAAACACTGTCCCTGGGGCCATTCTCAGGAATCTACTGTGCTCTAACAGACGGGGAATGGGCAAATAAGGAGAGAGAGAGAGAGTAACAATGTACCTCACCCAAACCTGATCTTGCCTAAGCCTGATGAGCTAAAGTCACTCTAAACATTGGCACAATCCAAATGAATGGGCAGCCCTTTAGAATAGAGATGAGAAGGAATTTCTTTAGCCAGAGGGTAGTGAATTTGTGGAATTCATTGACACAGTTGTTTGTGGAAGCCAAGTCATTGGGTATATTTAAAGCAGAGGTTTTTGGTTGGTAAGGGTGTCAAAGGTTACAGGGAGAAGACAGGAGAATGGGGCTAATAAATCATCCATGATGGAATGGTGGTGCAGATCTGATGGGCTGAATGGCCTAATTCTGGTCCTATGCTTTATGGTCAAAATACAATATGCCTCGAGAAGTACCGGGTTCTTCCTGCCCAATGCATTAAAAGGAAGTTCACTGTCTTCACCAGAACAACCTCCTTCCCCTCCACGTGATCTCATAGCAATGGATGAAATATTCCCATTCTGTAATTATTTCCTTCTAGTTAGGCATTGGAGATTCCTGCCCATTCAATACTGCAAGGATTGTACTATTTTCTGTGAAATGTACGGATAAGATCTGAAATCGTGTCAGCTTTGCAATGGGTATCAAACATTCACCAGAAAGTAACCAGGCCGGTTCAGAGAGTGTAAATCAGTAGCACTTCACATTTGAGCCTTCTAATACAGGCCCTAAACCTCCTGATGAAAAGTCTTGGCTCAAAATGTCAATTATTTACTCCCCTCATAGATGCTGGCTGACTTGCTGAGTTCCTGCAGCATCTTGTGTGTGTTGCCTTAAATTTCCACGCACTTTATTTATCACCCAGTTTTTCCCATTATGAGATGTTTAACCCATAACCGCTATTGTGATTCCATGATTAGACCATAAGATGTAGGAGTGCATATAGGTCATTTGGCCTATCAAATCTGCTAGGCCATTCAATCATGGCTTAATATTTTCTCTTAGCAGCATTCTCCATCCTTCTCCCCACACCCTTTAATTCCTTTACCAATCAAGAACCGATCAACCTCTGACTAAATTTACCCAGTGACTTGGGCACCACAGCTCTCCATGGCGGCAAATTCCACAGAGGGGTGGTAGAAATTGCTCCTCACCTTGGTTCGAAATGGACATCTCTTTATTCTAAGGCCATGCCTTTTGATCCTAGACGCTCCTACAAGTAAAAAGATCTTTTCCACATCTAATCTATCCAGTATTCAGTCGGTTTAAATGAGGATTCCCCCTCATTGATCTTATTCATCTCATCTGACATAAATCTATTGGATACTGAAAGGCCTAGTAGAGTGGGCATGGAGAGGATGTTTGCTGTAGTAGAGGAGTCTAAGACCAAAGGACACGGACTCTTTAGAATTTATGTGATGAGGATTTTCTTTAGTCAGAGGGTGGTGAATCTGTGAAATTCATTTGGTCCTATGGCCTCACCCTTCTGAATTCCATCGAGTTCAGGCCCAGCGCATCAAACGCTCCTCATATATTAAGCTTTTCATTCCCAGGATCATTTTTGTGAGCTCTCACATCTTCAGGGAGCGGTGCCTCAAAAAGGCAGCATGCATCATTAAGGACACCCATCACCCAGGCCTTGCCTTGTTCCCATTGCTACCTTCAGGAGCCTGAAGGCTCACATTCAAAGATTCAGGAACAGCTTCTTCCCCTCTGCCATCAGATTTCTGAATGAACATTGAACCCATGAACATTATCTCACTCCTTGTTTCATTTTATAGTTTTGCTCTACTTATTTAAGTAGTTAATATCTATATATACTTACTATAATTCACAGGTTTTTTTCTATTACTATGTATTACATTGTACTGCTGTTGCAAGGACAACAAATTTCACGACATATGCCGGTGATATTAAACCTGATTCTGATTCTGATATTGATTCTTTGGACAATCTCCTGGGCCAGCACATCTTTCCTTGGATATTGGGCAGAAAATTGCTCACCATTTTACACGCACAGAAGAAAATCAGAATCTGTTCATCAGTTTGCTGAAAGATTGCAGCAGGACGGGATACATGCCGTCAAATAAGTTCGCTGAATATTCAAATAATTTTTGCAGAGCTACTGCTTATATGTCCATATACCTATCTATGCATGCAAGATGTTCAAATCCACTAAATGCAGACTGCATTTTGACATCAAAATAATAATAGTGTTTGCAAAGTAAATAGATAAACGAATCTGTATATTTGCAGTGCATGCCTAGATTTAAAAAAAGACATATGAAAACAAACAGCCGCAGTACATAAGTCCATTTCACCGGAACTCTTTTGAAAGATAAGTACAAAGCTCTCAAAGATTAAAGACCTAGCCTGAGTTAAGAGCATTTTTTATATGTAATTAGCCAACACAATGCACTCTCATTTAGGTATATAAATGTTCCTGGTACTCAAAGCTGTGTATTATGTGAAATATGGCCTGTCACATCTCTGCATTTACTAGATAGTCCCCGCAAGTAGTGGGTGACAGGTTGATAAACAGAGACCCCAGGTCTGGATTTGACATCCTTTGTCTGATATTTGAACTGAGAAGGCTCTGAAAAGGTCTTTAATCACCTCTTCATCTCCCTTCCAAATGACAAATGAAATATTCATGACCTCCGTGTTAAATATTTATTGTCCTGTTAAAATTCCCTCCTACGCAAGTGCAACCTGCTAATTTGCCAAGGCAGATTTTACAAGTCACTAGAAGTTGTTCCAAACATTTTTTTAAAAAAAAATTTAGATTGAAAAGGTTGAAAAAAGTAATGTTAAAGAAGTGTTTCATGATGGCACTGAGCTGTAGTCTCCAAAGAGGTTGCAACTCGGAATTAGTTGTTACTTTGGGTTATTTTAGGTTTGTCAGCATGGTTTTATGGACAGCAAGGGGAGTTAGGGATCACTTTAGGGTTTACGAACAGGGATAAGTCTCAACTTCGTGTTTAAGGTTCAGCAACAGGGATGTAGGCAGATGTTAGACTGGAGTCATTGGCATGTTCCGAATAGGCATTCCTTGCAGGCAGGAGAAAAGAGGTCTAGTGACCCCTTAGTTACTCAAATCCAGTGACTGGAGTACAAGGCCTAGAGTCCAGGCCTCATCTTTGGCATCCATGTTCCTCATTCATCATCATCAGTGAGTCCCGGCTCGATACTGAAGATCAACGTCCTAAGAACGATCGCAAATCCAGCTCGAAGCCCGAAGGTCGATCAGAACTCCAGATTGTGGTCCACAGATCGATTCAAAGCCCGGATGTGGAGGCCCAATGACCAGAAGTGAGTCTAAGGCTACATCCACACTACGCCGGATAATTTTGAAAACGCCAGTTTTGAGTAAAAACGACAGGCGTCCACACTAAGCGTTTTTCAAAATATCTCTGTCCACATTAGACGGATATTTGGGCGAATCTCCTCCTACTGGGCATGCGCAGGACACTCAGAAAACAAGCGAAGAGGAAACGACATACTTGGTGCGCGTTTGTCCAGTTACGGAGTAGAAAAACTTAAAAGGAATTACTCTTGGCTCTCGCGCAGGAGGACTTAAAACTAAAAAAAACAAATACTGGAGCGTATGGAAGCAACCAACAGGGAATTCACGGACAGTATGACCCGGCTGACGACGAGCATTGAAAAACTGACTAACTCTGTTGCATAAATAAAGCACCTTGTTAAATGTATAAAACATGACTGCATCAGTGTTATCTTGTATTTCCATACAATGTCACATTAGGCTGTTACGCATCTATTGTCAGAGAAGTACTTGCATAAATAGGTAAACCACCTTGGTTCTTGGTTCTTGGTTCTTGATCCTGCAAAATATTCCGCATGGAATTTAAACTGGAGGTGGCGGAGAGTGTTTTCTGTCCTTACCTTCATACAAGCAAGGACAGAAAACAGGGCAAAGTGAGTATACTTACTTATTCAGTAAGCTATGGGTCAAAGTATTTGGTGAGTGCATTTCTAACTCTTCTGGCTTCAGTCTCGCCGTGTGCTCTGAAATTGTTAGGTTCTGCGAAGCACAGAGTCAAATATCGCTGTGATAATTGTACACGCTAAACAATAAAGTAGTAATAATAATAAGGATAAGAATAATAAGAAGAAAACAATGAAATGCCGGGCTGCCGCCATTTGTTCCGGCACGTCATGACAGCGGTTTTAAAAAGCTCGGTTACCCCGTACACACTGCAACGGATATTAGGCGTTTTCAGATTTATTCGCTCTGGAGACCGTTTCTGAAAATCTCCGTTTTCGGGGGCTAAAAACGCCGGTTCAGTGTGGACGGAGGGTCAAAACGAAGAGAAAAAGCTTCGTTTTCAAAATTATCCGGCGTAGTGTGGACATAGCCTGAGAATCTCTGTGAGTCTGCTGAGGAAGTTGAAGGTGTATTGTCTGCGAACTGGGCTTGTTTTGCTGGTGTTGCTTTGTTGCTCGGTGTGAACTGTTTTGTTATGTGTTTATGTTATGTACTGTTCAGCTGAGCACGGCGGGCATCCTATGTTGGGGACAGAATGTGTGGCGGCACTTACAGGCGGCCCAGAGCACATTACTGGCTGTGTTGGTTGTTACCAGGTAGCAGGGGTACAGCTAAATGATCTGAGTGTGGGCTGATTTATGCCTTATAAAGCCTCAGAACTTACACCTTCCACCATTTCTGAATGTGTTTTTTTTTAACTTTCTCCTGAGGATTTATAGGTACTTAAACATTGCCAGAATACAGCATTAAGCAAAATTTTACAAAATAAACAATTATAGACGTGCTTTGTGATGTGGAACGGCAGGGTTTTTTAAATTTATGTTCTTTAACAGATCCTTGAGGAACAAGGGATTGGAGGCCTGCTGGTAAACATTTCACTGCATGCTTTGTTGTCCATGTGATAAGTTAGTCTGATTCTGAATAAATCTGAATCTGAATTTGAATCTAAATTGTTGTAGTTTAACACGTTGCAGAATTATTTTATAGAATCACTAGATTACAAAAGTTGGCCATTCAGTCCATTTACTGTTAACCTTCCACATGTGCCTAACCCTCAGCTCCTTGCAGCATTTTATGTTGTAAAATTTTGCTAAATGCAGCATTCAGACAACATTTAAATACCTATGAATTCTCAGGAGAAAGTGAAAAAAAGACATTCAGAAATGGTGGAAGATGTAATAAATTCTGAGTCTTTATAAGGCAGAACTCAGACCACACTCAGATCATCTGACTGTACTCCTGCTACCTGCATACAGACAGGGCCTAAAGAGCAAGGCTCCAGACATGAAAACAACTAAGAGGTGGTTACAGGAGGCTGAGGAACGGTTACAGGATTGCCCTGAGTCAGTGGACTGGACATGTTCAAGAAAGTCATGTGAGGACTTGAAGAACCGTGACAGGGTCATTACAGACTTTATTAAAACAGCTGTGGGTGAGTGTGTCCCCACAAAATCGTCACGAACAAGAGAAAATCTGCAGATGCTGGAAATCCAAGGAACACACGTAAAATGCTGGAGGAACTCGGCAGGCCAGGCAGCATCTACAGAAAAGAGTGCAGTCTCGGCCCGAAGTGTCGACTGTACTCTTTTCCATAGATGTTGCCTGGCCTGCCGAGTTCCTCCAGCATTTTGTGTGTGTTCCCCACAAAATCGTTCAGGGTTTTCCCCAATCAGAAGCCCTGGATGAACAATGAAATCTGGATCCCGCTGAGACCTAGATCAGAGGCGTTCAAGTCTGGAGATCAAGATTGCTACAAGAGGTGCTGGTATGATTTCCAGAAAGACATCTCGAGGGCAAAGTGGAGATTCTGGACTAGATTGGAATCAACAAGGGATGCTCGAGGCAAGGTTTGAATACCAAAAACTCCTACAAACCTAAATCGTGCAACATAGGGAATAACAGGCCTTTGCTTCCAGAAGACTTCTATGTTCACTTTGATCATCAGAACAAAGATGAACCATTGTGCTCCCGCCAGCCCCCGGTCTCCCGTTGACCCTTTGGTCTCAGTGTCTGAAGGTGACGTGCGGGCTGCCTTCAAGAGAGTGAATCCAAGGAAAGCATCCGGACAGAGAACCTGGCCGAGTTCTGAAATCCTGTACTGACCAACTGACCGACGGATATCTTCAATCTCTCACTCCCGCAGTGTGTGGTACTCACCTGCTTCAGCCATACTGGTGTCCAAGTACAGTGTGGTAACCCGTCTAAATGACTATCACCCAATGGCACTCATCCGTAGTGATGGTGTTTTAAGAGGCTGGGGTTGAAGCATATCACTTCCTTTATGAATGGTGATTTGGACCTGCTCCAATTCGCCTTCAGAAGCAACGGCTCTACAGCAGATGCTGTCTAGTTGGCTCTTCACACAACCCTGGAACATCTGGGCAACAAAGGTGCACACATCAAGATGCTTTTTATCGACTTCAGCTCAGAAAACTAATCCGTAAACTTCAAGACCTGGGCCTCAATAACCCTTGTGCAATTGGATCCTGAATTTCCTGACTTGTAAACCCCAGTCAGTTTGGATTGGCAAAAACATCTCCTCCATGATCTCCATCAGCACAGGAGCACTGCAGGGATGTGTACTTAGCCCTCAACTCTACTCACTTTACACCTATGTCTGCGTGGCTGAATACAGCTCCAACACCATATTCAAGATGGCTGACGACACCATTGTTATGGGCTGTGTCAAAGGGGATGATGAATTAGGAGGGAGGTTGAAAATTTGGCTGAGTGGTGTCATAACAACAATCTGTCACTCAATGTCAACAAGATCAAGGAACTGCCCTGCCGAGTTTCGGCCTGAAACGCCGACTGTACTCTTTTCCATAGGTGCTGCCTGGCCTGCTGAATTGTGTGTGTTGCTCGGATTTCTAGCCCCTGCAGATTTTCTTTCATTTATGATTAAAAAGAGCAGTTGAAGTTGCTGTGGTAATGGAAACAGCAGATACGCACAAATAAGCTGAAGTCAGCAATGAAAACGAGCATGAACAACATTGCCATGTCTAAAGAGAAACCAGCCTGGCCGAACAAACTCTGTTACTGTTGTGGCAGGGTCTCACACACACCAGATCAACGCAGATTTAAGGGTGACAACTGCAGTAAATACAACTAAGTAGGACACATATGAAGAGCATTTTGGGCAGATAAAGATAAATGGACTGCACAGGGAAGAGAAAAAGCTGAAGTCAGGTTGCAGTTTCAAAAAGAGCACTAAACTGCACGCTGTGGATGAAAAGCTGATAATGATTAGAATGACTCAGAACTGGGCAGCCTTAGATTTACAGTGTGAAAATTAACAACAGAGAAGCAATATGGAATTCACCAGAAGTAAATGGCAAGTTAATTAAAACGGAATTGGACACTGGATTGACTCTTCCAGTCATTCCACAAAACGAGATTGAATGGCATTTCAAGGATACTATACCGAAGCCTGCAGATATTCAACTAAGGAATCACACTGGAGAAAAGATAACTCCTGTGGCAGTGGTATTCGTAATAATGAAATACAACAACCAACCAGCCACATTGAGCTTGTATCTGGTAAAAACAGATGGACCAGCATTGTGGGGACATGTTTGGCCAAGACAACTGTAAACTGATTGGAGCTCTATCCACCTCCATGGGCATGGCATATTCCCTACAATGAAGCCAACTGAAATCAAACTAAGAAATGTACTGGATGATGCTACACCTGTCCCTATGCCAAACACAAGTGCAAGGGGGTTTCTATTTTTTTATGTCACTGCATAGTCTAATTAAAATGGCTTCTTTGTTATGTTATTATTGAAAGGGCTTCTTTATTATGTTAACTGCTGAGAAAGTCCTTCCCGCTAGCAGTGTGTTTGATAAGAAGATGTTATGAACCAATTGCGATAGTTGTTATGTTTTTGGTGTGTCTGTAAGATATTGTATGCGCGGGGTTTTGGAGGCAGAAGGCGGGAGAGAGAGACAGAGGATGGACCAGGTGCTGTGAGTCCGCTAATGGGGTTGGACCCCAAGTGGGGCGTTCAGCGAGAAGAGGAGACGGAGACGGACTCGTGTGGAGCGTCTGGTCGACCATCGTCGTTGGTCCCAGGCGGCCAATCGAGGTGGACCGAGGGGTCGCAGGGTGAAGAAGAAGGGTCCTGAGCTCCAACTGTTTGTGCACGAAGAGATTGAACTTTGATAGGTGTGGCACCTTTTATTTTCCTTTTATATTTTATTCTCTATTAATTATATAGTTCCAGTAATATCTATAAACTGTAAGTCATTTAATCGTATCTGGTGTATCGTCTGTTATTTGGGCGGGGTGGGGTACATCACACAAACTTAATTACCCAGTTTTCCAGGGCCGAAGGCTGCTTCCCTAGACGACAGCGAGCCGAGCGATCCTGAACCTGGCCAGGGGGGTTACACAAGGAACTGTTGCTCAACGGAGGACAAATAGTTGCTGGTGCCAACCTTTGTGCCTCTGGTTGGAAAGCATATTGGACCAAGGAAGGAAGGTGCTGCTCAGAGGAAGAATGAAGAGATGAAAGCAGTGGTCCAACTGCAACAGTTTTTGTAGGCAACATATCTGATAAATTACTCAAGCAGCTACTTGGTTTTAAGCTAGAAGAAACTTCGAGAAACTTCTAAAATCATTCAGCTTTTGTGAGTACAAAGAACCAGCATCTTCTCTGCATGCATTCAGGTTATTGCATGAACTTCAAGTGGGAGACAAAAAGCTGCTTGTAATGGTCGATGCAAAGACGGAAGAACAACTGGGTGCATGGAAGACCGAAAAAGAAAGGAGTCGATGGAGATAAGAAAACAGGGGATCTGTCAGAGGATGTTGTGAATGAGGAAACTAAGAGGAGAGATCAGATCATAAAGGGAGCAATAGAAGGATTAATAAGAGAATGCTCCAATGATCTAAATGTATCTTCCTAAGATCAAGAAGCACAAACACAAAGAAGAAAAATGGAAGGGGAAGAAAAGAGACGACCGCTATCAGAACCACTTCCTGCAGTCTCAGTCAACTCCTACCACTATCATGGAGGAGGCCCCAGAATCTGAGATAGTTTCACAACCACAAGTCTCACCTGCCAAGCAGAGTGATCCCTCTTGTCAGGAAAGACATTATCCCACAAGAGTAAGACATTCTTCACAATGATTAAATCTTTAGGCCTGAATGGGACAATTTAAAATTTACTATGCTGTGGATATCTGAATAGTAATTGTATTATATAGTACACTGTGTATATAGCTGAGATGCATTCTCTATTGATTGGAGTTTATAGTTGAGCATGGAGGAGTGTGGTGTATTTGGTATTTCAGTAGTATTTGAGTAACCTTGTAGATATATTGTTCAACATTCTTGTTCCTTTCAATAATTCATTATGGGTTAGATGTATAAACACGTGAACTACATGCATCATCACACTAAGATAGGTCTGCACCTCACTGAAAATAAATCCGAAGTTTGACTCACATTTCGGACTCCCGTGTCTTCCTTTGAATTAGTTTAATGTTTTGAAGTTACGGAACATAATACCAGAGGTTGGTGAATCTGTGGAATTACTTGCCAGTTTAGTCTGTGGAGGCCAATTCATTGGGTATATTTAAAGCGGAGGTTGATAGGTTCTTAATTGGTAAGGGTATCAAAGGTCATGGGGAGACGTCAGGAGAATGGGGTTGAGAGGGATAATAAATCAGCCACGTTGGGCAAGATTGTTGTATTCTATGCCAAAGCGAGGCATGGCTTTTTCCCAGCGTGCCAGATACAGCGTCAGGCCTGGAGGCTTCTTGATTTACAGAATGGACCAAATTGCTGATTTAGAAAAGACAAAAGGTGCAGATCTGTGTTTCATGACAAACTCTTGATGATACTCCAATGTGGCTGTTTTGTCGAACTTGTGTTCCCCTGACCTTGAACATTTAATGGTCAAATGCCATCTGTTCTATTTACATAGGGAGTTCTCTTCCATAATCCTGACCCAGCTTACATAGCAGCAGCCGACTATAATCAAATGCACGAGATACTGCATGATGCCATCTCCGAGCAAGAAATGCATTCCATCTCGTTTCATATCATAGTTGGGGACTTCAAGCAGGCCTGCTTGGAGAAAAAAGCCTGCCCAATTACCATCAGCATACAACCTGTAGCACCAGAGGTCCTAACATACTAGACCACTGTTATACTACAATAAGGAATGCTAATTGTTCCATGCCCCAATTACATCTCAGTAAATCTGATCACTTGGCTGTCCTTCTCCTACCTGCATACAGACAGAGGCTAAAGAGCCAAGCTCCAGAGTTTAGGACAACAAAGAGGTGATTTCGGGAGGCAGAGGAACAGTTACAGGATTGCTTCGAGTCAGTGGACTGGCCACTGTTCATCGACATGTCTGTGGATCCGAATGAGTATATGAGTGTATCCCCACAAAATCTTTGGGAGTTATCCCCAACCAGAACCCCCGGATGAACCATGAGATCTGCAATCTGTTGAGGGCCAGGTCAGAAACGTTCAAGTCTGGTGACTGTTACGTACCCCGTAACTGGGTTGCCAAACCAGCAGAAATGGACCACTTAGTTGGAGTCTGGTTTAACAGAAGCTAATAAAGTTTTATTAAAGAAATAAGTAACACAGTACTCTGATCGTAGGGAGGTAAATGCAACAGGTTAGCAATGATAATACACATGTGTACACAGAACTAGGGTAATAGGAATCAATCAAGCTCTATCACAGTCTAGGGGTAAAGTGATCAGTCTCAAGTGACGCAGAGTTCAGTTCAGCTTAGGTCAGTTCGCAGTAATCGCTGTTGTGCCGTTGGAGAGAGAGAGAGAGAGAATGCAAATTTTTGATTCAAACAGACCTTTGATGTTCTTCGCAGTTAGCTTTCGGACGAACCCTTTTATGTCTTCTGTGGTCACGGACTGTGACCCCTCCGTTCTGGATATGACCGTTCTTCCGCGGTGAACCCGGCACCCAGGCAAGGGCAGACACACACACCAGGTTCCCGCTGATCGTACCCTTTTCACCCTATGCGTCTATGGTCGGTTCCCGCGACCACACCTCCACACACTCACCAACTTGTGGGGGCACACCGCTCTTCCAGGGTCTCGTTATCGCCTGATCTCGTGGTGTGTGTCGTGCCTTAGCGAACCTGTTCTTTTTATCCCCCTGCTGGGATATCGCCTGTCCATCAAACTTCAAACAGTTCAGGTTCAAAGCAATCGGTCTGTCACTATCTGAAATGTGTTTCTTTCTCATTAATCTCTCTCTTCTCTCTTATTAGCATTTTGAATGTTTCTCCATTGTCTCCCTTATCTCTCTCATCAGCATCAATCTTCTGATAACTTGGTTTGTCGTCACATGACCAAGAACATTACTGAGGCCCAGGTACATTCTCCAGAAATCCATCTCATGGGTGAAGTGGCAATTCCCGATTAAACCTGAATCAACAAAGGATGCTTGGCAGTTGCGGTAGGGCTTGAATACTATTGCCTCTTATAAAGTTAAATCAAATGACATAGGTGACAACAGGGCTTCACTTCCAGATGAGCTCAATGCCTTCTATGCTCACTTTGACCTTCTAAACATGGAAGAACTATCACAAAACTCCCACAGCCCCAGAGGTTCCTGTGACTTCAGACTCTGAAGCCAATGTGCAAGCAGCCTTCAGGAGAATGAACCCATGAAAAGTATCTACCCCAGACGGGCTACCTGGCCAAGTACTAAAGAGCTGTGCTGCTCCACTGTTGGAGTGTTCACTGAGATCGTTAACCTCTCGCTTTGGTGGTCTGAGTGACCTACCTGCTTCAAGCCGGCTTCAATTAAACCAATGCCTAAGAAGAACATGGTAGCCTGCCTCAATGACTATGTTCCAGTAGGACTTACATCCATACTGATGAAGGGTTGTGAGAGGTTGGTATTTAAGCATATCAACTCCTTCCTGAGAAGTGACTTGGATCTGCTCCGGTTTGCCTACTGGAGCAACAGGTCCACAGTAGATGCCACCTCATTTGCTCTTCACTCAACTTCGGAACATCCGGACAGCGAAGCTGCATACGTTGGGATGCTCCTTATTGACTACAGCCCAGCATTCAACACCACCATCCCCTCAAAACTCATCAGTGAATTTCAAGACCTTGGCCTGAATACTTGTTTATGTAATTGGATCCTCGATTTCCTCACTTGCAAACCCCAGTCAACTTGGATTGGGAACAACTTCTCCTGCACATTCTCCATCAGCACAGGTGCACCGCAAGGCCGTGTGCTTAGCCCCCTGCTCTACTCAAGACTGGTGACTAAGTACAGATCAAATATCACATTCAAGTTTTCTGATGACACTACTGTCATAGGCCAGATCAAAGATGATGATGAATCATTACATAGGAAGCATGAAAATCTGGTTGAGCGGTACCACAACAACATTTTCCTACTCAATGTCAGCAATCCCAAGGAGCTGATTATTGACTTCAGGAGGAGGAAACCCGAGGTCCATGGGCTAGTCCTCCAGAGAATCAGAGTTGGGGAGGGTCAGCAACTTTAAATTCCCCTGTGTTATTATATCGGCGGACCTGTCCTGAGCCCAGCACAAGTGCAATTATGAAGAAAGCACGGCAATGCCTCTATTTCCTTAGGAGTTTGTGAAGATTTGGCATGACATCTAAAACTTTGACAAACTTCTATAGATGTTTAGTGGAGCATATACTGACTGGCTGCATCACAGCCTGGTATGGAAGCACCAATGCCCTTCAACAACAAATCCGACAAAAAGTGATGGATGTAGCCCAATACGTCACAGGGAAAGCCCTCCCAATGACTGAGAGTATCTACATGAAGTGTTGTCACAGGAAAGCTGTATCCATCCACACTCTTCTCGCTGCTGCCATCAGGAAGAAGGTACAGGAGCCTCAGGACTCACATCACCAGGTTCAGGAATATTTATTACCACTCAACCATCAGTCTTTCAAATCAAAGGGGATAACTTTACTCAACTTCACTTACCCATCATTGAAATGCTCCCACAACCTATGGACTCACTTTCAAGGAATCTTCATCTCATGTTCTCTATATTTATTGCTTATTTATTTATTACTACCATTATTTCATATTTTTGTAATTGCACAGTTTGTTGTCTTTTGCACAGTAGTTGAATGCCCAAGTTGGTGTGGTCTTCCATTGATTCTATTATAGTTATTATTCTATCATGGATATATTGAGTATCCCTGCAAGAAAGTGAATCTCAGGATTGTATATGTTCACACACACACACACACACACATATATGTATATTTCTTAATAAATTTACTTTGAACTTTGAACAGACTCAATAGGCCAAGTTACCTAATTCTGCTCCTATGTTTATTTGGGACTATCTGAGGCAGCAATCAATGCCAGCAGGTCACAGAGATCAGCTGGCTGGCTGTGAACTTGCGTTGAACACATTTAGCTGTAAACTGAGAAGGCTTGCCTTTATCTCTGGTGTGGGAGGTGTTGTGTGATCTATGTGTTGTTAACGGGCTCGCTATCTGTTGGATCCAATCCATTGTCAAAGACTGTAAGAACAAAAGAAGAATATTTTATTGTCGCCAAACAATTGATACTAGAACGTACAATCATCACAGCAATATTTGATTCTGCGCTTCCCGCTCCCTGGATTACAAATATTAAATATTAAAAATAGTAAATATTAAAAATTTAAATTGTAAATCATAAATAGAAAATAGAAAAATGGAAAGTAAGGTAGTGCAAAAAAACCGAGAGGTAGGTCCAGATATTTGGAGGGTACGGCCCAGATCTGGGTCAGGATCCGTTCAGCAGTCTTATCACAGTTGGAAAGAAGCTGTTCCCAAATCTGGCTGTACGAGTCTTCAAGCTCCTGAACCTTCTCCCGGAGGGAAGAGGGACGAAAAGTGTGTTGGCTGGGTGGGTCGTGTCCTTGACTATCCTGGCAGCACTGCTCCGACAGCGTGCGGTGTAAAGTGAGTCCACGGACGGAAGTTTGGTTTGTGTGTGGGAGGTGTTTCTCGGGATCAATAAAGTATGACTATGACTATGACTATGACTATGTGATGTGCTGCGCTGTGTTCACAATCTTCTGCAGCTTCTTTCAGTCTTGGACAGGACAGCTTCCATACCAGGTTGTGATGCACCCTAGAAGAATGCTTTCTACGGTGCATCTATAAAAATTAGTGAGGGTATTAGGGGACAGGCCAAATTTCTTTAGTTTTCTCAGGAAGTAAAGGCACTGGTGGGCCTTCTTGGCAGTGAACTCTGCTTGGTTGGACCAAGTCAGGTCATTTGTGATATTGACCCCGAGGAACTTAAAGCTTTTGACCTGTTCCACTTGCGCACCACTGATGTAAATTGAGTCGTGCGGTCCGTTACTCCTTCTGAAGTCAACAACCAATTCCTTCGTCTTGCTGACATTGAGGTATAGGTTATTGTCTTCGCACCGTGCCACCAGGTTCTTAATTTCCTCTCTGTACTCAAACTCATCATTACCCGAGATACGGCCTACAATTGTTGTGTAGGAAAGCAAAAGATGTAAGCAGGAAGGAAGAGATGAAGGAAGAAAGAGACAAATGGAAAGAAGGAACAGGAAGTATGAGGAGACAAGCAAGGCCAAGGAAGGAGAGAAGGAAAGGAGGAGGAAGAAGAGAAGAAAAGGAGGAGGGAGGAGAGAAGGAAGGGAGGAGAAAGGAACAGAGCAAGTGAGGAAGGAAGGAATGGAACAAGGATGGGATGGAAGAAGGGAGAAGAAAAAGCAGGGAATGAAAAGGGAGAAGGGAAGCAAGGGATGAAGGAAGAGAGGAAGGTATAATGAGCTCTTCAGGCCTTTGAGGGGAGCCAGAGAGCATTGGGCTCCAAGATTGTTTAATCACCTGAAAAGGTTAATTGTTGTTTAGCAAAAATCGTTAATCGTTTAGTTTTCCTTGTGATTTTCTTTGCCGACTCTCTTTGTAAAGTGGTTTCCTGGTGCTTTCTATACAAACTTGTTAAGTTTATTTTGATAGGCATGGAGATTCTGTGTTACTTGTATTATTTAAGCAGATGCCTGATCAGCACTAATGGCGGGGTCCTAGTTTTGAGAATGTTTCGTCTTGCGGTGTCGCTCGGCCACGCCACCTATGTTCTGTTAGAAATCTTACCATGAAACTTGGGTCTCTTTCTTTCTTTTTAAATCTTTTTATTAAATAAGTATACAAAAAGGTAAGCCATATAGACACTAATACACTGTTAGAATATAATAAAATTACAGAAGATATTAATACAAAAAAAAACTACAAACAATGTAATTTAAACATAACATACCAAGGTAACATAATAGTATACTAATTTTTATATATATATCAATAGAGAAAAGGAAAAAAACCCCCCCAAAAAAAACCCACCGTGCAACTAACTAAAAGCAAAGCAAAGCAATGGGCTAACTTGAAACCAAACAGAGTTAAACTTAAAATCACGTCCTCAATCCCGACCTCCATTAAAAACAGTAAAAAAAACAAGAAGGGTATATATTACATTAAATGAAAATATTGAATAAAAGATCTCCAAGTCTGTTCAAATTTAAATGAGGAATCATAAAGATTGCTTCTAATTTTCTCCAGATTCAAGCATAATATCGTCTGAGAAAACCAAAACTTGGGTCTCTGTTTCTCCATTAGAGTCTGTCTTTCCTCTGCATTTGAATTCCGACATTGCCAGCACGCACCGTGACAGAAATGGTAAGAGAAGGGAAGGGAGGAGAGAGGAGGTAATGAAGGAGGAGAGGAAGATAAAGGAGGGAAGGAAAAAGAGAAAGAGGAGGAAAGTGAGAAGCAAGGAAGTGGCTTTACATTCAGACACAGGCTGCTGAAGACGGAATCTGGAGCAGCAAACAAGATGCTGGAGGAACTTGGCGGTGGGGAGTCGAGCAGTGTCTGAGAGGGAAATGACAGACTATGCTTTGGTCCATTTCAATGAGCCAGTATTTACTTGATAACCTGACAGGCCTCCTCGTGCACCGGGCTAATTTATGACAAGTAACCTTCAGCCGTAGCTCAGATGACATGTGGGAAGGACGATGGTCCAATGTCTGACAACAGAAATAAAAAGCAAAGTAATAATAAACCCTGTTTTCCTGGGACTTAGGTTCTCGTCTACTCCAAGTTTCATCTTCACAGATCAGGATATAATCTCTAGCAGCTCTTCAGAGGTCTCTGTCTCCCCTTTGCATTGAATCGATTGAGTTGTCGTTCCAGGGAAGACATTTGGGAGCTCCTCTGACACCTCAAAGGACTTTGGTCCTTTCTGAGCAACCGTTGCCAAAGCAATGTGAGTGAAGACATGGAAGCCGGCTGTGAGGCATAGAAGCAGAATTAGGCTTTTCAATCTGCTCCACCATTTCATCATGACTAATCTATTATCCCTCTCAACCCCCTTCTCCTGTCTTCCTGTAACCAATCAATCACCAATCTTACCAATCAATCACTGCTTAAGTATACCCAACGACTTGGACAGCGCAGCTATCTGTGGCAATGAATACCACGGATTTATTGCCCTCTGGCTAAATAAATTCTTCTTCCTGTTTGTTGTGTTCTGAGGCTGTGCTCTCCGGTCCTAGACTCTCCCACTATAAGAAACATTCTCTCCACCTCCACTCAATCTAGGCCTTTTACCATTGAATAGGTTTCATAGAAACATAGAAACATAGAAAATAGGTGCAGGAGTAGGCCATTCGGCCCTTCGAGCCTGCACCGCCATTTATTATGATCATGGCTGATCATCCAACTCAGAACCCAGCCTTCCCTCCATACCCCCTGACCCCTGTAGCCACAAGGGCCATATCTAACTTCCTTTTAAACATAGCTAATGAACTGGCCTCAACAGTTTGCTGTGGCAGAGAATTCCACAGATTCACCACTCTCTGTGTGAAGAAGTTTTTCCTAACCTCGGTCCTAAAAGGCTTCCCCTCTATCCTCAAACTGTGACCCCTCGTTCTAGACCTCCCCAACATCGGGAACAATCTTCCTGCATCTAGCCTGTCCAATCCCTTTAGGATCTTATACGTTTCAATCAGATCCCCCCTCAATCTTCTAAATTCCAACGAGTACAAGCCCAGTTCATCCAGTCTTTCTTCATATGAAAGACCTGCCATCCCAGGAATCAATCTGGTGAACCTTCTTTGTACTCCCTCTATGGCAAAGATGTCTTTCCTCAGATTAGGGGACCAAAACTGCACACAATACTCCAGGTGTGGTCTCACCAAGGCCTTGTACAACTGCAGTAGTACCTCCCTGCTCCTGTACTCGAATCCTCTCGCTATAAATGCCAGCATACCGTTCGCCTTTTTCACCGCCTGCTGTACCTGCATGCCCACTTTCAATGACTGGTGTATAATGACACCCAGGTCTCGTTGCACCTCCCCTTTTCCTAATCGGCCACCATTCAGATAATAATCTGTTTTCCTATTTTTGCCACCAAAGTGGATAACTTCACATTTATCCACATTAAATTGCATCTGCCATGAGTTTGCCCACTCACCCAACCTATCCAAGTCACCCTGCATCCTCTTAGCATCCTCCTCACTGCTAACACTGCCACCCAGCTTCGTGTCATCCGCAAACTTGGAGATGCTGCATTTAATTCCCTCATCCAAGTCATTAATATATATTGTAAACAACTGGGGTCCCAGCACTGAGCCTTGCGGTACCCCACTAGTCACCGCCTGCCATTCTGAAAAGGTCCCGTTTATTCCCACTCTTTGCTTCCTGTCTGCTAACCAATTCTCCACCCACACCAATACCTTACCCCCAATACCGTGTGCTTTAAGTTTGCACACTAATCTCCTATGTGGGACCTTGTCAAAAGCCTTTTGAAAATCCAAATATACCACATCCACTGGTTCTCCCCTATCCACTCTACTAGTTACATCCTCAAAAAATTCTATGAGATTCGTCAGACATGATTTTCCTTTCACAAATCCATGCTGACTTTGTCCGATCATTTCACCGCTTTCCAAATGTGCTGTTATCACATCCTTGATAACTGACTCCAGCAGTTTCCCCACCACCGACGTTAGGCTAACCGGCCTATAATTCCCCGGTTTCTCTCTCCCTCCTTTTTTAAAAAGTGGGGTTACATTAGCCACCCTCCAATCCTCAGGAACTAGTCCAGAATCTAACGAGTTTTGAAAAATTATCACTAATGCATCCACTATTTCTTGGGCCACTTCCTTAAGCACTCTGGGATGCAGACCATCTGGCCCTGGGGATTTATCTGCCTTCAATCCCTTCAATTTACCTAACACCACTTCCCTACTAACATGTATTTCGCTCAGTTCCTCCATCTCACTGGACCCTCTGTCCCTTACTATTTCTGGAAGATTATTTATGTCCTCCTTAGTGAAGACAGAACCAAAGTAATTATTCAATTGGTCTGCCATGTCCTTGCTCCCCATAATCAATTCACCTGTTTCAATGAGATTCCCTTCTTAGTCCTCTAAACTCCAGCAAGTACACACCGAGAGTCATCAAATGCTCCTGATAAGTTAACCCTTTCATTCCTAGGATCATTCTCGTGAACCTCTCCCCAATGCCAGAGCATCCTTTCTTAGATACGGCCCCAAAACTGCTCACAATACACCAAATGCAGTTTGATTAATGCTTTATAAGGCATCAGTTTATATCTTTGCTTTTGTATTCTAGTCCTCTTAAATGAATGCTAACATTGCATTTGGCTGCCTTATCACCAACTCAACCTGCAAGTTACCCTTTAGGGAATCCTGCACAAGCACTCTTAAGATTCTTTGCACCTCTGATTTCTGTATTTGCTCCCAGTTTAGAAAATACTCTACACCTTTTTTCCCTTCTACCAAAGTGCATAACCACTTCCCCACACTATATTTCATCTTCCACTTTTTTACCCATTCCCTCAATCTGTCTAAGTCCTTCTGCCGTCTCCCTGGTTCCTCAATATTACTTGTCCCTCCACATACCTTTGTATCATCTGCATCTTACACTATGGCTTCCATGATCTCTGGACACCACAAAGCTGACTGACCCGAACCATTAACCATTCTTCTCTCTTCACGGACGCTCCCTGACCTGCTGAGTATTTCAGGCACGTTTCTCTCCTACTTGGAGCACGACGACACCTCGGGAACAGGTACTCGGGCCCCCTGATGTCTTTTGTTTGTGCACACGTCTTTCCAGTGCTTGGGTTGTTTATAAAGTTGGTGCTCTGAATGCGAGTTGGTTGGCAGCTGAGGCTCAGCTCATGATACCTTGCGCCTGTGCAGTGAAATCATAGCCATGTGGGGCAAACAGGCCCTTCAGCCCATCAAGTCACTGTTGGCCATCACAATGTTTTGATGTATACTTAACTAATATAATCTATTTAAGCCAATCATATTTATGTGTGTGTTGATCTAATGTGCACCAGGTGTGAGAAGACTGACCTACGTTGAGATGGTAAGAAGGACATAACACAATTGACACTAATTAGGCAAAACTGGTCTTACAATACATGATACCATTCAGAAAGATCTCTCCTGATCTTTGACCACATCTCCACTTTGCAGCTCAACCCCCATATATCTTGATTCTCCTGGATTTCAGAAATCTATCCATCTCCACGTTCCGCACTGAGTCATAGACTCATACAGAATGGAAAAGGGCTCTCGGCCCATTGAGACTACCCGCCAGCATGACCCCTAGAGCCAGATGTGACCCCTAGCGCCTGTGCAGGTGGGTCCTCAAGCCCAAGTTCAGTCGGTGGGTCTGGAAGGCTGAGTTCGGCCAGCAGTCCGGATGTTGGACTAAGGATAAAGACTAGTGATCCGCGAGGTCAAGGGCCATGGTCGGCGGACCCTGGAGACGAGGTCTATTGATCTTCGGGTGGGTGAGGTGAGTGGAGGTACGTAGAGGTTTGTTTTGCTGTTGTTGTGTCCTTTCTGTTGCCTGCTGGTTGCGTGTAGCTCTGCTGAATAGTGTGGGCAAGTTATGTCGCCGCCGAAACCATGGCAACACTTGCGGGCTGCCCTCAGCACAACCTTGGACCGTGTTGGCTGTTCACACCTTTCACTGTATCTTTCAATGAACATGTGGCTAATAAATATAATCTAAATAAATCTAATCCTATTTCCTTCTCCCCAGATTCCCCTCAATTCCCCAGGGATTCTCACCACTTGCCTACAAACTTGACAGTGGCCGATCAACCTACCAGCCCCCACCTCTTGTGGGAGATGTGGGAGAAACTTGGAGTCCCCGGAGGGAAAGGCCACTCTGACACACAGAGAGAACGTACACACTCCTCACAGGTGGCTTCGAAGGTTAGGGCTAACCCCAGCCCTCTGGACCACTGAGGTTGTGTGTGTGAATCCTAGTCCAGAGAGCTTTCGACTGACGCCCGGACGGTACTGAGGTAATACCACAGGGCTGGACAGGAGGCCGCTTGGATGAGACAATGAGGTGTTTGTTCTCTGGTGTAGACTTAAAAGATCCCATGGCAACAGCTGAATGAAGTGCCGAGGAATTATCCCTGTTGTTCTGGGAAACATTTCCCTTGGGTGCAATAATTATAAAAAAACACAGGTTATTTTCTCATTATCACTTGTTTATGCACAAACTGCCTGCTTTTTCCCACAATGCAACAGTGAGTAAGCTTCAAAAGGGTGACTTGCTTGTTCCTATCTTCGAATAAGTTCTTCCATTCCCCGACAAGGGGTAGACGACGTATTTAGCTCTCTGGTCTCGACGTTCTCCCTCATACTTGGCAGACCAGTCAGTTGTTCTACCAGTTGATGTTGCGAAGAAAATTAGATTTCACCTTTCTCTGCTCTGGCGGACACATATTGAGTTCAACAACAATATAAATATCCTCCTGCAAAAAAAATACGTATAAATTTGTCCAAAAAAAGGTTAAAACGTTGCTCAGATGGTTACACACGCTACAAAGGAGTGCAGCGTTTCCAAATATCATGGCAGCCTCTGTGTTCCTGTGTTACCCTTCTAATTCTCTCCCCCCCTCACTCCCCCATGTCCGGACCTAACTTGCATCTTTTTTTTGCCTGCGTCCACCTATCATCCCTCTACCCGGCTCCAGCTGCCCGTCGTCCTTCATCCCCTTCTCGGCCCACCAATCACTCATTTGCCTCGGTCTCAACTCTCCCCTTATCCTCCCTACACTGCCTATCTCCCCTCGCTCCTCTTAGAGCTCGACCCAAAGTTCGCCCCCGCCCGCCCCCTGCCCCCCCAAGATGCTACTCGACCTACTGAGTTCCTCCAGCAAGTTATTTGTTCCTGGCACCTGCAGTCTCTTTTGCTTCCCTGTATGCTGTGTCATTCTGTAACTCAGTGGTCAGATACTTCTCTTAAAATGGCTGAAGTGCCTTAATCTTGACCAATGACAGTGGATTTTCCAAATGTCAGATTTCTGCAGTCAGAGCCTTGTACTCTGAAGGAGTACTCATGGGAATAGTCATGCAGAGAAGTGAGCTTCCTCCCTGATACACACTCAATGGTTGGGCAAATTTGTCATTAGCTGCAGAGAATGGCAATGTTAACTGAAATATAACCAGGACCTGGCAGTGGACAGGATTTAGCTTCCTCATCAGGACTGCCGAATTTGTCGCCAGCTGCAAAGAATGGCAAAGTCGACAGAAGTATAACCAACACGCACAAAATGCTGGAGGAACTCAGCAGGCCAGGCAGCATCTGTGGGAAAAGGTACATTCGACGTAAAGTCCTACCGAAGGGTTTTTTTAAATGATGAGGACACTCAGTCCTCGTTTATTGTCATTTAGAAATGCATGCATTCAAAAATGATACAATGTTCCTCCAGTATGATATCACAGAGACACAAGACAGACCAAGACTAAAATTGACAAAAAACACATAATTATAACATATAGTTACAACAATGCAAAACAATACCGTAATTTGATAAGAGCAGACCATGGGCACGGTAAAAAAAGTCTCGAAGTCCCGATAGCCCATCATCTCACGCAGACAATAGAAGGGAGAAACTCTCTCTTCCATGAGCTTCCAGCGCCGCAAACTTGCCGATGCAGCATCCTGGAAGCACCCGACCACAGTCCGACTGAAGTGGCGACTGTATTTTTTTTCCATAGATGCTGAGTGCCTCCAGTATTTTGTGTGTGTTGCTCAGATTTCCAGAATCTGCCGATTTTCTCTTATTTTAGAAATATAATCAAGACTCGGCAATAAACAGAATATAACCTCCTCACCAGCTCAATCATTTTCATTTTTCATCGCACAATGCACCATCACAACAGCCGAAACCTACCCGTTCTCCCGATGAGGCCGCACAATAAGTAAGCTGTTAGAGCAACACCTTGCAGCTCCAGTGACCCAATCCGGACCTGTGTGGAGTTTTCATGTTCTCCCACACACCAGAGATGTCCACGTTGTGGATGAAATACGATTGTGAACCCTCCCTAGTGTGTGGGTGAGCGGTATACTCTGAGGGAAAAAAGAGATCACTGTAGAATTAGTCTAATGGGTTTCTTAAGGTTGTTATAGTTGGGGGTGGTAATGGGGATAAGCTCCCACTACCTTTTAAATGCTCCCGAAGTCGTACACCTCAAGTAGCCTCCGATAACCAAGTCCGGCTCCTGGCCTTCAGGTATAGCTTAGCTACTGAGCCCATTGGAACCATTTCTACTGACAGGAGAAGGGTGGGTTGCTGGTGCCTTAAAACCAGTTGCTTCAGGCACATGGGGCTTGTCAGCCATGGTGGCCAGCTCATCTAGGAGAAGGAAAACTCTGATCTGAAGCCTCCGCTGCCTTGTGGCTACACCCACTCACAGGGAAGGCTTCAGGGGTAAACCCTGAGGGAAAAATCTGGAGATGGAGTCCTACATTGAGTTCAACACTGCCTGGCAACTCCTGCGACTCTTCTGGTGCCAAACCATATCAGTCTCTGCCATTCCTTTGGGTTTATCAGATGCGTGGAGAGGGGCAGCTTGCCTCATGGGCAATAGCGCTCTCCATATTGTAATGCCCTGGCTTCGAATATCTAGGTGGGAAGACACAACATCCGTGGTCGACCCTGACCAACCGAGGCCTCAGAGTGCATGATTGGCATGGACTTGATGGGCCACAGGGCTTGCTTTGTGTGCTGTATGATTCCATAACCCAAATCCCACTTTAGGAGCTGGTCCCCTCACTGCACCTCATTCTATGTGGACTTGCAGACTCCATATCTCCTACAGACATCATAACGAGTTACCTCTGCTGCAGTCCTCTCATCCTACACACGAGAATAATCTATTTCACACATCACTGTGCACTGTTCTGTCTCCATGCTACAGAAAATTAGATGGAAACGATGAAAGGCAATGGAGACTGAAAAATGGAGAAAGATTTGGTGTCAGAATAGAGGAGTAATTCAGTCTGAGGCGTTATTTTAAACCATTATAAACCCTTAGGTTACACTACAGTCCTGTAATCCATTCTCTCCAATCCAGGGCTATAAATGTTTGGATCTTGAAACAGATATGGCAGCACAAACAAAGTTAATCAGCATCTGAAAGAAAGAGAAAATCAGGCTGTACCTTTTAATTAGAACATTGTTATGGAGAAAGACAACCGAGTGATATCAAAGCCTTCAGCATCTTGCAAGGATGTTTTTTGGGGAACCGTCTGGAAGGTTTGTAGCTACTTAACACTGTACCGTGGACCCAGATCCAAGCTGGACATTTTCCAGTGTGTTTCCTGAAAAGAACTGGGTATGATATTTAGTTGTTTTCAGCATTGTAAATGTAAAAGATTAAATAATTGTCCACAGTTTATATGTTAATCCCACCATGTTTTATCAGCCATTCACACACATTACTGCCACTTCCCTGGATACCATCGTGAGTAGGTGGACTAGGGGAAAGGTATTTGAATGGACGCCCTATCTTCTGTTCTCTCCCACAGGAACTACATCATTGTTGCCCAATAATTTGATGTAAGGTAATTAAAGGTTCTATACAACCTCAGTTATACAGCCCCAATGCCTTTCATATTAATGGGTTAGCTCTGAAGAATAATCATTAAATAAGCCGCAATAAATCTTTCTCTGTTCATATTGTGATCCTATCAATATAACATGTGGATAAATGTTAAATAATATCTTTACAAATTGAAACAATGTAGGGTCCATATTGTCCAGGAAGGAGAAGATCTATACGTACAATCTAAATCCTGCACGACTCTTGAAATATTATCTGGAGATTTATGGAGAAACAGGAAGATAAATGCCCTTCACTTAATTCGAGCAATTTAATTGCAAAAAAAAAAGAAATATTTCAAACTGGCAGAAGAAAATAACTCACAGTGTTGGCTCAGTACAGTCTCCATATTCAGCAGAGTTAATGCTCTGTGTAATGCAAGGTTAATATTCCTCAAAGAGGCATATTCTGGCGTATGAGTTGTTCTTCTATTAGGTTGTATGTATTTATGTGTACATAATGTATGTATTTGTATGTGCGTTTATGTTTTTCTATCAGTGTGTGTCTTTTGTTTGGATGTATTTGTGCAATTTTACCTATTGGTGCATATTTGTTGTTTGTGTGCATTATGTATGTGAGTTGTTTTTCTAGTTGTGTGTGTGTATAAGTTTATTTGTATGTGTGTGTTTCTATGTGCTTGAGTTTTGTGCTATTGTTTGTGTGTTCTGTGTTTTTCTATGTACACATGTTCAAAGTTTAAAATTCAAAATAAATTTGTTCTCAAAGTACAATGCATGTCATCATACACAACCCCAAGCTTCACCTTCTTTTGGGCATACTGAGTAAATCCAATAACTATAACAGAATCAATGAAAGACTCGCCAACAGAGCAGAAAGCCAGTGCACAAAAGACAACAAACTGCAAATGCAAAAGAAAGAAAAAATAATAATAAATAAGTAAGTAATAAATTTCGAGAGCATGAGATGAAGAGTCCTTGAAAGTGAGTTCATAGGTTGTGGAAACAGCTGAGTCAGTAATGGGGTGAGTGAAGTTGAGTGCAGTAATCTCTTGTAGTTCAAGAGCCTGATGGCTGAGGGGTAACAACTGGTCCTGAACCTGGTGGTGTGAGCCCTGAGGCTCCTGTACCTTCTTCCCGATGGCAGCAGTGAGTAGAGAGCATGACCTGGGTGGTGGGGGTCCCTGATGATGGATGCTGCTTTCCTGCAACAGCACTCCATGAAATGTGCACAATGGTGGGGAGGACTCTACCCATGATGGACTGGGACATACCCACTATTTTGCGTAGGATTTTCTGGTCAAGGGCATTGGTGTTTCCATTACCAGGTTGTATGTGTGTGTTTCTGCTTATTTGTATGTGTCTAATTTCTCTACTAAATTTCTACTCATTTCCTTTATTTAAAAACAGCTAAAACAATGTCCTCCTTTAGCTATAAAAATTGCTGGTGAACGCAGCAGGCCAGGCAGCATCTATAGGAAGAGGTACAGTTGACACTTCGGGCCGAGACCCTTCATCAGGACTAACAGTCGTTGGCTGTACCTCTTCCTATAGATGCTGCCTGGCCTGCTGCGTTCACCAGCAACTTTTCTGTGTGTTGCTTGAAATTCCAGCATCTGCAGATTTCCTCGTGTTTCCTCCTTTAGCTTCAGTCTTTGCACTCTGGAGGTATGAGCTGCAGGAAGGCAAAGCACTGATGATGACCAAGTGGTCCACCCTTCATTCAGGTCCATCCCAGTCATTACATCTCATGGTTTATGAACAAGTGGGCCTGATTGTTAACATCAAACAAAATGCCCCAAGCACTTTAGCAAGTATCATTGTACCTACTTGGTAGCATGTCCTATCACAGTCTGGGTTACCTGTCCAAAATGCAGCTAGTGGTTCTCTAAGAGAGCCTGTGACCTGTGCTTTTGCTGTTCTGGGGTGTCAGAGAGGATGGGTGGGATCAGGGTGGGGGACACAGTGGTTGAGGGAGGTTGAGGCAAGAGAGATGAGGCTGAGTACAGGGCTACGGTAGGAAACTTTGTCACATGGTGTGAGCAGAATTATCTGCAGCTTAATGTGAAAAAGACTAAGGAGCTGGTGGTAGACCTGAGGAGAGCTAAGGTACTGGTGACCCCTGTTTCCATCCAGGGGGTCAGTGTGGACATGGTGGAGGATTACAAATACCTGGGGATACGAATTGACAATAAACTGGACTGGTCAAAGAACACTGAGGCTGTCTACAAGAAGGGCCAGAGCCGTCTCTATTTCCTGAGGAGACTGAGGTCCTTTAACATCTGCCGGACGATGCTGAGGATGTTCTACGAGTCTGTGGTGGCCAGTGCTATCATGTTTGCTCTTGTGTGCTGGGGCAGCAGGCTGAGGGTAGCAGACACCAACAGAATCAACAAACTCATTCGTAAGGCCAGTCACGTTGTGGAGATGGAACTGGACTCTCTGATGGTGGTGTCTGAAAAGAGGATGCTGTCTAAGTTGCATGCCATCTTGGACAATGTCTCCCATCCACTACATAATGTACTGGGTGGGCACAGGAGTACATTCAGCCAGAGACTCATTCCACCGAGATGCAACACAGAGCATCATAGGAAGTCATTCCTGCCTGTGGCCATCAAACTTTACAACTCCTCCCTTGGAGGGTCAGACGTCCTGAGCCAATAGGCTGGTCCTGGACTTATTTCATAATTTACTGGCATAATTTACATATTACTATTTAACTATTTATGGTTCTATTACTATTTATTATTTATGGTGCAACTGTAACGAAAACCAATTTCCCCTGGGATCAATAAAGTATGACTATGACTATGAGTTTGCACCTTCCACCCAGCTGTTGGACACCAGGGCTTACACTCAGGCTGTGAGGCTCCTGCACTGTTTCAATGTTTGTCGACTACTAAATCCAGGGTATACGTCCCACTTTAGAGACGTGACCAAGTGATGCAACTGGACAGCAAGGTACTTGGTGCATATGGATTTGTTTTGCGCTAACGCCCAGGGAGGTGTGGCCAGCCATTTTACTCTTACTTCCCACTCCCACACTGGCGTGCCTGTCCACGGCTACTCAACGCCTGGTCAAGGCTAAATGCAAATTAACGAACAGCACCTCATATTTCTCATGGATGGTTTCCAATCTGATGGGCTAACTTTGAACTCCTTAATGTCTGGTAACGTTTCACCTCAGTCCCTTCCAGCACCCGTACTTTTTTCCACCTGATCCACCTGTCCTCCACCTTCCTCTTCTTTTTGCCCTTCCTACCCTCTCCAGCTGCCCATCACCCACAAACACCTCCCACTGGTTCCCCTCCACACCTCCTTCCCTTTATTCAAACCTTCACCTTCATCTCCTATCAGAATCCATCTTCCTCAGCCCTTCGCTACCTCCACCTATCATCTCCCAGCTTCTTACATCATTCCCACTCTCCTCTCTCCCTGTTCGGCCTATCAACCCCCTCGCCTGGATCCACAGATCACTTGCCAGCCCCTCCACCTGTTCATCCCACTTTAGTTATACCAGTATCCTCCCCCCACCATTCCTGTTCAGATGAAGGGCTTTAACACAAAACATCGGATATCCATCTCCCTCCACAGGTGCTGCCTGACCTGTTGAGTTTTCTCCAGCTCCTTCGGGTGTTGCTGAGATTCCCTGTTAGCTTTGTTTTCTCTGGAAAGATGACCCAAAGGAGCAGAAGTTCTCCCCCTGGGGGACTCTGACAAGAATTATAAAATTACTCGAATCCCATCCCAAATCCCAACCCAGTGGGCATCCTATCAAGATGCATCATGGCTTGGTGTGGGAACTGCTGCACACATGACCAGAAGGAATTGCTGAGGGTTGTGGACACAGCTCAGTCTGTCATGCAAACCAGCCTCCCCTCCTTTGAGTCTCTCTGCATTTCCCACTGCTTCAAGAAAGCAGCCAATATAATCCCTTGCACCCAGTCGTTTCCTCTTTCCCCCACTTTCCCATCGGACAGAAGATACAAAAACTTGAGAGAATGTCCCACCAGGCTCAAGAACAATTCCTACGCAACTGATTGGACTTCCTTTACAGTAAAACAAAATCTTGATCTCTCAGTATACCTCAGGATTGCCCCTGCATCTATTGTCTGCTGTTGGCTAGATCACACTTGGAGTATTGTGTTCAGTTCTAGTCACTTCATTATAGGAAGGATGCAGAGAGGGTGCAGAGATTTACCAGGATGCTGCCTGGATGCTCATGTACTATGAAGATAGGCTGAGTGAGCAAGGTTTTATCTCGTTGGAGCAAAGGAAGATAAGAGATGATGATAAAGATCTACAAGATGATAAGAGATAGTGATAGAGTGGACAGCCTTTCTCTCAGGGTGGAAATGGCAAATAAGAGCGGATATAATTTTAAGATGATTGGAGGAAAGTATAGGGGGAGATATCAGAGGTAGGAATTTTACACAGAGAGTGGTAGTTCATGGAATGTGCTGCCAGGAGTGGTGGTAGAGACAGATTGATCAGGGAGACTCAAGAGACTCTTAGGCATATGGTCTAACGGTCTTCCAGTCAAGATGGCACCAATGTACCATGTTCCCTCAGTTGACATCTTTCCGACAGTAAACAAAAATATCCTTTTTACTTCTTTTACGTCTGGGTTTTACCTTCAACAGTGTTTCTGGGATGTTAAAGTCTGCGATTTACCGTTCGGAGATGGTATCAGTGATCCAGCACTTTGCTGTCTCCGAGAAGATCCTGGGAAGCGAGCGCCTACTCGGTCAAACTCGATGAGAAGAAACCTTGAGATGAGGAGTGAGCTGATGTCCGAATACATTTCACCATCGCCAATTAAAGCATTGAGGAAAACTGAGACATCGAGGTGAATGCAGAAACTGAGTGAGAGTTTCAGAACCAACTGCCTGCCTTCTGGTTGTGCCAGAGAAGGAGTGTGTGTGTGTGGCTTGCTCTGGCGGTGGAAAGCCTCACTGCCTCGTGCGGTGTTCCTCCCTTCTGATGAACGTCGGTGATATCGTAGGATGGTATCACGGTTCTGCGTTTATGGAGTGGACTATTGCATTTATGGACTGTGGACTTTATCAGAATTACGGTTATTATATTATGTGTTTTTGTATCCTTTTCTGTTTCGTTGTGTGAAGGGCAGGTGATTGGGGTTGAGGTTCTGTTAATTTTTTTTGCAGAGGAGGGCTTGTTTTTGGGGGGGGGTCAATGTTTCTGTTCCATTTTGTATGGGGGAGGGGGGTTTTGGGGGAAGGGTTGATGATTGGGATGCCATTCTTTTTTGCATGGGGGGAGTGTGGCTTTGGGGGAGGGATTGATGGCTGGGATGCCATTGTTTTTAGTGTGAGGGGGTTGGGTTTGATGCTTCTCTCTGAACGACTTTCATGTTTTTTCTTTGTTTCGTGACTATCTGGAGAAGACAAATTTCAGAGTTGCATCGGGATACATGCTTTGATATTAAATGAACCTTTGAACCTTTAAAAAATGAAGGGCTATGTGGGAGGGAAGCATTACAATTTAATCTTGGAGTAGGTTAAAAGGTCGACACAAGCATTGTGGGCTGAAGGGCCTGCGCTGTGTTGTAATGTTCTATGTTCCACCTGCACTGCACTTTCTCTGTAACTGTATTCTGCATTTTGTTCTGTTTTACATTGTGTACTACCTTGATGTATTTATTTATGGAATAATCTGCCCAGACTGCACATAAACAAAAGCTTTTCACTGCATCACGATCAATGTGACAATAACAATCTAATTGTCAATTACCCTTTAGTTAAAAAGTGGCAAACACGAAGAAATCTTCAGATGCTGGAAATTCAAGCAATACACACAAAAAATGCTGCTGAACGCAGCAGGCCAGGCAGCATCCGTATGGGAAATTGGGAGAAATGTACCTCTTCCTATAGATGCTGCCTGGCCTGCTGCGTTCACCAGCAATTTTTGTGTGAGTTGAAAAGTGGAATGGGATTCATGTGGAAATTCAGGTTCTGTGGAGGGAGGTCAAAAGGTTGGGGTCAATGGTCAGGTAGGGGAGGGGGGTGACACAAATAGGAGTCATGATAAGGGAATTGGAGGGTTTGGCTGGGGTTCACATGGGAAAGAAAAGGTCAACTGAGGATGTGGGTGTGGACTTCCAGCAGCGTATAGTGAAGGGGAATCAGTTTGAGGTAAGGGTGTGTTGCTGGGAAATACAGAGACGGAATATGGTGCAATGTTTGTTCAGAGCTGAGGGACCTGCAAGTTATAGAGAGGGAAAACCCTTGGAAAAGAAGCAGTTAGTGAAACTGAGAATGTATTGGAAAAATAGCAAATGAAAATCCGAGAAAGTGTGGATGCCAAAAATGTGAAATTAAGTCTGTAAACACTCACAACTGACAAACCTTAAACGTTAAATATTTCTCTCTCCACAGAGGATGCTGACCTGCTGGAGAAATAACACCAACTCCTTGTCTCGACAAGACCGTCCATCTTCACTTGAAGGACAAGTGAACCAATATCGCTCTCTTTTTGCAAGCCAATGTCTCCAGTTGATTCCTCTCCATAGATTCTACCTGACCTGCTGAGTTCCTCCAGTATTTTGTGTGTGTTTCTTCGAATTTCCAGCAAATCCAGAATCTCTTGTGTATTTGTGATTTACTGCCCTTCTGTTCTGCGCTCTGTCATGGGGAGAGATCTCCCAGAGGTTCAAGTATGTCCAACATCAGCAGTGGATCCTGGGAACGCCTTTGCCCGTGGATGCTCCAAGTTGAGGATGAGGCTATGTGATGGTCATGAATCAGGAGCACACAGAGGCCACAGTGGGAATGAGTGCCCCACCTCACCAGCTACCCTCCTCATCACCCTGTCAGCCACTTTCAGCTCCATCTATGGAAGAGACTGTTGCCATTACAATAGACTCATCAACCACTTCAGAATCCACGTACCTGTGGAGGGACCATGGGACTATCTCAGCCTAGGTAAAAACAATTAAGGCTGAGGATTATATTGAGTATGGATAGTGTTGGTCAATTTCCTCTGATGGGTTCCAGTGTATAGAGTTAGGAATGGAGGTTGCAAGGAATTAATAGGTGGGGGTGAGAGAAGAGAGGGATGAGAGGAGAGCAGGATGATGTACGAACAAAATTGAAAGATTAGTTTTGTATTAGAGTCCAAATCTGTGATTCAAATGCAAGTCTTTCTTGGAAAATGGAGGTGCTTTCTTTATTAAATCATTGGACATCAGAAATTTCATTAATAAAAATGGATTATGCTGAACCTTTATAAAACACAGGTCCAACCTTATATGTAACTTAGTTCTGGCCATCACAAAATATGAAGTATTTGAAGACATTAGTGAAGACTCAGAAACATTTTAAAATAATGGCAAATTGCTAAAACTGGTAAATTGGTTCATTATTTTCACATATACCGAAGTATAAAGAAGCTTTCCAAAAAATGAAGACCATATTAACAGACAGAAAGATGAGCACGTACACCAAAAACAGAATACTGCAGTACTACATTTATTCTATCCTGACTTATGGAAGTGAATGCTGGACCATTTCTCCAGCAATGGAAAAGAGACTGGAAGCAGCTGAATTATGGTTCTACAGGAGATTGTTAAAAATATCATGGACCACACACACATCAAATGAAGAAGTTCTCAGAAGAGCCCAAGCAGTTCGATCACTCACACCAACAATAAGAGAAAGACAGCTCAGATTCCTAGGACACATCATGTGGAAAGATGAACTAGAAAAACGCATACTCTCTGATTGAGGAGAGCAAACCTAGGGGAAGACCTTGGCTTATGTACATCAAAAGCATAGCCAGGTGGCTACACATCGAGGAAATGGAAGTCATCCAAAAAACGAAGGATAAATCTATATGGAAAACCATGATCACCAAAATCCTCATCGGATATGGTACCTTGACAGACAGACATACTGAAGTACAGTGAAAAGCTTTGTTCAGTCTGCTGTCCATATAGATTGCAGTTATAGTTGGAGAGAAAGTATAGTGCAGGCAGACAATAATGTGTAAGGCCATAACAAGGTAGATAATGAGGTCAAGAATCCATCTTATCATACAAAAGATCTGTTCAATGGTCTAATAACACCAAGATGGTCACTGTCCTTGAGCCTATGATATGGGCTTTCGGGCTTTTGTGTCTTCTGCCTGATGGGAAGGAGAAGAGAGAATGTCAAGGCTGTTGTCCTGGTAAAAGAATATAGAGAATCTACAGCACATTACAGGACCTTCGGCCCACATTGTTCTGCCAACCATGTAACCTACTCTGTTTCTGGAATAAGGAACTGGAATTTCAAGGATGGATTGGAGAGGCTGTAAGTGTTTCCTTTGGAGAAATGAAAGCTGAGGGAATAGTTGATAGTAGACACTGGAGTGGATAGTGGAAATTTGTTTTCTTTAGTGGGGGGTTGAGGAATAGAAGTCACAGTTATAAAAACAAAAGGGAAATGAACTAAGGGTGACAGGAGACACCTCATAAACTGGCTACTGAGCGTTGATAGATAGATAGATACTTCATTGATCCCAAAGGAAATTACAGTGTCACAGCAGCATTACAAGTGCACAGATATACAAATATACAAATATTAGAAGGGAAGTAAGAAAGAATAAATAAAAAGTTACTTCAAACAGTCTAATAATACGGGGTCATCACTTCACCAGCTATCGGTTGACTCATTAGAGAGCCTAATGGCCGAGGGTAAGAATGACCTCATATGGTGTTCTTTGGAGCAGCACGGTTGTCTTAGTCTATTACTGAAATTGCTCCTCTGTTTAGCTAAGTTGGCATGCAGAGGGTGAGAAACGTTGTCCAGAATTGCCAGGGTTTTCTGTAGGGTCCTTTGTTCTACCACGGCCTCCCGTGTGTCCAGTTTGACTCCGATTACAGAGCCAGCCTTTCTAATTAGTTTATTGAGCCTGTTGGCATTGTCCGTGTCGATGCCATTGTCCCAACACAGCACCGCATAGAAGGTGGTAATGCGATTTTAGAGTTGTAAATGTACATACATAGCTTAATTAAGCACCAGTGACTTATCAAAGTATTTTCAGTAAAACTATTAAAATACCATTGTACTAAAATACTGGAAAATGGTTTGAAAATGCTTGCTTAAAATACTTGGCTCTGGGGGACCTTCAGAATCTGTAATGTTTGATGGGACTTTGCCTTTACCAGCCAAAGCCTGCCGATTTTCCCTCTTTCTTCCTGAGACTGTGATAGATGGCAAGGCACCACAGTCAGGTAACAGAAGCTTTACACAAATAGGAAGCAGGTGGTTAGTGACTGAGTGAGTCTCAGCAGAAAGGCAGACTACGAGCAAGCCTTCTGTAAGAGACATTCTTACCACCTACCCAATGCTTAAAGACCATAAGACATAGGAGCAGAATTAGGCCATTTCGCCCATTGAGTGACTGCAATTTCGTATTTCTAACAACTCCATTTTCCTGCCTTCTCCCCATAACCTTTGACACTCTTACTAATCAAGAGCCGACTAACTTCCACTTGAAAAATACTCGATGATTTGCCCTCTGCACCTATGCGTGGCAATGGATTCCACAGATTCACCACCCTCTGACTAAAGGTGTTCCTCCTCATCTAGATTTCATAGAGATTACCATCGCTAAGCCTCCTATCATCGATACGCTGGGGGTATTGCTATTGAATCAGAAACTCATCTGGACTAGCCGTATAAATAGCATGGCCACTAAGAACAAGACAGGGATTGGATATTCTGCAGCTCATCTTCACCCACCAAAGTGATTCTCCACCATCAACAAAGCATAAGTTGTAAGAGTGATGGAACACCCTGAACTTACCAGGATGTGTGTAACTTAAACAACCCTCAAGAAGGTGAACAACATCTAAGGCCAAGCTGCTGCCTTGGTTGGCACCCAAAACACTCTAAACATTCACTTCTTCTGCCAAGAGCACTGTAGCTACAGTATGTTTACAGAATCCATCCTCAAAATGTGCTGTTGTTCCCCACCACACTACTCTGATAGCACTGTTATGTTTAGTAACTCCAAAGCACAAAACTAATTGGAAGAGAATCAAGGGATCCTGAGAGATGTGTGTAAACTTTGTTTTTACTCTTAGCGAGGCATGTCCATATGACAAGGTGACGTGATGACGTATGCCATTCACATACTTTTACATATAACCTGCAAAGCAACAACAAAGAATGTTTAATCAAACAATATATTTATAATATTACAGAGATATTGAATAGACAATACTCCTCCCTGCTTACTTATAAACTCCAGCTCAATATGGAATGCATCTCAATTTGTGGTCTACATTGATACTATAGTACATAATTTAACTGCTTTAGAGAGAACCACAGTAAAGTAAATTTTAAATTATTCCATTCAAGCCTAAAGAGTGTTACGAGAATACACATAAAATTAAGATGTTTGCTGGCCTGGGCTAGCATCAGTGGCATCAGCAGTTGGTCTGCCACCTGCCCGCAGGGGAAGGAGAGATAAGGAACAATGGAGCAGCGTCTGGAGATGTGTAATGAAGGGATGTGGGAGGAAGAGCTGTCTGGAGCGGCTCCCCCCTTTGAACCCTGAACTGTTTGAAGTGATGGACAGGCGATATCCCAGCAGGGGGATAAAAAGGGACAGGTTCGCTAAGACAGACACACGCGCCACCCGAGGTAACGAGGCCCTGGAAGCGGTGCGCCTCTCACGAGTGGGTGAGAAGTGCCAGACAACGACAAGGGTGGAAAGGTACGATCAGCGGGAACCCGGTGTGTGTCCGCCCTTGCCTGGGTGCCGGGTTCACTGCAGAGGATCGACCGCATCTGGAGGAGGGGTCACAGTCGGTGACCTCAGGTGACATCACCAAGGACCCGCCCAAAAGCTGTTTGTGAGCCATCTCGCTGGTCTGTGAGCCATCTTGCTGGTCTGTGAGTGAAGCCGTTCTGAATGATGAGTTGTTCCTATTCTATCTCTCTCTTCCCCCACGTTGTCCACCGCCATGGCAACGATTACTGCGAACTGAACTACTAAACTGGACTGAACTTTGAGTCATTTTGAAATTGGTCATTTACCCCTAGACAACGATAGAGCTTGATTGATGCTGTTATCTTAATTCTGTGCATATGTGCGTTTATCATCGCTGAACTGTTGCATTTATTATCCTTTCGATTAATGTGTTGCTTGTTTCTTTAATAAAACTTTCTTAGTTCTAGTACTCCAGACTCCAACTGAGTGATCCATTTCTGCTGGTTTGGCAACCCAGTTACGGGGTACGTAACAAGAGTTAATTGCTCTGGAGGACTTTTTTACTCTTGTGGGATAAGACTTTCCTGACAAGGGGTGTCACTCTGTTTGGCAGGTGAGACTCATGCTTATGAAAACAATATCAGTTTCTGGGGTCTCCTCCGTGGTGGTTGTAGGAGTTGACTCTGGGACTGCAGGAAATGGTTCTTCTGTCATGAATGGCATCCAGAACAGTGCATGGCAAGCTGCTCGATATGTTGTCAAGCCTCCAGACAAAGCTTCGACCCAGTGCTTTTATTTTGGCTATGCCTAGATGACGTATATAGCTCCTCCAACACTATATCTCTCAACCCCCAGATAAGGCAACCTTCGTCAAGGGCAAGTTCATTACTGTTCTGGGAAAAGGATGGAAAATGGAATTTCTACTGCACATTCCAGACAGCTTGGGTTGCTGAGACAGTGTGGGGTCTTTTCTGGTTTCCCTTTAGATCATCCCTGCTGTAATAGGGAGACCTTTGATTTTCATCAAGAGGAGGGTCCTCAATTGTAATTTTTTTAGTATTTCCTTTTCCAAGGGTAAACGAGATAATCCATCAGCACTTCCATGATTAGTTGCCCTCTTGACTTCAATCTTATAATTGTGTCCTCCAAGAAACAGAGCGCATCTCTTCATTTGGGCTACTGCTGTCAGAGGAGTGAAAATTGACGGTGGTTGTTCATCAGTAATGAGGTTAAACTTTCTCCCATACAAGTACCGGTGGAAATGTTTTAAACCCCAACGCGGGCTCACAGCCTCTCTGTCAATCGGTGGAATTCTGCTCTGCTGGATTAAAGGAGCGTGATGCAAAGGCTATAGGGTGGTCACTTCCATCACGTATAACATGTGACATCACTGCACCTATACCACCCATACCTCACTGGACAAAGTGGATCATAATGTACAGCGTCTGATAGCACTATTTCCTTTACCCCTTGACAAGCCACCTCATACTGCTTTTCCCATTGCCATTTCCTCCCGATCTGTAGTAATGAGTTCATGGGGTAGAGCACAGTAGCCAAGTTTGGCTGGAACCTATTATAGTAATAGACAAATCCTAAGAGGTTCTGCAACTGTGACATGTCCTCTGGCCTTGGTGCATCAACTGCTTGATTTTCTGAGCACACTTGTGTAAACCACAAACAAGCCCAATCTGCGTTGTTGGTTGCTGTTACCTTTACGCCAGTATAAGTTCTTAGTTAGATGTCTTTGGGTGTCAGTTCAGTATCTTTGTAAAGCCAATCAAACTCATTTTGTGGAATGACTGGAACAGCCGAGCCAGTGCCCAATTCCAGTATAATTAATTTTCCTTTCACTTCACAAGCCATATTGCTTGTCTATAGTTATTTTTCACATTGTAAATCTCAAGGTTACCCAGCCCTGTGCCACTGTCATGATTATCAGATTTTTCATCAAAGAACCTGTAGATTAGTGCTCTTTTTCTCTTCTCTGTGCATTCCATTTATTTTCATTTGCCCAACATCTCTTATTTTGTTGCATTTTCTACAGGTTTCGCCTTTAAATCCACATTGGTGTATGTGAGCCCCTGCTACAATGGTAACATAATTTGTTCAGCCAAGCAGGTTTCTGTTGAGAGAAATTGCAATTTTGTTCATGCTCACTTTCTTTCCTGACTGAAACTCAACCAAGTCCTTGGCAGCTGTTTCCATTCATACAGTTATTTCAACTGCTCTTTTAAATGTGAGTTGTGCTTCAGTTACAAGCCATTCATGAATGCTTTCTTGTAAGATTCCACAAACTAAATGATCTCTCTGCACTTCAGCCTATCACTGAACTGACAATGCTCAGGCAATCTCTTCAATTCAGCCGCATAAGCTGTGATGGAGTCCCCTTCTTTTTGATTCAACTTATGAAACCTAAAGCATTACATTGTGCAATCAACAATAGTTTTGGTTCTAAATGTTCCTGCATTACTTTCATAATATTACCAAAGCTCATTTTGACAGGTTTGGTTGGAGCAGTCAAACTTCTAAGCAAACTGTATGCTTTCCCACGTATTACACTCAGCAAATTGGCTCTCACTTCTCATTGGTTATTTAATTTGTGTTAAAATGCTGTTCAGCTTGCTCAGTATACAAAATCCAGTTAACTCTTGTGAATTCGAATGCATCAATTTTTCTGATGTAGCCAGCCATTTCTGCTCTTTTTTTATTTATGATTATTATCATCGAGTACGCACTGTTTATGAAACTGTGAATTCATCTATTTTCTACCTTTTTTAACTCACTTGTCTTTTTCCTCTAGTGAAGAAAAGAAAATGTGCGGCAATTTTTTAAAACACAATGTCCTGCTGCATTTTTAAAAACTCAAACATCTCACTGAATTTCAACGGTATGTCTCAGGTTTGTTTAAAACTTCCTCATCGCCACTGTTATGTTTTGTCACTTCAAAGCACAAAACTAATTGAAAGGAGAACAAGGGAATCTGAAAGATGCATGTAAACTTCATTTTTACTTTTAGCGAGACCTGTGCATATGACATAGTGATGTGGTGACGTGATGATGTATGCCATTCACATACTTTTAAATATAACCTGTAATGCATTATGTAAACAACATAGAATGTGTAATCAAACAACGTATTTACAATGTTACTCAAATATTACTGTAGTATTAAATAAACAAGCTCCTCCCATATTCATACCCTCTAACACCAAAAAGGACAACAGAAGAAGGTAACCGAGAACACCCCCACCTTCAAGTTCCCTTCAAGTTGTACACCATTCTGACCTGCAAATGTAATAATGTTCCTTCAAAGGACTCTAGGACAATAAGACATAGAAGCAGAATTAGGCTATTCACCCTTTGAGTCTGCTCTGCCATTCCATCTTGGCTAATTTATGATTCCTCTCAATCCCATTCTCCTGCCTTCTCCTCATAATCTTTGATGCCCTTACTCATCAAGAAACTATCAACCTCCACTTTAAATGTACCCAATGAATTGGCCTCCATAGGTATCTTTGGTAATGAATGCGACGGATTCACCACCCTCTGGCTAAAGAAATTCCTCCTCAGCTCTGTTCTAAAGGGAAGTCCTTGTCTTCTGAGGCTGTGCCCTCTGATTCTAGATTCCCTAATATAGGAGGCATCCATGCTATCTAGGCCTTTTAATATTTAAAAATGCAAACACAAGGAAATCTGCAGATGCTGGAATTTCAAGCAGCACACATAAAAAATGCTGGTGAACACAGCAGGCCAGGCAGCATCTATAGGAAGAAGTGCAGTCGACGTTTTGGGCCGAGATGTCTCGGCCTGAAATGTCGACTGTACCTCTTCCTATTGATGCTGCCTGGCCTGCTGCATTCACCAGCATTTTTACCGTGTGTTCCTTTTAATATTTGATAGGTTTTAATGAGGTCACCCCTCATTCTTCTACGTTCCAATGAGCACAGGTCCAGAGCCATCAAATTCTCTTCATACGTTAACCCTTTCATTCCCAGGGTCATTCTCATAAACATTCTCTGAACCTTCTCCAATGCCAGCATGTTCCTTCCTAGCTAAGGGGTGAAAACTCCTCACAATACCCAGTGTAGTCTGACCATTACCTGAGAAGGCCACAACATTACACCTTTCCTTTTATATTCCAGTCTTCCCAAAATAAATGCTACATTTCAAAGCCTTCCTTACCGTGGACTCAAACTGCAAGTTAACATTGAGGGAATCCTGCTCAAGGAGTCTCAAGAGCGGTTGCACATCTGTTTTCTGAAATTGCTAACCGTTTAGTGAATAACCTCTCGGAAGGGGGGAGAAGATGGCGGCGCGACGGCAGCACACGCAGCAACTTCGATGATGATATCTGTTATCTGTCTAGTAGGGGACCGTGCACAATTCTGATTTGATGGAGATAGACGTGAGAGCACGGAGGAACATCTGGAAAATTTCTGAAATGCCCACTTCGCTGCCGCTGCTACTGTGTGGTAACCGGAATCTCCGGAGCTGAAGGCCTTGAAATCCTCGGCTTTGTGTGTTTCAGCGGCCGGGGAGAGGTCGAAGGCGCTTGGCAGAGGATGGCGCTCAGGAGGCTGTATCGGAGAGGCTGGTCAGAAGCTCGGAGTTTTCGGATGGATAGACTCAGTGTCGGCTGTGGTCGGCTGTTTCTAAGGCTTCGGCAAGTTGACGGTGCCTGGAGGTTTATGGCAGGGAGTTTCTCCCTTTTGCCGCTGCTATCGGGGATTCGGGAGTCGATCGACTTGGGACTTTGAGACTTATTTTTACTGTGCCTATGATCTGTTCTTCATCAAATTACAGTATTGTTTTGCACTGCTGTAACTATATGTTATAATTATGTGGTTCTGTCAGTGTTAGTCTTTGGTCTGTCCTGTTTTCTGTGATATCACTCTGGAGAAACATTGTATCATTTCTTAATGCATGTATGCATTTCTAAATGACAATAAAAGAGGACTGAGTGTTCTCATAATCTAATCTAATATTCATTGTCACTGGGTTTAAATGCTGAAACTCCCTTTCTACCGAGTTCTGTTTGAGTACCTTAACCAGATGAAGTTAGATCATAAGACCATAAGACATAGGAGCAGAATTGGACCACTCGACACATTGAGTCTGCTCTGCCATTCCATCATGGCTGATTTATTATCCTTCTCAACCCCATTCTCCTGCCTTCTCCCCGTAACCTTTGATGGCCTGACTAATCAAGAACCTATCAGCCTCCACTTTAAGTACATCCAATGACTCCACAACAATTTGTTGTAATGAATTCCTCAGATTCGCCACACTCTGGCCCAAGAAATTGCTCCTCTTCTCTGCTCTAAATGGACGTTCCTCTATTCTGAGGCTGTGCCCTCTGACTGGTTGACTATAGGAAACATCCTTTCTACATGACTTTATCTAGACCTTTCTAAATTGGATTGATTTAAATGAGATCCCCCACATCCCTCTAAACACCAGGCCGTACAGGCCCAGAGCCATGAAACACTTCTCATATATTCACCCTTTCATTCCCAGAATCATTCTCATGAACCTCCTCTAGACCTTCTCCAATGCCAGCTCAACATTTCTTAGATAAGGAGCCAAAACATCTCACAATACTCCAAGAGTGGTTTGATCATAGCCATATAAAGTCTCCCCTTTACATCCTTGCTTTTACATTCTAATCTTCTCAAAACGAATGCTAGCACTGCATTTGCCTTCTTTCCTACCCACTTAACCTGCAAGTTAACCTTGAGGGAATTCTGCACGAGGACTCCCAAATCCCTTTGCACTTCTAATTTCTGAATTTGCTCCCCGTTTAGAAATTATTCATTTTACTGTGTTTTAATGCTGCCACTCCCTTCCTCATTGGATCTGTGGGAACACCTTCGGCAGAAGTTACAGTCATTTAAGGAGGCAGCTCACCACCTCCTTCCCAAGGACAGTTAGGCTGGGGCCAGAAGTGTTGGCCTTATTCTTGCACAGCTCCAGTACCACTCTATTCCAAGTCGGAGTCACCTACATCACACAGTGCTATTTGGAAATGTTATCAATGTCACCATATATTACCTGCAAGAAAATGAATCTCAAGGCAGTATATGGTACATATATGTATTTTAGTGATAAATTTACTTTGAATATTGAATATTGAAAATAGATACCAAAGTCTTAGAATCCCCAAACCAGGGCAACAATCCTATCACATTCATTCTACAAAAGATTCTTTCAAGCTAACTGTCAGTCCTGATGAAACATCAAATGTCTGCTTCCTTCCATAGGTGTTGCTTAACTCACTGAGTTCCTCTGATTTTTGTGTGTTGTTCTAATTCTATAAACACTGGGTTAACTATCCTGAAGCACAGCATATTGAGGTCTGTTGTGCAAAATATTATTTTGCAGGTTCAAAAATAGCTTTGTTAAAGACTCTGGTGTTGGTGATGACTCTATCAGCATCACATGGAAGACCAAGGTTACGCAACCAGTGAGGTGAACGTGTAAAGCTTATTTAGAACTTTTCCCTCAGGAAAGAGGGAGAGAATGGGAGAGATCAGGTGTAGGATCAAAGTTTACACTTGGGCATTAGCATGAGTACAAAAAGCCATTTCTTTCAAACATTTAAACCAAAACAGCTCCTGGATTAAAAATCTCATCTTGAACTGAATGCAGATACAAAATCCTTTACCTGAGACTTTGGGAAAATCAACTCACCTTACACCTGAGAAGATTAGAGCAGCCTTCTGGTAAGCAAGCAAACTAAATCTTCTTATGACGGTTACCTTTTTCCTAACACTAATGTTTTTGGAATGCATAGCAGACATCAGTTTTTGGACTGTTCGTATTTCTCTGATATACATTATTTTCAATGACATGTTTTGAGATTTTCATTGTTTAAATTTATTCTCTCGAGCTTGTATATTGAATTCTACTTTACTTGGATTTATATTTGAACGCATTTCCAAGTTGGTTTGTGGAAGTGTGAGCTATAAATTGCAAAATAAGGAACAGTGTCTTCCCCACTGCCATTAGATTTCAGAATAGTCCATGAACCCATGAACACCATCTTATTATAAAATGTCTGAAGAAGGGTCTCGGCCTGAAACATTGGCTCTTTATTCCTTTCCACAGATGCTACCTGACCTGCTGAGTTCCTCCAGCCTTTTCTGTGTGTTCCACTACCTTATTATTCGTATTTTTAAACTACTTATTTATGTTCTAATTCATAGTAATTTTATGCCTGCACTAAACTGCAAATTTCATGTCATTTAACGCAGCCATAATAAACCCCATTATGATACTGATTCTGAAATTGAGTGGACCAATTTCTAATCTCTCAACCCTATCAAATCTGTTGAGATGCTAAAATCCTATGTGAGTGTGGCTGGGGTTGGGTGCATAGTGCTGTCCCCTACTCAGCTAATCCCACGCCTTCTCCAATGGCACAGGAGAGACTGAGGACTGTTTAAGTTACTTGGTTATTGTGAAAAATAGAATTAAAGTGAAAAAAATAAGGCAGAGGTATAGCTGTAAAAAAAAGTAATAACCACAAGAGGTTCTGCAGATGCTGAAAATCCAGAGTAAAGCACACAAAATGCTGGAGGAACTCAGTAGGTCAGGCAGGATCTATTGAAAGGAATAAAGAGTCGACATTTCGAGCCAAGACCCTTCATCAAGACTGATGAAACCTCGACACTTTATTCCTTTCTATAGATGCTGCCTGACATGTGAAGTTCCTCCAACAATATGTGTGTGTAAGGAAGAAATGATTACGTTATCAGAGTACCTTGACTCTATAGTTTCATTGCACTCTTAGAGTGAGGTATAGCCTGGTAATATTGCATTGTGATTTGTGTAATAGTGTTAGAGTTTTATTTAACTCTGAAGACAATTTAATCTATTTTGTTACCTTAGAAAAATGTAAATATTTCGGCCTACGTATGTCCAGGTGGAAGCAAGATTAACACTTAATTCAAACTTTAATCCATTGACAATTATCACCTACTCTGTAAAGAAATTCCATACAAATCAGTCTGCTGGAGGAACCAAACTGTTGTAACAGCATCTATGGTGGCAGATGAATGGTAGAGGCATCCTGATACAGGGTTTCGATCCGAGAGGCCACTGATACCTCCCCTGTCCACAGATGCTGCTCCACTTGCCGAGTTCCTCCAGCAGACTGTTTATTGGTCCAGAATGCAGCAACTGCAGACTCCAGAATTTGCACCCATTTCTAACAATGAGGAATTTATTCGAGGACATCAAATAAAAATAAACAAACAAAATACAAGTTTTTAAAAAATATTCGATAATTTCTCTAGTTATCAAACAAGAAAAGATTGTAAGGGTTTTATTAGGCTGGATGGAGAGCGAGGTGTCTCCCAGTGGAGGTTGGTTGCAGGGGATTCGTAGCCCGTTCTTTAGTTAGAGCCTTCAGCATTTTGGGCATCGAGGGAGAGAGGAAGAGGAGAGCCATCCACAGTACCACCGATGCAGCAGAGAGGGCCTCAAGATGGCTGTGGCTCAAAAGAGGGGAGCCATGGGGTCATAAGTAGCTAGCCACCTGGACACAAGCTGGGGTCTGATCAGCCCCGGCTGGGTCACCTGGAGGAGGTTGTATGATGTTGAAAGACCCAAAACACCCGATGATTCCAGGAACATCACTGAAGATGTGTCCAGAAGCGTCAATAGATGCATATACACAGCATTATAAATTATTTGACTTGATTAAGAGGTGGAATTTTACGACATCCTTATGCGTAAGCAAGAACAGTTTATTTTTCATTTGGGACTGAGAGAAACAGGGAAAATTTGTAATGATGAAGGAAAATGTTTCACTGTCAAGTCCTTCTGTTGAGGATTATCCATCCTGTTTAATCCCACCTTCCAGGACTCGGGCAGTACGGTGGTGTACTGATTAGCACAACGCCTTACAGAACCAGAGACCCGGGTTCAATCCCTGCTGCTGCCTATAAGGAGTTTATACATTCCCCCCATAACCGGGCGAGTTTCCTCCGGGTGCTCCAATTTCCTCCCACGGCCCAAAGATGTGCCAGTTAGTAGGTTAATCAATCATTATAAATGGCGCCACGAGTAGGCTAGGGTTAAATCAGGAGTTGTTGGGCAGCGCAACGCAAAGGCTAGAAGGGCCTGTTCCACACTGTATCTCAATAAATGAATAAATAAATAACGGATGGCACTATTCTACTAATGTATATTCAAGTACTGTGTACAGAGGAGGAGGCTAGCTGTCTCCTCCTCCCTGCTAGGAAGAGATTTCCAGAAACTTACTCCACTTTGAAAGTATTCATCTTCCTTCCTGATCATTTTTCTGCAAATTAGTTTTAAGTCCTTGTCTTTTTTTTTACCCCTCTACTAAGGAGAAAGTCAGGAGGTATAGATTTAAATGAATTGAATTTATCAAGGTCCCTCATAATTTTAAACACCTTCTCTGATCCAATGGGAAAAACTACAGCTTCCTCCAATAATCCTCAGAGCTCAATTTTTTCTGTCTAGGTGACACACTAGTAGTATGATCGCATCTTTTATAAATCTTTAATCTTTGTTGCATTTGTTATTATGGAGAAGGCAGGTATATTTATGTTCTGTCACCAGATCAGCAGCCTCTCATGGAACAACAGATCTACACCGCCATCCCTGTCCTCGCTTCCTCACACAATATTGATTCGAAGTATTCCACATGCAGTTTATACTGGTGAAGGGAGAGATTTATTACACACAGATGTTTTATTCCAGCTACTTAGTACGGGATAGAGATTAGCTGGATCCTGGAAGTTAACAATTAATTCTTTGTTCAGTCCGAGATTGTGAGCCAGTCTAGCAGTCCCCGTGTTTAAATTTGAAATGAGATGGTTTTATACCCTAAGTAACAATTCTGAACAATTGTAGCAGATACATTATGGTCATAGATACACCAGAGACCACCATATTAGATACCTCCAGTACTTAATAAAGTGGCTACTGAACGTATGCTCGTGACCTTCTGTCCATCCACTTCAAGGCTTGATGTGTTTTGCATTCAGAGATGCTCTTCTGCATACCGCTGTTATAACGCATGGTTATTCGAGTTACTGTCACCTTCCTGTTAGGCTGAATCAATCTGGCCATTCTCCTCTGACCTCTCTCATTAACAAGGTGTTATTGCCCACAGATCTCCTGATCACTGGATGCCTTTTTTTTCCCCGCTTTTTGCACCTTTCTCTGTAAACCCTGTTGGGCATGAGGAGATCAACAGTTGTCACCCTATTTGGCACCAACAATCAGTCAAAAAAAAGGTTCATTTTTACTGTCAAAGTATGCCCGCAACATACAACATCTGATATTTGTCTTCTCCAGATAGCCATGAAATACAGAAAGACCATGGAGTTGATGAAGGAAAAGACATCAACCCCAACCCCGGGCATGAAAAAGGAAAGAAGCAAAACTTGCAGACGCCAAAATCTCCCCTGCAGAGAAAAAAAACGACAATACCATCAAACCCCCATCACAGAAAAAATAACGATAGTAATAATCCCCATCCGCTGAAAAGAAGAGCAACAATAACAAATCCCAACCCTCTCACCTGCATTAAAAAATTAGAATAACAATTTCCTACCCCCTCACCTGCAGAAAAAAACAGCGACAGTAGTGTCAAAACCCTACCCCCACACAAGAAGGAAAACAATATCAAGCGCAGTCCAATCATCACATAAATCTCAGAATATTGGAAACATATTTCGGCTGCATACAAGGAGAGCAGCTGCACGAGCTCAGTCCTGCCATAAAGAGTGACTGCCAACCTGGGTCCGACTCCAAACATTACTGATCGGGCTGCCGGCCGTCTCCACTGGGAGCCATTGCTGATCCCCACCATATTCACCTTGATGCTGACCACCAACTCGGGTCCGAACGCCTCTGTTGGGAGCTATCGCTGACTTTTCCTCCGCATTAACCTTGATGCTGACCGCTGGCCCAGGTTCTGAATACCACCAATCCGGGTCCGGGATCCAACCCACGGTCAAAGTCACTTCAATCACTTTCTTCTCCCATTCAGATGTTTGGTCTGAACATCAACTGAACCTCTTGACCATGTCTGCATGCTTTTACGCATTGAGTTACACATTAGCGTGCGGGTGTAAATGTGTACCTTATAAAATGGCTTTTGAGTCTACGTGTGATTATTCAGGCACTTTTCCAGTAATTGTGGTGCAGTTGCCACTGCATTAGTCAGGAAACTTTTTGGGATTCAGTGGCAGATGTTAAATTGCTTGAATCTGAATATTTTATTGGTTAACTGTAATCATTGGAATTTTCTGTTACCTCAGTCTGCTATGAGTAGACCATGTTTACATCTTGTCAACCCTTTTCTTTTCCTTTGCTTCTCCTTCTCCTTTGCTCTTGTAACACAATCATAAGCCACAGGTTTTATGCCTTATTCTTGACCTCTGAATTGCAAGATCATCTGGATCAAATAGAGGTTCTAAATCTGCCTCCCCATTCCCAATAGCTAGAAAACCAGGATCGTCTCAACCTGGGCCACTAGTAATCTGTTTTAGGCTTGATTACTTCACCATTGTATCAAATGAGCCATGCTACTCTTGTTTGGGAGAATCCACGAATAAAGGCAGGTTAAGGGCTGAGATTACAATTTGCATTAAATTAATCTGAAGTTTATTGGCGTGTAAGAGATCTGAAGTTATACTTGTTATCATATTTCTTACTATCTTTACCTTTCCTCTGTAGTTTTGGATTTTTCACCTTTGTGAATTAAACAGAAATGCAAAGAATTTTTTGATTCTTGTAGCCAGCATGATGAAAGAATTTTGTAATTATGCTGATAAATCTTATCTGGTATCTCCTGGTCAATGCACAATCAATATCAGTTTAACTAAACATAACAATTTACTGTTCGAGCACAGAAATTTCCCAGTGGTTGATAAAGAGCTATTAAGGCAAATCCCACATTCCTGATCTTGGTCTGTATCCTTGTACATTATCTTGTAAATCCATCCACAAGAATCATCCTATCTGGGCTGGCATGGCAACTGCTCTGCCCAAGACCATAATAAAGCGCAGTTGTGGACGCAATCCATCACACAAACCAACCTCCCCTCCGCTGACTCTGTCTACACTTCTCGCTATCTCAGGATAGCAGACAACATTACCAAAGACACCTCCCATTCAAGTCATTCTCCCTTCTCACCTCTCCCAATGGGCAGAAGATACAAAATCCAGAGAGTACGAGCCACCGGATTCAAGGACATGTTCTATCCCACTGTTACCAGACCATTCAATGGACTTCTCATACATCAAAAGGTGAATTCTTAGCTCCTAATTTACCTTGCACTTCATTTGTCTATCTGTGCTAATTACTATAGCACAATATCCTACATTCTGTTTTATTTTTACTCTCAATGTATGATCTGTCTGAATGGCATGCAGAAACAAGGACTTTGAATTTCAGTACATGTGGCAATTATAAGCCAGTACCAGCTATACTCAGTGGCCATTTTATTATGTACCTATTTAACATAATAATGTGGCACCAGGTGCATGTCCTGTAACCTCTAGAGACTGTTGTGCATGAAGAGATCAGCAGTTTCTGAGATACACAAACCACCCAATCTGGCGCCAACAATCATTCCACTGTCAAAGTTACTTAGATCACATTTCTTCCCCATTCCGATGTTTGGTCTGAACAACAACTGAACCTCTTGACCATGTCTGCATGCTTTTACGTATTGAGTTGCTGCCACATGATTGGCTGATTAGATATTTGCATTAACGAGCAGCTGTACAAATGTACCTAATAACAGGTCAGTGAGTGTATAAAACTATGTCTTAACAGGTTAGGAATGTGATGAGAAGGAGAAACTGAGAAAGAAAAACATATGTTTGTATGCATTTTGTGAATACAATGAATGATGGAAAAGAACCTTTTAATGAACAACACCCCAGATATGATTTATCCCATAAATCCAAGTGTCAAAGCACATGAAATAAAGTAGACAGCTGTGTCCAGGTGTCCTTTCATTTATCTGGAAAGTTTAAGGAGATGTTTGTATAAAATTTCTTGCAAGTTGTAAAAATGATTTACTGTATCAATTTATCAGAATTGTTTTAAATAATTATTGCTATAGAGAAATGAACAATAACTTCCACATCTTTCAGTAAAGCTGAGTATTATACCCTCTGGGATCAAGTTCATCAACATTGTGGCTGTAAATAATGAAAAACACTGTACAGTCAGTTCATTTTAAATTGGATCTAGATACCCCTGTGATTATAGGCAGAAACAAATAAGGGACCCATGTGTAATTAACATAAATTAATAATTCCTCCAATTATAAACAACATGTAGCTTCTTTAAAAGGATAAACAAGAAGTCATGACAAATATTCCTTAATAAAAATTACAAAGAAGTGGCAGAAGATGCTGAAACCTTAACTGTTTCTTTTACCCCAAGTGCTGCCTGACACATCGGATGTTTCCAACCTTTTCTGTTTTTAGAGTCACAGAGTCCGTGTGGAAATGGACCATTCAGCCCATCATATCCATGCTGATCCATGGGCACCCATCCGTATTCATTGCATCTTCCAGTACTCGGCCCAGAATGTTCAAAGTCCGGGCAATTTAATGCTCGTCTCGATGCCACTTATCATCAACTCTGCTTCCAACACTCTCAACATTTACAATATTTTTAATAAGTAATCATGAACTCAGATGTAGTACACTGAGTACAGGACCTGCTCCAGACAGGGATATAGATTCTACCAAAGCATTAATCTGAAACCTTGGCTCGGTTTATTGGAAGTAATTCAGCAGGAAAGCAAGATCATAGTAACATGGATCTGAGCAAAAATGTCCTTTAGTTATCTATTTAAAATAGTGTAACTTTATTTTGATCATCATTTATTAGGGTTCTATTCATTATGAACTATAACAATGACTTCCTCAAGCAAGTAACCCATTGCCTTTGTGTCTGATGTCCCTGTAAGGAAGTTTGCTCTATGTTGGTTCAAGGGAGAGTGCACTGGCACGTTAAGCAGAGCTCCTGCCTTACAATTTCAGTGACTCTGGTGCTGCCTGTGTGGAATTTGCATGTTCTTCCTGCGACTGCCTGGTTTCCCCAGTTCTCCCAAAGACATGCGGGTCATTTGCCTGCACTGGATAGTCCATAGAAGCTGGAGGGAAATCGGGAGGACTGTGAGGAGACTAAGTTACATGGAAAATTAGTGAGGTTATTGGATTGCTGGATGAGCCAGCACAAATTTGATAAGACAAATGTCCTTCTTCTGTTTTGTGAGGTTATATGGGAACAGACACACTACAGAACAATGCCTGTTGAGTCTATGCCCAAAGAGGAATCCCTGTAGTCCTGATTAATTCCCTCTCATGTGATTGTCCACTTCAGAGTGACTTCATCTTCTCAGTATTATTGCATTTGCACAATTCGTCCTCTTTTACAAATCGGAAGTTTGTCCGTCTTTGTTCATGTAGAGTTCTTTATAAATTCTATTATATTCCTTTACTTTCCTGTAAATTCCAGCAAGAAAATGAATCTCAGGGTGGTATATGGTGACATAGACGTACCTGGAAAATAAATTTACTTTGACTTGACTTTGATTTCCTTTTTACAAACACCGATCGAAGTTAAGTCAATATTTTGTGCTGAGACCCTTCATCAGGTCCTGATTGAAGAGTCTTGGCTGAAACCTCAAATATTCATTTCCCTCCATAGATGTTCCCTGATGTATTGAGTTTCTCCAGCTGTTGCTCCCGTCTTCCAGCATCTGCAGAATCTCTTCTATCTCCTTACCTGCGAGAAATCTGGTCATTAAAGTTACATCCTTAATGTATCCCCCAACAATAAGGTCACCAAAGAATTCTGAGGCGGAGATCACTGGAGGGAATTAGTCTTGCCTGCTCTGCTGAAGAGGATAGCAAAGAATGAATTCTCTTTTTAAAAGAAATATATAGAATAAAAGCAACTTTACTTTCTCTTGCTTTCAGGTAACACAACACACAAACGATGGTTTTATATTCAGCAATGAAGATATTAATATTCATTTTCAATTCCATCATCTTTGTAAGTACATCAATGAATATTTCACTTGACGTTCTTGTACTACAGATTGGTGCAACACTACTGATAGGCTGAAAGAGGAACAAACTGGTATGATGCCCAGTCTTACAGTAAGTTATGCAAAGTCGGTCGATACTGAACATAATCTTCCTGAAAATTCTGAGCAGATTTGGCGAGAAAAGTGCCTTAAACTTGTTTCCCTCGCAGGAAACCCCGCATTAGGAATATTATCTCCCAATAAGATACCATCCATTAATGATGGAAAGGAGGATGAATTCCATCTCCCTGGTCATGATTCCATCTACAATAGAGAGTTGTGTAGGCATTGATTATGTTCCAGAATCAGGCTGACATGTCAGTGGGCTGTAAAGTAGTCCTGGTCTATGGAAATCAAGCAGGGTCGTGGAAATAAGATGATGACTGAATCAACCATCATCCTGTTAAATGTCCGAGCAGGAAGGAAGGGCCAGATAGTCTAATCCTACTGCTGGTCCAATTGAAAGCAACAGGATTGAGAGGGAGACCGCTGTTGGATTAGCATGTAGACTTTTTTTGCATTTTCCTTGTAGTTTAACTTTCCTAAGCTTACTTATATATTTTTTATAAGCACTTACATACATGTAACAGTTCAGTGAATTTTCCAGTAATTATGGCACAGTTTTTCTAGAAGCTTTTTAGTTTCCTGTTGCAGATGTCGTGTCACCCAAATCAGGCAATTTGATCGGTTAATTGTTGTCAGTGGAAATTTTATTGTCTCTGACTGGAGTATGAGATGACCATAACTGCATTTTCATCTGCCTTGTCTTTATTTTCTTGACGCTTCTTCTTCGTGTTACTCTTTGCTCTTTGCTCAACACACCAAAATTATTTAGGAATTAGGTTTATGCCTCATTCTTGCCTTCCGAAGAAACCTTGGATTGCAGAAGCATCAGGATCTAATGTGTCCTAAAAGATCAGGTATTCATGACGGAATGTAATTCACCAGCACAATACTATAGAGTGCTATCTTGATATTTCAACCAGCAGATCGATTACAATTTAGCTCCTTACAGCAAATTTAGCATGCTTGGTTCTGATTTCCCAATGCCTCCACACTCTCCGTGGTAGAGGGAATCATGATCAGGGAGACCGAATTCGTCCTCCTTTCCATCGTTAATGATGGTCCCTTATTGGGAGATGATAACCCTAATGCTGGATTTCCCATGAGGGAAATAGTTTTAAGGCACTTCCGCTGCCAAAATTCCTCAGAATTTGGCCTAAATCTATTTGTAGATTTGATTTGAATGGAATATCTTTTATTATTTTCTAAATAATCGAGCCTGACTCTTCAGTGCAGCAATGAGGAGGATCAGCTCTGTCGATGGTGTCAAACACGAGCTCGGTCCACTCTCCCGGGTGAATTTAAGGAAGTCCATGTGACAACTATAAAGAAAAAGAGAAGGCAAATTGCCCCCAGTGTGGGGATCCTTATCCCCACAGCCAATGTGTATCCCTCATTCGATATCCAACTATTACTGTTGGTGTGAGATCACCTTGTGCTCAAAATGGCTGCTACATTTCTCACATGACTTTCCATTGGCTCCAAAGTGCGTTTGGAGACATTATGAACATCAAACTGTAAATGTAAGTCTTTCTTCATGATATGAATGATCTCTCCAAGCTAGAAACGAATATTTGTGTAAAAACACAAATCTTTTTCAGTGGTAAAGATTTTGTCTTTTCCAGATTGGAGGAACTGCTTTATTTGGAATGGGAGTCTGGATTAAAGTGGATACTGGATACTTATTTGTAGTCCTATGGAACATAGCAGTGCCCCTGAGCGTGGTAGAGAATGTATCGTATCTCTGCATTTTAGCTGGGTCGCTGTTAATGACCACTGGCTTCCTAGCGTGTTGCGGGGCACGGAAAGAAAACAAGTATATGTTGCTGACGGTGAGAATAACGTTCTTTGTTGCATCTTTTCGTGTGTAACTCTTGGTTTGGCTGGCGGCTCAACCTAGGGAAGACAGCCTCCGGCCCAGCCAAACTTAAGAAATCTTGTTTGTGTGGATGCTGCGTGATACGTCCCCTGTTACAAATCAGTACCACGAAATAACAAACAGTACACAAAATGCAATTAAACAATTGAGTTTTATAATTCTTAATTTGACTATATGATTAGTAAAGATACAAAAAAAAGGGCCCATTCTCATGAAAAGGTCTAATGCGCAAACGTTGAAGCTCATGGTTCCGTTCATTTGTTTCCCATCAACCTCCGAGCATAGCCGATGTTCGGACCCTCGCTCCAAGTCCACTCCATCCGGCTGCCTACCAACTCTCTCCATTCGCAACCTCTCCCCTCGTCTCTCCCCGACAAAAGAGAGTGAAATCCCTGCTCCCAGACCCACAAGAGAGAACAGTGTGCCTCCTCATTGGACAGCACACACTCCAAACCCCTGTTATCTGTAGTCATAACCCAAACATTGCTACTACAGAGAAACCATTACATTAGCAGTGAAACACTACAGAGAGGCCGTTACGTTGGCAGTGAAACCTTACAAGTTCAGGAACCCCTCAACCATCAGATTCCTGGATTGGGGAGCAGATAACTTCACTCACTTCAACACTGAACTAATTCCACAACCTTTAAAAATGCAAACAACAACAGGAATTCTGCAGATGCTGGAAATTCAAGCAACGCACATCAAAGTTGCTGGTGAACGCAGCAGGCCAGGTAGCATCTCTAGAAAGTGGTACAGTCGACGTTTCAGGCCGAGTCCTGATGAAGGGTCTCGGCCTGAAACGTCGACTGTACCTCTTCCTAGAGATGCTGCCTGGCCTGCCGCGTTCACCAGCAACTTTGATAATTCCACAACCTATCGGTTTACTTTCAAGAACTCTGCAATCTCATGTCCTTAATCTTCATTTATTATTATTATTTTGCTTTTTTAATTCACTTTTGTGAATGCACAGTCTGTTGTCTTTTGCACATTAGTTACTTGTCCACCTTTGTTGCAAATGGTTTTTCTCTGACTCTATTGTGTTTATTTGCATTTACTGTGAATGCCCACAAGAAAATTAATCTCAGTGTAGTATATGGCGGCATAAATGTACTTCGATAATAAATTTACTTTGAACTTTGGTTGAAGTGGTTGGTATTGGCATTGGTCTAACATGCACTAACAGTGAAAATCTTGTCTTGCACACTGTTTATACCATTGCACAGTGCATTGGCCTAGAAAAAGATAAAACAATAACAATGGAGAATAAAGTGTAAAATTTAACAAAAAAAAAGAGCAGCACAGGTAAATGATAAAGTTTACCTTATCAGAAGAAGATGGATTGTGGGGCCAAGAGTCCATCGTATCGTACAAGAGCTCCATTCAAGATTCTGATAGCTGTGGGATTGAAGCTGTCCTTGAGCTTGGCGTTCTGTGCATCTTATGCCTCCTACGAGAGGGGAGAAGAGAAAATATCTGGAAATGTTATACGTATATGGGGTCTTCATGGTCCACCGTATCACTGTAATCATTTGGGAATGTGGTGAGAGTGAAATAAAATCAGTGTAAACAGGTGCTGGACGGTTAGCAGGAACTTGGTGGGCCAGAGAATTCCTGCTGTTTGACTCTGTGACTCCAAAACAAAGTGCTGAAAATTCTCAGCGGCATGGGTGGATTCAGCAACAGAGGCAGGAATTTTGATGAGGCTGCTACTCCAGGTCAATGACCATCAATCAGTGTTGGAGAGTTAAGTTTCAAAAGCAGATTGAGAGCTGATTAACAGATGGAAGTTGGGAACAGGGTAATGTCTGTGACAGGACACAGAGTTAGAGCATTTAGTTGATGGAAGATACAACAGTGAGGAGCATTATCAGAGAAACACAGAATGTGTTCAGGAATGATAGAAATAGTTATAGCAGACTAGCAGGAAGGAAGAGATACAAATCTGATCTGAGTGGGCGCGGATACACAAGGTGACAGTTAGTAATTTGGCATCTGAATAGGAAAGTTCACAGACGTAAAATAGAAGCATCACAAGAACAAGAAGACAACATAAAAGCAAAACTACTGATTTTAATACAGAAACACCAAGAGTAAGTGCTGGTAACAAGTTAGTTCAGGGAGTAATAAATTTGTTAAGGGAGTAACAAATTAGGCTTTGGAGAGAGAAAATCATTTAAGATTAATGAATATTCCCCAGAAGTTATGGATATCATCAGGTTTAATCTGTAAGGAGTGGGAATTAGGGAATTGAAGTTGTCCTTTCAATGATGTTTATCATTTTGTTTAAAAATGTCAATGAGTTCACAGGTATGAAAATCATATTCCCACACACTGGAGTAATAAACGATGGTGAGATATTAACATAACGTTTGTACATTCATTCAGCTCTAAACTCTTGATGATAATCTGCTGAATGAGCAACTGGGGATGGCAAATGAGAGAATACTCAGAATTCACTTCAATGCTTTCATTGTCAGCTACAGGTCAGATTGAACCTAATAACTCTTCCTTTCTCTGTGATGAGAATTGTAGCAATATCTAGAAGAAACATGAGTTAGTTGTGTGACGAAAAACCAAGTTATCAGAAGATTGATGCTGATGAGAGGGATAAGAGAGACAAAGAGAGAAGCGTTCAAAATGTTAATGAGAGAGAAGAGAGATTAATGAAAAGAGACACAGTTCCGAGTATTGACAGACCGGTTGCTTTGAATCTGAACTGTTTGAAGTTTGATAGACAGGTGATACCCCAGCAGGGGGATAAAAGGAACAGGCTCGCTAAGGCAAGACAGTCATCATGAGATCACGAGATAACGAGACCCTGGAAGTGCGGTGTGCCACCACAAGTTGGTGGGAGTTCGGAGGTCTGGTCGCGAGACCGACCATAGAAGCACAGGGTGAAAAGGTATGATCAGCAGGAACCTCGTGTGTGTGTCCACCCTTGACTGGGTGCCGGGTTCACCGCGGAAGATCGATCGTATCCGGAACAGAGGGGTCACAGTCGGTGACCTCAAAAGACATTAAAAGGGCTCGCCTGAAAGCTAACTGCGAGGAACATCAAAGGTCTGTCAGAATCCAATTTGCATATTTGCTCTCTCTCTCGCTCCAACGGCACAACAGCGATTGCTGCGAACTGTACTCAGCTAAACTGAACTCTGCGTCACTTGAGACTGATCATTTTACCGCTAGACTGCGATAGAGTTTGATTGATTCCTATTATCCTAGTTCTGTGTACATGTGTGTTTTATCATTGCTAACCTGTTGCATTTATATCCTTATGATTAGAGTACTGTGTTACTTATTTCTTTAATAAAACTTTCTTAGTTCCAGTAAACCAAACTCCAACTAAGTGGTCCATTTCTGCTGGTTTGGCAACCCAGTTATGGGGTACGTAACAGTTGATGGTCCCTTTAAATGACATGTGGCTTTGGAGGAGGAGGAGGAGGAGGAGGTAAGTGCCAGATTGTAACCTGCTGCCCACTTTCTTGGTGTTCAGTGCAGGATCCTATTAAAGCTGCGACTGTGACAGATACATACACCTTGAATTAAAATCTGTTTCTTTCTTACAAAATGTACAAACTTATTACTTTGTAGTATTTTGAATTCATAAGATACCATAGGAACAAAAAAAAACAGAATTGTTGATTTTTTGTTATTTCTCCCTCCAGTTCTTCTTGGTAATGCTCGTGATCTTCGTGGCTCAGCTTGTGGCTGGTGTGATTTTTGTGTTATTTTCAAACATGGTAAGGGTCTTTGAAGTGAACGATTCTCTGATATTGAAGTGATACTTGACGAGAAAAGAAATCTATTTAAGGACAGAGGATCAAGCATCAACTCATATCTGCCATGTATGTACAGATGCACATGTTTGGAACTTGCTGTGGTGTGTTGGCATGACATGCAACAGAAACAATATTCAACAAGGATAAAGAAGAAAGAATTATATAAAATAAAGTTAGAGGAGAAAGTACAGATGTAGAATAAGTACATAAATACGAACAAGTATTTCTAATATAAACAGTGTTATTTAAGGTGCTTACAGTGCAGTCTAATTACTAGGGTGAAAGCTGGAGGATGATCAGATTAGGAGATGCAGGTAAAGGCTGAGTGAGAAATCCCACAGTGGTGTTGTGGCTTAAATGTGCTGAAGTTTGTCTGATGGTATGTGTTGAGTTAGCTGTTCTTACTGAAGCTAACATTTAAGCAATTTCCATTGCCCTTGGTGCGGAGGTGAGGGGAAAGGGATTCGACCTGCGTTCTTCTTGTAAATGCAATCCTGTCAGACATGGGCAGCTATAATCTGGTATGGATAAGCCAGCTAATAATCAGGTTTAGTACTCACTCAGGAATAAGCATTTAATTCTGAAAGATTCTTATATTTGATTACTTGTGACCAAGGAAGGGGATTCCTCAGGTGTAAATGCATTTGGAAAAGGAGGCAAGGGAAGAGTAATGAAAGTTGGCCGTAAAACAAAACCATACGATTGTTCTATGCGAACAACAGGAATTCTGCAGATGCTGGAAATTCAAGCAACACACATCAAAGTTGCTGGTGAACGCAGCAGGCCAAGCAGCATCTGTAGGAAGAGGCGCAGTCGACATTTCAGGCCGAGACCCTTCGTCAGGACGATTGTTCTATGGGCAACATTGGCACAGTCAGTAGAGCTGCTGCCTCACTGTACCTGAGATTCAGGCTCAATCCTGATCTTTTATTTATTCATTTGTTTGTTTATTTTTAGAGATACAGCGTGGTGACGGGACCATCCAGCCCATTGCCAAATTACACCCATGTGACCGAGTAACGCACTAACCCATATGTCTTTGGAATGTGGGAGGAAAGCGGAGCGGCTGGAGGAGAATCACGAGGAGAATGTACAAACTCTTACAGGCGATGGTGGGAAATGCCTGTGTGGAATTTGCACGCTCTCCTTGTGAACATTTATTTTCCGGGTGCTTTGGTTTTCTCCCACATCCCAAATGTCCACAGCATATTGTTTGTGTGTGTGTGTGTGTGTGTGTGTGTGTGTGTGTGTATTAAACTGAAGGGGTAATTGATGAGAACGTGTGGAGAATGAGAAAAGGTTTTAATGTCAGTCAGTGACTGACAGATGTGATGGACAGGCCTGATTCACCTGATTCCAAGCTCGCTCTCTCAGTGACTCTGTGACTCTGTAAACTTTATCAACAGACTAAATTATTTTGCAAATTCAGCTTACAATTTAATCTCAAACAATTTCTGTGATAGCATGGAGTATTTTGTATTCCTTAATTCTAGTATTTTGAATTGTAGATCTCATTAATATATTTTCTATAGTTCGGTTCATATGGATCCTAATCTATGGATTTTCTCTGTGAAGCTATGGGTTTACAAAGTTTATTCAATGACTACGATATCACAGTAACATATATACAATACCCGATCACCTCTCTCTCCAGTTCTCCTTCCCCTCTTTTCTTTCTTCCATGGCCTTCTGTCCTCTCCTGTTAGATTCCACCTCCTCCAGCCCTGTGTCTCTCTCACCAATCAACTTCCCAGCTCTTTACTTCATACCTCCCCTTCCTGGTTTCACCGATCACCTTGTGTTTCTCCCTCTCCTTTTAAATCTACTCCTCATCTTTTTTTCTCCAGTCTTGCTGAAGGGTCTTGACCCGAAAGGTCGACTGTACTCTTTTCCATAGATGCTGCCTGGCCTGCTGAGTTCCTCCAGCATTTTGTGTGTGTTGATACAATACTCAAGGCTACATAAAACAATTACCTATAGTTTCAAATTAAAATACCATTACAACAACACTCTTAAGCCCATGATGGTCCCATCATTCTTGGAAACCCCCTCAATACACCTGTAGATACCAGATGCTCATTCTCCAGGGATTGGGGCCATGGATGTAACCTCTAAAGAGGGGCAGGTAATCGGATCAGACAGGACATGCCACTACCCAAAGCACATGACACAAATCTGATTTAATTGTGATATTTTATCAGTGAACGGTGTTGGCACATGGCCAAGTGGTTAAGGCGTTCATCTAGTGACTTGAAGGTCGCTAGTTCGAGCCTTGGCTGAGGAGCGTGAGTGTCCTTGAGCAAGGCACTTAACCACACATTGCTCTGCGATGACACCAGTGCCAAGCTGTATGGGTCCTAATGCCCTTCCCTTGGACAACATCGGTGGTGTGGAGAGGGGAGACTTGCAGCATGGGCAACCGCTGGTCTTCCATAAAACCTTGTCCAGGCCTGCGCCCTGGAAACCTTCCAAGGCACAAATCCATGGTCTCATGAGACTAATGGATGCTTATATATATAAATAAATCAGTGAACTATATCACAAAGGATACTAACGGATAAAAATAAACAACATTAAGCATCAGAAACTCAGTTGTAGTAGCTGAAGTTGTAGAGTACATCCGTGACCATGATATTTTGTGGAATATGCCTCAATTAAATGGCCAAGAAGCAGAATGCTGGGATTAAATCTACACTCAGTTGTCAATTTATTTAGTACCTTCTGTACCTAATACAGTGACCACTGTGTGTATGTCAGTGGTCATCTGCTGCTATAGCCTGTCCACTTCAAGTTTTGATGTGTTGTGCATTCGGGGATGCTCTTCTGCACACCACTGTTGTAATGTGTGGTTATTTGAGTTACTGTTGCCTTCTTGTCATCTTGAATCCATCTGGCCATTCTCCACTGACCTCTCTCATTAACAATGCATTTTTGCCCACAGAACTCCACTGGATGTTCTTCTGTGTTTTGTTCCATTCCCTATAAACTCTAGACACTGTTGTGCATGAAAATCCCAGGCAATTGGCAGTTTCTGAGATACTCAAACCACCCCATCTGGCACCAACGATCATTCCACGGTCAAAGCCAATTAGATCACATTTCTTTCCCCATTCTGATGTTTGGTCTGCATTCTTTTATGCATTGAATAGCTGCCGTATGATTGGCTGATCGGGTATTTGCATTAACGAGCAGGTGTACGGGTGTACTTAATAAAGTGACCACTGAGTGTATAATGCAGGGGCTTCCTGTAAATGTACCTCCGACAGGTTTCGAGAAATTGCTCATGTTCACAGCTTCGACTCTTCACTTGATTCTTTATCACACTTGATTCTTTATCACTCTCTTTTCCAGACTGAAATATTAATGGACTATATTAAAAATTGGCTCCTGAAGTTCATTAAAAATGATTATGGTAGAGATATGGAGATAACTAATGCATTTGATACTCTGATGATAAAGGTAAGTAGTGAAACACATATTTTCTTAAAATTGCTAACAGTAAAATACCGCAGGTATTGGAAAACTGAGAGAGGACAAAAGCCAGCAAATTCTGGGGTTACTCTTCGGTATACTGTAGATATTGATATTGGTTTATTATCGTCACATGTACCAAGATAGAGTGAAAAGCTTGTCTTGCATACTGTTCACACAGATCAAATCATTGCACAGGATTCTGAGGTAGAATAAGGTAAAATGATAACAAAGCAGAATAAAGTGCAACAGCTCCAGAGAAAATGCAATTCAGTTTGGCAATAAAGTGCAAGATGATAGCAAGGTAGATTGTTAGGTCAAGAGTCCTTCTTGACCACAGCAGTGAGTGGAGGGGGGGGGATCCAAATTTTCAGGTCATTTGAACTGGGAAAATTGCAACTTTAGTAAAATGTAAAACACAGAGGAAGGGTTGAGGGGCAAAGGTGATCAGTGAGAGGGCAGAGTCCAGGAGAGATTGAGTGCAATTGTGTGAAAGGTGTTCGAGGCTTCAGTGAAAGGGGGGCAAGTGTACACAGGAGAATGGAAAACTCTCTAATTACAAGGTGAGTAAAAGATGTGAATTCTGCAGATTTAAGATACCGGACTGCAGACATCCCACCTCTCCCGGAACTTCCGGGAGTCTCCCGCATATGAATAGTGGCTGCCTGGTGCCCGCAAATTATATACAATATCATGGAAATCAATTTTTTTGAGAGCGAGAGAGAGAGAGAGAGCGCGAGCAAGCGAGAGCGAGAGAGAAAGCAAGCAAGAGCAACCACGAGAGAGAGAGAGCGCGAGTGAGAGAGAGCGCGCCATGGCAGAGTGTTCCAAAAAAAGAAAATATAAAACGTACGTCACCCCAGACTACACTAGAGTGGACCCCTGACTAATAGGGGTCAAAATAATGACAGTGTTGCTCACTGCACTGTTTGCAACAGTGACTTTTCTATTGCCCAGGGTGGGTTGAGACTGTAAAAGACATGTTGAGGTGAGTTTAACAGGTGTCATTCGTTCATTAGCATAGCTAACGTTATTTAAACTAGCTGGCTGGCTGCTAAGGAGCTACTCTATTGCAAACATCCCACCTCTCCTGGAAGTTCTCCCGCAAATTGACGGTGCTACCTCCCTGAAATCAGTTTTTGCAGGGTGGGATGTCTGAGACTGGAGATGCTGAACATCTGTAAGTAAATAATTAAGTGCTGAGCTCAGAGGGTTTTATATTCCCTTCAGAATCACTAATATATGTCATGAGATTTTTTTCGGGACAGTTGTACAGTGCACTACATGAAATGTACTATAAATCGTGATAAGAAATGTATATTTATAAAGATAAATAAATAGTGCAAAAGAGAGTAAAAATAGTGAGGTAGTGTTCACGGGTTCATTGTCCATTCAGAAATCTGGTGGTGGAAGGGATGAAGCTGTTCCTGAAACATTGAGAGTTGTGTCTTCAGGCTCCTGTACTTCTTCTCCGATGGTAAGAATGAGAAGAGGGCATGGCAGGGGCCCTTTGTATTTCAGATTTTCAGCATCCGCGGTAGTTCAGTTAGGCTCCTAGAGTTATCAAAGTGAGTTCTGTTTTTTGTATATTTTGTTTGGCAGAAATTTTCACCACGGATATATGAGTTGCCCTACCCACAAGAACACACAGATGGTTGCATATGAAAGGGCTTCATCAACCACAGCATTACGCTTCAGTTGATCATGGTTTGCAAAATAAAGGCCCTCACTTGGATGTGAATGGACTAAACCCAGTAAGCCATCTGATAAGCATAAAAGTAAATACAGCGCATGCTGGAAATCCTCATCTGGTCAGATTCTCTGTGGAGAAGAAACAAAATCAGATTGGACACCTTTCATCAGAACATACTGTAGATAATAGAAATGACAGCACAGTACAGGCCCTTTGGCGCATGATGTTGTGCCAACATTTTAATCTACTTTATGATCAATCTAACCCATCCCTTCCACATAGACCTCCATTTTTCTATCTAAGGGTCTCTTAAATATCCCTAATGCAGGGGTTCTACCGTTAACCAAGGGGTCTGTGAACCCCAGGTTGGGAACCCCTGCCCTAATGTACAGAATCAGCTCCTACCACCACTCCTGACAGGGCATTCCATGCACCCATCATTCTCTGTCTAAAAAGCCCACCTCTGATATCCCTCCCCCACCATACTTTCCTCCAATCACCATAAAATTATGCCCCCTCGTATTAGCCATTTCTGCCCTGGGGAAAAAGCCCCTGGCTATCCACTTATTCTATCCCTTTTATCATCTTGTACACCTCTATCAAGTCACTCCTCATCCTCCTTCACGCCAAAGAGGAAAGTCCTATCTCCTCAACTTACCCTCCTAAGATAAGCCCTCTAATCCAGGCAGCATCCTGGCAAATCCCCTCTGCACCCACCGGAATGCTTTCATATCCTTCCTGTAATAAGGCAAGTTTGGAATAAAACAAGCTTTCAGCTTCCGGGGTAATGAGGAGAACAAAAAAGAAGAGAGGGTGGAGGCGAGGAGAATCTGAGTGGTGCAAGTGATGGCAGACATCCCACCCTGCAAAAACTGATTTCAGGGAGGTAGCACCATCAATTTGCGGGAGACTCCCGGGAGATGTGGCATGTCTGTAATAGAGTAGCTCCTTAGCAGCTGGCTGGCTAGTTTAAATAACGTTAGCTATGCTAATGAATGAATGACTCCTGTTAAACTTCACCTCAACATGTCTTTTACAGTCTTAACCCACCATGGGCAACAGAAAAGTCACTGTTGCAAACAGTGCAGCGAGCAACACTGTCATTATTTTGACCCCTATTAGGCAGGGGGTACACTTTAGTGTAGTCTGGGGTGACGTACGTTTTATATTTTTTTTGGAACACTCTGCCATGGCGCGCTCTCTCTCACTCGCTCTCTCGCTCTCTCGTGGTCGCTCGCGCACTCTCAAGCGCTCTCGCTCGCTCTCAAAAAAATTGATTTCCGTGATATTGTATATAATTTGCGGGCATCAGTGAGCCACTATCAATATGCAGGAGACTCCCGGAACTTCCAGGAGAGGTGGGATGTCTGTGATGGTGGTGCTGACTCAGAGGCTGGGCAATGCTCCTGAATGACAAATGGAGGTCTGATGATGATTAAATAGGGAAAGAGGAATGAAGTCAGAGATTACTCCAAGATGAGAAAAAGAAAATACTCAATGCAGGTATTGACTTTCTGGAACAGTTGAGTTCAATGTAAGTGCTTTCCTAATGCTTTACATTGACCTGGAGCTTAAGCTCAGCTTACTGGACTTCCACAAATCTCTGGAGCTTTGGACAAAATCAGAGTTCCCTAACACATTCTTTAGCCTGTGACCTGCAACTTTCAGAGAAAAAAAAAGTTCCAGGTGGTTTCTTTTCTAGTCATGTTATGTTAAAATATAATTTCTAAAACATAAATACACCCTACAACCTTTAGCTAATCATGAGAAGGCAATGCCAGGGATGAGAGCGAGAGGGTCACGTCCTGGCACAATAGATATGCATTGGATATGTGATTACAGACGTAATATATATACAGTAATTTATTGTACCTTTCTGTATTGTGCATCGTTCTTGTCCCAAAACCAACAACGTACACAACATATGTCAGTGACATTAATACTGATACTGACCAAAAAGAAATAATGCATATTTTTCACTCCCAACTCTCTCATCTGCAGCCTGATTCTTCTTTGGAGATCTTAGATAATAGAAAATGAAGCAATGCAGACAAAAGAGCTGAAGGAACTCACTAGGTCGGGCAGCATCTACAGAAATGAATGAACAGTGGACATTTTGGGCTAAGACCCGTCTTTAGGACTGAGAAGGAAGGGGGAAGGGGCCAGAATAAGAAGGTTGGGGGAGGGGACAGACGCTAGCTGGAAGGTTGATAGGTGAAGCCAGGTGGTGGGAAAGGTCAAGGGCTAGAGATGTAGGAATCTGATAGGAGAGGGGAGAGGACTGTTGGAGGGAGGGAAGGAGGGTGGGGAGAGGACCCAGGGAGAAGTGATAAGCAGGTGAGAAGAATTAAAGGGTCAGAGTGAGGAATAGAGGAAGAGGGTTGGGGGGAGGGAGCTTTTTATTACAGGGCAGAGAAATCGATATTCATGCCATCAGGTTGAAGGCTACCCAGCCTGAAACCAAGATGTTGCTCCTCCACCCTGAGGGTGGCTTCATCTTGGCACAAGAGGAGGCCGTGGACTGACATTGTCAGAATGGGGATGGGAACCAGGATTGTAATATTTGGCCACTGGGAAGGTCCGCTTGTGCCGGATGGAACAGAGCTGCGCAATGAAGCAGTCCTCCAATTGATGATGAATGGAAGTTCTAACACTATAAATATCTTTAAATAAGCTAATTATTCGAATGTTTCTCCCTTCCAGTTCAGATGCTGTGGAGTGACGGGCAATACCGATTTTGCAAACTCGTATTTCACCAACACTACAAATATTTATCCCATAACATGCTGCCTCTTTCAAGATCCTTGCATAAACCCTCTTGATCTGCGGGTAATGTATATGTTTCTAAACCCTTTAGAAATCTGTGAATACAGTGGATACATATTAATTTGGGCACATGGGAGCAGTGCATTTTGGCCCAGTTGAGCGGCTGCCTCCAATTAGCTTAAGGTTCATAGAAGTAGTTAAAAAGGTATAAAAAAGTTAAACTACCATTTAACTGAGAAACAAGTTATGTATTTAAATTAAATGCAGAACAAATTAGAACACTACTGATACTACTACAGTGCTAATGTTAACTCTGTTATTAACGGAGGAATTCATCCAGTGGATGTTGCAGTGTTCTTTTGACTGTAAATGAATAAAATCAGCATAGGCACCTAGTGTAGATAATAGACTGCCTTCATAATGTGCATTTGATAACTACATCCTCCAAAACTTCATTTTCATTGTATCATTCAAGGTGATTGTCTATACCTTCAATTCTTCATAGTTCCTAACTTGTTGAAGTAGTGAAATCATTTCATTTTCACCCTTGTCTGTTTCTGGCATCTCCAAGCCTGAATGCTTGAAATCTTAGTGAGCAAAACAGTTCTGTACTGTCTTACTATTTATTTCTTTCCAACTATCAGTGACAAATATCGTTGCTTTTTGAACACAAACGCACACAACTGATGCTATTTAAAAACTATTTGTTCTAAGCACGGTGTAGTGCCTGATGGTTACTTGAGTGCACATGACTGGGACAAGTTAAAAACCCTATGGCAACATTCTCCGGTCCCGATTAAAGTGGTATAATGTCCCGAATAAATAAGGGGAATCCCAGCTGTTTTCTTGATTACTTCTTGTTCTTTAAGAGTTGTCCCAAATAAATGGCTGCCCCGATTAACGTCCCAATTAACTGATGGCCCAATTTGTATAGACAGTCTATTTTCACACAGAGGATGCACAAAACCAGAATGAAATCATGAAAACTTAACCTAGTTTTTGCTGTTAGTGAATGATAATTGTTGACGTTCCCTCCCCTCCCAATTTGTATCCACTGAAATTGAATCTTCAAGAAATCTGTCATACTCTTTTAAAAGCTGTTGGTTAAGGCAGTGAAAAGCAGAGGCTTTATCATCAATCATATCACTATTTTCATACATTAGAAACAAAAGAGAGTATGCAGTTGCTGGAAATCCAGAGTAGCAAACATAAGCTGCTGGAGGAACACAGCAGGTCAGGCAGCATCTATGAAAATGAATAAACAATCGACATTTTGGGAAGAGACCCTTCAAAGTTCGAAGCACAAAGTTAGTGTGTTATTGAAGTATATATATGTCACATATACAACCCTGGGATTTAGTTTCTTGTGGGCATTCACAGTAAATACAAAGAAACACAGTAGAATAAATTTAAAAAACTACACACAACAAAGATGAACAAACAAGCAATGTGCAAAAGACACGAAGCTCTGCAAATTGAAAAAGGAAAAAAATAAATAAACTATAAATATTGAGAACATGAGATGAGGAGTCCATAGGTTGTGGGAACAGTTCAGTGTGGGGGTGAGTGAAGTTGAGTGAAGTTATCCCCTCTGGTTCAAGAACTAAATGGTAGAGGGTAATAACTGTTTCTGAACCTGGTGGTGAGGCTCATTTACCTTCTTCCTGATGGCAGCCACAAGAGAAGAGCAAGACCTGGATGGTGGGGGGTCTTTGATGACGGATGCTGCGTTCCTTGACAGCGCTCCTTATAGATGTGCTCCGTGTATGGTATCGCCCCTCCACCCATACATTAGATGTCCTTTCGGTGCATTAAGTCTGTGCTAGGTCAGACCATCCCCGTCAGTCACAGGGTCCCACTGCTTTCCATTCAGAATATTTATCCTGCTGAAGGGTTTCGGCCTGAAGTGTCGACTGTACTTTTAACAGTCTCAGCCCCAAACATTGACTATTCCCATCTATAGATGTTGCCTGAACGGCTGAGTTCCTCCACCATTTTGTGTGTTTTACTCTGGATTTTCAGCATCTGCAGATTTTCTCTTGTTTGTGATCTGCAGGATTTCTTGTGTTTATATTCTCCTATTTGAACACCCGTCTACCCCAGAGGCTGTTTATAATAGTTAATCAACCTATGTGGGCGGAAACCAAAGGAAACACCTGATTACAACGAAAACGTACAATGTCCGCACCAACAGGTTGGCTGTGAACCCATGGCACTGGTATTGTGTAGGAACCTGCACAATGCGCAAGCCCAGAGTTTCTGCTCTCGATTGTACCTACGATCTTCTGCTTCCAAATTAAGCCAAGGACGGGATCAGTCTTGTTCAACGTAGTGGTGGAAGTTTCCAGCTCAGTCCCATAACCTGTCGGTTAGCGGAGTTCATCCAGACTAAGGAAAAAAGGATAAAAACAAAACTTGAAATCATCAAACCATTTGATGAGCTCATTGATCCCTTCAGTATTTTACTATTTAAAGTGAGGTTTAAACAAGGCAGTCTATTTTCACACAGAGGATGCACAAAACCAGAATGAAATCATGAAAAGTTAACCTAGTTTTTGCTGTTAATGAATGATAATTGTAGACCAGGATACAAGTGGGGCACTCAAGACTAAACGCATCTGATTTTTACATGCACCAGCACAGAACTTCATTTCTTAAAGTTTCCTTCAAAACTTGCTGCCAACAAGAATCCCCTCGGTCCCACGTTGCAGCTCAAACCCACCATGTGACTCGTAGGCAAGAGCATTATCTTGAGCCAATGCTACAGGAGGTGTGCGGATCCTCGTTCAGGAAGGAGGCAGCAGGCTAAATGAACTGCTGGTGACTGTTGGCTGCTTCATCTCACCAGATCATGGGTTTTGTGAACAAAAGGCGGAATCAATCAGAGCTACGATAAGTGCCACAGTTCTAACACTGACCTGGCAATCAGCCGCTGAATGAAGTAAATATTTTTGACAAGAAGCAACAGATTCAGATCATAAGGAGATCCATGTTAATGTTCCTCTTGAAAGAGTAGAAATGTGGCAAAGCTGAAAGATGATCCTTTTTTTGTGATGAGCCCAGTTTTTGCCCAGTGTTAACTTTCCAGGAAATTCCAGTGGGGAGAGGGTCTCTGTGTAATTTATCAACCATCCTGAAATCCCTGGGAGACATAGTGCTTGACGATAGTTCTAGGATTCCTGAAATCTCGGCAGAAATTCTCCTCAAAAACCCATCTCAGTCAGTGTCTGTCAATAGGTCCTGTTTTGTTTTAATTAAACCATCAAGAATGCAAGTGGTCTCCAGCTGGTTGGCACACTCTGGACAAGAGTAGCTGGTACATTGGTATTGCACGCAGTTCACATGTGCTTCCATTCCAATTCCCTGTTCCTGACAATGGGAATGCTGTCAGAGCAGGCAATTGGAAATGCTTCCCTGTCATACACCTCCTGCAATGTTCCCAGTTGCAGGATTTTTGTTTTTTGATATCTTTAAGGGAGGAGAAAGAGGTTAAAAAAAAGTGGCAAGAAAATGAAGCCAAACAATTGAAAATAATATTTTCTGTTTCTTTCAGAGTTGCTATAGTATATTACTGAACTTTCTGAGGAAAAACCTTGTTCTATTTGGTATGTTTGCCTTGGCAACAGCTCTATTTGAGGTAAAGTATTACACTCGCAAAGTGAAAATATTTACAACGGAATATTGACAATGTGGGTAGCTAAGGAGATTAACTAGTTAGGTGGTACACTCACCGGGTGATTTATCCAGGACCTCCAGAGCCTACTGAGTGTATGCTTGTGGTTTTATGGTACTGTAACCCATCCACTTCAAGTTCAACCTGTTATGCATTCAGAGATACTCTTTTGCACACCACTGTTGCAACACATGATTACATGAGTTATTGTAACCTTTCTGTCAGCTTGAACCAGTCTGGCCATTCTCCTCTGACCTCCCTCATTAACAAAACATTTTCACCCACAGAAATGCTGCTCACAGGGCTATTTGTTTGTTTCTCACACTGTTCCCTGTAAACTCAAGAGACCGTAGTCCGTAAAAATCCTGGAAGATTAGCAGTTTTTTGAGATACAGTACTCAAACCACCCTGTCTGGCGCCAAATATCATTCTACAGTCAAAGACCCTTAGATCAAATTTCTTCCTCATTTTGATGTTTGGTCTGAAAAACAACTGAACTCTTAGACCGTAAATGCATGCTTTTACGCATCGAGTTGCTGCCACATGATTGGCTGATTCGATATTTGCATTATTGACCTAATAAAATGGCCACCGAGTGCATGCCAGCCCTGCATTCTTTCAAAGAAAGGAAGAAAGCAGCAGTGATTGAAAATGGTTAATATATAAAGAGGACCGGTGCACATTTAAGCAGAGGAAGCATTGTTAAGAGGTTTGAGGACATTTCAGATATTGGCAGTGTAGTTTGTGATAAGAAATGAAACCCTAGCTTGAGGGAGATATGGATTGGCTGTTGCAGTGGAGCAGAGAAGACTGGGACGTGACTTGATGGAGATTCAGAAAGGCATAGCTAGAGTATAGCCAGAGTTGGATAATTAATGTAAGACCATAGGGCAGGGTTTTAAGGTGTGGGGAGGATTTAAAACAGATCTGAGATATACAGTCAGTGGCCACTTTATTAGGTGCACCTGCTGGTTAATGCAAATATCTGTCAGTGTTGAACATTGAACTGGATGGGCCACAGTGGCAGAAGACTACGAGCGTACGTTCATTGGGAACCTCATTAGGTAAAAGTACAGTGACTACTGAGTGTAGACATTGATGTAGAACATTACAGCGCAGTGGAGTCCCCTCAGCCCATGATGTTTTGCCAACCTTTTAACCTACTCTAAAATCAATCTAACCCTTCCCTCCCACAAAGCCCTCCATTTTTCTATCCGCTATGTGCCTATCTAAGAGTTTCTTAAATGACCTAATGTATCTGGCTCTACCAGAACCCCTGGCAGGGCATTCCACACACTCAGCACTCCCTGTGTTTAAAAAAAACACACCTCTGACATCCTCCCTCATATTAGCCGCTTCCACCCAAGGAAAAGGTCTCTGGCTTTCTACTCGATCTACGCCTCTTATCATCTTGTATACCTCTATCAAGTTGCCTCTTATCCTCCTTCACTCCAAAGAGAAGAGCCTAGTCTGCTCAACCATTTCTCATAAGACATGCTCTCTAACCGGGCAGCATCCTGGTAAATCTCCTCAGCACCCTCTCTAAAGCTTCCAGATCCTTCCTATAATGAGGTGACCAGAATATTCCAAGTGTGGTCTAACCAGGATTTTATAGAGGTGTAAAATTATCTTGTGGCTCTTGATCTCAATCCCCCAATTAAGGAAGGCAAACACACCATACGACTTACTTATTTGGGCTCTTAGCTCCTCCGTGGAGCATAGGCCATCGAGGACCTCCTCTCTCCATTAGCCTCGGAAGTTGATGGCATTGTTGGAGTTCATCAATGCTTCTGCAATCCATTGCATCCATTGTTCAGGGGATTGGCATGTACAGTGTCACCAACTCTGTCTAAGAAGTTAATTTGGGAGTATTTGGTATTTGACATTAGCTTCTAGAGGAGGTGGTGTAAGAACGTTTAAGAGGCAGTAGGACTTGTACTTGAATGAACAGGGCATAGGGGGATCTGGAATTAATGCAGGGAAGTTGGAATAGTATAGATAAACATGGTGGTTGGCATAGATGTGGTGGGCTGAAGGGCCTGTTTCTATATTGCACAGTTCCATGACTATGACTAGTCAGGTAGACAAGAAAATTACGATGGAGTTGAGCCTGGGGAAGGGAGTGTCATAGAGTCTTAGCATGGTCAAAGGATCTTCTGCCCAACAGGCCATGGCAACTGCATGAAACAATTGCCTCTCAGGTCCCTTCTAAATCTTTCCTCTCTCTCTCTAAACCTATACCCCTTAGTTTTGGACTCTACTACCCTGGGGAAAAGATAGTTAATGCCCACCCTATCTGTGCCTTTCATAATTTTAAAACACTTGCATAAGCTTGCTCCAATTCCTCCTTCATTGCAAAGAATAAAAACCTATCCAGCCCAAGCTTTCCCAATAACTCATGCTCTCTAGTCCTGGCAACATCCTTGTAAATCTTTACTGCACTCTTAGCCCGAGAGGCAAAGCACCTGGGGAGGGTAAAGTAGCAAAAGAACAGGTTCAACGCTGGTAAATATAAAGGGAAAGTGTCCTGGGTGATGGGGGTCCTAAATGATGCATGTCGCCCTTTCGAGGCATCAATTTTTGGGCATGTCTTCAATGCCGGGATACCAGTGCCCATGGTGAAGCTGGCCGAGTTTACAACTTTCTGCCACTTTTTTTTGATCCTGTGCAGTGGCCCTTCCCTACCAGATGGTGGTGCATTCAGTTAGCATGCTCTCCATGGTGCATCTGTAGATATTTGCTAGAACTTTTGGTGACTGACCAAATCTCCTCAAACTCCTAATGAAATATAGTCACTGTTGTGGCTTCTTTGTAATTGCATTAATATGTGGGGCCTTGGATAGATCTTCAAAGTTGTAGACACTCAGGAACTTGAAGCTGCTCACCCATCCCACTGTCGATGCCCCAGTGAGGACTGGTGCTTGTTCTCTTAACTTTCCCTTCCTAAAGTCCACAATCAACTCCTCAGTCTTACTGAGTGTGAGTGCAAGTTTGTTGCTGTAACACCTCTCAGCCAGCTGATCTGCCTCTTATTTTTATGCTTCCTCATCACCATCTCAAATTCTGCCGGCAATAGTCATGTCATCGGCAAATTCATAAATGATGCTCAAGCCGTACCTAGCCAAACAGTCGGGGATGTGGCAAGAGTAGAGCAGTGGGCTAAGCAGGCGTCCTAGAGGTTCACCAATGTTAATTGTCAGAGAGGAGAAGATGTTATTTCCAATCTGCACTAACTGTAGTCTCCTGACGAGAAAGTCAAGAATCCAATTGCGGAGAGAGGTACAAAGGTCCAGTTTTTGAAGCTTCTTGATTAGCACTGAGAGTATGATGGTGCTGTTTGCTGAAATCAATAAACGGCTTTATTAAAAGAGGTTTAAAGTGGTTTCAGTGCAGTGCAGTGATGGGCTAACTGGAATCAGATTAACTGCCTTGGGGGAAATCTTTTAATATGGCTTGTTTTCTGTTTATAGCTCTTTCCAGAAGGGAGCTGTCAGAAAAGGCAGTTTGCAGGATGGGTAGTGTCCTGCCAACTCTTTGCATTTCTGGTCAGATGCTAAATGCATTTCATTGGCTTTGTATCTGTACTCGGCACAATGACAATGAAGTTGAATCTAATCTGATCTAATATTTTTCCTGCCCGCTTCTCCGTCCTGGCCACAGACAAGTCCTGCAGTGATGGTAGACTGCAGCCAATGACCATTTGTTCTGACCTGACAGTTCATCACAGTTTTTGTATATTTTGTGTATCTTTGCATGTCAATCAATGGAATACTCAGGGTAGCATGGAAAGGAAGATGTCTAGGATATTTAGGTTTAGTTGCAAGACTCAAAACAGAGAAAGGGGAAGCTATACTAGTTCTAATGAGTTGTAATTTGGTTATGACTAGAGAACTTCATACAGTTCTGGTCACCACATCACAGGAAGGATGTGTTTGTCTCAGAGAAGAGATTTTGAAGATATTCTCAAAACTGAAGTCAATTAGTTGTGAAGAAACGCCAATTAGATTCAGTTAGTCTGTTGAATAATTTGTTTAATTTATAGATGAGGAAAGCCATGAGAAAAAAAATTAAGCCTCAAATGTTATTGCCATGAGAAAAATTAGCATTTAGCTCATTATACATTGTGGGTCCGCCACAGCCAAAACACAGAGTTGGTGAGGAAGCTCTTCCCACTTCAGTAGCTGACAGAACTTTAACACTGGTTTACAGGCTGAAATCTACTCACACATACAGTATTGTGTGAAACATATATATATCTAAAGGTGTGGTACAGTATTTATCAATGTAAAACAGAGAGAGCAAGTTTATAAATCTGGTAAGAGGAAAGGATGTTGGGAGTGTAGAGAGTGCAGTGCCGCAGGAGAGGTGTGGGACAGATGGCAGGGGAGTGCCTGCGGAAGGGGGTGTCGGGGTATAGACACACCCAGCCCCAAGACACCAGGCAAGGTCATTTGATTCCAAACAATTAGTTTATTGATGATTATGCAATGTCTCTCAAGTGTTTCCCACTCCCTTCCCCCTTTTCCCAACCATGATTCCCCTCTCCCTGCCCCCTTCCTACTCTCAGTCCACAACAGAGACCCATATCAGAATCAGGTTTATCATCACTCACATATGTCATGAAATTTGCTTTTTTTTTGGTGGCAGCTATACAGTGCAATATATAACATTACTATGGTACTATGCAAATATTTTAGGCATCCTGGCTCTATATATATATATATGTGTGTGTGTGTGTGTGTGTGTGTGTGTGCCAAAGACTTGTACACAAAATGGCCTGGTTTGCCACTTCTTGGGTTTTCATTGGCACAATTGTCCTACATACAGACCAGGCCATTCATACAAGTACCAAACTCACCTCACCTCCCCCCCCACTCCACCCATCCACCAGGCCAGCATTAGCTCTAATTTAAGAAAATGTAACATGTATACCTGGAGGACTACATGTTATGTTTTCTTAAATTACAGTAACAATTAATGTATCAGGAATACGCTTTACTGGTAATAATGGTTCTATCTAAGATGTCTTCCACTGTTCTTGGATCAATCCTCACTCAGAAGTTCTTTGCAAGTCCACCTCCCTCTCTGTTGATTTGACCAGAACTACACCCACCCCCCCAGCAGCACTCTGCCCCCACCAGTTACTGATCCACTGGCATCCACTTCTCATCTACCCATTCACTGACCAGGAGTGGACCAACTTCTTTCATGGGATCTGCATTGAACATAAGAGTCTTCCACAACACGACGCCAGATGAGTAGCTCATGTCTAAAGTCTGTGGCAGTACCGATTTATGTACCCAAGTTCCAAATTCAACATTTCTGAGTAACTTTATTATTAAAGTACATATATGTCACCATATACAACCCTGAGATTCATTTTCTTGTGGGCATACTCAGTAAATCATAGAACCATAATAGAATCAATGAATGCCCGCACCCCATAGGACAGACAAACAACCAATGTGAAAAATACAACAAAGTGTGCAATAAGTATCAAGAATATGAGATGAAGAGTCCTTGAAAGTGAACCAATAGGTTGTGGGAACAGTTCGGTGTTGAGGGGCAATAACAGTTCCTGAACCTGGTGGTGTGAGTCCTGAGGCTCCTGTACCTCCTTCCTGATGGCAGCAGTGAGAAGAGAGCATGGCCTGTGTGGTGCCTGATGATAGATGATGCTTCCATCGATAGTGCTCCATGTAGATGTGCTCAGTAGTGGATAGAATTTCATCAGCAAGCACTTGTATAAAATAGCCCTTCACTTCCTTCATATTCCTCCATCAATTCATATCATTTAACTTCCACCCAATGATTCCTATCCAATTCATGTTCAAAGCCCTTGTTTGTTTCTCGAAGGGATTTTGAGGACTTCAGGAAAGAAACTATTCTAAGTACATGGAGCTTAGAAAAATAGAGGGCTATGGGTAAGCCAAGGTAGTTCTAAGGTAAGGACATGTTCGGCACAACTTTGTGGGCAAAACGGCCTGTATTGTGCTGTAGGTTTTCTACATTTCTATGTTTCTATAAGCTTTAATTTATGTTACTAACAATTAATGTATTTATTCTCAGCTACTTAAATATTCTAAAGTGGTTTCCTATATGTTCAAAGCTAGATACATTTTAATGAGGGCAGGTTTGGAGGTTGATGTTCTTGTTGCTGTTTGTGTGATTAGTTTTTTTTTTGTTCGTGGAATGGGGGTTGATGTTCTTGTTGCTGTTTGTGTGATTAGTTTTTTTTTGTTCGTGGGATGGGGGTTGATGTTCTTGTTGCTGTTTGTGTGATTAGTTTTTTTTTGTTCGTGGGATGGGGGTTGATGTTCTTGTTGCTGTTTGTGTGATTAGTTTTTTTTTGTTCGTGGGATGGGGGTTGATGTTCTTGTTGCTGTTTGTGTGATTAGTTTTTTTTTGTTCGTGGGATGGGGGTTGATGTTCTTGTTGCTGTTTGTGTGATTAGTTTTTTTTTGTTCGTGGGATGGGGGTTGATGTTCTTGTTGCTGTTTGTGTGATTAGTTTTTTTTTGTTCGTGGAATGGGGGTTGATGTTCTTGTTGCTGTTTGTGTGATTAGTTTTTTTTTGTTCGTGGAATGGGGGTTGATGTTCTTGTTGCTGTTTGTGTGATTAGTTTTTTTTTGTTCGTGGAATGGGGGTTGATGTTCTTGTTGCTGTTTGTGTGATTAGTTTTTTTTTTGTTCGTGGAATGGGGGTTGATGTTCTTGTTGCTGTTTGTGTGATTAGTTTTTTTTTGTTCGTGGAATGGGGGTTGATGTTCTTGTTGCTGTTTGTGTGATTAGTTTTTTTTTGTTCGTGGAATGGGGGTTGATGTTCTTGTTGCTGTTTGTGTGGTTAATTTTTTTTTGTTCGTGGGATGGGGGTTGATGTTCTTGTTGCTGTTTGCACGATTTGTTGTTTTTTGTGCATGGGAGTGTTGATGTTTTTCTTTGAACAGCTTCCGTGGTTATCTTTGTTTCATGGCTATCTGGAGAAGAAGAATCTCAGGGTTGTGTCCTGCATACATTCTTTGATAATAAATGTACCTTGAATCTTAATGAGAAATGAGGTTTGGAAAGGGTGTCCCATCAGAACATGTCAGATTCTTGCAAATATACAAATATGAATAATTCAGTCTAAATGGTTCATTCAGTAAACAATCATGTTCCATGGAATACAGCTCATAACACTCCAGAGGTGAAGATAAGGAAATATCTTCACCTCTTTTTTTATGCTGTAATCAATGATTTAGATGATGGAATAGATGGCTTTGTTGCCAAGTTTGCAGATGATATGAAGGTTGGTGGAGCAGCAGGTAGTGCTGAGGAAACAGGTAGGCTGCAGAAGACTTCGACAGATTAGGAGAGTGGGCAAGAAAGTGGCAAATGACATACAATGTTGGAAAATTGTATGCTCATGCACTTTAGTAGTAGAAATAAATGTGCGGACTATTTTCTAAACAGGGAGAAAATCCAAAAGTCTGAGATGCAAAGGGACTTGGGAGTACTTGTGCAGAACACCCTAAAGGCTATCTTGCAGGTTGAGTCGGAGGTGAGGAAGACAAATGCAATGTTAGCATTCATTTCAAGAGGTCTAGAATACAAGAGCAGGGATGTGATGCTGGGGATTTATAAGGCACTGGTGAGGCCTCACCTTAAGTATTGTGAACCGTTTTGGGCTCCTCTTATAAGAAAAAATGTGCTGGCATTGGAGAGGATCCACAGGCGGTTCACAAGAATGATTCCAGGATATCATACGAGGAATGGGCCTGTACTCACTGGAATTAGAGGGGTGAGGGGGGATCTCATTGAAACCTTTTGAATCTTGAAGGCCTAGACAGATCAGATGTAGAAAGGATGTTTCCCATGGTGGGGGAGTCTAGGAAAAGAGGGCACAGCCTCAGGATAGAGGGGCATCCATTTAAAACAGAGATGTGGAGAAGTTTCTTTATCTAGAGGGTGGTGAATTTGTGGAATTTATTACCACAGGCAGCTTTGGAGGCCAGGTCATTGGGTGTTTTTAATGCAGAGCTTGATAGGTTCTTGATTGGACATGACATCAAAGGTTATGAGGTGAAGGGCGAGGAATGGGGTTGAGGAGGGGAAAAAAGGATCAGCCAAGAACAGTGGAGCAGACTTGGCCTAATTCTGCTCCTACGTCCGATGGTCTTAAGTATCTTGAAGTTAAATAAATAAGCAAGTCTTCAAATCAAGAGGTGTTGAGGATTTTTGCAGTGGCCACTCAGGAAAGACAATAGTTGTTTTTCTCTCCACCTCCCTCAATAATTCTCCGCTCTGTAAATATGGCATAAAACTACAGTATATTTCCATCTGAGAACTTCTCTTCCCAGAAGTTCTAAAGGCGGCCACAGCAAAAATCCTCGACACCTCTTAATTATGACATTTAGAATCAGAATCAGGTTTATTATCACTGGCGTGTGATGTGAACTTAGTAAATACATAATCTAGCAGAGACAGAAAAAAATATAAAATAATAATAATAATCATAATAAACAAATAAATCAATTACATATATTGAATAGATTTTTAAAAACGTGCAAAAACAGAAATACAGTATATTAAAAAGAAGTGAGGTAGTATCCAAAGATTCAATGTCCATTTAGGAATCAGATGGCAGAGGGGAAGAAGCTGTTCCTGAATCGCTGAGTGTGTGCCTTCAGGCTTCTGTACCTCCAACCTGATGGTAACAGTGAGAAAAGGGCATGTCCTGGGTACAAGTACATGGATAGGAAAAATGTGGAGGAATGGCTAAACACAGGCATATAGGACTACCTCAGATAGGCAACTTGGTTGGCATGGATGAGTTGGGTGGACTACATGGCACAAAGACTCTTAGATAACCTATGTCCATGATTTATTCTCTTCAACGTTTGCATGTTATTATTTGCACACTATTTCTTTGGCATTTCCCCATTCTCCAAAGGTAAAATAAAATGCACAGCTTTAAATTAAATAAATGCACAGAGGATGCACCTATTGTTTTATAAGACCACTCTCAGGTTGGAGGAGCTCATAGTTTTTGTGTGCATGGGAGAGTTGATGTTTTTCTTTGAATGGCTTCCATGTTTTTTTTTTGTGGCTATCTGGAAAAGACAAATCTCAGGGTTGGATACTGCATACATACTTATATTTTGAACCTTGAACTTTGAATCTTTTATTCAATCTGGGCATCATCCAACCTGAGGGCATGGACTTTGATTTTCCTTATATTCGGTAATTATTCCCCCTCCCCTTTCCCTCTTCCTCCCTTCCCCACTCAGGTTTCACTCTTACCTCTCCTGTTCCCCTGACCTGCCCATCCAGTACTGATGAAGGGGTCTTGGCCCAAAATGTTGACTGTTTATTGATGTCCATAGATGCTGCCTGACTTGTTGAGTTCCTCCAGCATTTATTGTGTCTCACCTATTTTATTTCTTCAATTTTACAGATTGGAGCAATGGCTGTATCCATGATAATGTATTGTCAAGTCAGGGAGAAGTCAGTTAAAGCATGAGAATGGAGAAAAAATTATGCTTGCAGTTTCTTCGATTTGATTGTATTTATGTAAAGAGAGAGCATTGCTAATAAACAAAAGCTTTTCAGTCATTGTCTATCGCACTTACAAAGGGCATAAGATCATTAGATATAGGAGCAGAATTAGGCTATTTGGCCCATTGAGTCTGCTCTCCTGATCCAATTTTCCTTTCAGCCCCAATCTCCTGCCTTCCCTCTTCATGCCCTGAACAATCAGGAAGCTATCAACCTCTGGCTTAAATGTACATGAAGACTTGGTCTCCACAGCTTCCTGTGCCAATGAATTCCACAGTTTCACTATTCTCCGGCTAAATAAATTCCTCTTCATCTCCTATATTCTGATGCTGTGTCCTCTGGTTTTAGACTCTCCCATCATAAGAAACATCCTCCCCTCAGCCATTCTGTCAAAGCCTTTCACCATTCAATAGGTTTCAATGAAGTCACCCTTCATTCTTTTGAATTCCAGTGAATACAGGCCCAGAGCCATCAAATACTCTTCGTATGATAGGCCATTCAATCCTGAAGTCATTTTCATAAACTTCTGTTGAACCCTTTCCAGTTTCAGCACATCCTTTCTAAGACTAGGGGCCCAAAATTGCTCGCAATATTCCAGGTGAGGGCTCCCCAGTGCTTTATAAAGTCTCAACATAACATCCTTGTTGTTATATTCTAGTCCTCTTGAAATGAATGCTAACGTTGCATTTGCCTTCCTCACCACAGACTCAACCTGCAAATTAACCTTTGGGAAATCCTGCACAGGACTCCCAAGTCTCCTGCAACTCAATTTTTTGTACTTTCCATTTGGAAAAGAGTCGACCTTTTCAGTTCTTCTACCAAGTGCAAGATGATACACTTCCCAACATTATATTCCATCTTCCATTTCTTTGCCCATTCTCCTAATCTGTCTGTCCTTCTGTAGCCTCTCCATTTTCTCAAAACTACCTGCCCCTCCACCTATCTTCATATTGTCTGCATACTTTGCTACAAAGCCATCAATTGCATCATCAAAATCATTGACATTTAACATAAAAAGAATTGGTCCCAACACAGACCTCTGTGGAACTCCACTAGCCACTGGCAACCAATTAGAAAAGGCTCTCTTTATTCCCACTCTTTGTCTCCTGCCAATCAGCCACTGCTTTGTCCATGCTAGAATTTTTCCTGTAATATCACAGGCTTGTAGATTATTAAGCAGCCTCATGTGTGGCACCTTGTCAAAGGCCTTATGAAAATCCAAGTACACAACATCGACCAATTCTCCTCTATCTATCCTGCTTGTTATTCAAAGAATTCCAACAGATCTGTCAGGCAAGGTTTTTCCCTGAGGAAACCATGCCTAGTTTATCACGTGCCTGAGACCTAATCCTTAATAATTGACTCCAACATCTTCCCACCCACTGAGGTCAGGCTAACTGGCCTATAGTTTCCTTTCTTCTGCCTCTCTACCTTCTTGAAGAGAGGAGTGACATTTGAAAATTTCTAGTCTTCTGGAACCATTCCAGAATCTAGTGATTCTTGAAAGGTTGTTACAAATGCTTCCATGATCTCTTTAGCTACATAGTTCAGAACACAGGGTTGTACACCATCTGGTCTGACTTATCTACCTACAGACCTTTTAGTTTCCCAAGAAACTTAGCTCTAGCTATGGAAACTTCACACACTTAATGAGCCCAAACACTTGGAACTTCCACCTTTCTGCTGGTGTCTTCCACAGAGAAAACTGACACACAATACGTATCCAGTTCTTTTGCCATTTCCTTGTCCCCCATTACTACCTCTCTAGCATCATTTTCCAGTGGTCCAATATCCACTCTCGCCTCTCTTTTACACCTTATATATCAGAAGAAACTTTTGGTATCCTCTTTAATATTTCTGGCTGGCTTACTTTTGTATTCCACCTTTACCTTAATGACTTTTTTAGTTGCCTTCTGTTGGTTTTTAAAAACTTCCAATCCTCCAACTTTCCCTTAATTTTTGCTCTATTATATGCCCTCTCTTTGGCTTTTATGTTGGGTTTGACTTCTCTTGTTAGCCACGATTATGTCATCTTTCCTTTAGAATACTTCCTCTTCCTTGGGATGTACTGTATATATCCCGTGGCTTCTGAATTGCTTCCAGAAATCCCAGTGAGATAAAAATGTGACACCTCACAATTATCATCTCATCATTCCCACTCCTCAGTCAACAACAGTATTCCCAATTTGCTCTAACGTCCACCATCCAAAGACCATTCCACAGTGGTTTCAACTTTCCTGAAGTTTACAATAACTTGGTCACCAGTCACGTTCAACACACCAGCAACCTCCTACTCTCTACCAGCAAGATGACCTCAAGAACATCATTGCCAAGACTCAATATTGGGACCAGAAATGTTGCTTGGTCTCTGGCAGACAATGAAGGCTATTAACAGGAGGCACAGTAGCAAAGCAGTCAGTGTAATGCTTTACTGTGCCGGCATTCAGTATATTGGGGCTCAATTCTCGCCACTGCCTGCAGCAGTTTGCACAGTCTCCCGGTTAATGTGTGGGCTTTCTCTGGGTGCTCCAGAGAAGATGTATAGGTTAGTAAAGGGTTAGTGACGGGTGTGCATGTTATGCTGGCACTGGAAGTGTGTCGACAACTGTGGGCTGCCCCCCAGCACAACCTCGGACTGTGTTGGTTGTTGACGCAAACAACGCATTTCACTGTATGTTTCGATGTACGTGTGACAAATAAAGTTAATCAAGATCTTAATCTTCTTCATCCATTGTGGAAATGTAAATTCTACTGCAATTTCTTCAAGTTGGTTTCTACGGGCTGGGTGAGTGCAAGATTACCAGAGATGAGACCAAGATAAATTATTAGTCGTAAGAGGAAATAAATCATGGGTTTAAATACTGCAAAAGAATGGCTTATTTCCTCTGGTAATTAAAGTGAGCAAGGAATCAATAATAAAATAAAGGCCATTAAACTAACATTGTTCTGCAAATAATGGCCAAGAGAATTATCAAATACAGATGGGAATTTTAACCAGGCTAGCTTGCAAAAGTCTCGAAATAATTATTACCAACATATTACGTAGAACCAGCACACTGGATCACTATTACACTGCCATCATGAGCGTTATTGTATCATCCCACCCCCTCACTTCCGGAAGTCTGGTCATCTGGCTGCATTTCTCAGAATCAGAATCAGGTTCATTATCACCGGCATGTGAGGTGAGATTTGTTAACTTAGCAGCAGCAGTTCAGTGCAATACATAATCTAGAAGAAAAATAATAATAATAGTAAATACATAAATAAATTACAGTATATGAATATTGAGTAGATTAAAAATTGTGCAAAAACAGAAATAATATATATTAAAAAAGTGAGGTAGTGTTCACGGTTTCAATATCCATTCAGGAATCGAATGGCAGAGGGGAAGAAGCTGTTTCTGAATCGCTGAGTGTGTGCCTTCAGGCTTCTGTATCTCCTACCTGATGGTAACAGGTTCTGAACTGGAAGAAGGCCAAATTTGAAGAAATGAGAAAGGATCTAAAAAACGTGGATTGGGACAGGTTGTTCTCTGGCAAAGATGTGATTGGTAGGTGGGAAGCCTTCAAAGGGGAAATTTTGAGAGTGCAGAGTTTGTATGTTCCTGTCAGGATTAAAGGCAAATTGAATAGGAATAAGGAACCTTGGTTCTCAAGGGATATCGCAACTCTGATAAAGAAGAAGAGGGAGTTGTATGAAATGTATAGGAAACAGGGGGTAAATCAGGTGCTTGCGGAGTATAAGAAGTGCAAGAAAATACTTAAGAAAGTAATCAGGAGGGCTAAAAGAAGACATGAGGTTGCCTTGGCAGTCAAAGTGAAGGATAATCCAAAGAGCTTTTACAGGTATATTAAGAGCAAAAGGATTGTAAGGGATAAAATTGGTCCTCTTGAAGATCAGGGTGGTCGGCTATGTGCAGAACCAAAGGAAATGGGGGAGATCTTAAATAGGTTTTTTGCGTCTGTATTTACTAAGGAAACTGGCATGAAGTCTTTGGAATTGATGGAATCAAGTAGTGAGATCATGGAAACTGTACAGATTGAAAAGGAGGAGGTGCTTGCTGTCTTGAGGAAAATTAAAGTGGATAAATCCCTGGGACCTGACAAAGTGTTCCCTCGGACCTTGAAGGAGACTAGTGTTGAAATTGTGGGGGCCCTGGCAGAAATATTTAAAATGTCGCTGTCTACGGGTGAGGTGCCGGAGGATTGGAGAGTGGCTCATGTTGTTCCGTAATTTAAAAAAGGATTGAAAAGTAATCCGGGAAATTATAGGCCGGTGAGCTTAACGTCGGTAGTAGGTAAGTTATTGGAGGGAGTACTAAGAGACAGAATCTACAAGCATTTGGATAGACAGGGACTTATTAGGGAGCGTCAACATGGCTTTGTGCGTGGTAGGTCATGTTTGACCAATCTATTGGAGTTTTTCGAGGAGGCTACCAGGAAACTAGATGAAGGGAAGGCAGTGGATATTGTCTACATGGACTTCAGTAAGGCCTTTGACAAGGTCCCGCATGGGAGGTTAGTTAGGAAAATTCAGTCGCTAGGTATACATGGAGAGGTGGTAAATTGGATTAGACATTGGCTCAATGGTAGAAGCCAAAGAGTGGTGGTAGAGAATTGCTTCTCTGAGTGGAGGCCTGTGACTAGTGGTGTGCCACAGGGATCAGTGCTGGGTCCATTGTTATTTGTCATCTATATCAATGATCTGAATGATAATGTGGTAAATTGGATCAGCAAATTTGCTGATGATACAAAGATTGGAGGTGTAGTAGACAGTGAGGAAGGTTTTCAGAGCCTGCAGAGGGACTTGGACCAGCTGGAAAAATGGGCTGAAAAATGGCAGATGGAGTTTAATACAGACAAGTGTGAGGTATTGCACGTTGGAAGGACAAACCAAGGTAGAACATACAGGGTTAATGGTAAGGCACTGAGGAGTGCAGTAGAACAGAGGGATCTGGGAATACAGATACAAAATTCCCTTAAAGTGGCGTCACAAGTAGATAGGGTCGTAAAGAGAGCTTTTGGTACATTGGCCTTTATTAATCAAAGTATAAGAGCTGGAATGTTATGATGAGGTTGTATAAGGCATTGGTGAGGCCGAATCTGGAGTATTGTGTTCAGTTTTGGTCACCAATTTACAGGAAAGATATAAATAAGGTTGAAAGAGTGCAGAGAAGTTTACAAGGATGTTGCCGGGACTTGAGAAACTCAGTTACAGAGAAAGGTTGAATAGGTTAGGACTTTATTCCCTGGAGCATAGAAGAATGAGGGGAGATTTGATAGAGGTATATAAAATTATGATGTGTATAGATAGAGTGAATGCAAGCAGGCTTTTTCCACTGAGGCAAGGGGAGAAAAAAACCAGAGGACATGGGTTAAGGGTGAGGGGGGAAAAGTTTAAAGGGAACATTAGGGGGGGCTTCTCCACACAGAGAGTGGTGGGAGTATGGAATGAGCTGCCAGACGAGGTGGTAAATGCGGGTTCTTTATTAACATTTAAGAATAAATTGGACAGATACATGGATGGGAGGTGTATGGAGGGATATGGTCTGTGTGCAGGTCAGTGGGACTAGGCAGAAAATGGTTCGGCACAGCCAAGAAGGGCCAAAAGGCCTGTTTCTGTGCTGTAGTTTCTATGGTTTCTATGGTAAAAGGGCATGCTCTGGGTGCAAGGGGTCCTTTCAGGGACACCGCTCCTACAAGGTGTCCTGGGTACTTTGCAGGCTAGTACCCAAGATGGAGCCAACTAAATTTACGACCCTCTGCAGCTTCTTTTGGTCCTGTGCAGTAGGCCCCCCCCCATCCCTGCCCCCATACCAGACAGTGATGCAGCCTGTCAGAATGCTCTCCACAGTACATATATAGAAGTTTTTGAGTGTTTTTGTTGACATACCAAATCTCTTCAAACTCCTAATGAAGTATAGTCGCTGTCTTGCCTTCTTAATAGCTGCATTGATGTGTTGGGACCAGGTTAGATCCTCAGAGATCTTGACACCCAGGAACCTGAAACTGCTCACTCTCTCCACTTCTGATCCCTCTATGAGGATTGGTATGTGTTCCTTCATCTTATCTTTCCTGAAGTCCACAATCAGTTCTTTCATCTTATTAACATTGAGTGCCAGGTTGTTGCTGTGACACCACTTCACTAGTTGGCATATCTCACTCTGGTACACCCTCTCATCACCACCCGAGATTCTACCAACGGTTGTATCATCAGTAAATTTATAGATGGTATTTGAGCTATGCCTAGCCATACAGTCATGGGTATAGAGAGAGTAGAGCAGTGGGCTAAGCACACACCCCTGAGGTGCACCAGTGTTGATCGTCAGTGAGGAGGAGATATTGTCACCAATCCACACAGATTGTGGTCTTCCGGTTTGTAAGATGAGGATCCAATTGCAGAGGGAAGTGCAGAGGCCAAGGTTCTGCAATTTCTCAATCAGGATTGTGGGAATAACGGTGTTAAACGCTGAGCTATAGTCAATGAGCAGCATCCTGACATAGGTGTTTGTATTGTCCAGGTGATCTAAGGCCCTGTGAAGAGCCATTGAGATTGCATCTGCCGTTGATCTATTGCGGTGATAGGCAAATGGCAGTGGGTCCAGGCAGGAGTTCAGTCTAGTCATGACCAACCTCTCAAAGCATTTCATCGCTGTAGATGTGAGTGCTACCGGGGGATAGTTATTAAGGCAGTTCACATCATTCTTCTTAGGCACTGGTATAATTGTTGCCTTTTTGAAGCAAGTGGGAACCTCTGCCTGTAGCAGTGAGAGGTTGAAAATGGCCTTGAGTACTCCCACCAGTTGGTTGGCACAAGTTTCAGAGCCTTACCAGGTACTCTGTCAGGGCCTTCTGCCTTGCGAGGGTTCACTCTCTTTAAAGACAGCCTAACATTGGCCTCTGAGAGAGATCACAGGGTCATCAGGTGCAGCAGGGATCTTCACAGCTGTAGTTATATTCTCCCTTTCAAAGCGGGCATAGAAGGCGTTGAGTTCATCTGGTAGTGAAGCATCGCTGCCATTCATGCTATTGGGTTACGCTTTGTAGGAGGAAATGTATTGCAAACCCTGCCAGAGTTGTTGTACATCCAATGTTACCTTCAACCTCATTCAAAATTTTCCCTTCACCCTTGAAATAGCCCTCCACAAGTCATACCTGGTTTTCTGGTACAGGTCTGGGTCGCCAGACTTGAATGCCACAGATCTAGCCTCCAGCAGACGACGTACCTCCCGGTTCATCCACGGCTTTTGGTTTGGTAATGTACAGCAAGTCTTTGTAGGCACACGCTCATCCACAGAGGTTTTAATGAAGTCGGTAACAACTGCAGTATACTCATCCAAATTCAAAAACGAATCCCTGAATACGGTCCAGACCATCGATTCAAAACAGTCCTGTAAGAGCTTCTGTGCTTCCCTTGTTCATATCTTCTTGGTCCAACTGGTGCTACAGCTTTCAGTCTCTGCCTGTACTCAGGGAGTAGGAGTACAGCCAGGTGATCAGACTTCCCGAAGTGAGGGCGTGGAATAGCACGGTAGGCATTCTTGATGGTGGTGTAACAATGGTCCAGTGTGTTGTTTCCTCTGGTATTGCAGGTGATTTTTTCATACTGGCCTGGTTAAGGCAGAAACTGAAGACTGCAGCTACCAGTAGAGATGACCAAGAACATGTGGACAATTGAGGTGCAGGAGTGATTAATGGACTGCTTTGAGTCGGTGGACTGGACTGTATTCACGGAGTCTGAATGAGTACGCCACAGTTTACACTGACCATTAAAATCTGTGAGAATGAGTGCATGCCTACAAGAACTTACTGTACATACCCGAATCAAAATCCGTGACTGAAATAGAAGGTTCATAGACTGTTGAGGGATAGGTCTGTGGCATTCAAGTCTGGACCCAGGACAATGCAAGGAGACCAGGTTCGACTTAAACAGGGCTAGACCAAGAGCAAAGGAACAATTCCAAATGAGCTTGGAAGTGGAATTGGATGCATGACAACTCTAACGAAGTTTGCAGGCTATTACCTCCTATGAACATCATGAATGTCAGTGATGCTTCACTGTCAGATGAGCTCAACACCTTTTTTGCACACTTCGAAAGGGAGAATAAAACTACAGCTATCAAGATCCCTGCAGCACCTGGCAACCCTGTGATCTCTGTCATGGAGGCAGACGTCAGACTGTCTTTCAGGAGGATGAACCCTCGCCAGGCGACTGGCCCAGCTGGAGTACTTGGTAGGGCTCTGAAAGCCTGTGCCAGTTTGTACGGGTGTTCAAAGACATTTTCAATCTCTCATAGCCACAGTGGGAAGTTCAAAAGAGCAACAATTATACCAGTGCCCAAGAGGATCAGGGTGAGCTGCCTCGATGACTAACGTCCACCAGCATTCACATGTACGGTGATGAAGTGCTTTGAGAGGTTGGTTATGGTTAGAACTAACTCCTGTCTCAGGAAGGACCTGGACCTTCTCCAATTTACCTACCACCGCAATAGATCCACAGAGGATGCGACCTAATTGGGTCATCACATGGCCTTAGCTTACCTGAAAAATACTAATTGTTATGTCAGGCTGTTGGTTCTTGACAATAGCTCAGCATTTAACACCTTAATGCAATCATTACTACAGTTCTGATCAAAAAGCTCCAAATCCTGGGTCTTTGTACCTCCCTTCCCAACTGGCCTCCTTGACTTCCTCACTAAAAGACCACAATCTGCGCAGATTGGAAATAACATCTCTACCTTGCTGACAATCAACACCTCAAGGATTAGTACTTAGCCTGCCACTCTACTCTCTCTACGCCCATGACTGTGTGGCTAGGCACAGCTCAAATGCCACCTATAAATTTGCTGACAACACAACTATTGTTGGCAGAATTTCAGATGGTAATGAGAGGGCATACAGGAGTAAGATATATCAGCTAGTTGAGTGGTGTCGCAGCAAGACCCTTGCGCTCAGCAACAGTAAGACCAAAGAACTGATTGTGGACTTCAGAAAGTGTAAGACAAGGGAATGCACTCCAGTCCTCAGTGAGGGATCAGAAGTGGAAAGAGTGAGCAATTTCAAGTTTCTGGGTGTCAATATCTCTGAGGATCTGTCCTGGACCCAACATATCGATGCAGCTACAAAGAAGGCACAACAGTGGCTATACTTCATTAGGAACTTGAGGAGATTTGTTATGTCATCAAAGACACTTGCAAATTTCTACACATGTACTGTGAAGTGTATTCTGACTGGCTGCATCACGGTCTGGTATGGGGTGGGGGAGGTGAGTGCACAGGATCAAAAGAAACAGAAGAAAATTGTGAACTCCATCGTGAGCAATAGACTCCATAGCATCCAGGAAATCTTCAAGGAGCAATGACTTCAAAAAGAGGGCAAGCATCATTCAGGACCCCCATCACCCAGGACACATCCTCTTCTCACTGCTACCATCAGGAAGGAGGTACAGGAGCCTGAAGAGACACACTCAACAATTCAACAACAGCTCCTTCCCCTCTGCCATCCAATTTCTGAGTGGACTTTGAACCCATGAGTACTACCTCACCACTAATTTTGCACAACTTATTTAATTTAACTATTTTACACATATTTACTGCAATTCACAATTTTTTATTATGTATTGCACTGTACTGCAGCTGCAAAAACAACAAATGTGGCGACATACGTTGGTGATATTAAACTTGATTCTGATCCTAATACTGTATCCAGTGCACCTCTACATTAGTGAGAACCAGTGAGCATCCTCACTCCATTTACCATAAAAGGCAGAATATCCCAGTGGGCACCTGTTTTAATTCTACTTTCCTTTCCAATTCTGACATATCTGTCCATGGTCTCCTACATGAGGCCATTCTCAGGCTGGAGGAACAACACCTCATATTCTGTCTGGCTAGCCTCAAACCTGACGTTATGAACATCGATTTCTCTAACTTCTTGTAATAGATCATAAGACCATAAAACAAAGGGGTAGAATTAAGTAATTCGACCCAAAGTGTATGGTCCCTCATTCCATCATGGCTGATTTATCATCGCTCTCAACCTCATTCTCCTGCCTTCTCCCCATATCCCTTGACACCTCTATTAATTAAGAACCTATCAGCCTCCATCTTAAATATATCCAATGACTGGATCTCCACAGCCATTTGTGGCAATGAACCCCATAGATTCTTCACCCTCTGGCTAAAGGAAAGTCTCCCCCTCCCCTTCTCTCTTTCTTCTTTTTCATTCCCTATTCTGACTCTCCTTTTACCTCTTCCCTTCTCCTCACCTGCCTATCACCTCCCCTTTCTCCCATGGTCCGCTGTTCTCTCCTGTTTCTTGAGGCCTTTACCTCTTCCACCTATCACCTCCCATCTCAATTCATCTTCCTCCCCCATCCACACACCTTCCCCTTCACCTGGTCTCACAATAGACAATAGACAAAAGGTGCAGGAGTAGGCCATTCAGCCCTTCGAGCCAGCACCACCATTCACTGTGATCATGGCTGATCATCCACAATCAGCACCCTGTTCCTGCCTTCTCCCCATATCTCTTCACTCCGCTATCTTTAAGAGCTCTATCTAACTCTTTTTTGAAAGAATCCAGAGAATTGGCCTCCACTGCTTTCTGAGGCAGAGCATTCCACAGAACTACAACTCTCTGTGTGAAAAAAGTTTTTCCTTAACTCCGTTCTAAATTGTCTACCCCTTATTCTTAAACTGTGGCCTCTGGTTCTGGACTCCTATCACCTGCTAGCTTGTACTCCTTCCCCTTCCCCCCTTCCACCTTCTTACTCTGGCTTCTGCCTGCTCGCTTTCCAGTCTTTGGCCTGAAACGTCGACTGTTTATTTTGAACTTCCATTTCTCCAGTGGATGCTTGGGCAGAACCTGCAGGATGTGACTGTCATGCAACTCGATTTTATCATCACACAAGAGTTTACCGAATTTTATTTTTATTTAGAGATACAGCACAGTAAGAGGTCCTTCTGGCCCAAGTTCACATCAACCAATCACTCCTATGTGACCAATCAGCCTACTAACCTGTACGTCTTTGCAATGTGGAAGGGAACCAGAGCAACATGGTCACAGAGAGAACGTGCGAACTCCTTACAGACAGTGGTGGAATTGAACCCGGTACACTGCTGTTGTGATACCGTTATGCTAACTGCTACCCCACTGTGCTGCTCGGATGCAATTGCATTATCACCCATGGGAAACTCTGAAGGCAAGGAGGAAGTGAAATGACCTTGCTGGTTCTTTGGTCTCATTTTTATCATTACATTAGAGGACTGTATGCATCAGACTTCCACACTGTGTGAAGCACAGGACGGGACTGCATCTTAAGGTGTCAGTGCTGGGGCCTCCAACCAGTGTAACAGTGGGCACCTGGATCAGAAATCATACCAATCAAAGCTTCCCCTGCAGGGTACATTAGATATTCAGGGACCAACCTGCTGGGACACTTTGAACATGACAGGTTTCATTCTAATATGAATAAAGGCTAACACATTCATATATTGTGCCACCTAGGCACACACTAAAGGGAATATTATACCAAGAGAATATTTACCTACTTGAGAAATAAACAGCAGATGATAATGACAATGCTGTTTGCACAGTGTTTATGCAAAGGTTCATAGCCAATATGAAAGAGAGATTTGTATGTTGTGTGGTAAAAATATCACACAGGGCAGCAAACGGACCAGAAAAGAAATCTGAGGAAGGACATTCTAGCTATTGAGGGAGTGCAGTGTAGGTTCACGAGGTTAATTCCCGGGATGGCGGGACTGTCATATGTCGAAAGATTGGAGCGACTGGGGTTGTATACACTGGAATTTAGAAGGATGAGAGGGGATCTGATTGAATCATATAAGATTATTAAGGGATTGGACACGCTAGAGGCAGGAAACATGTTCCCGATGTTGGGGGAGTCCAGCCCCAGAGGCCATAGTTAAAGAATAAGGGGTAGACAATTTAGAACGGAGTTGAGGAAAACCTTTTTCACTCAGAGGGTTGTGGTTCTGTGGAATGCTCTGCCTCAGAAGTCAGTGGAGGCCAATTCTCTGGATTCTTTCAAGAAAGAGTTAGATAGAGCGCTTAAAGATAGCGGAGTGAAGGGATATGGGGAGAAGGCAGGAAAAGGGCACTGATTGTGGATGATCACAGTGAATGGTGGTGCTGGCTCAAAGGGCTGAATGGCCTACTCCTGCACCTATTGTCTATTATCATATCAAACCCACCCAGTTGGTGGTGAAGCTGCACATCCTTCGTCCATGATGTTCCTGGTGAAGTCAAAGATAAGAAAGTTCTGAACAAAGTTCTCTGAGAAAACTTTAGTGTGTTTCTAAGCTGCTATTTCCAACTTTCAGCTCAGCCTCAGAAGCTAGTTTTACTTTCAACAGCAAACCTACCCATTTGAATCCATAAAGATCACCTTCTACCATCAAACATTTCCAGAGTTTATTGGCAGAATCCCTGTACTATCATCTCTCTGCATTGTCAATAATTTATGAAATTGACATTACCTAATGATTTCCTGCGGTCATTATAGAATTGAAAAGCATTAGGATAGAAAAGTTTGAAAAAAACATCAGGACAGTTAAGTCCCTGGGGCCACAAAGGATATTCCCCGGGTTTCTATGGGAAGTGAAAGAAAGGATTGCTGTAACTTTGGTGATGATCTTTGCATTGTTATTGGCCACAGGATTAATGCCAGAGGAGTGGAGGGTGGTGAACGTTATTCCTTTGTTCAAGAAAGGGAGTAGGGATAACCTGAGGTTTATAGGCCAATGTGCCTTATGTCACTGGTTGACAAACTATTGGAGAAGATTCTTAGGGACAGGGTTTACAAGCATTTGGAGAAGTATCATCTCATCACAGATAGTCAACATGGGCTTGCACCAGACAATTCATGGCTCACAAGCCTGACTGAGGAAGGTAGGTTATGGAATGCATAACCATAATGGGTGGTGGTAGAGGCAGATACATTAGGGACATTTAAGAAACGCTTAGATAGATAGGTACACAGATGATAGAAAAATGCAGATCTTTGTAGGAGGGAAGGGGTTTCCAACCTTTTTTGTATGCCATGGACCAATACCTTTAAGCAAGGTGTCCATGGGCCCCTGGTTGGGAGCCCCTGGGTTAGATTGACCTTAGAGTAGGTTAAAAGGTCAGCACAGCATCATAAACCGAAGGACCTGTAGCACATTGTGGTCTTCTAAGCTTTGAACTAGGATGGGTCTCTTTAAAAACACTGAGGGGTGATTTAGTCGATGTGTATACAGCTGATAAACCAAGAGAAGGTAAACAGAGAGGAGCTCTTTCCATTAGTGGGGAGGTACTCAGGTGACATAAATTAAAGTTAATTGGTAGAAGGATGAGAAAGGAGTTAAGTCAATAAGTAATGAGTATTTGGAAATTATTGGTTAAAAATAGATGGGGTGAATGCACTCAGTGTTTTCCCAGGGGCTGGGGAATCAGGAACTAGAGGACATAGGTGTAAGGTGTGAGGGGAGGGACTTAACAGGAACTTGGGGAAAACTATATTTACAGAAAAGGTGGAATGAGCTGCCAGGGGAAATAGTTGAAGCAGGCACATTGGCAACTGTTGAAGACAGTTGGACAGGTACACGGATAGGAAAGGTTTAGAAGCTTATGGACCAATAACTGGCAAATGCATTTTGGTTGGCAGGACCATTTAGGCCAATGGGTCTGCTTCTGTTCTGAACGAAGCAGACATCATCCCCACATCTGAAGGAAGTGAATCTTGCCTTGACCTGCAGGGATGCAGGAATCGGGAATTAACCTGGTTAGTGTCTGGCCAGCATGGAGACGATGGGCTGAATGGTCTCCTTCCATGCTGCAAACTGCAATGATTCTGAGTCCTACAGTCTCAGTCACACCCAGTATGAGTGTTTGGTGAGCAGAATGCTGGGTGATCGAGTTCCGGTCATTGCTCAGCCAATACAATTGGCGAACCTGGACTTCAAACACACTGTATCGAAGGCAGAAATTCAAGTCTCATCGAGTAAGAGGTGGTGGGTCACTGTGTGTCAGGTGAACTCCTGCAGCGAGGCCTGGTCAGGGATTGCCCTGCATTCCATGGGGAAGCTGTCTCTCCAAACCTTTGGAGACACAAGAGACCGCAGATACTGAAATCTTGAGCAACAAATACAAACTGCTACAGAAATCAGTTGGTCAGGCAGCATCCATGGGGAGAAGTGCACAGTCGATGTTTCAGGTTGAAATCCTTTATCCCCAAATTTTCGCCTGGACTAGGAAGCAAAAAGGAAGGAAATTTTGATTATTAATTTATTTTAATATTTTACTTATTTCTTTGATCGAAGCTCCACTTTCTGTGAAAGACCTCCCAGCATTGGGGTCTCCACACCAGGACCCCGGCAGCCTAGTTGCCGCTGAGACCTCAGCTCTGTGCCTGAGGAGGTGGGAACAGTCCTCTCCATCTGAGTTAGGTGAGGCAGACTTCCTGACCCACGGGCAGTGGGCCAGATATGTTGTAAAATATGCCTCTGTATCTTCACCAACCAGAACTTTTCTCTGGTCTTCCCTGCTATTCCTTCCCACAGAGCCAAGCATTGGATCAACAGCACAACGTTTTACAAGAAAGGATCAAAGTGCAGCCACTTCTGTATTGCATTATGATCAAGGATAAATATTTTCGCTGGAGGCACAGGGTTCAGGACACAGAGGGGAAAATAAATCAAGATTAGTTGAAGTGCCAACATCTTAGCAACAGTCTGAGGGGGTAATTAATGTTTTCCTTGATCTCAAAAGAGCAAAGAATCAAGATTGAAAAGGAAAGGCCCCAGGCTTTTGCCCTTTCTGTCTGAGGTGAGGCTCAATCTGGATGAGGCTCTGGTTTGATGCCTCATCCTCTGATGACGTGGCCCACCCCCAAGAGTAACCGTGTGGGAACTGTGGGATGGAAGTACAATACCGTTTCATTGACTAGTGACAAGTATATAGGGGTAAGGAACAGGAGAGAGCAGGCACCAGTGTTGATGACATCAGGGCAGGAAAGGACCGAAATCATGGAATACTCTATTAATCGGTAATTCTTAAGACACTGATGGTACCAGACTGGCAGATCTTCCACAGTATTTAGGTGTTGTTCTATTAACATTGGGGTCAAGCATTTTGACCCAGCTGGTGGCGTAGTGGCATCAGTGCCGGACTTCGGGACGAAAGGTCCCGAGTTCGAATCCAGAATGCTTTCCATCCGTGCTGGGTTACGAGCTGGTGATCTCTTTGGAAACTCACCCGGCAGAAGGCAGTGGCAAACCACTGCTGTAACTTGTCTCGTACGCGGTTCCCCACTACGACAGAGAGGTGTGGAGGGAAATCGCCCGCTAACCGGAGAAACTCTGGATGCGACGTACCTTTCCTTTTTTCTATTAATACTTCAACACACTTTTAGTCCATTTTTTATGTTACACAGCACAATAATGTCTTTCAATGAACCCAATGAGTTTAAAGGAATCTCAAGAATTATACAAATTTAATGGGTGCCCGGGAACTATGGGCTTGGTGAGAGGAGGCGAAAGAGGAGTCATGGGAATAGAGCCACAGTACGTGAATGGGTTTGGGGCATGGTAAGGGGGCATGGCAAACATGACCTGGTGAGAGAGATCCAAAACCATCAGGATTTCTAAATGGTCAGTTTGCAGATTATCAGATTGTTCCTGGAAGATCCAAGGACCAGCTGATTCTTAGCTTTAGCGCCACCAGGTGGTCCTATTGGGCAACATCCTGATCAGGCAGCTCCTCAGTCTCGTCACATCTTGGTCTTCTGGTGCACTGAGAGGTGTGACCTTACTAAGCCCAAATGGGTGCAGATATATAGAATATTTCTTAAATGATGAACATAAGTTTAAGATATATAGCAGCTCTCAATTCTGGATCATGCTTAATTTTCTCATGCCAATTTCTTCCAAGTGTTTTGACAAATATATGGGCTTTCCCAGGGTTTTTTTTAGTTTTGCCTAAAACCTGAGGGCTTATTACTGTGCTTAAACATCTCCTAGTCCATCCAGGCAGGGAGCAGCAGTGTGGGGGTGTTGTCACCTGAAGGGTTTATTTTGTATTAGTGCTCTAAAATTTTGGATGGAATCATAGAGCACTACAGCACTAAAACAGACCCTTCAGCCCATCTAGTGTGTGCTGAACTGTTATTCTGGCTTGTTCCATTGACCCACACCTGGATAATAACTCTCCTTACCCCACCCATCCATGTACTTATCCAAAATCCTCTTTACATGTTGCAAACTAACTTGCATCCCCAAGTCCGAGTTCCACACTTACTCCACCCTTGAGTGAAGTTCCCCCTTAGGTTCACCTTTCACCCTTAACTTATGACCTCTAGTTCAAGTCGCACCATGTAGGGTGACGTAACTGGTGGAAATGTACATACTTCACAACCACCGACTCCGAGCTTCAAGAGGCTGATCTGACTCGATGACATAATTATGTAAAAGACTTTTACCGTGCTATTGTGTTCAGATTTTGGAGTTCAAAAAGTGAACCGTTACGGCTTTTCGTAAACGTAAAATGCCGCACGTCATTTTATTTGCGGAAACTTACGCTGGCGAGGAGGTCACAGGGAAGAGTGGCTCCCTTCTGCCAGCCGTCTCTGTGGAGGCAGTTCCCCAAGTTCTTCTCAAAGTAAGCAAAGCGGTTGGAATGGTAACAGCTGTTAGCATAAGGCTGTTACAGCTACACCAACAGAGGTTCAATACCTGTTGCTTCCTGGAGTGTAAAGAGTTTGTATGTCCTTCCCATCCCCCTATGGGTTTCCTCCAGGTGCTCCAGTTTCTTCCCACATTCCAAAGACGTACGGGTTAGTCGGCTAATTGGTCACATGGATGTCATTGTGCTGCCTGAGCAGTTACTATATTGTATCTCTAACCAAACATTAAAGGTTACCAAGTAGTTTCCATCCAGTTGGCTCTGCAACAATGTGATGTTGTGGCACTTTTGTAGAAATGATTACCATCAGTCTTGGCAGCTCCCTCGAGTTCCCAACCATCAACTCAGCCAAGAGCAGGGCTTTAGAGATTCTCTAGTTGTGCTACTGGCAATACAGCTGAGAGGGACCAGTAACATTAGATATCCTTGTTTATGGAGGTAAATGTTCAGATAATGATAATCAGTCAATGCTCCTTGTCATTATGAAACTTTTTCAGATTGTACTAACAGGAAATGTGAGTTGCAAAATTAGACTTTGTTGGTATCAATAACCCAGTGGTCACTTTATTAGGTACACCTAGGCACCTGCTCAGTAAAGCAAATATCCAATCAACCAATAATGGGCCTAAAAAACGTGGAGACATGGTCGACAGGTTTAGTGGTTGTTCCAGCCAGACATCGGAATGGAGAAGAAATGTGATCTAAGTGACTTTGACCAAGGAATGGTTGTTGGAGCTAGATGGTGTGGTTTGAATATCTCAGTAAGTGCTGATCTCCTGGAATTTTCATGCACAACAGACGAGAGTTGACAGAGGATGGTGCAAAAAACAAAAAAAAATCTAGTGAGCGGCAGTGCTGTGACCAAAAATGTCTTTGTTAATAAGAGAAGTTGTTGTGAGAATGGCCATACTAGTTCAAGCCATTGACAGCAACTCAAACAACCATGCATTACAACAGTGCTGTGCAGAAGAACATCTCCGAATGCACAACACATCAAAGGTTGGACCAGCAGCAGAAGACCATATCGCGCTTCACTCCTGTACCTAATAAAGTGGCCACTGAGTGTATTGTCATGTAGGAGACCAAGAGAAAGAAACCAAATGAAGGGATTGACAGATGCAGCCATCTCAACACAAAATGATACCTGTCCATTTCCCTCTACAGACGCTGTATGACCTACTGGGTTCCTCCAGCAGTTTGTATTTTGCTCCAGGCTCCAGAATCTCCAATACCTTGTGTCTCCAGTGAATGAAGAGATGCAATCTAGCAAATGGAGGAAGTCAGTGGGATCAGCTGGAACGTTGGAGCAAATGGACAAATGATGCATCTCAACCCGAAACGTTGACTGTTCTTTTACCTCTGTAGATGCTTCCTGACATGCTGATATCCTCCAGCATCTCGTACGTCACTGCGGACAGATGGGATTGGTTTGACGTTGTGATTGGTGTAGAAACTGAGAGGTTCTTTTCCGTTGCTACACGATCTTGGATTACAGGAGGAACGGAGACAGGCTCATCATCATCAATGGGACTGCAGTTGAGAGAGTGAATAGGTTCAAGTTTCTCGCTATACACATCACCGATGATCTCACCTACTGGCTATGTAGCTAAAAAAATGCACCGCAGCATCTCTTCCACCTCAGGCAACTGAAGAAGTTCGGCATGAGCCCCAAAATCCTCAAGACCTTCTACAGGGGCACCATTAAGACACCCTGACTGGTTGCGTCACCCTCTAGTATGGGAACTGCTGCTTGGCCTTCATCAACTTTCCTGCTAGTTTCCTCAAAAATCTCTATAAGATTGGTTAGACATGACCTACCATGCACAAAGCCATGCTGACTGTCCCTAACCAGTCCATGTCTATCCAAATACTTATACATCCGGTCCCTTAGAATATCTTCCAATAACTTTCCCACAACTGACTCACTGCCTATAATTTCCTGGTTTATGATTACAGCCTTTTTTAAACAGTGGAACAATATTGGTTATCCTCCAATCCTCTGGCGCTTCTCCTGTCGCCAAGGATGATTTAAGTATCTCTGCTGTGGCCCCGGCAATTTCTGCACTTGCCTCCCGTAGGGTCTGAGGGAACACTTTGTCAGGTCCTGAGGATTTATCCACCCTGATTTGCCTCAGGATAGCAATCACCTCCTCCTCTGTAATCTATACAGGGTCCATGAAGTTGATGCCACTTTGCCTAACTTCTATACACTCACTATGTCAGGTGCAAGCTATCTCTTCTGTACTGCGGACCGGTTTAATATTGACAATATTCTTGCAGACTGGCGGGGGGGGGGCGGGGGGGGTGTTCAAGTAGGGTTGCCAACTTTCTCACTCCCAAATAAGGGACAAAAGTAGCAGTCAAATACGGGACACTTGTGTTTACCCCAAGAAAGACTACCATGACCACGAAGCCTTGCGCGGGCACCTGTGTACACATGCGTGACGTGCGGATTTTTCAAATCACTTTTAGCTTAATCTTCCTGGGAGAAGAGCCCAATGGTCTTATGCCCTCTCTCCTACACTAATCCCTTAGCCACATGGAAAACTGTATAAGCTTCCTTGTTCTGGCCTCACTAGCACGTGGCACGGGTACCAATCCTAGAGGTCCTGCCCTTTAACTTGGCACTTAACTCCCTGAATTCCCTCGGCAGAACCGTGCCACTCTTCCTACCCGTGTCATTGGTACCTACGTTGAGCACGACCTCAGGCTCTTCACCCTGCCCTTTAACAATGCTGAGGACCCAGTCCAAGATGTCACGGACCCTGGCACCCGAGAGGCAAAGTACCATCCGGGAATCTCGTTCTCACCCACGGATCCTCCTTTCAGTTCCCCTATCTAACGAGTCGCCTTTCACCACAGCATGCCTCTTCTGAGTCATTGAGACAGACTCAGTGTCAGGGACCCGGCTGCTGTGACTTTCCTCGCTGCGGTCATCCCCCCAGCAGTATCCAAACTGATATACCTTTTGTAGCAGGGGATGCCCACAGGGGTACTCTACAATGGCTCCTTAACCCCCTTCCCCGTACTGCCTGTCACCCAGTTTCCTGTGCCCTGCACCTTGGGTGTAACTACCTCTCTATTTG